>NW_023425584.1:17419132-18086632 GCF_014108245.1 Pipistrellus kuhlii
GCCTGGCAGGGGACCGCCACATTCGCTGCGAGGCTCAGGGAAGGCCTCTCTGAGGAGGTAAGGAAATGAGGCAAGGTCAGACAGAGGGAGAGCTAAGGTGAATGCCTGGGGTAGAGCGAGAGTGGCATTGGAGGAGCAGCATGAAAGTCACGTGGCTGAAGTGGTGCTCCAGGTGTGGTCCCCAGACCAGCATCATCAGCATCCCAAAGGAACGTGTTAGAAATGAACATCCTTGGGTATCCACCCAAGAATCGGAAACTCCAGAATGGAGCCCAGCAGTGTGTGTTTAGCCAGCCTTCTGGGTGATTCTGAGGCACGCTCAGGTGTGAGGACCACTGGGCTGGAAGACAGTGAGAGAGGAGTACTTGTAGGAAGGGCTGAGCCAGTGCATCCTTTAGACATGACCTGCCAGATTGTCAAAACAAGCAAGTGAGTTCATCTGAGCTTTTCATCGTTGGATCCCCAGCATTTACCCTGCTGCCTGCCATAGAGTCAATGCTTAATACTTGTTTATTGAACAAATAATTAATATAAATATAAATAGTGAGCCTCTACTTTGAATGGTCTGATACCAGTTACCAGACAAAGGTATACAAAATCAATAGTAGCTTATGATCTACAAATGGAGATGAGAGAGAAGTGCAAAGAAAAAAAATGAGACCCCCTAGAGTCATATGCACTGATGTTGGCAAGAGATGAGAAACAAAAATGTCTTGAAGCAAGGAGGATCAGAAAAACTCAGAGCAGACCGAATTGCTCGATAAACACAAAGGTTTCAGCATCGAGTTTGGGGGCAAACAGTACCGTTCCTCAACCTCCTAGGGAATTAGTCTATTAATGGTACAGAACAACTATCGTTCGCTTGTTGTCTCCAAGTAAATTAAGAAAATGTTATATTATATTGATTCAATCTATCTTTCAGGAAACAAAAATCAGAACCTCTACTTAAGTGGAAAAATCCTCAGCTTTATGGAAAATTCCACTATCCAAAATGCTTCATTTCCTGGGGCGTTTTAGATACCCAAGATGTTTTCTGTATTGCTATTGTTTTATTACCAAAGATTTCTCAAAACCCATCATTGGCTATATTGATGCTAACCAGGTCAAGCTGGAGGCCAGTCAGAGGCCTCTGAGCACCTTCTGAGCAAAGGTGGGAGGCAGGGGGCTCAAGCCAGCCAAGCCCCTCCAGCTGTCAGTAGTCAGAAGGGCACAGGTCATCCCAAGATGCCGACCTCTCCATTGAACCTCTCCTTAACAGAGCAGATTTTAATAGATTCTTCTTCCCCTTTCCTTCTTTCCTTCTTTCCTTCTTTCCTTCTTTCCTTCTTTCCTTCTTTCCTTCTTTCCTTCCTTCCTTCCTTCCTTCCTTCCTTCCTTCCTTCCTTCCTTTCTTCCTTTCCATCTGTAGTTAGTAAATTCCTGGGATAAAAGCACCTTCCAGATTTCTTTAATTCACCTATCTCCAGAGAGAAACTGACACATGCAGGGAAGACATGTGGCTGATCAAGAGAAGCTTCCATGCCTGGTAGGACATAGCTCAGTGGCTGAGCTTCAATTTATGAACCAGGAGATCGTGGTTCAAGTCCTGGTCAGGGCAAATGCCTGGGTTGAAGCCTCAGTCCCTGATTTGGGGTGTGCAGGAAGCAACTGAATAATAGTTTTCTCTCATCGTTGGTGTTTTTATCTCTCCTTCCCTCTCCTTTCCTTTCTGAAATCAATAAAAATATTTTTTAAAAGAGAGAGAAGCCTCCACTTCCTTGGATCACTTCCAACGCGGCATGAAATGCATTTCCTCTCATTGATTTGGGAAGTTCCCGTAGCAAAAGGGGGCGGGGGGGGGGGATGATGAGTTCATATGGATATAGTTGTTCTCAATGGACTATTCTTCTTCATTTGCATTGCCAAATCTTGAATATTGATCTTACTATTTTTTCTATCACTGTTCTCCGCGCAGCAGTCAATGTTCTATTAAGAACTCACTTCCTGTACCAGTGAGACCATGAGAAAAATAACCCTGGAAGTAATTCTTTTGGGGGTTTTATCTCTACAAATATCTACAAAAGAAGATGTTAGTACACTGAGGTGGACTCCAACCATCAAAGGTGTCTACACATAGGTTGGGCTACTCGGAGCAGACCAGTTCCTGTAACTGGGAGGTAACGTTACTTCTGGTCAGTACTTCAAGGAAGAGAAGCGGGCCCTCCTTGCTGAACTGTGAGTCAGTGAGACTCCACACTTGACATGAACTTGGGCCGGAGCTAAAAGGAGAGAGGGGAGCAGCAGAGTTTTGCTGGGAGCACTCAGAGAGCCCGCCATTGGCAGTATAACAGCATCAGTGATGGTGTCATTATCATCACTGCGAGCATTCCCCCGCACCTACTAGGTGCCAGGCGCTGTGTGCATTGCTTCAGTGCACCTTGCAACACACCTATCAGGTAATGACCATTATTATGCTCGTGTAACTGTGGAGAACACTGGGGAGTGGAGAAGTTAGGTTATCTATCATCACGGAGCTGGTAAGGAACCAGCACCAAGACTCTCACCCAGGCTGTCAGACATTTTGCCTGCTAATAAAAGAAACACAATCTCCTTCCATCCTTACAGAAGCCTCCTGAGGCCAGGGCGTTAACTCTAAGTGACAAATGGGGGACAGAGGGTCAGGGAGAAGGAGCCTCATGCGGGTCCACCTAGCAGTCAAAGGCAGAGCTTCCTGGTACCCTGCCCACATGTCCTCTTCCTGTCCCCACACTGCCTGGCTCCCCTGCCACTCCAGTCCAGTTACCTTGGCCTAAAAGTAGCACCTGATTAGTCCTGTCTGCAAACTGGCCACTCAGCAATGTATCCTGAGGTCTTAGGTACTCTCTACCAAGTCCCTGTGGAGTGAAAGGGCCAGAGGGACAAGGTGACTAAGAAAGATGATGCTCAGGCTACAAATCTAGAAGACATCTTGGATGCATCCTTTCCTTCCACCCGAACCTACCAGTCCTCAACACCTGGAGATAATAGCAATAGATTCCCATTTTACCGAGGTGAAAATTGAGGTGTGACTGGTCTCCTCACTGTCCTGCCTCCCCTATCACATCCGTCTTTTTCTTTCCTGACTGTTGTGATGACCTCTTCACTAGCATCTTTTCTCACTTCTCCCGTTGCTCCAATTCTGTCTACACACAGTGCAGAGCTATGCCTCCTAGATCACTCTTCTGATCATGGCTCTCTTCTCCTCAAGGATTTTCAAGAGCTCCCCACTGGTTGCAGAACCAAATCTCAACTCCCTAGCCTGCTCTTCAGTCCCTCATGATTCGGCTATAGCCTACATGTTGAGCCTTATCTTTAGTACACATATCTGAGCTCCAACCACAGAAATACTCAAGAAAGGAGCTCAACAAGGTCCTACGCACATGCTTCTCATGGGATTGCTCTGCTGGAGCCATTTACCTACCTAAGGCTACACTCAATGCCCCCATCATGAAAATGCTCATTCAACTCTCAGTCTAAATCTGGCGAGGGTGTTGATACAAGGGGTGGCTATGCGTGTGGGGGAGCAGTGGGTATACGGAAATCTCTCTAACTCCCCTTGATTTTGCTGTGAACCCAAAATGACTCTAAAAAATTAAGCCTGTAGTCTCACAATGTCTGCCCCATGCACAATAAACTCCTTAAGAGGATGGAGTATGCCCTTTAACCCCTGTCCCTCCCACCACCGCAGCAGAGACGCTAATAAATGTTTGCTGAATTGAATTAAATTGAGAGGTCATCTGGGGACAAACAGCCAGAACTCTATCATAATTTGGACTCTGAGATAACGGGAAAGCTGGAGGACCAGTGACCTCTCTCTTCAGAACTCAATTATCTGCATAAGAACAAACGTCTCCGATATCTAGCTATTAATTTGCGCGCAATCATCTCGGCCGCCACAGTTCACAAATGTCCATTTCAATTTCTCAGCCAGATCAGTGGTGGGAAATGAGATGCTCTTCTCATTCAGTGTATCACGGTGGCCCCTGCACCATCTCCCCTGCCCACCCCAACCCCGAAATCGCCTCACAGGCTCCTGTTCTTTCCTATCGGCCACAGGTCACCACCTGGGCACCCGAATGCCTGTCATCACAGCTTTCTCGGGGCTGGTTAGGGGACCCATGGTTTCCTGCTCAGAATCCTTAATAGAAAGCTGAGGACCACAGGGTTTATTGGCAGCCCGAGGCGAAGGGGTCTGTTCTAATTAATCCTCCACACAAAACTGATGACCTTCAGGCACCTCTCACGCAGGAGCCAGCAAACCGGGATGAAAGGAAAATGCAGGCCTGGCTTCCTCTGAAATCAATACAGCCTCCCACTGCGCTCTGTTCTGGGTGGCACACAGGGCCAGTGAGCACGGCTGAGATCCCTGGAGAGGTCCCTGCCATGAACCTGATAGCTGGGGAATGGGGGAGGGGGTGCACTAAGGGGCCCCTTGCTGCACAGACCCCAGAGGACTAAGGCTCAGCCACCTTCCAGGTAGTTAACCCTGTGATACCTATGTGTTCATTATTGGCAGAGATTTATAAAATCCTATGTGTGGCATGACAGACCCTCCACATCTAAAACTAGCAGGAAATGGAGTGCTCTGGGACAGATTGGGACAACAGAGAAGAAAATTCACATCGAGGCTATTTTGCAACAGGGTAGCTGAACAGGCCAATGCTCAGTGACCAGTACGTCGTGCAATTTCAGGTTGGCTCAGCCTGATGGGAGTGACCTGGGCCACCCTGCTAGCAGGTCATGGCCGAGGAAGGCTCAGAAGGCGGCAGCCACAGGCAAGAAGAGATGCTGTTCTTCCTGAAGACTTCCTGCATGGAAGAGAGGGAGTGTGGGCGAGCCGACACTTAAATCCACTTCTTTCTACCTGGATGCCCTTCAGCAAGTTACTCAGCTTCTCTGAGTTTGATTCCTCATCTGGAAAATGGGTTAAACAGTAATAGCACTTCATTACCGCGCTTGCTGTGACACTGTCTTCATGCTGAGATGCTGTGTGAACCACGAAGTGATGGGCTTTCCCCTTCTTTCCCCAAGTCCAAGATCCTCCTTCACACACTGAGTGGGTAGGAACATGCGAGTCAAGACTGTCTCAAGAACGAGAAGTATGAAACAAGTTGAGGAAAAAGACAGCAAAATTCTTCACTTTTGAGCCTGTTTCAAGTATAATACAGGAAAGACTAGGACAAACGTAGACTTGTCACAAGCATGCATGCACGCACGCACACATGCACACCCCTCCATCCTGACTCTGGGTTAGAGAATTCTCCAAGCTCAAGGAGAAGAGAACAGTTGAAGAAGAAGAAAGAAACCTCAGACACCAATCACAGACACCAAGCCCGATTCCTGACCACCCTGTTTCCCGTTTCTGGGAGGATGGCATACCCCTCCCATCAACCCTTATGCTGTCCCGAGGGCAGGACAAATGAGAGGGCCACATGGGTAGAGGGCCATGAGAGAGCCTGGTGGATGCCACTAGCCAGCCACACGGTGCTGACGACAAAGCCCAGATCGGGCAGGCGTTCCTCTCCGAGCCACCCTGCAGCATCACCTCTGAGGGAGAAGAAGGACAGGAGGAAATCCTGATGTTTCCCGAGTTTAACCATAAAACCCAAATGAACGAGTTCTCCTGGAAGCAACTAGAAAATATGTTCTGCCTTCCGGTGGAGTGGAGCTCAGGAAGGAACGTAGGCTCAGTTTTAGGAGAATAAAGCAATGTTATGGTAACCTGGCAAACATGCCTATATAACTTATACACACACACATATATATAAAAAGTAATAATAATAATTAAAACAATATAGCAACTACTTGTATTGAGTGCTTCCCATCTGCCACTGTTCTTATCGCTTTATGTAGATTGCATCACTTCTCACAATACTAGGCTGTGGGTTAAGTATCCTTATCCCCTTTGGGAGGATGGGTATCTGAAGCTAGATAACTTGGTAACTTCCCCAAGTGACATCATGGAAGCTGAATGTCCAGAGTTTAAAATTGGGCCTGTTTTTGCAGTGCCCATGCTCCCATTGCTGCTGTTGTCTCACTTCGACACTGAGCCTTCAACATAGAGCAGCACGTTTCACTGTAATTTTCTGAGTGCTGACTATGACTTGGGCACCATGCTAAAAGCGTTACTCTTGTCCTACTTAAACTTTATAACGATCCCAGGAGAAACATTTATTATTATCACCTTTTTAAAGATGAGGAAGCCAGGACTCAGAACCTGAACCAAAGTGGCTCCAAAAACTGTGCTCTCAACCGCTCTCAACAAACTCCAGGTGAACACAAAGCAAGGGCTTCATTCCCCAAGCCCCCCACTCCCCCGCTTCAGAGCAAGGGCTCCATGGGGGCAGTTCCAATATTGCAGATGTGGGGCTGAGGATGAGATTTGGATGTCTGGCAGCCCCAAGTCCAAAGATGGGAGCCAAGGAAAAAGACTATTTAAGAATCAGAGGTCCAGTTTCACCAAAGAGAGGCCTGGCAAGTACTAGATGTGTAGGCAAATACTAGAGAGAAAGGCAAAACTCAGTCCTGGCAGATAGCTAGAGTGCTCGGTGGATTGAAGAAGTCCTGGGTGAAGAGGGAATATTGGATCTGGAGGCCACCCATGGCCAACAGCCAACGAGACCAAATGCAGGAGTCATGGTGTGGGAGGCCTGAGGTTTCCAGCTACCCCACATTGGACAATTCGGGTAATGGTTACACTGAGTCTGAAAGCAGAGGACATCAGTGCTCTACAGATCAGAAAATCATGGTTCGGAGAATGGAAGAAATGAACGTGGTCACACAGCTGGTAGGTGGCCAAACCGGGAACATGGACTTGGTTCTCTCTGACGCCAAATTCTGCTTCTCCTCACCACGGCATTTATTCGAGCAAAGTAAATGCCACTTGAGGCATGACTCAGAGGGAAGAAAGAGGAGCAAAAATGCACTTTGCCAGCCTCCTGTTGTTCAAAAGGCCCAGCCCTGTGGTCAGCAAATATTTTCAATTGTCCCGCTTGCCTACCCCTTCTAGTCCAGAGCAAGCTGATATCATACCTCAGACGTCTCCCCCGCAAGACACTGGTTAAAGAAATCAAGTCCCATTTCACAAGCTGCTAAATCCCACTTGACCAGCCTTGATTCTGAGCTTAGCATCCTGCTAACTGTGCACAGCTGCAAAGTGGCTGGGCCTTGACTTCGTTTTTGCCTGTCCTTCTTCCTTGATGTGATTCCACCCCTAAGTGTACCCCTCTGGGTTTACACAAGAATGCTCACTGCAGCAGGGTTTGTGGTGGCAAAAAATGAAAGGAGGAGGAGAAGAAGAAGAAGCAGAAGAAGAAGAAGAAGAAGAAGAAGAAGAAGAAGAAGAAGCAGCAGCAGCAGCAGCAGCCTGTCAGTAGAACATAGATAAGCAAAACACAATATGACAGTTGAAATGCATGTGCTAGAACTACATATACCAATGTAAATAAATCTCTAAAATAATGTTTGTGAAAAAAAGAAAACTGCAAAAGCATATGTATAGTATGCCAATATTTCCATAAAGCTTAAAATATGCAAGGAAATCCATATACTGCATAGGGCCACGAACATGTGGAAAATTTATAAAGTCATACATGAAAATGATAGCCACTATATGTAGGATGATGGTAAACTCCAGGTAATAAAAGGGGGAAATAAGATTGAGAAGAGGTCCCTAGAGTGGTTCAAATCTTTTTATAATCCTGGACTTCTTTTATTAAAGGAGCTGAAGCAAAGAAGGCAAAATGTGAAGATCTATTGCAGTTGTATTGTGGGTACCTGTATGTTCATAATACATTATTATTCTTTATGTTGGAAATCCATCTTTACAAAAATATTTTTTAAAAACCGACAAAAATGTTTGAACCTTAAGTATGAGTAAGGAGTTTGGACTCTAGTTTGGAAGTAACTAAAGTTTCTATTCAGGGAGAGGCATGAGCAGACAGCTGGAGGAGGCACAGAGATAATCCTAGCAGGAAGTTATGAAGGCCTAGGCTAGTGCAATAGCACAGTGTGAACAGAAAGAGGTGAGAGGCCAGAAGCCACATCTCCCAGCCGTGCTGGATGGTGACAGTATCACAGACCAATCCTCCCCACGCCCATCCCTGTTCTGAGAAGCTCACCCTCTCCTTCCCATCATTCCAACCACATACTTCCATTGAGAGCTGCCAATCATGGTTTCCTTGCCAAAGGTGTGTGTAGGAGTGTGTAGGAGTATTGGCCCAAATTAACACTGGGCCAATAAGGCCTATACTGACAATCCAAGAATGGGCAATGACCCAAAGCTCAGCCAATCAGAGCTTGAATAAGAATCAAAGTGGGTGGTTCTTCCCTCTCTGGCGGTGGAGCTTGCAAGAGATGGGTACAGGGCTCTCTGTGGCCATGTTCCCTGAACAAGAGAAAAGCTAATCAGAGGTTGGAAAGAAGGAAGCCACTGTGCAAAGAGCAATAGTGATAGGAGATTTCTAGGCCATGATGAGTCCCGCCCCCCCAGCTCCACATACACCCACATCCTGTTACACCCACACCCTGGGTGAGTGTGAGCAGCAGTGACTACACAGAATCCCTTCTGGGTCACTTCTGCCATGTGACCTTGGCCATTGACTCAGGCTGCTCAGCCTTCTGGTTTTCAGAGCTCCCAGACACTCTGTGAGCTATCCAGTGCCATTTAGAAAATCCCTGTACTGCGCATAGGAGCAAAAATTGGTTTCTTTGTTTGCAACTAAGAACCCTGGTGCCAACAGGTAGTACAACCTCTGCTCTCCCAGGAGACCCCAGGAAGAAGACTAAGCCAGTCGGGGCTCAGAGTAATCAGGAATTCACTGTTTTCATATTGGACTCTGGTTCCCTGAGAGCAACTCATCTCTTCTAAGAAATGATCTTCACAAAGTCAACCCTCCACAGAATATCTAGCATCTTGTTGCCATTCCTGAAGGCAGCCCTTTAACATTTGCAAAGCCCAATCACACACATTATATCGTTTCATTCTCAGCATAACCCTGGGCAGTGAACAGGGAAGGCATGAGATTATTAGTCTCATTCAATTGAGGAGGAAGCTGAATTCTGGAGAAATGACAAACCCAAGTGACACTGCAACTTCATAATTATGTCTGGAACAAAGTGCAATTCTCCAGATACGAGTCCAACACACCCAAATCGTAATAAGGCTAAAAACAAATTAACACATCCATGGTGCTAATTATAAGCCAGACACTGTTCTAAATGCTTTCCCTACATTAACTCAATTAATCCTTGTTATAATCCAATGAGGTTGATATTAGTGTGGCCTCCATTTTTCAGATGAGGAAATGAGGCACAGAGAAGTTAAGGTATTTGCTTAAGATCACACAGCAAGTAAGTAGCAGTACTAGGACTCAAACCAAGATCTGGTTTCAAGTCCATGCTCTTAGTTATTAAATAGGGTGAAAGAAGTGGTCTTTCTGGGGTCCAGGTTCATTGGCCTCCATCCTCCTTGGAGTAAGAGAAAGTTCTAGAAGACATGGCTGTGAAGGCCCAATGGGCCCCTAAAGCTTAGGCTGATCTAAATTCAGGTGCCTCACGCCGAAAGCCTGGAAGGGAAGTGTGCTAACAGAGCAGGTGCTGACTTTGCAGAAAAGTTAAATATGGAATGGAAGCATGGAAGGCTGCAATAAGAGCAAGGAGGGTAAAAACCAATTTCAAAACAGAGCCCCAGGCAATGATTTGGAGAGAAAACCCAATATATGTGGTATCACATAATAACTATAGCAACGCCTTCTATTTACCTCACCCTTTCCTTTGGAGGAGGCCAAAGAAGTTCACAACTGTTATTACAATTCTTTCTTCTCCAGGCCTGGACTTCGTCAGTATGCACAGGGGAAAGGGAACTCTGAGAGAGGTCAATGCAGAAATCACAGAGCAGCAAAGTGACTGTCAAAGTCAACTGTCTGGTCGCAAAAGTTGGTGGGCAAAAGGCAATGCACTGGACATCAATTCTGCAAAGGATTGATTCACATGCAGCTGTCAGACCAATACTGAATCTCACTCCAGAACTGGCCACTGCCATTCTACCTGCAGGGCATGGGCAGAAAGAGCAATGGAGGGGGACACACAGTGATGGGATGTTGGGCAGAGGACAGGGAGCAGGAATAAAGAAGTAAGAAAACTGAGATAGTGAAAGCCTGCCCATTAAAAGAAAAAGCCACAAGCAAGTCAAGGCAAAATATCTTCAGTAGCCAGGCCAGTGTGGCTCAGTTGGTTGGACATCATCCTGTGTACCAAAAGGTTGCAGACTTGATCCCCAGTCAGGGCATGTATAAAAGGCAACTGATCTATCTTTCTCTCTCACAGTGATGTCTCCTAGATAGATAGATAGATAGATAGATAGATAGATAGATGTATATCTATATGTACATATCTTCAGTGAACCAATGACTTGGTCATCTGGCAAAATGATCATTCAGCAAACTGCCTCTCATCCTGTGGGGATCCTAGGGGTTATATATAGTGAGTAGCAGAGAGTGTGTCTCTAACCATCCCTCCCCTTTCCCCACCAGCTTCACGTTAGATAACAGGCATCAGTCCCTTCTCCCTAACAAACTATCTCTTTGGATATGATCTGATCATTGCCATCACCTCTTTCCAGTATTTATTTTTTTTCTTTTTACTCATTTTATACCCAGATTAGAGGCCCAGTGCACAAATTCGTGCATGGGCAGGGTCCAGCCAGCCCCCCGAATTGGGGTGAATCAGGGTGGGCCTGTCAGTAGGAAGAGATGGCAGGAGGTTGACCAGCTGCACCCTCCCTCCCAATTTGGCCCTGATCTGGGCCAGGCTGGATGAGGGGAGGGGCCAAAGGCAATTGCCTAGTGGCCCCACCTCCAATTGGGATGGGGGGATGATTGGGGGTCTCAGGTCAGGAGAGGGGCCATGGGAGGTTGGCTGGCCAGCCCTACCCTGATTGGTATGGAGGGGGAAGACCAGGGGTGGAGCCAGCTGGAGGGAGGGTCTGCAGGCCATGGCAGGCTGGCCCTGCCCCCTATTGAATTAGCAGGAGCATTTAGGGGTGAAATGATTAGGGGTGGGGCCAGCCAAGGAGTGTGGCTACAGGACAATAGGGGTCATGATAGCCCATGGAGATAGGGCCGGCTGGAGGAGGGACTGCAGGAGGTTGGCCAGCTTGTCCCACCCCCTATTGGGGCTGGGAAAGTGATCAGGGGTGGGGCCAACTTGGGGGAGGGGCTGCGGTATGATGGGGTTGTGGGGGCCTATTGAGGTGGGGCTGGCCCAAAGGGAAGGGCCACAGGGGGGTTGGCCAGCCTCCCCACCCTCAATCCAGATGGGAGAGGCTGATTAAGTGTGAGGCTGACTAGGGGAAGGACCACAGGAGGTTGGCCGGCTGGCCCCACCCCCTGATCAGGCCAGTTCACTTGCCACAGTGGGCATCATAGTGACCGGTCATTACAGTCATTCGGTCACTGACTTTTTATATATATAGATAGTTGGGACTATCCACTTCTCCCTATACAATCTCTACATCCTCACTCCTACACCTTTACTTATTGCTTATACATAGAGTGACCTCTCCCATCCTCTCGGAAGATTAATCCACTTCAGTGTGCAAACTATAAGTCACCTAAGAAATTAGACTGGTCATGGCTGCACAGCTCTATAAATACACTAATAATCATTGAACTGTACACTAATAATCGGTGAATTTTATAAAATGTAAATTATACCTCAACAAAGCTTTTTTAAAGCCACATAAAGGGCCTGTATTAGAAATGTTTATATCCACCCCCCACCCCTAGAAATTCTGACTTGGTGAAGGCGGAAGAAGGAATCTGCATTGTTAGTAGCCAGACCACGTGAATCTGATGCCTGCAGAACTCACCCTAAGAACATCGGTCTACAGATCAAATGGCCTCTCCTCCCTGAAGCCCTGCCAGCCAGAAGTGCCTCATGGTACCCCTCTAATTGAATGAACTCAGTCTGCTTTGTAGTACATATTTCTATGAATAGATCTCTCTTTCCTATTCACACCTTAAAAGTCAGAACAATGTCTTCCTTATCTTTTGATACCTCACAATTCCTTGACATCTTTATGTATGTATACCTTGGTGCATTCCACATATCAGAGGTCAGATGTAGAGGAGGAGATGTAGAGATTGTACAGGGAGAAGTGGAGAGTCCCAACTGTCTGGGACTAGCTGACGTGTGGGACTATGAGGAGACAATGGATAAGGATGCTTAGAGAGATTGACAGTTGGTTAAATGGAGGATGAGGGAATGAAAGGCAGATAGATGAATAGACAGATTGAATGGATGACTGGGTTGTGGGAGATGAATACAGGAATAATGGTTGGATAAATAAATGGTTGGCTGGACAAATATATTAAAAAAAAAAAAAGAACAAATGAATAAAGAAACAGATGGAGTCATTTACTCCCACATATGAATGCCAGCCCCACTGTTCTCTTTCTACGACTAGTGGGGTCAGGGGGAGATAATCCCACTGCACACAGCTAAGTATAGGGTGACATCATTGGTCACATGAGTGGGCCCTGGACTGGGATCAGATGACCTGGTCAAAGGCCCACTTTGCCACTATCTCCAAGTGTAACCTCATCCAAGTCTTTTCCTTCTCTGAGTCCCACACGTTTACTGCCTGTAAGTGGGCACTCATACCCCTGTTACACTGCTTTACCGGTAATTGTGAAGATCTCACTAGCTAATGAGGCAGAAGGCTATACGATAAAACTGTCTTATGAGACTCTTTAAGGGACATAGGGAAGTAATTTTTTTTTAATTCAGGTGACATTTAATATTTCTACAGGGAGCCCAACGAAACAATGTTCTTGTCACATTTGAGCTCCTCATGTCTTGCTCCTCATATGGAAATCCACATGCCACTTGAATATTTATTTTAAAAATAAAATAAGTTTAAGTCAAAAAGAATGGGTTTCAATCCAGGCCCCAACATTTTCTGGACAAATTACTTATGTTTTCCTAACCTATACAGTGGGCATAATCCCAGCTACCTCACTGAGTTGACAGAATTAGATTCATGATGTTTACAAAGCACCCAGCACAAGGCCTTGTGCAAAGCAAACCCAGAAACAACATGGAAACTGCTCCGTGTTTGCTCTCTCCCCTCCCTCCCTGGGAACTGGAGTCACCATGAGCATGAAGTGAATGGACTTGGCAGAGGCAGCCCACATTTCTCCCTGGTCTGCCTCCCTCACACTGTCTGGTGAGAGAGACTGGAGCTCTCTCCACCTCTCCTGAGCCAGCTGCGTTATCACAACATTCTGCCTGTGCCTAAAACAGGTGTGACAGATGCATGGATTTCCATTCTTCAAGCATTTATAACACACCAAATTCACCAAGTACCTGCTGATCATCTACATTCCTAGAGTCCAGAGCGGTGCTGGAACCAGAGTAGGGACACTTGGCATGAGGGACTTCACTGTACAATAATTCCTTTAAGATTCAGTCAGTCTCGTGGACTGCATCATAGCTTGAAGGCAAGAATGATTATCTCCACATGCTTTGCTGGGTTGCCCTTGAATATATGGGTTCACAGAACCAAGCCTGAAATTAGATCATGTAAGTCTTTCCCAGGGGAGAAGAGAGATACTGCCTGTAATGCTTCACTCAAGCAGACAGCCCTCGACTGGGAGTCCGGAATCCTGGGCTCTCATCATGGACCGATTGTTAATAGTCGTGTGACTTTCCACAATCCATTCCCTCTCTGGGCCTCAGATATCTCATCTGCAGCATGGGAAGGTAGACTTGGATCTAGGTAGCATTAGGTCATAGATCAGTAATTAACGCTTTGGGTACAGCCCCAGTGCACAGACCACTCACCGAGTAGCACTGGACACCTGGGATCAGTCAGACCTATGCCACGCTTTCCAATCTCATTTCACAGGAATCACCCCCTCGCTTCCTCTACAACCACTGTACTCACCTCCCCTGGTTCTTGCTATCTGCTTTCTTGTGCCTCATGAGTTTTCTCAAAAAAAATTTTTTTAAATATAGTTGGCAAACAATATTATATTAGCTTTAGGTGTACAACATAGTGCTTCTACGTTTATGTACCTTATGATATGATCACACACTAAGTCTAGTACCCATCAGTCACCGTGCAAGCTAATTGCAATATCATTGATGATACGCTGCCCCTTCTGTCTGGAATGCTCTCTGCTGCTCTCCTGATCCTCCTAGCAGTTAGCACAGGGTTTAGGCGCCTCATCACATTCAGTAACAATTTGGAGAATGTAAAAAGGAGAAGGCTGAGCCCTCTGATTCATCAGTGCCCTCCTTTGCCTCCAGACAGTGCAGTTCCTTCAACTTGCACCAACCATGGTTTACCAGGGTTTCGTTTCTACAAACGTTTCCTTTTGGTTCTTTGTGTCTGTTTGGTACCCCCATCCCACTAAGTGCAGGTACGCTGGTGGGCCTCCTCCCTGGCCATCACCTTTCACTTGTGTAGGCCGCTGTCTTTACAGTGTTAGTGTTCACATTACTAGGAATTCTGCATTCCAAGCAGCAGATCACTTAGATAGATGCTTTGCCAAATGAGGATTGGCAACATCTCCCGATCATGCCTGCCTTCTCAAACAGGAAGTTGTACGAGAAAAACTGAATGCAAAGTGATGAACCGGGACTGGCAGCACTGCAGGCTTGAACAATAGGCAGTGGGCAGGGCAGGGATGGCCTAGGGTACCCTCTGCTTGCCTTGAATTCCAATAGAGAGCCAAAGACCCGGACGGTAGGAGACACTGCTTCCAAGAGAAAGCTATAAAAAAAAAGAGCCCAAACTATGAGAGCAACAACCTGGAATCTGCTAGTGACTTGCAGTGCCGCTTGGCTAAGTCACCTCCCCTCTCTGGGCCTTGTTTTCCATCCAGACGATGAGGTTAATGGTCTCTAAATTGCCAACTGAGACCTGACACAAATCTACAGAACCACATGATTTTCACATGCTCCATATCAGTGTCATCTCTAACCATTTCATTCATTCATTCAATAGTAATTACTGAGTATCCATTTGGATATATTCAGGGCTGAGGTTTGACAAATGAAGAAGACAGACACAATCCCTGTCCTTCTGGCCTAGGAGAGGAACCAGATGCTAAATGAATAATTAAATACCTAGCTAATTAATAATCATAGTTAAAGCTACAAAGGAAAGAGTGAGTGCATGATTTCATGAGAGCCTAAAACCTGAGGTCCCGTTAGATTGCGTGGGATGAAGGCAAGACAGCTGTGGTGAGGAAGTGGCACTGGAGCAGCTTTCACACGAGTCTAAACCCAGGGTTCCCAAATCATGTCATTTAGCTTCAGATACCTGTAGGGTGGGAAGGGAAAGTACCATTGCCTTGTTTACGTTGTGAAGACAAAGACTCCCCTTGTCCTACAGAGCCTGCTCTGCCTCATGCTGCAACCCCTGCCACACCACACCTCCCCCAGGATGGCAAAATCCCCTTCCCTGCATTTTTCAGTTTTATTCTCACATCTGCATCTCCCTCACCGGAGTAAGCCCTGTGAAGGGAGGGACCATGTCTGTTATGCACAGCACAGTGCTCCCAGCACAAGGATGGTGGCTGGTGCATAGATGGTACTGAGTGTGGCTGAGTGAGTGAGTGAATGCATGAATGAATGCCCACAACACAGATGGAGAATCTGAGGGAGGGAGTGCCTGCCCCAAGTCCTAAGTTAGCATATATCAAAGATGGGTCTCAAATCCAGGCCTTAGACTAGGAAGAGGAGGTGGAATCCAAGAATCTCAGCCCACCCTCCTTCCCTCAGAACCCAGTCCTTTGTCTGTTGATTACTTTGACTCTCTAATCAGGAATTCTTTTAAAATGAAGGGACCCTGCCCTAACTGATTTGGCTCACTAAGTAGAGCATTGGCCTGTGGACTGAAGGGTCCCAGGTTTGATTCCAGTTAAGGGCACTTCCCTGGTAGGGGGTGTGCAGGAGGCAGCTGATTGATGTTTCTCTCACTGATGTTTCTAACTCTATCCCTCTCCTTCCCTCTCTGTAAAAAAATCAATAAAAATATATATTTTTAAAAAATAAAATAAAATGAAGGGACCCAAAGAACATATGTATAACCCATGGACACAGACAATAGAGTAGTGGAGGCCTGGGGTGGGAGGTGGGGGCGGGGCAGGCTAGAAGAGGTCAAATGGGGGTGGGGGTGGGGAGAGAACATATGTAATACTTTCAACAATAAAGATTTTTAAATAAAAACATACATTTTAAAAATTAAAAACAAACAAAATAAAGGGACCTGCTGTCATGTAAGATTTAAACACTCTGCCCTACTCTGACTTGGTTCCATCACTCCAAGTCAGTCTCTTTGGGGGATGTGCCCACCGAGGAGGATTCCGCCCAGAGCCCACTCTCACCACGGGGCAATCAGGAGGCCTGAGTGGTGGGCCTGCTCTGGGGAGAGAGAGCACTTTGTGCGTCTTGCCTAAGCAAGAAGCCAGCACTCCTGGCACACACCTGCTGCCCACACTGGAGAGTCAGAGCTACACAGTCAGCATGAGCTGCTGGGGAGAATCCCAGGCACCAGAGGGATCCTTCAGCTGGGAGCACTGATAGAGAGCCAACCTCAATCTTTAGCTAGCAGCACAACCAGTGCTCCAGCCTTCCCTGAGCACCATCCAGGAGCCCAGCCCTGTTCTGGGAATGATAGAGGCAGTGCAGGGAAGTAAAAGGCTGCTGTCAGGCCTGGGAGAAACTCAAGCAGAAGCTACTACCCATGGAAGGGACCCAGGCACAGGGCATCAAGGGAGAGTGTCCACTTTCCAAAACAAGTTTCTAGAGCAGGTGAGGGCATGAGTGCCCAGTCACAGCACTTTGGGGACTGGGATGCTCTCATACCCAATCCTGAGAGTGGGCGTGGTCCCTAGGATGGGGGTGGAGCTGAGGTAAATGGGGATCTTTCAGGTTTGATGGCAGGACCATCTTGTTTATTGATGTGTCCCTAATATCTGGCACTATACCTGGCTAGTGTTTCCCCAATGATTAAAGGAAAAAGAAAGAAGCAGGTACTGGCAGCCAACCTAGGAGCCAATTATTATAATTACCTTGCCGTTATTAACAATGTTTACTGAGTGCCAGCACTGTGCCAACTACTCTAACCCAGAAGAACCCTGAGAGGAATGTCTTATAAACCTCACCTGACAGTTGGGCACATATTATGCATAGCAAAGTAAATAATTGGCATAAAAATACCAAGGCAGGAGGTGGGATATGACTCTAACACTGAATTGAGTGCCTGAGCCCTGAACTCTTTTAAGCTAATTCCCCTCACAAGTTGCAACAAAAGAAATAGAGAACTTGTAGGTAGGAAGAGGGGAGAAAGGATGATTTTCTGAGAGGGGTAGGAAAGCACAGGACTCAGTATAAAATGGGAATACATACAGAGAATGATCTCAGATTGAAGAGCACCATTCTCTCTAAATTAAGGTTCCTTCTGAGACATTTTTAGCGCATCTCACTTCTGTGCCGCACTTTTTACCACTTCAGTTAAACTAGTGATGGTGAATGGGAGTACTTGTCTGTCGCTCCTCATGGAACACAGGCCTTTGAGAAAAGGTGCTGTGACTATCTTCCATAGAAACAGTGCCTAGCCCATAGTGGGGGCTCATTGAGTCTATTCTGAATATGTGAGTTATGTAATTGATTAAAACAGCTAGGCAATGGGGAGGGGGGAAAAAAAACAGCCTAGTGGCATCTGATAATGAATAATAAGAAAGAAGACAAATGAAACAATATTAAGAAGTTCTTTGAAGAACTAAGAAGACTTTTGTTGGATGGTGCATGTCACAAGGAGCCACTGTAGGTTCTTGAGCTCATCTGCATAAGGAAGATTGTCAGATTAAGGCGAGAAATTAATCAGCTAAGGGAGACCCTGAAGCTCTAACCCAAATATTATCACCATTCATATCAGCTCCAATACTTGAGGTGGCAAGGATCTTCTGATGATGGCTGTGAGAATGCAATAGAAAAGATAATATCAAAAGAAATACAGATTCAGGTTCTACCCAAGACACTGCTTATCGACATTAATAAGCAGATAGGACATAAATCTGGGTCAGTGGAAGGAAGAGGAGATAAGGTACTGCCTCACTCTATAAGCTCTACTTGCTCCCATATTGAGAAGGCAAGATTTCATTGAAACACAGGTGCTGTCAAACAAGGGTAGAAAATGTATTCCTTTATCATCCATTTGCCTCTAAGTCCTATGCATGACCAGCCAGGAGTAAAAAGAATGTTTCTTGAGGCTTTCAGAAGGCTCTGAGTCATTTCCCAATGAATCATCTATCCACATCTCTAAACCTACATTTATATTATAGATCATTGACTTTAGAGCAGAACTGATCCCAGGGGAAGGTCTCTGCCCAGCTATCCCCTCCTCTCTTGAACAGAATTCAAGAGTGTGCCCTTTGAGCTGTAAGACTTCAAGTCAGGCTTTAAGGTGCTTGTTTTTCATATAGAACTAGTGACCCAGTGCACAGATTCATGCACATTGAAAGGAAATTAATTAGAAGGTAGCTGGGAGGGGGGGACTGGGTGAGATGGACTGGACATGTCCTGGAACCAACTTCCTGTGGTCCCTCCCCAGCATCTGCGGTGTGAGCAAGGTCCCTCAGGAAGGTGGGGTCCCCCAAAACTGGCTCTCTGACATCCCCCAATGGGTTCTGGAGTGTAAGAGGGCCCTCTACAAAGTTGCTGTCCTATAGGGTGTGGAACACAAACGCAAGTGTGCAGTAAACCAGATTCGGGGCTGACAGTGCCCCAGCAACAACATAACCCATGGCCAAAGATGGAATCTCGCGGCCCTATGAGGAATCAGGCTCCCTCCTCTATGGTTTTGGGGTGTGTCACCTGAGAACTGCCACTGCCAAGTCACTGCAGCTGGGCTGCTCCTGCGTTGAGCATCTGCCCCTGGAGGTTAGGGCGCATCATAGCGACAACCAGTCAGATAAGTGGAGGGACACTTAGTATATTAGCCTTATAGAGAGAGAGAGAGATACCTTGGTACAAATCTTAGCTTTGACACTTACTAGCCAGCAAATTAGCTAATGATATATAAACTGCTGCTTAGAGATCAGATTCTGGCTCCATGGTTCAGAAACATGAATCTTCCTGGAGGATTCTCATTCATGGGAAAAATAGTCCCTAATCACCTTCTATGTACCAGGCATTGTGCTGGGTGCTGAAAAATGGTCATGAGTGAAACAGATGAAGACTCTAGCCTAGTTGGGGGTGGGGAATAGATTTAAAATAAAAATTATGCCAGCAAATGTAAAATTGCAACTACGCTAAGTACGATGAAAGAGAGATCTGGGGCCTTACGGGAACCTATAAAAGGGGGATTTGAACTAGTTAAAGAGGTCAGGGAAGGCTTAATCTGAGAACTGAAGGAGGAATAAGTTCAGTTTAGGAGAAAATGGGAGAAGAATGTACTCCAGGCAGAAGGACGACCGGGGTCAAAACACCTGTGGTAGAAACACAGTGGGTGTGAAGTATGGCCAAGTGGTCAGTAAGTCTAAGCAGAGAAAACTCAAGGGTAATGCAATGAAAAATAGGCCTGAAAGACATCTGGGAACCAGATCATGATGGACCTCATAGGCCATGTTTCTTGAGCATGTTTTCCCCTAAAATCAATACGAAACCACAAAAGAGGTGTTCAGGAATGGGGAAGGGTCATTGCCCATCCAAAACAATCACTCTGGCTGGCCTGGAAGAAGCTACAGTAGATGCAGGGTAGCAGCTAGGGCAAGAGATGATGGCATATTTGGCCAGGGTGACACTGGGTATAGTAAGAAATAAATAGATTTAGTGTTTATAGAAGCAGAATAGACAGGACTTTCTGATGGACTAAATTGGGGAGGGTGTTTCAAGAACAGCCCAGGCTTCCCACCTGCAAACCTAGCTGGAGGGTCCATTCATTCACTGTGAAAGGAAAAACCTAAGGAAAACCAGTTTTGGATATAGATTACAAGTTCTTCTTTGGACATACTGACATTCAGACATAGTTGTCGTGCCTTTGAAGCATCTAATAGGAAATGTTAATTAAGCAGTTGCATATGCATATCTGGGATTCCAAATAAACATTTGGAAATTATTATTAGTGTCTAATGAGTATTGAATAGGAGGACACCAACAAGATCACTTAAGAAGGAAGAAGGGAGGATTTAGGATTGGGTCTACAGATTTCACATCTTCCTGTTCAACACTCATGCTGCAAGGGCTCTTCTTTTTATTTTTTTTTATTTTTTTATTTTTTTTAGGGCTCTCCTTTTTAAAATAACGGAGGCAGGGAGGGTGGTCAGCTGCACTCATTCAGCCTTCGTATTTTCTAAGCACTTTTCATAAATCAGTTAATTTAACTTCTCTCCCCTATCACATAGATGATATGCCCAAGAAGTCTTCTCTCTATACATGTAGAAATTCAGGATTAGAAAATACTTTATTTGCCCAAGGTCACATAGCTGGGAAATGGCCTAGATATATCTGATTTCAAAAATACTCATTTTTTGCCCTCCCTGTACCCAGCACAGTTGTGACACAGAAGTACAATTAGTACTAAACCTGGCAGACACAAGGCAGTGAGTGGAGCCTGTGGAAGGACTCTTGAGGGTAACAGTAAAAGATGCTAACTAAACACCCACAGCTAATGGTCCAGCCCACGTGCTCAGCTTCTGCTGAATGTCAGTGTCTACGCAATGCCCTGTTTCCTCCCCACATTGGTCCCCAGACCAACACGAAGGATGGATGTAATGACTCCACCACTGTGCTGACTCAGGATGAGAGACAACTCACACCAAAGCCCATGAGGGCCCCTGCGATGCAGAACAAAATTCAATCCAAATAGCAAACACTTGTTTCTCTTTGGCTCTGGACACGCTATTCAACTCTTCCCTGAAACCATCCTTGAAAATTGAACAGATATATGCTTACACTCTAGGTTATTTTGAGGATAAAAATGCTTGAGAAAATGCTCTGCAAACTGACAATTATGATAAAATCAAACTTATATGTAGGAAATCTTGTCTCTCTAATGGAAGACTTTTGGCCTCTGAGATCGATTTCAAGCACCAAACCAGATTAGTGAAGGGTAAAGGATAGGGAACAGCAGGTAACAAATGGGATCTATGAGAAGAACTTCTTTTAATTGACATTAATTGACCTTAAAAAGAGGGATGAGAAGTTGACCTAATAAGTTATTTCTTCTGCCAAAAAAATACACAGGATGATGAATGTGAATAAGGCTTGGCCTTTTTAAAAAGACAAGAAATGTGTCTCGGTGACCCCAGACATCCCTTATCATCATTCTCACTCTCTTTGCAATCCCTGTGCCAGGTGCTTGACCATAATTCCAGGAGTAGACATAAGAGTAATACTGGGAGCTAACATTTTATTGATTAGTTACCATGTGCCAGCTTCTGTGGGCTAAGCGCTTTATGTGCATTATTTCATTGAGTCCTTGTTGAGTGAGAGTTATTGATCAGAGGAGGAACCTATTGCATTGAAGGAGGATTAGCGTTAATCAATGAATTCAAGAGATCGCATACAAGCCACCAAAATTACATGATAAAATGAAGAGGTGTTCTGGGTGAAACTGCAGAATGTTTATATTTTGGAGGCTCCAGAAAGAGGTGGAGTGGGTGCTGGACCAAGTAGAGTCAATCTTTCAATAAATCCACACTGCACAAATTCATTCTGGATTGCCACCTACCTTGACAGAGTTATATAATATGTCAAGCTCTCCTCCAATGTTCTGTGGAATAACAACAACAACACGTATACATTGAGTGCTGAGTGCTGAGTACTTTCATGCATTCAGTTCACTTCATCTTCTCTATAACCCAATGAGGTAGGCTTGCATGAATTTATTCATTTTAAACATTAAAAAATGGAGGTGCAGCGAAGTGTAGTCAGACTCACAGAACTTATAAATGTGAGAGCCTGGATTCACACGCAAGACTGAGTCCTACATTCAAGATTTTAACCAGGACACTTATTCGGGTTCCTTGGCCATCCCAGCAAGTCCTCAGCAGAAGTCGGTAGTCCATCATGGGCCACGTGCATGGGGTGCTTCAGACCAAGACCTTTTGAGAGGTTCAGATGCCATTGATTTCTGGGGCCTGTGGACTCAAGTAGCAACTGAGTCTGTCACTGACCCAAGAGGAATATCCATGATCTTATGTTTTTTGGACTCAAAGTGTCTGTCAGGTGACTTACAAAGAACCCTTGGTTCTCAGGGTTTTTTTTAAACTCATGAATTAGAAAACCAAGTGAAATCTTGGCCAACACTCTTTCCTATAGAAAATGAAACAGATCCGATAAGAAAAAAGGAAAAAGATAGTTCACGTATGAAGCAAATTCACCACAGGAAGCAATGAGAAAGCACATAACTCACAGGAATGAACCACAAAGCCTGGACTCGGGGTCTTTCTCTAGACTGAGTGCTCCGGGCCCCAGTTTGCATATCTGAATAGAAATCAGCTTGGATTGAAAGGTTTCTGAGTTGCCTTCCCGCTCTGACAGCCTATGATACTGTGATAAAATGCTTTCTAAGGAGCCTGACAAGCATTTGGAAGATTTAAGAGATGCCTGGTTTGGAGAAGAGCTGAGTAAAATGGTTTTAGTGCCACTCACCACTACTTTCTCCCATCCAGAAAAGCTGAGCCTCCCCACCTGGCTTGATTTCCATAGTATGCCCCTACTTTCCTGCAAGTGTGAAACCACAGACAGCAGGAGAAGTACTACCTCTGCCTTCTGAGAGCTGTCAGACTGTATGCGGCCCCATCCTGCCCACCTGTAAGGAAATCAGGGTGTGAATGGAGATACAAAGGTTTGGCAGGTGAGGTTCTGAAACGGATTTCATGGGGACTCTTTGGAGTCTGTTGTTTTGCCTTCCCAGCATCCACTGTATCTCCCAGCAAGGCAGCTCAGTTTTCCTTGGGAATTGTCCCTTTCTGTCTACAGAACTCCAATTGGTTGGCCCCACCCACCAGCCAGACCTTGGCTCATCTCCATACTCCACCCTATGACCCTGAGATTGTTTCAGGGAAGAACATGCGATCCAAACAAGTCAGAGAACCTACGCCCAGACTGTGTTGTACTTGTCAAGAAAAAGGTGCTTATTTCCTGTTGGAGCTGCTAAGGTATAAATCCAGAAAGAGAGGTTGACATCTTCCCTGCTCCTTCAGGAAGCCAGGCAAAGGCAGATCCTGAACTCAGAGAAAATTAAGTAACTGATAGCAATATGGGTGCACCTAGATCACGCCACGCCTGATTATTGTCTTCTTATGTCGGCCAATAATTTTAGTTTTAGCTTTGACCAATTCAACTTGCATTTCTTTCCTTGGTTACCTAAAAAGTCTAGAATAATACATATTTTAGTCAGAAAACGAGTCTTTGTTAATTTATATTAAGTAGGTATTGTTGGTATAAGCAAAAGCAATATATGTCATGATCCTATACATTTCTTGAGTAATTTATGCTACTGGTATTTTAAGATTTCTTCAGGGGGTGACATTTTATGGTTCTTGGTGGAGGGAGCAATCCAATCCACTCCCCAGATACCCACGCGGCTCCCCCTCTTTTCTTTGTGGTTCCCTGAGCTTATCTCAGCAGGCTTCCAGTATCTGCTCAGGGTCTAATGCCATGCCTCAGCCAGACCTCAGGCTAAGAAAGGATAAGAATTTTCCCAAGACTACAAAGCTAATAAATTGCTCATGTTCCATCATGGTGACAGCCTCAACTCTCTTTCCTTGGCCCCTACCCCCCAATTTATCTTAAAACTTCCTTTTTCCATTTCCATTTGGTCATCTCTCAACTTCTACCAGGCCACTCTCACCTTGTGATCATCCCTTGCCTGCACCACTAAGACACCCTCCCTCCTTGCAACTCTGCTTCCATCGGAGTAAATTACTCCCTGGAAGGAGCTTCTAAAAATGTAAATCCTGCTCCCCTGTAAGACTTCCTTGGCTTCTCAACTAACTTAGAATAAAGTCCAAACTCCGTAGCTTGCCCTAAAGACACAGATGATCTGACTGGCTTCCCCTCCACTCTCACATCTCCTAACCGCCACCTCTGCTCTGCAGACTCCGACTTCCTGGATTTCCTCTGTCTCCAAACATACCAATCCCCGTCCTGCCTCAGAGCCTGGCATGTGCTAGGATGTTCCCATTCCAGTCCACACATGACTGGTTTCTTCTTTTCCTCTGGGATGCATCTTAAATGCCATTTCTTCAAAAAACTGTGACCCTTTCTACCGCCATGGCAAAATCAGTCTTAGTCCTCTAACCCTGGTACTTTCAGAATTTGAAGTGAGCCTCCTTATACATTTACTTGTTTATAGTAGTCAACCCAACTAGAATATAAGCTCTGGGGAATCTGAGACGTGGTCTATGTTGTATACTCTCAGCATGTAGTAGGGTGTCAGGCTCATGGGAGACACTCAGCAAATATTGGTTGGATGAATCGGTGGATGAAAGTGGGAATAGTAGGATTCCAACTCAGGTCTGTCTAAGTTTCAGAAAAGTAAATATCAGCTGTGAGAAGATTCCCAAACACACAGTCAGCAATCCTATCCTATTCATGGTTGAGAAACACCTGTCGACTGTTCTGCTCTGTGAAATGGGGTCACCGTTGTGCACTGGGGAGCTGAAGTGGAGAGCTGGCATGCCACCACTGACACATCCAGAGAAGAAATAAAACCCACACCAGGTATCACAACTCATTACAAGCCAAGGCCGGCTGTGGTCGTCAATGAACTTGACTGAAATACAAACAAAATGGGCTTTCTCACCTTTACTGTTTAATAAAAAAAACATAGCGAGGAAAGAGGATGAATGTTAAGGCAAGCACAGCAGAAGATATATTACCTGGCCTTGTTCTCTGCTCAGATCCGTAGCTATTTCAGAGAGAGAGATTCGGCTGCAAGGTAAATTTCATTTGTTTCGGATAGAGAACAATGTGACACTTTTGACAACGCACTGTAAAATATGCCACATTTTTTAAACAAAGTGAGATATAATAAAAGTGAAATATAAGATTTCAGGGAAAGGCTATGATTAGGAAAGAGCTCATGGTTCTTTCGGGGCTGCTCATAACACTTAGGAAAACAAGCATCCACAGCCTGAGATGCAAATGCAGATTAAATAATGACAAGTGCACCTGACCGGTTTGGCTCAGTGGATAGAGCATCAGCCTGTGGACTGAAAGGTCCCAGGTTCGATTCCAGTCAAGGGCATGTACCTTGGTTGTGGGCACATTCCCAATGGGGGGTGTGCAGGAGACAGCTGGTTGATGTTTCTCTCTCATCGATGTTTCTGGCTCTCTATCCCTCTCCTTCCCTCTCTGTAAAATAAATAAATAAATAAATAAATAAATAAATAAATAAATAAATAAATAAATAAATAAAAAATCAATAAAATTAAATAATGACAAATGCATGAAATGGTCATTCTGTGGCTTAACGTCTGCCCCACCCCCACTACCACCACCACCAAACTATAAGCTGGATGAAGGCAGGGACGGTGTCTGTCCATAACACCGAGGCACAGCAAGCTCTCAAATATTTGCTGAGTGAACGGAATATAACCATGGATAAGGTAAGCCTTTCAGGTTCTTCACAGAGAGAAAGAAGGTTCTGTAAAATAGGTTCACTTCAAAATTATTATGTAACTCATTTTTACTGGGACAAAGACACTGCTACCCGCGGATAAAACGTTCCTGGGGTCAGGTGGAAGGGCTGAATGCCACACCTCTGTTAAGCAAGCAGTTAAAATAGTGAGAGTAGCCAAGTGCCACTCCAGGGCACAGGCCTGGATGACTCCCAGAAGGACACTGCCTGGGAACCCCAAAATCAAGGGCATAGGTTGAGAGAAGAAACCAGGTGAACCCTCAGTGCTCACAGGACCAGTATGCCATCAAGGTAGGAAGAGTGGGTGAAATGCCGGTGCCATCCCTGTCCTTAAATCTGGGTGGTCTTAAACAAGTCACCCATCCTGCACAGGAGCTTCAGATCAGAGACTCAAAGACCCTCCAAACATTACCGATCAGTGATTGTACCAAGATCCAGGGACAGGAAGGCCTTGCACAGAGCCCAACGCTGCCTCAGCAGAGCCCCATGTGCCCTCCCTGCAATTCAGGCCCAGGACAGACTGCCCGGCATGCACCAACCTGAGCAGAGAGCCCTAACCGTCCATTGCAGCAGTTAAGAGCCAGAGTTTGGAGCCAGACAGCCTGGGTTCAAATCCCAAAACTGCTGCTTACCAACTGTCTGACCTTCAATTTCCTCATCTGTGATGTAGGAATAAACAGAAAAGTCTTCATTATGTTATGAAGATCCCACACCTAAATGGCGGTAAGTACTCAACAAATGTTAGCTGGCCCCTCATCACCAGGCCCGCCCACCCCACCGGGTCGCAGCCTCTTCCTCTCCCTCCCTCCGGCAGCCAAACCTGAAACCCCCACTTCCCTCCTCCCGGGAACTGCAGAAGCCCGAGCACAGTCAGGCCTCTGACTTAAATCAAAGGCAGATGATCTCCTCGCGCAGACTCATCCCCATAAATCAGCATCGCTCCCTGAACAGAGACAGATTCAGATTCCAAACGCGTTCCCAGTCTCCTTTCCCTGGTGAAAGATGACTTCTCAAGACAGAGTTTGGAGCAGAAAAGAAATTTCAGAGATGAGTCCAGTCCGGCCCCCTTCCTTTACAGGTAGAAAAGCAGGCCCAGGGAGGAAATGAGAATTGCCGGGGTAAGAACTGAAAACTGCCAGTTACCCGCAGAGACCAGATAGGCACCCAGAAATCCCCAACCCCTGTCCAGTGTCGTTTTTACTCAGCGGATGACTAGAGAGTAAGAGCCATCAGATGTGCATTGTCTGCTAAGAATTTAAAATAGTAATTCTTAAAGTGACCAGATCTGTCTATTTTTTAATTTTATTTATTAAATTGATTAGGGTGACATTGGTCAGCATGAACATATAGGTTTCAGGTGTGTGTTTCTATGTTACAAGAGCTGTAATATTGCACCATGTGCCCACCACCCACAGTCAAATCTCCTGTCACTTTATATTAGAACCCCCTTCTTTTCCCTCCCCCATCCTTCTGGCAACCACATCACTACTGTTTGTCTTCATAAGTTGTAGTTTTATATCCCATATATGAGTGAAATCATATGGTTCTTAGCTTTTTCTAGCTATTTCACTTTGCATGATGTTCTCAAGGTCCATGCATGTTGCTGCGAATGGCGCTATTTCATCCTTTCTTATGGCTGAGTAGTACTCCATTGTGTGTATGAATCACATCTTCTTTATCCAGCCCTCTATCCTAGGGCACTTTGGCTGTTTCCATGTCTTGACCACCATGAATAATGCTGCAGTGCACATAGGGGTGCATATATCTTTGCAAATGCATGATTTCTAGTTATACCCAGGAGTGGGATTGCTGGGTCATATGGTAGCTCTAGTCTTAATTTTTTGAGGAATCATCAGGTTAGTCTGCTTCTTATTATGATCATGTGTCTGAAATTCTAAACAATGCTGGCGATAAAATACACATCTCTCCCCGCTGCAAAAGAAAAACCTTAGTTCGGTCCAGGTTCTGAACAATTGCTGAGGTTCCTGTTCAATTTTGAGGATATAGAAGTGAAAATCGGGAGCTCAGCTCTGCACTGTAATTTCAAGAGTAAGTTTGAAGTCATCTGCGCTCACTTCAGGATGGGCCCTGTCTCCGAGCCGCTGGACTGCAGAGCCCTGCCCGTGAGCGGTAGATCTGAAGCAGGCAATGAGAGCACAGTGCTTGTAAAGAAGAAAAAACAGAACTTGAGACCATTCAGTTCTGTCCTTCTATGTGACCACTTGACGTTTTTATTTGGGTTGTTTTTTTATCCTAAAATTTGAAACAGTAAAGCAAGATGCAAAGAGTCATATTTCTGTTTGGTAAGTGGCAAGTTTAGTTCAGGAGTGATCGATATTTACTGCACTGGAACGCTATCATTAACGAGAAAATTCTTCAGCTTTGTCCATTGTTTTCCAATTAAAGATTGAATTTAAAAATAGTGATTATTTATGATCATTGCATGATTATTACTGAAAATGCACCTTTCTTTGCTGTGAGGTGAAGGTTAGGGGACCCATCTTGCCCACTCCTGATATTCCTTTCATGGGGGCAGCCTCATTATGAAAGACCCCTGGCCTTTCTCCGCCTTTCTCCCCCACCTCCGGCAGGAGTGGCAGATCTGAGTGACAATCTGACGGTAAGGTGTACAAGGCTCTAAGCTTTTCTGTCTTCCTTGCTGAGAGCCAAGTGACCTCAGAGAGCTCACCTGCATCCTCTTGCAGAAGTGGGCCCCACAATGTGGGCTCGTGCTGGCTTCTGCACACACATACCTCCTCCTCCGGCGTCAGCTTTCCAGGGATGAAGGTGACATCCCTTCTGCTTTACTCCTTTGTCCCTTTCTTAGCTGATTAGAAATGAGCAGGGAGAAGAGTTGCTACTTAGGGACTCCTCAGACCCCAGCCATCATGATGATGATAATGTCACTAACAGTAACAATGTTAAAGCTATCATATTTTGCATATTTGCTCTGTGGGCACCGTGATGAATTTAAATACATTATCTTACTGAATCTTCCTGACACTTCAATGAGGAAGGTTCTAATGTCACCTCTACATTATAGATGAAAAACAGGTTTGGTGATGAATAAACACATCCACCACAACATAACCAGCAAATGGTGGCAGAGGACTTGAACCTGGGTCACTGATTCAGGGCCCAAACAATTAATTCCTGGGTTTCTCTGCTTAATGGTGGGGAGAAATCCACTTATGGAGCCTGTTTATTAGATTTAACTTCAGGACTAATGCACCCTTCCCGGGATTACTTGGGCCGCCGGCTCTCAAGGATGGGAAAACGGTTCATGTTCTCACACCTCTGCTCTGCTGCTTGGCTCTCGCTCCCCGCTCCCAAGTGAGAAGTCCGGGAGATCTAATTTAGAGATGGGCTCTGAGCTGTGAACACGGAGCACAGCGGCCTGGTCATGCCTGCTCGTGGCCCCATCTTGGCCAGTCCTCTTCTTGTCATCCTGCCATCCAACTTGGCAGAGCACGTCCCTGTGCCAGGACTGCCAGCTTCGGCCTGGCCCGGCCAGGAGAGCACGCCTGGCTGCAAGAGGACCACCTCAGCTCAGGCCAGCCTCCTCGGCAGGGCGAGCCACCACGTGGGTGGTGCCATTTCAAGAGCACTGGGACATCCCACTCTGCTCTCTACCCAAAACCTACCTCTCCTCCACCCCCAACTGACCCATTACGGGGACAGAACTGACACCATTATAAATGCACCCCTTTGACTCAAAGCACCGCCCTCAATGCAAAGACAACATGTTCAATGAGAAATAACGCATCCAGCCTTTGTTTCCTTATGTGGAGGGATGCAAAGTGCCCACCTCAAAACACGGATATGAGAACGAAAGGAGATAATGCATGCAGTAGGCTTACCAGAGGGCTGGTACAAAATACATGTTCAACAACTATTTGCAGTTACCACATCACCCTGGTCATCACCAAGACTGGATGTGGTCACATATATGATTTCTTTGTTCAAACACTTAGGAATGGAACCTACGGCTCATCCCAAGAGGCAGTCAACATCCCTGGGAATCAGGAAACTTGAGTTCTGACTCTGATTTGACTATTAACTCACTGTTCTGAAAACATCACTGATATTCCACGGTCTTTTTAATTGTTTTCATTATCAGTAAAAAATATCTTTCTACAGCATATTTTGGTTCACAGAGCTCTCCGGTACCCTCTATCTCATTTAAGTTTCCTAAATGAACCTAGGGTTTGACAGGGGCAAGTGTGGAACTTAAGGCTCCAAGTGTGTGTACGTAACTGTCCCAGGGTCACAGAACTAGCTAACGGCAGAGCCGATATGACTTCCAGAAGACCTCGCCCAGTCTCTGGTCCACGAGTCGTTCGCCAGTGTTAAAGTAAGAGAATGTCAGAGCCACGAAACCCCTTCCCATCCTACACCTGTGGCAGGCATCTCTAAGTGTCCATGATGAGTCCATAAATACTTCTCAACATACATACTGCTCCAAGAAGTCCCTAACTTTCAATCAAGGCTGCTCATGGGTCAAAGGCATTGTTCTCTCCCACCTAGACCAGAAATGGGCAAACCACAGCCCATACATGCATTGCTAGCTTATGTGTTCCCATCACCTCCTAGTCTGTGATTATATATATATATATATATATATATATATATATATATATATATATATAAAATTGATTTTTTATAGAGAAGAAGGGAGAGGGATAGAGAATTAGAAAAATCCATCAGCTGCCTCCTGTACACCCCCCAATGGGGATGTGCCAGCCACCAAGGTACATGCCTTTGACCGGAATTGAACCCGGGACCCTTTAGTCCACAGGCTGACACTCTATCCACTAAGCCAGACTGGTTTCGGCTAGTCTGTGATTCTTTTTTTTTTTTTTTTATTTTTTTTTTTTTTTTTTTACAGAGAGGAAGAGAGAGGGATAGAGAGTTAGAAACATCGATGAGAGAGAATCATCAATCAGATGCTTCCTGTACACCCCCACGGGGGATGTGCCCGCAACCAAGGTACATGCCCTTGACCGGAATTGAACCTGGGACCTTTCAGTCCGCAGGCCGATGCTCTATCCACTGAGCCAAACCAGTTTTGGCTAGTCTGTGATTCTTAAACTTTAATATGCCTACGCATCACACTGGCCTCTTGCCAACCTATAAGTTCTCATCCAGTGGGTTTAGGTTCAGGTGTTGCATCTGCTGTTGGCCAAGGGACCACACTTGGAGAACAGACTCCTGGGTGACGTGATGGAGATGTCCCCCTCGCTGTGTGTGAGCCTCAGACTGCAGCTCACCTTTCTGGAACACCAACCTGTTCCAAGGCTGCGATCAATGCCTGCTGTGTGCTGTGTTCCCTGAACACATGTGTAGAGAGGAGAGCAGGACGGAGCACACAATGGGATATTCATCTCCAATCTATCCCAGTAACCCCCACCTCCACCAGAAACACACACACACACATACACACACACACACAGCTCTTCAGAAGGCTCTGGGGGCACCTGTGGTGCAGCGGATCACATACTAACCTGAGAATCCTGAGTTCTAACCTAGCCTGCAACTTCTATGTGATCCTGGACCCACACTCCAGGCTGTCTGCCTCCTTCTTAAAAGACCCTCCTGAGAAGCAAGCACAGTCCAATGGCCTCTCACAAAAGCCACCTCACCGCCTGGCCCCAAGACTGGCTCTCTCCCTGGGAGGTCTGGGGACACAGTTAGAAGGCATGGCTGGGGTACCCGGTTTGTGTGGGAAGGGACAAATGAGCAGTGAGACTTACAGAAGGTCAGGCTCGAAGAACCTCAACACCCAACCAGCCCAACCTCTTCTTCGTTGAACATCAAGTTCCTCCTTATTTGTTTATTCATCTTGTTAAAACAAGGAAACCCAAGCACCTTTGCCCTGGAGCCTCAAGCAACCCTTGGCAACTAAAGGATACTTAGAAACTGCAACAAATCTTAAAGGCATAGGAGCGTTTAATGGCACTGAAGTAAATTGCTCTTTAGGAGAGAAACAAAAAGGCCCATGGCACCATCCTTACTGTGAAGGGAGACGGGCCGCTGTTGTTGAGTGGGCTGGAGCCACAGAGCCGGCTGGAAGTTAGGAGATGGGGGCTCCCATCCAGCTCAGAGAGCCTCGGGTTAAGTCACTTTCTGAAGCTGATCCTCAGATTTCTCATCCATCAAATGGGGATAATAATAATACCAAACATGACTACTTAATATATGTGATTTGTATTCTGTTATTTAAACACTCCACGCTATAGGTACTGTTACATCTAATTTACACATGAGAAAATAAAAACTTGAAGTGGTTTAATACCATGGCGAGGCCCTAGAACAAGCCGGTCCTCTAGACTCCAAACTGGTACTCACATTCCCAGCATAGACCACCCCTGTGTGTCCTGTATCCCTCACAGAACTTCTGTAAGATCTGAAGAATCTTATGCAGACTCCCGAGTTGCATACACATTGCCGTGGTTGTTAAGCTAAATCAGTGAAGGGCTAGGGGGTACATTTCAGGCGCCGGAGCCGGTGGGTCTATGCCAGGAGGATTTGGGGTCCTTAGAAAGTCCTGGATGTAACCAGCTCTGCACCCCACTCCACTTGGCCCGACTGTGATACCCATCTCCTTCCTTTCAGAGACACCACCCCTCAAACAAGACAGCCTCCACCTGTCTACTGACCCCCCACCCTCTAGGAATTCCCTGGGTCACTCGGGGCTCACCCCAGTCCACATTTTAACCTTTGGTCTTGGTTCTTCTCACAGGTGGATACTAAGAGGTGGAAGGGAGGGGGGAGCTAGAGTTTCCCCCTTTGTAGAGCGAGCTGCCTTTTAATCCAATTCTCCTGTCACCCATTCTTTCATTATAGTTATGGATTTGGGCAGCCTCTTGCCACTGTTACACAATCTTCTGATTAAATTCTGCCAGCCAGCCAGCTCCAGTTTCAGAAAGTGAATGAATAAATAAACTGCTGCTCTGAACTTGTGAAGAGACACAAGCCTCAGGTACAGGGAAAGTTCTCTGAAAACTGAGACAGTCGGGGCCATATGAGAAGAATCACAGAGGCCTGAATCAAGGAGGAAGGAGGAGAGGCTTTATTTTAGTTTGACTGCAATTAAAACATAAGCACCGACGGGAGAATGTGCCTAGAAGTTGGAAGCAGAGCAGATGAGTAAGTCCCTTCTCTTCTCTGAGACTCAGTTTTCTTAGCTGTCAAATAGCATAATCGTATTGACTTTCAATTGTTAGGCTCTTACTGTGCCAGGCTCCGTGCCAAGCACTTCAATAGTTAATATGTCACACGCAGATTAGGTGAAAGAGCTGAAAATGTCTAGCCCTAGGAAGGCAGCTTGGGAAGGAAATGTAAACTGAACTTTAAATATACGCTGTAATGTAAAAGTAATACTAAATATCTTGTTCTCCTTCGGGCTTTTGAATAAGAAGAGTGTTTCATGTCAGACCTCAGGGTGGGTACTGGATCTGCCAGTGCCTCACTCTTTGACATTGGAAGATTTACTGAGCCTCTCGGCCTCAGTTTTCTGGTCTGCAAAATGGGAATAATGCCACCTATCTCATGCATTCCAGGGAGGGCTTAAGTAATATAAGTAAGAGGTATAAAATATATAATACATACTAAGAGCTCAATAAGTGTTTGCTCCTTCATTATCCCATCGATCAGAACATCAAACCTCAGAGGGAAGGTAGGGGAGGGTGGGGGTAAGGGGAATCTATCAAGGACTTGTATGCATGAATATAAGCCTAATCAATGAACACAGACAATGGGGGAGGAGGAGAGGGATTGGGGGGGGGGGGCATGAATGTGAGGGGGGGGGGGCCGCAATGGAGTGATAGGACACATGTATGTAATACCTTAATAATAATTTTTAAAAAAAGAAATAAAGGACAATAACTCTGTGCCTTCACTGTGACCCAAGAGACACATTGGACAGCTCAGGGGGTTCTTCCCATTCTTTGAGTATATAACCTACATCCTAGCTCCAATTGCTGTGTATCCACATGCTGCATCTATGGCATGCATCTATGCAGAGGTACATTTTGGACACACTCAAACTTAGTTAGCATGCCCTGGCCAGTTTAACTCTGTGGATAGAGCATTTGCCCTCAGACTGAAGGGTCCCAGGTTCGATTCCAGTCAAGAGCACATACCTCAGTTGCAGGCTCGATCCCCAGCCCTGGTCGGAGCACATGCAGAAGGCAACCAATTGATGCATCTCTTTCACATAGATATTTCTCTCTGTGTCTCTCCCCCTCCCTTCCACTCTCTTTAAAAGTCAGTGGGAAAATATTCTCAGGTTGTGATTAACAACAAAAAATAAAATAAAATAAACTCAATTTATCAGTATTTGTTAACCTAGGAGGGTGGGAAGAAAAACCATTAATTCTGTCAAAGTAAATAATAGAGCCTTCTTACTCCTCTACCCTGACAGCTCCTGAACTAGGAGTAAGCAGGCTAATTTATAGCCCACAAGTTTCCTGAAGGCCTTCTTGCATTATTGTCTGTGTCCATGGGTTGTGCATATAGGCTTCTAAATTCTTTGGTTAATTTCTTCCTGCCCCCACCCCACCCTGCCTTCCCTCTGAGATTCACCAGTCTGGTCCCTGCTTCTATGTCTCTGGATCTATTTTGTTCATCAGTTTATTTTGTTCATTAGATCCCACATATAAGTGAAATCTGACTGGCTCATTCTGAGACACTGACTGCCAGCTTTCTTGGGCTCCTGTGTGTTCCACGGCCTTCCTATTGATTCTCTGACATAATTTCTACCTTTTAATATCTGTATAGATCTCTTCTATCCTTGTGTCCCAGTGAGAACATTTTCCAGAGAATCAGCCCTAGAGGAAGATGCCTGAAAGACAGTGACTCACATGGGTAGATGAGGAGAAGGGTGGGGTGGTGACAGTATCTAACGCTAGTGACATCTTTTCTGAGCCAGGCACAGCACTCAGCACTAAGCATTGCCTCATTTAATCCTCACAACAAGCTTACTGATATAGGTTTTGTTAAAACTCTCGTTTCACAAAGGGAGATCTAGACAAGTTAAAGTAACTTAAGTAAGGCCATTAAATGGTATGGCTGGGATCCAAACCCATGTATAAACCCAGACACCAGTCTTTTTATTGCCATGCTACAGTTTTGGAAGAGCCTCAGAGAATTTAGTTAGACCAACACCCTCATTTTATAGAAATGACAACTGAGCTCCAGAAAAGGGCCTATCGTTCATTCATTCGCCCATCAAATACTTACTGAGCACCTCTCTATACCAGGCACTACTTAGGTGCCAGGGAAACAGCAAGTTGGAAAATGCAGTCCCTGCCCTAACCCAACTGGTTAATGGCAAAAACCAGCACAGCTGCAATTTCCCAGCACTGTTTTAGAAACTGCTTGGCAAGTATCAGGCTCTTGAAGAGGGAGAGGGACAGGGTCAGGGACAGGGACAGGGACAGGGACAGGGAGACTGGTGTTATTTCCTCTGACTATAAACAGGAGTGGAACTGCTAGATCATATAGCAGTTTTAATTTTTAATTTTTTGAGGGGTCTCCATACTGTTTTCCACAATGACTGCACCAAGTTACACCCCCACCAACAAAGCAGAAGGGTTTCCTTTTCTCCACATCCTCATCAACACAGGCTGTCTCTTGTTGTTTGGATAATCGCCATTCTAACAGGTGCAAGGAGCTATCTCATTCTGGTTTTGATTTACATTTTCCTGACAATTACTGATGCTGAATAGTATCTGTTTTTATACCTATTGATTATTTGTACACCTTCTTTGGGAAAATTTCTATTCAGGAGAGGCGAGAAAATATTTGCAAACTCTATGCCTGGTAAGGGGTTAATATCCAAAATATATAAGGAACTCATACAACTTAATAGCAAAAAACAAAAAAACAAAAAACAAAAAAACACAACAATTTAATTTTTAAAATGAACTGTATTTGGTCATTTTTAATCATGTATTTAGTATCCCCAAATCAAAAGATACAGCCTTAGCAAAAACTTATATCTAATCATATAAGCAGCCTTCTTATCATGCCTGCTTTCTTCTTCTGTCTGAGATAAGCACCAACCTAAATCGTGTATTCCTATGCCCTTTGATATATCATATAGATACATCTATATGAGTTCATTTAAAGTAGTTTCATTATAGTTATTTTTATTTTATAAAGTGGTTGCCAAGTTGGATGAAAATGTGAGCACTTGCTTTTCAGACCCTTTCTATTAAGTTGCTATGATTCACCCACCCAGTTGCATGACTCTGCATTTCACTGCTTTGCCTACGTAAAAGATTAAACTGGGTGACTATTTATTCATACACATTACTTCAAATGGGCATTTGGGCCACTTCCAGGTTTTTGCCAACCTGAACAATTTGGCTGTGAACATTGTTGAACAAATCTTTCTGCTCTTCTTCTACAGAAATGTCCTGGCCATTGTCATCCCTTCACTGTTTCATATAAACTTTAGAATTATCTTAATCAACTTCTGTGTGGAAGAAGAAAAAAACACGTTGTAATTTTCACTGGAAATCCATTTAATCTCCAGAACAAATTTAGGAGAACTGACTCTATGATACAATAGTGCCCCCCTGCACAGTTGGCATAGATCAGTGGTTGAGTATCATCCTATGAACCAGGAGATCACTGTTCGATTCCTGGTCAGGGCGCATGCCCTGGTTGTGGGCTCAATCCCCAGTGGGGGGCATGCAAGAGACCGCTGATCAATGATTCTCTCTCATCTTTGATGTCTCTGTCTCTCTCTTTCCCTCTCCCTTTCTAAAATCAATAAAAATATTTTTTTTAAACACAATAATGCACTCTCCCTCTCCTCCCCCTCCCCAGTATGGGCTTTTGCTTTCCAGTTTCAATAATTTGCATTGATTGCAGTCCAAACAGTCCAAAAATATTAAATAGAAAATTCCAGAAACAAAACAATCATACGCTTTAAATAGTGCACCATTCTTAGTAGTAGGATGAAATCTCAAGACATTCCACCTAGGAAATTAATCACTCCATTGTCCAGCATGTCCACATGTGCATGCTCCCCGCCCATTGGTCACTTAGTAGCCCTCCTGCTTGTCAGATTGGCTATAGGTAGTGGGATCCCAGTGTTGGTGTTCAAGTAACCCTTATTTAACTGAATAGTGGCCCTAAAGCACAAGAGTGAGGATGCTGGCAATTCAGATATGCCGAAGATAAACTATAAAGAGCTTCCTGTAAGGTGAAAGTTCTCAACTATAAGGAAAGAAAAAGATCAAATGCTGAGGTTGTTAAGACCTACAGTAAAAACCAATCTTCTATTCACAAAGTTGCAAACAAGGACAAAGAAATGTATGCTAGTTTGCTGAGCAAGAGACCACATTCACATAATTTTTATTACAGTACTAGAGGCCTGATGCACAAAATTCATACAAGAGTAGGCTTTCCTTTCCACAGCTGCCTGCACCAGCTTCCCTTACCGCCCAGGCTTTTTCTGGAAAGACGACTGGTCTAATTATCATCTTATGCTTTTATTATTATAGATATTTTTATAATTTTTCTATTTTATTATTAGTTGTAATCTCTTACCATGCCTAATTTATAAATTACATTTTATCATAAGTATGTATAGAAAATAAAACATAATATGTATAGAACTTGGTATTATATGAGGTTTCAGGTACTCACTAGGGGTTTTGGAACTTATCTCCTGCAGGTAAGGGAGGACTAGTGTATTAAGAATCTGCCGGGACCGGTTTGGCTCAGTGGATAGAGCGTCGGCCTGCGGACTGAGGGGTCCCGGGTTCAATTCCGGTCAAGGGCATGTACCTTGGTTGCGGGCACATCCCCAGTTGGGGGCGTGCAGGAGGCAGCTGGTTGATGTTTCTCTCTCATTGACGTTTCTGACTCTCTGTCCCTCTCAATTCCTCTCTGTGTAAAATAAATAAAATATATTAAAAAATAAAAGAAAATAAAAAAGAATCTATATCCATAAATGTGGTATATCTCTCCTAAAGAAATATCTCATTTTATATAGGCATACTTCAATTAATTTTATATCTTCTTTTTCAAGCCTTACATATACAAAGTGGGGGCAGAAGTAGGTTTATAGTTGTTCATATAAAAAAATAATACAATAAGCCGGGACCGGTTTAGCTCAATGGATAGAGCGTCGGCTTGGGGACTGAAGGGACCCGGGTTCGATTCCGGTCAAGGGCATGTACCTTGGTTGCGGGCATATCCCCAGTAGGGGGTGTGTAAGAGGCAACTGATCAATGACTCTCTCTCATCGATGTTTCTAACTCTCTATCTCTCTCCCTTCCTCTCTGTACAAAATCAATAAAATATATTTTAAAAAATAATAATAATACACTAATGAATAAATAATAATACAAGAATAAACTCTGTTTCACATACAACTGTAAACCTACTTTTGCCCTACCCTATATTTTGTTAGATTTCTAATCCCTTGATATTATCTAATACAATATAGTTTCTTCTCTTTACCTATTAATTTTTGTACCTAGAAGTTTAAAAAATCTAAATTCATGCCAATTATAATGATTTTATAAATACAAAGCCTTCCTTATCTGCAATAAGTAGGGAATGTTTTTAATTTTCAGGATTGGGTGGAAGGATTTGAAACTGAAACTGTCTCAGAATGTAGATTTCATTTTTTATAATTTTGGCTCCAATCCTCCTTCTGCCATTGTGGGCTCTGTGGTTTTGTGTTAAGTCTTTGCCTTCTCTGGGCTTAATGTTACTTGTGGTAGATTGTCTCAAAATGCCTACCATTAATATCTTCCCTCCATATACACAAGTTATTTCCCCACTGAGATTGAATCTATTCCTTCACCCCTTGAATCTGGACTGGTCTATTGTTTCTTTGACAAATAGAAATGGTGAAACTGATATTGTGTCATTTCCAAAGAGATTGCATTGTAGCTTCTGTCTGAGTTTTTTGGAATGTTCACTCTTGGGAGAATCCAGCTACCATGTAAGATGAGACCACCATGCTGGGGGTAGCTCAATCTAGTCATATGGAGAAGCCAGGTTGAAAGAGAGATATTCATGCAGAAGATGTGGAGAAAAAGGAACCCTTGTGTATTGGTGGGGATGCATATTGGTGCAGCCACTAATTAAGAAATAAAAATTAAGCTGCCTTATGTCCCAGTAATTCCACTTCTAGTAATATGTCTGAAGAAATCCAAAGCACTAATTCAAAAAGATACATGCACACCTATGTTCACTGCAGCATTATTTATAATAGCCAAGATATGAAGGCCACCCAAGGGCCCAATAGTAGATGAATGGGTAGGAAATCTGTGGTGTATATATATAACAGAATATTACTCATCCATAAAAAATAATGAAATCTTACCATTTGTGACAACATGGATAGATCTAGATGGTATTATGCTAAGCAAAATAGGTCAGAGAAAGACAAATATCATATGGTTTCACTAATATGTAGAATCTAAAAAACAAAATAAACAAAACAGAAACAGATTCATAGATACAGAGAACAAACTGATAGTTGCCAGAGAGTAGGGAGGTTAGGGGTCTGGGTGAAGGGATTAAGAACTACCAATTGGTAGTTAAAAAACAGTCATGGTATTCCATCTGACCATAAGTTTTGTATAACATTTCAGGGAGAGCCTTCTCCAACCTGCATAGATGATCTTCAAATACAGAATCTATTTATGCTTATGTTTACAAACTATATTTTTTGGGTTTGGGTTTTGTTACTTTCTTTTGTGTATCTTTCTGTTGTTGTTGGCATTTTTCAGGTCACTTTGCTTTAATAACAAAGGTGATTATTTTCAAATAAGTTGTTTTTTCCTTTTCCTGTATTTGTACATTATGGTTCAGTAGTACAGAAAAGTACATTGTTTCTGTCATATTTCCAATCAGTGTTGGAAATTTAGAAAATAAAGTTTTCAAATATTAAAAGAACAGTCATGTTGATGTACAGTACAGCATAGGAAATATAGTCAATATATTGTAGTAACTATATATGGTGCTACTTGAAATATCATGGGAAATCACTTTGTAAAGTATATGATTGTCTAACCACTATGCTATTCACCTGAAACTAATATAAAGTAATATTGAATGTCAAAAAAGTAATGAGTGTCAAAAACCAAATCAACCCTTAGCTCCTCCAGCCATCCCAACTCAAGCAGGAGATATGAGAGTGGAGAAGTTTCCTAATGATTCTAGCCACAGATGCCATCTGAGTGCAACTTTATGAGAGACCTCACAAAAGAACTACTCATCTGAACCTAGTCAACATATAAAAACATGAGAGATAATAATAATCTGTTTTTCTGAAGCCACTCAAAATCAGATGGCTTACTACCAATCTGAAACAAAAAGCAATAGATAACTGAAAATAATATTTTTCAAACTGTTTGGTAGAATTGTAGAATTTTCAGGTAACCTCTGTTGGGAAATAGATAATGGTATTCCTCATAACCCCTTCTGCCTGAGGAGTTCTTATCTATATTTTAAAAGGTCAGCAGCCATAACACTGTAATGACCAAATGACCAGTCACCAGGAGGTGCATTGATGGATTTCGCAGTGTAGCGGGTCTGAGTCTCCCGTGATTTCACATGCTCGGCCTCTAGTCTCTTATAAATGCAGTCCTACAAAGGACAGGAAGATCAGAAAAGGAGTTCTAGTGCTATGTCTGATAAATCCCAGACCACATGATCTTTAAGTATCCATCTATTATTACCTTTCTATGATACTATCACTAAGTATTATCCAAAGAAAAAGCAACTAAGACCATGTCAAATGAGAAAAGGTGGTGAGAATTAAGAATGTTTGACTAAGGCATGGGGGAGGGAGAGAGGAAAAGCACAACTTAGGTGCTCTAACAAGGACTAAATGTGTCTAATAATGAGGTGATTTATGTTGCAGGGAGGTGAGCTCCCATCCATCCACCCCACCTCACTCCCTGCTGAACATCTTCCTCCACTGTGTCTGATTTTGATCTCAGCCATATTTCTGACAGTTAATGCAAGACCCACTTTTAAATTTCTGCCAGGACTATTGTTTTTTCAATATTTTCTTTACATTAGACTACTTTTTCATATAAATAAGTTTGGAGTTGATTTCCCCCAATATACTCCAAAATATATGCCCAATTATTAAAATGATATTCAACTGTAGACTAATCAAAATCACCACATTTGTCAAAACACTGACTAGATGCCCCTTTCAACTCTATGGTCAGTCTTCAAAATATATTAGATTATTCAAAATTGCATTCATTCCAGAGGCCTAGTAAGCTTTCCCCATTTACTTCAAGGTCTTCCTCAGGTCCTCTTCCTTATCCGTAACACTTCCCTTTGCTCTCTAGATTGACAAATCCCCTTGGGTGAGACTCTCCTATCCCTTTAAACACACATATAGGCCCATACCAAGCACTTTACATGAAGCCTAGCTATTAACTTTTTAAAAGGCAAAATATAAGGAAACAACAATTTAGCCTAGCTTTGTGGGTTTCTTTAGTTCCCAGGTCTGGTTCCTTTTAGCTATTGGTCATATAATTACAAAGGATGATAAATGAGATGCCTGGTCTGGAAAAATGTCAAGCCCATCTTGCCAAAAGCCAGCCACGTGGCAGCCTCAGAATAAGTAAAGGAAGAAAGGTTCCCAGCTTAGCTTTCCAGAGTGAAATTAATTGTGAGAATTCAACTCTTTCTAAGTCCCTGGGCACTCATGCCTTCCCCCCTGAGAGTTAGTTATAAATGAGCTTGCACTTTCTGTGCTGAGTCATGTGGAGAGGAAGTAGAGCACTGAAATGTGACTCACCCTGTCCCAGGTCCCAGGGACTCTCTCAACGCCACCAGGCTGGCTCCTTTTCTCTAAAAACCTTTGTTCTAAAAACCATTGATAGTCTCTATGCCCATTATTTCTCAACCTTGACCACGCATTGAGCTTAGCTTTATTTTACGTGCCTGTACCACTGAGAAGCTGTTAAAATTGTCTATGCAAGCATCTTCTCAGCCAAATAGGCCTGAAATTTTAACCTGCTTAAGAGGCTCTTGAGCATTGTTTTTCCACATGGCAGCTAATAAAACATTCATTTTGAATTCATTAATTCGACAGACATTTATCAATTCCTGTTGTGTGCTGTACACTGTCTGAGACTGGCGATATACCAATGCATAAAATACTCCACCGTCAATAAGCTGCAGTGTGTGTAAAACCAAACAGCTAACTAGATGGCAGGTCAGTCCCCGCTACACCACCTCCCATCACTGAGATGGTAGTATCCAGAGACAGAAATCGTATTTTATGTATTATACTCCAATTGAGATACAGAACGTGACTACAATAGAATAATACATGAAAAAATGAGGGTATAACAAATGAGGGCATACATACACATGGTAAGATTCAAAATGTGTAAAACAATGTATATGAATATAAAAGATAATGTAAAAAATACATACTCATTTTTTTTCTGGGTTATGTTTTAAAATAATTATTTTTACTTCAAAAACCATTATGATGAAATATGGTAAAAACAAATTAGAGAACAAAAGTTACCTAAACTACATAATTCCAATATATTCATTGTTATTAACATTAGATGAGCCTCATTTATTTTTGTGTGTATATGACTTTGTGTGTGTATAATGTATATAATAATTAAAATAATTATAATGTAAATCTACCTTTAAAATTAAATATAGTAAGTAAAATTATACTCAACTTTAACAGAGAAAATAAGCAATTAGAAGTGACTATTGGACTATAGAAGACAGGTTTTTTTACTCCAAGAAACATATCTCTTAAAATATTTCTCTTAAAAAAAATATATGGCCCTAGCTGGTTTGGCTCAATGGATAGAGCATCAGCCTGTGGAGTGAAGGGTCCTGGGTTCAATTCCAGTCCAGGGCATACGCCTGAGTTGCAGGCTCAATCTCTAGTCAGGAGCACGTAGGAGGCAGCTGATCAATGATTCTCTCTCATCATTCATGTTTCTATCTCTCCCTTCCTCTTTGAAATCAATAAAAATAAATTTTTAAAAATATATGAAAGATCGTTAAGAAGCTGTGGTCATGCTATCCAGTTTGGTTCAGTGGATAGAGTGTCGGACTGAAGGGTCCCGGGTTTGATTCTGCTCAAGATCATGCACCTCTGCTGCAGGCTCAATCCCCTCCCCTGGTCGGGCCTGTGTGGGAGGCAACCAGCGGATGTGTCTCCTCTCTCACACTGATGTTTTTCTCTCCCTGTCTCTCTCCCTCCCTTCCATTCTCTCTAAAAATCAATGGAAGAATATCCTCTGGTGAGGATTAACAACAACAACAAAAGCTGTGTTCTTTATTTTTTCTTTCCTACCATGTTTTAATTGTGGATCATGTCATCTGAGTCTCTGTGATTAAAAAAAAAAAAAAAAAAAAAAACACATTATAATTCACACTCTTATACTTTATTCTCCCCTCTCTGCATTCAGGTTTTTTGATAGTTTCACTATTTCACATTGTCACAGTGTGTAACATCTCATTCCAATTTGTAATCAGAAGTTCTAGTTACTTAGTCTTCCTTCTATATTTATGTTCATCACCTGTCCTTTAACTGGACCATCTCTATAGCCAATATACTTTAATTTGAGTCATCACTTCATGGGCTAGATTTTTGGCCAACAAGCACTGGAAAAATCTTGATTCCTTTCATTCTTACATACCTGATATAATGAGATGATTTGTATGTATACCCAGAGGACAACTTGATTGGGTGCTCACTTGCTTTCATGAAGTTGTACTACTGTGACCTTAAGCCTAAGTAGTCTTCTCCCTCCCTAAGATTCCCATCCACAGCTAGACTTTTACACCTATTAATTTCAGAATATATCAAAAGAGAATTTTGTTCTCTGATTTCGTCTTTAAGGCTTGAGATGTATGTTTGTGTGGAGTGCAGAGGAGGCCATATTTTAGGTCCTGGGAATACAGTAGTAACTGAAATAGATACAGTCCCTTTGCTCAGAGAGCACACATGGTGAATGAGAAAATGAAAGGGACAAAAATAGAAAGGTTTGTGAGGAGGGTGATGCATGGCTATGCCCTGAAGCAGAAATCGCGAGACCTGGTGTCCAGCATTAACTTACTGTGTGTTCATGAGGAACACTTACTCTCTCTGGGCCTTGGTTCATCTCTAAACTGAACATGTTAAACTAAGTTATACCTTCTTCCACTTTTCCCCAAATCTCCTCCCATAACTTACTCACTTACAAATATGATAGTCATCAAATACTAAATATATTTTTAAATTTAAAAGGTCCATCTCTGATCCCTAGTCCCAACTATTTGTGGACTTTGAATTCCAGTTCCTTTCCCTATGGAATAAATAGAACTACAGATAACCTCTAACGCACATGGTTCAACTTGCATGCCTAGATTGTGGACATGGATGGAGTAGCCGGGTTTTATTGCAATGAAATCTTAAGTTGTATTTTTTTTTCAACACAAATTTAATATTTGTTCTTCATTCCCACAAATAATGCATAGTCTCCCATTTTTTCTGGAAAATTAAAGACCCTCCAGTCGAGCATTCATTTTCCCCCTTGGATAAAGAAGTGTATGTAAGAAATACAGTATTTTCTTTTTAACTCAACTACAAAAAAAAGAGCACATGAACAATAGTCCATGTCAATGTCACTCGGCCTTAACATTGACAAGACCAAAATGAAGACCTAGGCCAACTGAGCCCCTACCTAACTTACTAAAGGGCACCTGCTCCTTCCTGCCAGTGACATGTTTTATGGAGACATTGGTTTTTGCAGAGAAGCTCTATATCTGTACTTTTGTGTAGAATTGCCCCGTTTTAAAACATTAGCAAGTACTTGCATGAAGATGGTCAAAAGGTATAAACTTTCTATGACAAGTGAATTACCGGGAGTGTACTGTACAACACAATGACTGCAGTTAACAATGCTGTGTGGCGTATTTGTAAGTTGCTAAGAGAGTGGATTCTCATCACAGTGGAAAAAAAAAAAACTGGAACAATGTGAAGTGATGGATGCCAACTAAACTTATTGTGGTAGTCAATTTCTACTATATCAAGACATTATGCTGTATACCTTAACGTTATAGTGTTGCATATCAATTACATCTTAATAAAACAGGAAGAGAAAAATAAAGTAAAATGAAAATTTCTGATAAAAAAAAAACACTAAACTATAAAAATGCCTGTAAATATATGGCCCACAGACTATAAATCTGTAATTTCTTTTCTAAAATTTCTCTAACTCTGACAAGTAGTGATTTCTTTACTCAGGGTAAAGTCAGAGGACGGATGCAATACAGGGTTATTCTGCTATTGGCAGTGCTGAAATTTCTATTCTTACATGGCAATGTACTGTGCAGATGAGCCTCTTGGGTCCTTTGCTGAAGAAATGTGCTGTGTGCAAAGCTCATCTGGATATAGGGGAGGGATTCAAAGATGATTCGTATGGGTTGTACCCTTCTCAGCAGATTGTGCCTTTTAGCTTTATTATGCAAGTAGAATGCACTTGGATTTCTGGTTTTGATAATAGCATAACCCTAGTGGTTTATGGCAAACAAATCACTTGCATATCCCTTGTCTCACAGGATGCTCATATCAACTAAGAATTACAGAAGCTGAGATCAGTATCCCCATTGCATAAATAAGCAAGAGAGCTGGTAAGTTGGAGAGTTGGGACTCAATATCATGTCTTTTGGCTCACAATTCTTTTATTTGTTCTTCTTCTAATATACCATACTGATTTACCCTAATCCAATCAATTGTATATATAGGCAGCTAGAATCAGGCTTACAGTCCACTTCCATGAAGAGAGAAAAGTAAATATGGCAGATGGGACTTCACTTCATATCCTTATTCACTTAATACCTCATACTCAACTCACCAAGTAAATTGGCTATCGATATTGCTGCTATAAATCTAAGATCTATGTTGTCATGTTCAACATCCTTGTGCCATCAGTAGGTTTTTTATGTGGAATTACTGCAACACATTTTGTTTTGTTTTGTTTTGTTTTGTTTTGTTTTGTTTTAAGAAATCATCTTTCTTAAGAGCCTGGTGCAGTGACAAGGTCCTAGACACCATGACACTCGCTCAAGATATAATTACTCTTGATTGGAAAGTGGTACCAGTTGCTACTTCGATTCAATATGTAATAACATCTCCTGTTACCCTCCTGAACTAAAATACAGAACATTTGGCCTTAGGCAGTGAAGGAAACAATCCTCCAGAGATGGGAAACACACAAGATGAGCTCTACAATGACCCCTGCTTATTGCCTTGAAGAATTTCTAGGCCATGTCACAAGCCATGCAGACTGAGCTGGGATACTCACTGAATAATGAAACTTAGTGGAGAACCTGGGCAGACCAGAGTGGCTACAGTTCACAGGTCAGAGAACAAGAAAGGAGAGAGCTGCAGAGAGGGAATTTCAGAGATGGGCAGAGGGTCCTCAAGTATTCAGCAGAGTGCTGAGCAACACATGCGTGTGATGAGACCATGGGAGGCCAGGGAAGCACCTCTAAAATTAAAGATGTACACCATAACCCCGAGAGCAATTTTTAACATAACAAAATAAAGAGTTATGGCTTATAAGCTAAGAAAGATTTCATAAAAAAATAATTAACCTAAAAGGAGGCAGATAAAGAAAGAATAATCAGTGAGATGAATAAAAAAACAAATAATAAGAAAGTAGATTTGAATCTGGCCATATAAATAATCATATTAAGTATAAATAATTTAGATCCCCAATGAAAAGACAGAGATTGTTACACTGAATAAAAAATAAAAATCCTATATAATAAAAGCCTAATGTGCTAAGTATCTGGTCATCAGGTGACCTGTAAACTATTCAAACAAAAAGTAATATGCTAATGATATGCTAAGGCCACTCAACCACTCGCTATGACATGCCCTGACCACCAGAGAGCAGACAGTCAACTGATCAACCAGTCGCCATGACATGCACTGACCACTAGGGGGAAGATACTCTAGTAAGTACCTTAGCTTACTGCTGTGGTCTGGCTGATCTAGACTGGGTGAGATGAGGCCGGACATGCCCTGGAGCTTTCCGGAGGTCCCTCCCCAGCCCTAACCGTGCACCAGTGAGGTCCCTCAGCCTGGCCTGCACCCTTTCGCAATCCAGGACCCCTCAAGGGATGTTGAGAGCCATTTTTGGCCCAACCATGCAGGCCACTCCCCTCCGGAGGGCACCAGATACAGGGCTCACAACTGGTGAGTGCTGCTGTGGAGTCTCTCCCGATCAGGGCTGATTGGGCACGAGCCCACATCAGGGACCGTGGGGCTGGGATGAGTGGGGACAGTAGGTAGGAGCTGCAGGCAGCATTAGACTACGGGTTTCGGCCTGATCCCTGCAGGCCACCCCAAGGGACCTCACCCATGCACAAATTTGTGCACTGGGCCTCTAGTTAAAATAAAATAAAATAAAATAAAATAAATAAAATAAATAAAATAAAATAAATAGAAGAAAAAAAAAAACAGAGAAAATTAATAAAACCAAAAGCTGCTCCTTTTAAAAAGATCAATAAAATTGATAAACTTCTAGAGAAAACTCACAAATTACAAAAATTATGAGAGAAGTGAAATCATTATAGATTTATTTTACAGATATTAAAAAGAAAAGCAGGGGATGCTATAACACCGTTGTGCCAATAAATTTGATCATTTAGATGAAAGAGGCAAACTATAAAAGTTTATCCAAGAAGAAATAAATGGCCTACATTGTCATATATCTATTAAACAAATTGAATTTATAATTAAAACCTTACATACACACACACAAACAACCTCCAGCACAGATGACTTCACTGGCAAATTCTACCAAACATTAAAAAATAATGCCCATTTTATACAAAATCCTTCAGAAAACTGAAGAAGAGGGAATACTATTCATTTTCTGTCAGCATTATCTAATACCGAAACCAGATAAAGACATAGCAGGAAAGAAAAAAACCAACATTCCTTCTTAAGAATATGAATGCCAAACTTCTAAGTCATTCTTAGCAAATGTAATCCAGTAATATATAAAAAGGATAACACATTATGAAATGTCCCAGAAATACAATCAAACATTTACATAAAGACTTATACACAGCTCTTCCCTGTTTGGCTCAGTAAATATAGCATCAGCCTATGGACTGAGGAGTCTTGGGTTCAATTCCAATCAAGGGCATGAACCTTGGTTGTAGGTTTGATCCCTGGCCCCAGGTTGGGGTGCATGCATGTCTCTCTCACATCAATATTTCTCTCTCTCTGTCTCTCCCCTTACTTTCCACTCTCTCTAAAAATCAACAGAAAATATCCTCAGGGGAGAAGTAACAACAGCAATAAAAGACTTGTGCACAATTATTCATGACAGTTTTATTTGTGACAGCTAAACACTGAAATAATCCAAATGTCCACCAACAGGTGACTGAATAAACAAATTCCATATAAGGGAATACTACACAGCAATACAAAAGAATAAATTATTGATGCATACACCAGCATGGATGAATCTTAAAACAATTATGCTAAAAAAAAGCCAGGCTCAAAAATAAGAACACACTTTATAACTATATTTACATAAAACTCTAGAAAATGCAAACTACTCCATAGTGACAGAAAGCACCCAAAGTGTGTGCCTGGGGTTGGGGAGAGAGCATAAGAATGGGGGGAACAGCAAGAAGAGATTTAAAAAGGGCATGAGGAACCTTTTTGAGTGGCAGATAGATTCACTATCTTGACGGAGGTGATGGTTTTACAGATATGTATATGTGCGCCAAAAAGTATCAAACTGTATACTTTAAATATGTGCAATTACACCTCAATGAAGAGATTGTAAACAATAGTTCCATTTATGACCACACTCCAGTAAGGGCCCATCTTAAACGGGATAAACTCTACATACCGGGATTATTAAACACACACACACACACACACACACTCAACATGGAAGACCAGGTTGGTTTGATCATTGGTTCCCCTTGGTAATATCAAGGGTTCCTAAAGTAAGTTCTGAATAACACTAAACACTAAGTCTACAGGGGTAAGTGTTAAAAAATAAATTAAATAAATAAATAAATAAATAAATAAATAAATAAATAAATAAAACCGGGGAGGGGGTGGTTCTGATCAAAAGGATGGGAAAGTCTAAACTCAATCTTTATTCTTTATTACAGGCTTTTGCCAGCCTTTCCCAGTGTATTTCCCTAGACCTTTTCCCAGGAGCAGTGCCCCATCTCGCATTTGAGGGCATCCTTTGAGAGCATTACCAGGCTCCCCCCTGTCCTCTGGTTCCTGGCTTGATGAAAGGAGATCAAAGGTAGACATCACATAAGGGGTGATCACATGCATATAGAATGCTCACAATCATTCAAGCAAAACATGAGAATTCTGGAGCCAAAAATAAAGTGCTTTTGCCATTTCCATTGCTTCATTGTTTCAGGACACTACATGAAAGATTTCTTCTCAGCATGATGACACTCCTCTTCAGGAACACAGATAATCAATCAGTAGTTGGCTCTGCTCAAAACAGAGTGACAGACTCAGCAGAGGAACAAAGAATGCCCATCGGGAGAGAGCAAAAGGAGGGGCTTGGGAACCATCTCTGTTAAGAGGGGTGACCCCCACCACCAACAGCTCCATCTCCACGAGCCCCATTTATCACCATAACCTCCCACATCAAACAGGGAGTTCACAGTCTGGGTACCTCCATCCATCTTTCAGTTGACAAATGGCATCATAAATCTTCCTTTCACCTCTCCAAAGGCCACCACTGAGCTAGAAGACCTCCCCCAGGCTCTCTCCGCCTCCTGCCTCTTCGACCTGGGCGCCATTCTTCTTGAGGAGTTCAACAAAACCAAGCTGTTCCACCCGCAGCCAAAGAGCCTGACTTTCTCCCAGAAGAGCTGGGGCCTCAGACCCAAGAGACAAACTGGCTGGGAAGACTGCACAATGCTGAAGGGGGGGGGGGGGGGGCACAGGAGAAACCACATGAATATTCAAGCAGGGAGACTGAATAAACAAATTCCATATAAGGGAATACTACACAGCAATACAAAAGAATAAATTATTGATGCATACACCAGCATGGATGAATCTTAAAACAATTATGCTAAAAAAAAAAGCCAGGGAGACTGAGTCACTCCAAATGGAAGTTAAGAGAACCAGCCAGATAGCACCGAGCCCTTTAGATTTCCAGTGTTAACTGGACAGACCTTCAGTGCTCAGAGGCTGCTCAGGTTCAGGAATGACTAGTGGGACATCCTCCACCCCAGTTCCTTCTCCCTGGGCCTCCCTGAAGATGAGGGTGTGAACAGCCCTGGGCACAGCATCTTGGCTCATCCCCCTGAGGATGTCAATAGAAAGTTTCGTGCATAGAGATGAGACTCCCCACAAAAGCACATCCAGGATAACCGGTAAAAACCAGGGCTAGGACCTAACCCCTAACTCTGCATTCATCATGCATTCCCCTAGAATCCATATGACTAGAGGCTTCTACCCTTAAGGCCAGGGGACCTCTGCATTGCTAAGTAAAAACTCCAGAGATGTGTGCGTACTTCTCAGAAGAGGTTCCATAGTTTATAGTATCAACTCAGGGGAGTTCATAAAAAATTACAAATCACTGCCTGCAACTAGGACTGATTCCGTTCCCAGAGCAAAATGAATGGCAGGGGGAAAGTTGGACTGAAATAGCAGGTGCGAGTATTGGAGACAGAAAGAGAAACAAATGCACTAAAGTGTTTGGGGCGGGGCATTGGCGGGGCATTGGCGGGAACTGAGAGGGGATGTTGGGTTACCTGCCCATCTCCTCTTTAGCTCGCTATCCTGAATCTAGTCTTCCATCCTTTCTTCATTCATGCCGGTGCCATAGCCCATGCCCCCAGGCCTCACGGTCTTTTGAAAACAGTTCATGCTAAAGTATTAATGGCTTCCTGAGGTTTTTCTTCACCTGAGTCCTCCTTGCCTTAAATAAGTGAGTAATGATGGACTGCAGGCACCACTGCAGTCTGGCTCATGAGCCATTGGGCAGCAGAGGAAGCTTTCCAGGGATGCTCAAAGACAGAGTTAATGTCTGAAGTCAGAGCAGAGTGAAAATAATGCCTGACCGAAATTATCTTTGAAAAGCCCACATATCTCTCATGATTAAAATATAGTAAACATGACGTTGCCAACCTTTTGTTGGCATGACTTTGTCAACCTGTCAGTAGTCGTGCTCTACACAAGTATTCGAATCTTCAAACGCTGCGCACCCACTGTGGCAAGATATTCACACCGAGAGAAGCCATGATATCCAGAGCAGCTGAACCCATGGAAGCCCCATCTCCCATCTCTGGAGCATTCCATCTTGAAGAGAACGGCAGGCAGGGCTGCCTTTACCAGACCTTTACCATTAAAATTGTCATTGTGTCTTGCATGCTTCCTTTTGTTCTTGTTGCTATTAATTCTGATTTTGTTTTGTTTAGGCAAGTTCCTGTGACTGTAGGATGGGTCTCTAATGCAATTCCACATCCATAGTGTGGGTTGCAGGTTTCTGTTCCCATAATGATTATAGGACCAATGACCCACCTACTTTTAAAATTCACTTTCAGGCCTGGCCTGGTGGCTCAACTGGTTGCAGTATCAGCCTGTGCACCAAAAGATTGCAGGTTCAATCCCCAGTCAAGCCACTTACCAGAGATAACTGATCCATTTTCTCCTCTCTCATATCTCTAATCTCTCTATCTCTATCATCTCTCTTCCTAAAAAAAAATCAATAAAAACATATCCTTGGGTGAGGATTTTTTTTTTTTAAGCCACCTTCATAAGAGGTCTCCTATGGGTCCTTAGAGGAGAGAGATTTCAGTTCTCTTTTCCTCTCTACATTCTTGGAGATGAGAATGAGTAATGAAGTCACTGAATCTGCACTCACCTGGACGAGGGGAACCTAAGGAAGAGAAAGGGCATTGGCCTTGTTAGGAGGCCTGACTTAGCATCCCCGTCTGCCAGTAGCTCACGCAGAACTCCAGGGAACCTTGCCCTCTATCTCTCAGCATCTTCAGCTACACAGGAGATCAATGCCGAGGAACCCTCCATTTCTCCCAGTGCTGCTGGCCCGGCTCTGCCACTGGCTGGAAACCTTGGCAGCAGCGTCCCCTACCTGAGCTCAAATTCTGCCTCTTCCATCTCTAGCCATGTGACCCTGGACCCTACTTAACCTCTTGATGACTCAAATTCCTCACCTGACTGCACAGAACTCCATGAGCTAGTTCCCCCGAAGAATACAAACAGCACAAGCACATAGTGAGTGATAAATAACAGCAGCCAGTTTGACAAGAAAGTAGGGGGTTCGGCCAGCTGGCCCTTAAGTCTGCTTCAGTTCCACTCTTCCCTAGGTTGGCTGCCCATGTTCTGGCCAATCATGTTTGTCGACTGCTGATAAGCATCCAGTGTCGTTGAGCTGACTGCACCGGGGGCAGCATGGAAATATTTGCCCCGGTCTAGAAAATCCTCCTGCAATCCGGTAGCTTAGGATGACCATTCCATCCTAACTGGAGGCTGGGCTTCTAATCACTGCCCATCACCAGGTGGGATGTGGGCAACTCATCCTGGCTCTGTGGGCTACTGGTCCAGACCTCCCTGAAATGCCTCTGAGGGGCACAGGTGAGTCCCAATCTGGGGAGACAGGAATTCCCCTGAGCCCAGGCCTCCCAGTAAGTCAGGCCACAGCTCTCCACAGGGAGCGGGGCCTGGGATTTGCTGTGACTGTGCTATTACAGCAAATCTCTGTTTGCGATGAGCTTTGCTTGATCCTCGTGTCAACCCCGCGAGGGAAGCAGAGCAGCAGGCGGCCCCCTCCCACACGGCCCCGGGATGTGACACAATTCACAGGTCACGGAGCACATTAGTGCAGTGGCAAGAAGGCAAACCCCATCCTCCCAGCTGCAAATCTAATTCTTGGGCATTTATTTCATTGTCCCAGCCACTGAACAGAAAGGATCCTTGTCCCCCTCCCTCACCCTTCAGTCCAAAATACCTCAGCGTCTCTATGGTGACTGGAAATTGCTCTAATAATAACCCAAGTCATAGAGGTCACCCACTCCGGACATCCTAGCTCTTACCTGACCTCTGACCTCTGCCTCATTCTGAATCATGCCAGACCTCTGGGAATGAAGCTCAGACACCCGCCACCCACCTCCTACCCCATAAAAGAAAGTGGATTGAATGTTTGGCCTTGCTGACCAGGCGCCCAGCTCCTGGAAGGTCCCCCACCCTCTCTGATCTGCCTCCCCCCGCCCCCCCCCCCCCCCCGCCCCCCGGGCTGAGAGCCGGGAGGACCGTGGGAGCTGCCTCTGCATTGCGGAGTCCTCTCGCCTTCTCCCAATCCAGGCATCGCGCGGAGAGCAGCGCCCAGGACTCTCTAATTCATGGACCCAGTGCTGCAGGGCTGCCAGGCAAGGCTGGGGCTGGCGGATGGAAGCTGAGGGGCCTCGGCTCTCCACTCAGCCCTAACCCCAGCCCAGCAACCTCCATCTGACGCACCTCTGCGGCCACCCAACCCATGCCTGTCCCCCTTCTCCCCGCCCCCCTCGGCTGCCAGGGCATGGAGATGGGGTTGGGGCGGCTCCTCTGCCCTCACAGAGATGGACTGAGCGGAAACTGCAATGAGGCTGGATTGGAAACGTCTCTGTGCTGCAGGAAACCCACATTCGCCGAGAGAAATTGATTTGATGCCGAAAAGATGCGCATCCCATGAAGCCAGTGCCCAGTTAACACTGCGCAGGGCAGGTGTGACATCAGCCACCTCCGCCTCCGCCTCCGCCGCCTTCTCCGCAATCCATCATGCCTCTCCTCCCACCGCTGTCTTCACGTCGCCCTCCTCTCCCTTTCTCAAAGCCCGCCTCCGCCAAAGGTAGCTCATGTCTGTCCTCTCCGACAGACTGAGAACAGCAGTTCCCGTGCTTTCGCCACTAAGAATTTTGCTACTAAGAATTTTTCATGTCTAGTCCCCTCTCTCGGGTGGATGGAGGGCAGTCCTTCTCTGGGGCCATGGGATGAGTTATGGATGAATAAAACTGGAGAAGGAAGCAGGGAGTCCTGGGTAACCTTGAGCAAGAGACTTCACTCCTCTGAGCCTCCAGTCGTGACCAGTGGGCATGACAAAATCTGACAGAGCTCTCTCAGGGGTGTTTCATCACAGGAGAATTTGTTGACAAAATGCAGTAATTAGAAAGCTGGGCTTGGAGTCACTCCTACCTGAGTTAAATCCTAGCTCTAGCTGTGTGGCCTAAAGCAAGTTACCTCCTCCCTCTGAGGCTCAGCTTGTCTGCTGATAACACAGGGTAGTTAAATGTTAAGTATTCCATGGGGTTGAGAAAACTAAAAAAGACAATGGAGCCTACATAATGTAGTGGATAAAGCAGGCCCTCTGTAGTCAGATTATATGGGTGTAGTAGACCCAGCTCTACTATTTAATAGCTGTGTGACCTTGGAAAAGTCACTTAACTTCTCTGTGCCTCTGTGTTATTAGAGGATAATAACAGTATCCAAAACGATCACTAGTTATGAGGATTGAGTGATTTAATAAATATGTAAAATATTTACAACAGCATCTGGCACTAGCATATAAAAAGTGTTGATAAGCATTGGACATTATTTGTGTTGGCTATTTAATCAAAGCCCTTGGTACCAGTCCTGACAGAACAAGTACTAAATAAATGATGGCCATTACTATAATGTCATTATTGTAATATAATAGTGTCATCCTTGTTATCTTTATAATGGTGTCTGCTCCTGATACTCCACCATGTGAGGATGACTTGGGCCCTTAAAAATCAAAGTTACAGGGTGGGCATGGTGGCATTCTTAGGATTTTCGGTGACTTGCAAGGCAGTGCTGAAGTGTGCACGGTGCTGGGGGTAGTGGAAGGAAGGGGTTGAAAGAGAGAGCAAGAGAAGCAGCTTTGCTGTCAGACAGGGATTCTGCAGCTATTGGCCCTCTGCTTGCATCTATTGTACTTAGCAGCAAGACAAAGCTCTCAACAGCCTGCCACGTTGCTGACCAAAAACTCATTTCTACACAAGGACAGGAAATGCCTGTCCATGTCACAGAGAATTTTGTGGATTCTCCCTCCAATCTCCCTACTTACACACGACGCAATTGAGGACCTGAGAGGGAAAGGCTTTTGCGGGAGCTCACACACCTGATGAGTGGCAGTCGGGACTAGAGCCAGGATTTCTGAACCCAAGTCCAAGATCACATCCACAAGGGCAAGTGCTTAGAAATGGAAATTATGGCCCAGGAAGTGACCCCCATGTCTTTAAACAGGTCCTGTGAGAGGGAAATGCATAGAAAGTGGAGTCTGGAATAAGCAGGTGTGCTCTCCCCTCACCCCATCCCACCCCATCCCAAATCAAGGTAAGAGAGGCTTATTTGCCCTTCACCCTCCCTGCTGTCTTTCCTCAGCTGCCATGCCCGAGTGCTTTGCAGATATGCCCTAAAGACTGTCTGGCCCACTGAATTCTACAATGCCCCCATGCCATGCTTTCCTGAGGGGCTCCAGATGCACATGCCATTGGTATCCTTGCTGCAGGGCCCCCCGGAAAGCGAGGGAGCTTCAGACACAGCCAAGAGGAAAGGAAGAGGTTATTCTTTGGCTATCTAAAGATGATCTAGCCCCATGTTTATGGTGAATGCCTTGGCTTCTTCCTATTGGCCAGATGGTCTTGGAGTTAATACGTTTCTAGCCAATAAAATACAAAAAGGAAGCAGCTACAACTGCTGCTGCTGCTGCTGCTGCTGCTGCTGGCCCTCATATGGGCTTTTTTGCAGATGATGTTGAGGAAAGCAGCCTAAAATATTCTGCAGAGATGACAGTCAAAATGCCCATCTTAGATCCATAGGCAACACTGCCCAGATTTTCTACAAACCCTATCTGTAAACCAAGTCACTCACGCTCACTTCAGCCACACTATGAATTCCAAAGAGAAATGTGGAAAGTCCTCTCTGGTCCTTATGTTATGAATGCAGATGAAACCCAGCCAGTTGTGGCTCAGCTGTTGAACATCAACCTATGAACTAAGAGGTTACGGGTTTGATTCCTGGTCAGGGTACAGCGGGCTCGATCCCCAGTAGAGGGAATGCAGGAGGCAGCTGATATCTCTCTCTCTCTCTCTCTCTCTCTCTCTCTCTCTCTCTCTCTCTCTCTCTCTCCCCCCCCCCCCACTCTTCTCTCCCTCTCCCTTCTTCTCTCCCTAAAATTAATAAAAACATATTTTAAAAACGAATGCAGATAAACTGTAATCACTGAACAAGCAGTGGCCAAGCATCACTATGCACAGGACTCCATGAGGGTTACAAAGACAGATAAAATGTAGTTTCTTCTTTCAAGGAGCTGAGAGTTTGGTAGGAGAGACACAATATGTACTTAATAAAAATTTGACAACTCTAAGATGCATCTGCTTACTAGCCCTGATGCAGCCTTTGTCAACTCCCCACTAAAATATCCAGGAGACAGAGGAAACACACAGAAATTCATAATGAAAAACAAAAAGAGCTCCAGCTGGTTTGGCTCAGGGGATGGAGTGTCAGCCTACAGACCAAGGTGTCCTGGGTTTGATTCCAGTCAAGGGCATGTACTATGGTTGTAGGGTCCTCCCCGGCCCAGGGCCCTGGTCAGGACAAGTGCAGAAGGCAATCAATCGATGTGCTTCTTTTACATCAATGTCTATCTCTCTTTCCCTCTCTTTTCCATTCTCCCTAAAAATCAATAGAAAAAGATCCTTGGGTGAAGATTAACGAGAGAGAGAGGGGAGGAGAGAAAGAGAGAATCCAGTCCAAATGTTTTCTAATGGTGAGGCAGCTGATGCTGCTAGAGAAAGCATGTCAAACTCAAAGGCTAACATGGGCCAAATAAACAAGGCATGCAGCCCACAGGCTGTGAGTTTGACATGCTTGTGCTAGAGAAATGTCTACCAAAGCCTTTCCTCAAGAGAGCCAGCCTGCATCTCAGGCTACCCTGTGAAAGACCCTCCATTGTCTTCCCTGTTCGGGACTCAGGCCAAACAGCTGTCCCACTATCACACGGACGCTGCCCTGGGAGGAGCCGGAGCACAGTGCCTGGGATATGGTGCTTGGTACTTGGTCAGTCACCAAATCTGCTAAATGTCCAATACCCCTCTGGTTCACCCCATGCTCCACTGCTGCTCCTAATGCCCTCACTCTCCATCCTTGGTGAGACAGCCATTCTGTGGGCAGGGAGCAGGGAGAGCTGGCAACAGTCAACTGTACCCTGGAGTGTGTCCTTCTTATATGGAAAGTCATTCAATATGAAAAGAACAAAAGCATTGCTGGTAGCAATACAGGGGCGGGCAAAAGTCAGTTTACAGTTGTAATACAAATAAATAATGCAAGAATTAATAAATAATACAAGAATAAACTGTTCTATGTACTCACAATTGTAAACTGACTTTTGCCCACTCCATAAGTGCTAAATATTGAATTTTACGTGTGTTCTGTTGCTTCAGAGTGTGAGAAAGAAAGGTAGGGAGACTAGGATGGAATGCCTTCTTAGCAGAACAGAGTGGCATGGGTCAGAGTTGCTCAGTGTTGGCCCTATTAACCGTGGAGCCACATCCTCCTCTTTGTTTGGAATATCGCATGAAGTAGGGTATTCAGCAGCATTCCTGGCCTCTCTCCACCAGATACCAGTGCCACACACACCCATCCCCACTCTGTACCAACTAAAAATGTCCCCAGGCATTCTTCAATGTCCCTTGGAGGACAAAACCACCCTCACTTGAGGTTTCTGAAAGATGAAGGTTTATGAAACTAGAAACCTACTCAGGTCAGATAGCCCTCTGGTTGTGATGTTCACCCATCCTCACACAGATCCACCTGGATGAGAGCCAGGGAAGGCCACGCCCTCGGATATTGACAAACTAAAGGTCCTGAGATACTTAGAAGGATAACTGGTGGGAAGAAGGAAAAGTTACAGGCTTTAGGAGGGGGGAATACAATGCAGAACAAAGGAAAAGGAAAGTTTTCCTAAAGACCTCAGAAATAATCTACTGCAAGATACAGAAGAAAATTTCAAAAAATTGGGTGTCTTTTTTTCGATTTTCAACAGAGATCTGGCATCCGTGAAATAGCATCAGGAACCCACGAGGCCGCCTGGCCGGAGAGGACAGATAGCGGTGCAATGTGACCTGATGAGATAAAGAGTAGAGCGAAATAAAAATGGGTGAGACTTTTTAAAAGATTTAACAGAAACTAAAAATATCATCACAGAATCAACATACACAGGAGAGGCAGCAAAAGAGCGGACTTGATAAAGCAGGAAATCATGACAGTAATGTGAGGCGCTCTCCAGACAGCACAGGGAAAGGGAAAGATAAAAACCGCGAGGAAATTAGAAGACAGAAACAGAAGGCTACTGTGTGGACAGCATTTCTGAACACAAGATTAGAACAAAAGAAATCAAGGCAATAATCAAAGATAAAATAGAAATTAAATGCGCTCAGATGGAACAGACTCCTGAATACAGAGCTTGAAAAGGTCCATTGGTTTCCAGATCAATTCAATTAAAAGCCACCCTCACGTAAAAAAAAAAAAAAAAAACCAGCATGATCATTTTAGAAACTATATGAATATAGGGTTAAATGTTACATACACGCAGTGATTTTTTTTAATAAAACTTCTTTAAAGGAACAAGCATCAGATAGTTTTCATATTTCAACTCTGAATGAATTATAACCCTCAGCCAATTTGTATTTGAGAGACAACAGCTCAGAAAACCATGCTAGCCACCTTCCCTTCCTTTAAAAAAAAATATATATTTTTTTAAAGATATATCTCAAAAAGAACAGAAAAAAAAATAGGAAGACCTCCCTCAGAAATGGAGGGTTAATGGTTTTAAAAGATTGACATTAAACACTGAAAGGTAACAAGACATGAATCTCAATAATATAATTCTAGGTAAATAATGTAAGAAGTATTGTTGTATGGTGTCATATGGGCACTAGACTTATGGGGTGGTCACTCCATAAGGTATAACAATGTCTAATCACTATGTTGATACTGAAATGAGTATAATATTATATGCCAACTGCAACCAAAAAGAAAATTATTACTGAAATAGAATATGAAAGTACTAATTTAGCATAAATAATCTAGGCCTAAAGCCCAAGATCACATTAATAGAAAGTGAGATGTGCCTGAAGGGGGTCAGAAGTTTACTGAAAGTATCCAGTTTGGCTCAGTGGATAGAGTGTCAGCGCTTTGAAAAGGCAGATTCTGCCCACAGCGTAGCTCTGGGGTTGAGCATCAACCTATGAACCAGGGGTCACGGTTCAATTCCCAGTCAGGGCATTTGCCCAGTTTGTGGGCTCAACCTCCAGTTAAGGTGTGCAGACAGCAACCAATCAATGATCCTCTCTCATCATTGATGTTTCTCGCTCTCCCCCTCCTTTCCTCTCTGAAATCAATAAAAAAATATATATATGTTTTTTTAAAGGCAGACTCTGACCCAGAGGCCTGGGGTGGTGCCCACCCTGCCGGTCCACCAAGATCCTAAGTATTTAGCAGGCAGTTGGCCAAGACCCAAGGGAGAACAGGAGATGGCCAAATGGCCCCTGCAGATCTGAAGGCAGCCTGGGCAGGTGTGGTCAGTGCAAGGGGTCTATGTACAGTACAGTGTGGGTTCAGGGCTGCACGTGTACTGAGATGAAGGTGGTTCATGTGCACACGCCCATACCCGCTTCCATTTGAGTGTGTGTGTTCCTTGGAGTAGTGTGCATGTGTGCATGGGTGCACGCCTCAACAAATGCTCGAGACTAGAACAAGACTGATGGGCACTAAGAATAGTTCTGGGAGTTACAGCAACATAATCCGGATTTAGAAGAAAATACATTATTTGATCTGTCACTCTGATGTTAGCAGGTCACTTACACTCTACCCGACTCTTGCCCTGTTATTCCAGTGCCACTGACAAAGGAGGAGGAGATGATCCGAGCAGGGCTTCAGCTTCTTGGAAAGGGATGAGGGCAAAGTGCTCACAAAAGGCTTGTCTCTCCACAAGGCTGGGTTCAAAGGTCTCCCTTTACTTTGTGGGCATCCCAAATGGCACGGAATGGCAGGTGTCCAAGCCTGGAGAGCAGAGGGCTAGGACTGCCTCTGGGTTCCAGGACAGAGTGACCTTCCCCCTGCCCAGATCTGTCACCCTCATCACCTGCTACAATGCCTGAACCTGCACTACTGGGATGTGGGCTTTTGTCATCTAAAGATTTCCAGCCTGCAGGGTCCTCAGCGCCTGAATGGGATAATGCTGGAAGCTTCATGACTGCTGACATTGTGTCATGTAATTCTTTAAAAAGTTTGAAGCCCAGTAAGCGAAAAACAGGCCCTTCTGGAAAGAGACCCTGGAGATGAGCCACTGTTTTTGTAAAACCGCCCAAAGAGCAAATGCGGTTTTTGGCTTTTTATACTAAAGGATAGAGGGTACAATTAAAAGAGATGACAATCCCAAAGCATTACATGCACTCAGACCCCATAGAGCAGCCAGAGTAATCTTAAAAGGCAAGTTTTTGTCATGCTTCCCCACCACTTGGAGCCTGCTCATGGCCAACCATTGCTCTTGGGAGACCCAAGTCCCTTAAATGACCTGTGAGGCCTACACCACGCAGCCCTGTCCCTCCCTCTGCACTCTCCCTCAGCACAGGAAAAAGGAAAGATCTAGAATGAGCAGCTTAAATCTCTTCCATCCCAAAACTAGTCCCTCTATCTGCTATGAAGTGAAAAAATAAGGAAATGTTTAAAGATGTTTGTATGTCTGCAAAGATGCCTTTCCTGAGAAAGACCTTCCTTTAATCATGTTCTCCCTTCTTTAATGAAGTGGTGGTGGCAGCAGATGGTACTTGGTTTGGGGTATTGTTTTAATCTTCTTACAAGCAGAATGAAAGTTGACAGCAAAGTTGAAAAGCTTGTATTAGAGTATCCCAATTTGTGGCAAGTTTTAGAAATCTATGAAATCTGGAAACTACAAGCTTCTTTTTTTATTTTTATTTTTATATTTTTTTACACCTGAGAGACCAGAAGACCCTGAAAAAAAGTAAAGTGTGTCCATGTTCTCATAGCTGATTACAAACCAAATCCAAAGCGTGAACATGCCTGAAACTATCCCCACTCAACACAGAAGTTGCTGTGTGATCTTGAGCAAGTGGCTTAACTTTAGGCCTAGATTTCTCCAGCTGGAAAATGGGCACAATAATCCCTTCCCTGACTTCCTCACCGGTAGCAAAGGTCAACATATGTGAAAATGTGTTGAATATAAGCGGTCGTTATAATCAGCCCTGTGCCAACAGCTATGAACTCCTGTGCCTGTAGGGCAGGGGCAATGGAAACAAGGAAGCAGGCCAGGTGTGAGTGAATAGCTGGCAGCTACCCTCAGTCTCAGTGCAGAGAATACATTGAGGCTTGGTGAGGAGTGGGGCAAATTAGCAAGTCTGGCATCAGAAGGGAGGAGAATGGCTACCCTAGGCAATCTTTGCCAATTTGGTCATGTGAGCCTGGAGACACTGGGACTTAACAGTTTTATTTGCTAGCTTTCTATTTTTAAATGTTGACCACAAACTTGAAGTTGAAAATTTTTGAGAGACAAGCAAAAGAATGCCGCACTTGGGCTGCCTCTGTGTGAATCTCCCTTTCCCAGCAGCCCATGGGCAGGTCTGCACTGCGGTGACCTTTATTGACTGATGACAAGAACATGGTTCAGACCAGTCTGAACAATGAAAAGGAGCAATAAAGAGCAGTCCCTGGGGATCTGCACACGTCTGAGTTGGGCAAAGGGTAGCACTGGTTGACAAAGTGTTTCATGACTTAGGATGGCTCTCCTCTGTACTGAACAGCGTGAACCTGTTCTCTGAACTCTAACCAGTGGGAAGCACAATCTCCTCATCCTGAAAATGGGACCACTCACACATCGGGCCTACGTGAATAGGCTATTGTATACAACGAGAAAAGAACAAAGGTGGCCAATACATGGCAAGTGTATGTCCCTAATAGTGAGGAGGAGAAGGATGGTCTCTAACAGGGTACCGGGCACTGTTGTATATTAGGTAGATTCATTCATTTTATCCTCCCAATCCAAAGAACTAGATACTATTATCACTAGCATTTTATAAATATGAAAACTAATGCACAGAAAGGCTATAAGCAACTGCCCAATGCTGCTCGGATCAAAGGGGATGGGGCTGAGGGCCAAGTGCATGCAGCCTTCCTTCCTACAGAGCCTCAGAACCCGTGTCCGTAGCTGGTTCCAAGAAGCCCCTACAAACGGGTCAACTTGGCAAGCAGATTGAAATCCATTTCCCCAACTTCATCCTAATTTTCAATGCCTGGCACAAAAGAGGCCGATCCCATTAACTTTATTAAATATTAGCTCCCTTCCTCCAGTTTCAAATTTGTTATGAAGATCAAATCATAGGATGGGCCTGAGGCAGGACAACTGAACGTTGGAACTATTGACATTTTGGGTCAGAACATTCTTTGCTGCAGGAGCAGTTCTGAGCATTTTAGGATATTTAGCAGCATCCCTGTCTCAAACCACAAGATGCCAATAGCTCATGGGTGCGCGCGCGCGCGCGCGCGCACACACACACACACACACACACACACACACACACACACTATCCCAGTTGTGATAATCAAAAACGTCTTTGGACATTGCCAAATGTCGGGGGGAGGGGGGGAGAATCAATCTGCCCCTTGCTGAGATCCACTGGTTTAAGGTCTGATTAGCCAAAGTCCTACTCCTGGGCCCACCGTGATTGTTCCTATTTGGCTTCTCACAGCTGCCAAGCCCCACCCTGTACGGGAGGCACCTCCACCCCTGACTCTGCACTCAGAGGCATCTCTCCCCAGGAACCACCTCCCTGCTGTCCTGAAACAGATCCCCAAACCCTTTCCATTTTAAAGGCTTCACTGTTAATTCCATAGGAAATGGGTGAGGTCAGGGGCAATGATCCAGGCAGAAATGGGGAAATGACTGCAGTTTCGGAGTTCTCCTAACAGTAGGCACTTGCTGCCTGCCGCAGAGGCTGCTGGGAAGACTCGCACATGGAAGACACTGGGTAAATAACAACTATGAAGAGTAACAACCATATTCTCCCTTCATGCAACAGATACTCTTTCTATCCCTTCTAGTTGCAGCGATGTTGCAGTAGCTTCACGTGTATTTTCCTGCCCCTAATACTTACAAGGAAGATACTGCTGTCACGTGGGCAGTTATAGATGGAAGCACTGGGCTTCGGTGAAGTTAGAAACTTGCCAAGTGCAGGCTGGACGGTGGAGGGATGGCTTTGACACATCCTTGGACCAAGAAGAGAGTCACACCCAGGAGCGTGCCATTTCCTCAGGGGCCCAGAACCCATACCTCAGCCTCCTCCCTGAGACCCACGTCCCTCATTACAGGACAAGGGGCTGGACGAGGATCCATCCGACTCCTGAACTCCATGACCTGCATCTACCGTGTTTCCCCGAAAATAAGACATCCTCCGAAAATAAGACCTAGCGCATGGAAATATAAGACATCCCCTGAAAATAAGAGCTAGCACAACTTTGGGAGAAAAATTAATATAAGACACTGTCTTATTTTCGGGGAAACAGTGTATTATCCCTTCCCAAATGATCCTTCAGGACAAGTAATGGTTTAAAATATTTTTTAACATGTTATTTAAGAAAGAAAAAGAATCCTAGCTGGTTTGGCTCAGTGGATGGAGCATCAACCTGTGGACTGAAGGATGCCAGGTTCAATTCCAGTCAAGGGTACATTCCTGGGTTGCCAGCTCAACCTCCAGTAGGGGGGTGCAGGAGGTAGTCAATCAATGCTCTCTCATCATTGATGTTTCTATCTCTCTCTCCCTCTCCCTTCCTCTCTAAAATCAATAAAAATATATTTAAAATAAAATAATTTTAAAAAGAAGGAAAAGAGAAGATTAATTCTCAAACCGAGTGCTTCCCATTCTAAAACTCTATTTTCTCACTAAACACAGGCTTGGTGTTGTTTAAATTGTGTTGCTGGAATGAGTGGGAGAGGGGAGCAGTAATGAACTTCATCAGTTGGGGAAGAAGATCTAAATTAATGAGGAAGAAACGCTAAAAACAATCACATCGGGCCAGCTTTCTCTAGAATTATATTATGAACAAAATGCAATGAAACAGCAATCAGTCAAAGTGGAGAACAATGGAGGAGAAAAGGCAGCGCCCGTTTACTCCTCGGAGCTCAGAAATGTGGTGGGAAGGGAGCCTGGGGAGCACCAGCCAGTGTGTGGGGCTTTGCATATATTATCTCATTTAATCCTCGAGATCCGGACAGATAAACACGATGGCCATTGTGTTGCTATACAAAACAACATCTAGGGAGGCTGGCTTCCTGGCCCACACAGCTTGTAAATAAATGACAGCTAGGATGTGAACCAGCTCTGACGCTACATCTCATCCTCACAAACCTACAAACCATGCCACCTCACTTGGCTGGCTTCCGTCTCCGTGTCTCTATTGCCAGGGTGCACATTACCCAGAAGGTGGCTCAAGGCCAGCAGAGGGCTCTTTGCTACAAGATAGCTTCCTAAATTGAGCTGAATGTGCCCCCTTCTGATTCTGTGCTTCCCCTACCCCTTCCCCAGGATCTCGGAGTCCCGCAGAACCAAGCACCTCCCTGTTCCCCCTGACAGCCATTTATCACCCCAACCCTTCTCTGCTCCAGGATCAAAATCTCTTTCTTTTTCTTGTTCTCCATTTGGCAAGTTTTCTGGAACCTCCTATCTCAATCACCTTCTCCAGGACCCACTCAGGTTAGACAATGGGACTCTTAGAGAATGGAATCCAGGAGTCTAAGTGTATCCCAGCCGGAGGAGGGTGAAGAAGGGCCATAGCCTCCCTCACTCTAGGCTTGCTACCTCTGCTAATGCACTCCCAACAGCCCGTGCTCTTATTGGCAGCCAGGTCACTATTGGCTCATGATGACCGGCTCTCGAACAGCTTAGACCTCTCTGCGTCTTTTCAAAGTGGCCTTTTCCAGCGTGACTCAGCTCCACTGTTCAACCATTCCTTGGTTCATAGAACGCAACCGAACAGATCCCACCAGACAAAACCACCAAGGAAAGTCGCATGCTCCATCCCATTTAAAATCCTCTTTTCTTTTCTTTTCTTTTTTAATATATATTTTATTGATTTCAGAGAGGAAGGAAGAGAGAGAGAGAGAAAAAGAGAGAGAGAGAGAGAGAGAGAGAGAGAGAGAGAGAATGAGAATCATCAATGGTGATAATTATTGATCAGCTGCCTCCTGCATGCACCCCAGTGGGGATTGAGCCCACAACCTGGGCATGTGCCCTGACCAAAAATCGAACCATGACCTCCTGATTCATAGGTCAACACTCAACCACTGAGCCATGCCGGTCAGGCAAAATCCTCTTTTCTTTTGACATGACTAACTGTTATCAATTGGTCCAGCAGGAACAGACATCTTGTTAACCAATAAAATAATCACCACCTTTCATAAGCCCTTAGGTCTTTATTTTAGAAAACATGTTCATGTCAATAACAAAAACTCCCTTTTGAGCACCTACTGGAAGATAGGCACCGGCCAGGGGACCACCCTCACCCTGATGACAATCCTGCGAGGCCAGCATGATCATCTCCTTTTCCCAAATGAAGAAACCGAGGCCTCGCCGCTGCCTTCATACTTTCTCTCCTGCAGGCACCAGGACTGGGATCCCAGTCCAGGTCCACCGGCCCCAAAATCCACATGGTCCCACACAGCACGATGGCCTTAGAGCCAAAATGTCCCGCACTGGCCCTGAGTCTCTGCCTACGTATCTAACATCATGTGATGGTCAGAAACATCCTAGGATCGTGGAACAAGAGAGACCAAGGGACGTGTCCAAGGTCCCAAAGACTGGGCTTCTGAGTCCTCATCAGCTATTCTCTCCTCATCCCGGATCCAGGCATGGAGGCCCTCTCACCCCCACCCCCATCCTGCTGGGCTAATTCAGGCCCTTGCTTTGAGCTGAGGCTCTCGGAGCTCAGAGGACAGAGGCTAGAGGGGGCCAAGTCACATCCCCTGCAGAGAAAACCAATCAATCTCCTGTCGACCCACCTGCTCTCAAAAAGAGCCGCAGATCAGCCAGTGCCGTGAGGAGGGGTGACTTAAAGGTCAGAGGAAGGCTGCCCCTCTTCCATGACACATGTGTCTGAGAGGGAGCACAGGGAGAGGGGGATGTCTTCAGATGGGATGCTTATTGGGGACACTGAATTCACCCGCCTGTGGCAGCTCCGTTTTATAAAAAGCAGGGTCCATGAGTTACAAAAGGCAGAGTAATGAAGAGATGTGGGCACCAGAAGGCAGCAAACCCAGTATGCATAGCGAGCCGAAGGGTCAGGTGCTGGGCTTTGGACCTTGTTGTTAAAACATTTTCAGTCGCCCTTTGCTTATCTTTAAAATGAGGAGTCCTGGCCAGTGGTTACAGCATCGGCCCCACAATGAAGGGCTGAAGGTTAGATTCCCGGTCAAAGGCACGTACCTGAGTTGCAGGTTTACTCCCCACACCCCCATTGGGGCGAGTGTGGAGGGCAAATAGTCAATGTGTGTCTCATATCGATGTTTCTCTCTCTCCTGTTCTCTCTTCCCCCCTCCTCCCTCCTTTCCATTCTCTCTGAAAAGCAATGGAAACAAAATATCCTCAGGTGAGGATTAACAAAATAAATAAAACAAAGTGAGGAGGTGGTGTGAGCTACTGCTGTGATGATGCTGCGATAAGAACATGGAACTGCCCTTTGGATTTCTCCTCTCGTTTCCTCCAGGGCTAAAGCTGCAGGAACCCTCAGAAAGCAACTGGCAGGGCAGGAACCTTATGTAGAACCTCAACATGTCAAACGGAGCACATCTGAGCTGCTGCCCTGGTTGCCATAGTTGGCACAGGAAGCCCCCACTCTGACCCCAGCAATCACCTTTGGAATCTGAGTGCACCAGGGAACAGTCTGCAGTCCAGCCAGCGAAGAGCCCATTTTACAAATGGGGAAACTGAGACGTGAAGTAACGCCAAGTCTCCAAGTGAACTTCAGGACAGAATGCAGACCAGTGCACAGGGCTCACAAGGTCTGACTGAGTGACCTCTTACAGCATGCTGGCTGCCCATTCTTTCTCCTTAGTGGAACTGTATGTGGATGATATAAAATACAGCGTTCTGGAAAGCTGCTTTCCAACAATGCTCCTTAGAGCCTGACAGTTCAGCAGAGGTGGAGAGATGGGCTGAATACAGAGTGAACACTGAGCTCTGCTGCCTGTTTTAGCATCATAATATTTCCTGAGCAGTTACTACCTGCCAGACACTATGCTAAGCATTTTTAAGTGCATTATCTCATTTAATACCCCCAGTGAACCTGCAAGGGAGATGTTAGTATTTTGGGTTTGTTTTTAATATATTTTTATTGATTTCAGAGACAAATGGAGAGGGGGAGAGAGAGAGAAACATCAATGATGAGAGAGAATCATTGATTGGCTGCCTCTTGCACACCCCCTACTGGGGATGGAGCCTGAAACCCGGGCATGCGCCCTGACTGGGAATTGAATCTGCGACCTCCTGGTTCACAGGTTGACGCTCAACCACTGAGCCACACAGGCCAGGCGGGAGATTTTAGTTTTATTCCCATTTTAGATATGAGGAAACTGAGGGTTAGAAAGATTAAGTAACTTGCTCAAAGCCATACAGCCAGCAAGAAGTAAGGCCGGGGTCAAATGCAATTTCTTTGGAACAAAGGGACCCACAGCCCACCTACCATTTTTTCCTTCTTTGCTTGTTTGTTTTCGTATGCAAGGCCCTGAGATGGGGCGGCAGCCACCAGCTTCTCCTCTCCAAGCTCCTTGCTCAGGCATCAGTCAGCCAACACATCAGTCTTCCCCAGGAGGAAAGTGGGAGGCCTTCTGCATGGCCACCAGGGAAGGGTCTCACCAAACTGTGCCCTCCACCAGCCTGACCCAGGCTAGTGGATGGACAGGCCTTCCACTGCCACCAAGGCACCGTCACCATGGCCACCACAGCATCCAGACTGGGCAGCTCAGAGCCCAACGCAAATGGCAGTTATTTCACCTCCTCCGTGCTTCCCTTTCCTCACCCATTTCACCCGGAGCAGGTAACCTGCAACTGTTCTGCAAGATGGATGGGACAACTGGACCCTCAGTGTGCGCACGCCTGCTCTGCAGTCACACTGTCATTGCCAAGCCCAAACCCAACCCTCAGCTTGGGAACAACCTGTTTCCAAGAGCAGCAGAAACAACCTACTTTCCAGTTCCTGCAGCCTTTACTCATCCCTGATCTCTTCTGTCTTGACCCCCAATGCACAAGGCTGCTGGGACAAAAGCTATATATATAAATGCCTGGGCCTAAGGTTCCTACGTCAGTAGTCATCAATACACCCCTGCCTAAGTGTCCCCAAGCTTGCATGGGACCTGAGTGGCTGGGTCTCAGTGGACAAGAAGATGCCACGTAGACATTCTCTGACCTGGAACACAGGTGAGCGGGCACAGCAGGGACTATAGATCCCATTGCCAGCTCTCAGTGCCGCCCAGCTCCCCTAAAGGGACTCGGGTATCAGCCAAATCATCCTACAACCATATAACAAATACAACCCCAAGAAGGATAATGCAGGGGGATAATGGCAAAGAATGGCGTTCATAACTCAACTGGGAAAACCCTATACAAAAAAAAAAAAAAGCACATTTCTTTTGATACTTTCAAAGCACATATATTTATCCAAATACAAATAAACTACACATAATTCTTAAAATATAAAAGTGGGATGTTAATGTATGTGCTGTGTTCTATCCGTGTGTTGATTGGTTTTGTTTTGTGTGTTTTTTCACTTGAAGTCCCATAACATTCTCCTGCACAGGCGCGTGTGTGCGTGAGCCTCTTCATGCTAGGTTGCCAGGGATTTGCTCGTTCCTATTCCATGGTTAGGGGGCAGCTGTTGCTTTTGCGTGCCTCCTTCTCCCTGAGGAATAGCCATCCTGCCCAAACAGTTGTGTCAGGGCAGTCATAGTGCTCTTGTGTCCACTCCCATCGCCTCCACCCCCCGCAGACACTGTCACACAGCTCACCCAGCCTAACCGAGTGCCTCTTCCCCTATAGACGATGGCTCACACAGGAGCTCCTGGCCCAGTCTCAGCCTCTAAGACATGTTATTTTAAAATAGAGGGCCCTGATCTCCCCCTGGAGTTTCAAGCTGAAAAGATCACAATAAGCCAAGAATCGCTGGGAGGCTTGTTATGCCATTTCTACTTAGAGAAAGCCTGCCTTACAATGAGCAAGACAGAGCAGGAAGTGGACTCAGGAAATGGAGAAAGAGCCCTAAGGGCATCGTTTGAGCTTCTGGATCCAGTCATGCCTGAAGCTGGAGTCAGCCCTGAAGCTCCCAGACACGCAGTCTAATAGTTCCCTTCTTAAACTGCAGTGAATTGGATTTCTATAAAAGGTCTAACACATGTTTTCTAATAAGCAACTATCTGGGTATGTACACTAGTTGCTATGAACAACAGTGAATAAACCCAGTCATTTTCAAGCTACCAGTGTAGTCCTCATCGCTTGCTTCTCTCTCATTAGCACCAATTTTGTACCCCATACTCACCACATATTATTTATTAGTTCATTTCTCATATGTCAGGACCTCCCCAAATAAAAGGAAAGTTCATTGAAAGAAGGAGCTATGTCTACCTTATTCCATGATGCCCAAAACCATGCACTGTTTAAAGGAGGAACTCAAGCCTTGGCCTGTTTGGCTCAATTGGTTGAGCATCATCTTATGTACCAAGAGGCCACAGATTGCATTCCTGGTTAGGGCACATCCCTGTCTTGCAGGCTTGATCCCCAGTGTGGGGCATGCAGAAGACAGTGAATCCATGTTTCTCTGTCCCGCTGCTATTTCTCTCTTTTTCTCTCTCTCCGTGTCCCTTCCTTCCTCTCTCTCTCTCTTTCTCTCTCTCTCTCTCAAATCAATAAAAGCCGGGGGGGTTTTAAATTAAGCAGGAATTCAGAAAGCCCTGCTAAGTTCATCCCCACACACACCATCACCTGCAGACATGCACTTAGGTTAGATGTATACTGGGGGCTACTGGTAAGTTGCCTCACAGCAGTCTCACTCCTTCGTTAGGTTCATGCAAAGAGCACTGCCTGGGATTTGGATCTGAGTTCGTGCACAGGATTAAAACAGAACCACTGACTGTTAGCGTGAGAAGCAGCTTCAGCCATCCCCAGTCCAGTGGTCTTCAAACTGACTCCACAGAGTTCTAGGGCTGTGTGGCTGTCAGGAGGCAGGTGCCCCAAAGTCCGATGGGAGAAGCAAGTGGTTATGCTGAGTGAGCTAACTTCATGCCCCTGTGACCACTTCAGCAGCCCCCAAATCTTCCATTTAAATATCAAGAGTGCAAAAACAGTCTACTGCTTTGAAAAATTAAATCATGGATCCAACCAACCCCCTTGTTTTACACAAGGACGAGTGAGGCCTGGGGAGGAGAAGCTCTTGCCAAGATCCCTTGGGGGTCACCGACAGACCTAGGTTAGGACCTGGTGTCCCAGTTCCTAGGTCAATACATACTCCACACCTCTCTCTGCTTTTCCAGATGCCTTCGAGTCCCCAACTCAGAAGGATTTCGAGGGCCTATCATAATGACTCTCTAAGGTCCATGAGCCTCACACATCAAAATCAGCTAGAAGCTTGCTCAAAATGCTAACTCCTGGGCTCCACCACTACAAAATTCCACTGACAAGGGTGGGGTTCTGGAATTTGCTTTTCAACAAGCTGACACTAAAGTTTAGGCAGCACTCCTCAAGTGTCTCTTCGGAAACTGAGCCCCTTGCCATTCTCATCTGCAAACACTATCCGTCCCTCCCAGCTCCCAGCTAACCCCTGCCCGCCTGGGGAGTGGTAATTGAATGTCACATGTTGAGCATAATCCTAGAAAATCCTCTGTCATCATGTGCAAGTCTCAACAGCTCAGAGTAATTAGACCTAGACTAGGGAGAGGCACAAAGGAATAATATATTAATGTAATTTAAAGTTTCTGAGGTTCATGCAATGAGGGAGATCAGGACCAGCAAAGGGGCATCATAGGGAAGTCACAAGATCCCTGGAACATCCCCAATTCATTCCAGCTTCTCTCACCCTTGCTGTCCCCAGATGGATGTCCCATCAAACAAGGATATCTGTACATAGCGGCCAATTTCATCTTTTGCTGTCTTAAGTGATGTTAGGTTTAAAAACCTCCCCTTCCCTGGACTGGCTGCATTTTAGCAACTTCTTTTAAAAACTGAAAACAGCCCTAGCTGGTTTGGCTCAGTGGATAGAGTGTGAGCCTGCAGACTGAAAGATTCCAGGTTCAATTCTGGTCAAGGGAACTTGCCTGGTTTGCTGGCTTGATCCCCACTAGCAGGCATGCAGAAAGCAGCTAATCAATGAGTCTCTCTCATCATTGATGTTTCTATTTCTCTCTCTCCCTTCCTCTCTGAAATCAATAAAACATATTTTTTTAAAAACCTGAAAACATTTCCTCATCTTCTGAGTAAGAAACCACAGGAGGAAAAAAACAAAACAAAACAAAAAACCTAGCATCTGTATTGTTATAAAGATCCCCTTGGATATTTACGAAACCAGCCCAACTCCAATCCATGAGCTACATTTGGGAACACCAATAAGTATTCACATTTGAAGATTGCTGGGTATTACCAAAAAAATATCAGGGTAGGACAAGGAGACAAAAGAGGGCTTGGAAGGAAGGAAAGACTTAGAAGGCGTCATTTGCAAGCACTAAGGCACATGTGTCAAACACAAGGCCCGCGGGCCAAATCCGTCCTGCCAGGCCTTGCAATGTGGCCCGCACCACGCTGTCATCACTGCACTCCGCTGCGTTTCCATCACAATGACAGTTTATGACTGTTCAGTAAACCATTCGGCCCGCGATTTAGGCTGGATTTTAGATTTTGGCCCCTTCTCTGATTGAGTTCGACACCCCTACGACTAAGGGAAGGTGAGTGTGAATGAGATGATCAGTGAATCCTAAACACACAGGTGAAAGCTGATGGAGAGCTTTGTCAGGGTGGGACCGGGCTGCCATCACAGGACTCAGGACAGCCTGACATTACATTTCTAGGACCTTGAAGAAAAGGAAGAAAACACTCACTACAAGGTCACCTAGCCCTGTGGTCGGCAAACTGTGGCTCTTTGGCCCCTTGAGTGTGGCTCTTCCAAAAAATACTACAGCCTGGGCCAGTCTATTTTGAAGAAGTGGCGTTAGAAGAAATTTAAGTTTAAAAAATTTGGCTCTTAGCCGAAGCCGGTTTGACTCAGTGGTAGAGCGTCGATCTGTGGACTGAAAGGTCCCAGGTTCGATTCTGGTCAAGGGCATGTACCTTGGTTGCGGGCACAACCCCGGTAGGGGGTGCGCAAGAGGCAGCTGGTCAATGTTTCTCTCTCATCGACATTTCTAGCTCTCTATCTCTCTCCCTTCCTCTCTGTAAAAAATCAATAAAATATTTTTTTAAAAAAATTTTAATTGGCTCTCAAAAGAAATTTCAATCATTGTACTGTTGATATTGGGCTTTGTTGACTAATGAGTTTGCCGACCACTGACCTAGCTAAACAATTGAGCTCAAAGATAATCACATTCTAGACTAATGCCATTCTACATGAGACACAGAGTCTGAAAGAACAATTTAAACACCATCAGAAAGAAGTAATCCTAGACCCATAATATGGGATGGTCTACAAAAGACCCAATTTCTCCAACAGGTTGATGGCATTAAAAAGTGGAGAGAAGCAGACACTATTAAAAAATAAAAGAGACTTAGGACAGATAATTATCAAATGTGAGAATAGATTTTAAATCCTAATTTCAACAAATCAACGATTCAAAAGCAATGTTTGAGATAATCTGGGGAATTGAAATATGACTGGTTATAGATTTAATTATATTAAGGAATTATTATAAATGTCACAAGGCACAATAATTTTTGTGTTTATCAGGTAAAGCTAGATATGAAATATTTGCAATTAAGTGGCATGATTCCAGTGTTTAAAATGCTTCAGTTTAAAAAAAAAAAAAAAGTAGGATAGTTAATATAAAATCAGCAAAACGTAAATAATTGCTAAAACTGAGTGATGAACTTATTATACCATTCTCTATAAATTTTTTAAATGTTTTTTTACTTTCTTTTTATTGATTTCAGATAGAAGAAACATCAATGATGATCGGCTGCCTCATGCATGTCCCCCACTGGGAATCAAGCCCACAACCTGGGCATGTGCCCTGACCAGGAACCAAACTGTGACCTCTTGATTCACAGGTTGATGCTCAACCACTGAGCCATTCTGGCTATGCTCAAAAAAAAAAAAAAAGAACTAACACCACTACTTGTCTTTAGTAGGAATTGAGTCAATGATTGCTGAGTGTGTGGGTAAGAGTGAAAAAATGAATAATTAAACACAAATATAACTGATTGAAGCTCAGGAGGCCAATGGTTAACTAAGCTCCTGCTGAGATTGTCCAACATAAATATGAAAGCATCTCTTTACTAGACATCCATTCATTTTTGCTTCATGCTGTGTTTTGGGCCTGGTATTAGGTTGTGGGAGGTTAGAAGTAACATAGGGAGATTAGAGACTAATACAGCAATCAAAATTAAAGCCAAATATAATATATAGAATAATAATTAAGAAAAGCCTAGGTGCCCGTCAGCGGATGATTGGATCCAAAAACTATGGTACATCTACACAATGGAATACTATGCTGCCATAAAAAGAAGGAATTCTCATCATTTGCAGCAACCTGGATAGAACTAGAGAACATCATGCTGAGTGAAATAAGCCAGTCAATGAAAGAGAAATACCACATGACCTCACTCATTTATGGATATTAAAGAACATTATAAACTGATTAACCAAAAGTCAGATATAAAGACAATAAAGCAACAAGCAGACTGTCAAATTACAGTGGGGAGGGGAGGGAGATCTGGGGAGATAAGAGATCAACCGAAGGACTTATATACATGCATACAAGTACAACCAATTGACACAAAACTCTGGGGAGGGAGGGTATGTATGGGAGGGGGGGCAATCTTAAAATAAGTACACAGATAATAATTTAATAAAAAAAATAATCAATAAATAAAGAAAAGCTAACTTGTTTGAGCTCTTACTCTAGAAAAGGCCCATTTAGTATTATCTTATTTAATCCTCACAACACCTTAGAAGGCAGTGTCTATTATCCCTGGGGAGCCAGGCAGCCAGAGGGTCATCACAGGCAAATGGAGAAAATGGACCCAGGAAGGTGGAACCATTTCTTGCTTGTTCTTCCATAGGAACAAGTTTAACCATGCAAAAGTCAATGTCCTCACAGGGGGCATTTGGAAGATTACATTGGTATCAGTTTTGTTTCCATCTTTGGAATAGAAAGGAAGTTTGAAACTCGGAAATTCCAACCGCTGAAGATGCCCAACCCAGGAGAAGCTTGCCTCCTGGGCCCTGCCTGGTCGTCAGTGTCCAGCTCACTTCCCGCCAGGGTGAGCCAGGCCTTGGAGGATCGAGGCCTTAGGGTCAAACAGATGTGGGGCTCAACCTCAGCCCCGACACCCACCAGCTGGTGACCTGGGGAGGGGGAGGCGTCTTTAGGCTCTCTGATCCTGGGGTCCATCTGTAAAGTGGGATGATGGCTGTCCCGCCCTCTCAAGGGGATAATGAGGTCTCCACATGCTGTGAGTGACGCCCTGCCAGTGATAAATGAGTATCAGTGACTACAAGGATAATGAAAATGTGCACCCTGCAGCGATGTCTCCTTCCTCCAGACCCCTGGAGCTCACTGACCAGTGAATGTCCACCCTAATAATCCAATAAATCACACACAGTAGGCAGTCAATAACACTTAATATGTGGGTTAACATGCTACCTGGTAATGTCTCTCCTGTAGGATTACAACATTACAACTCTTGCACATGCTCCTCAACTAGGATGTAAGTACAGAAGGTCAGGATCTATCTTTCCATTCTGTGTCCCCCATTTCATGCAGCATGAGATTAGAGGCTCGATAAATGCTTGCTGAGATCCCTGAATGAACAGCAAAGCACTGGCTGTGCCTGTGGGACAGTGACCGGGACACCAGGCATGGCCACAGCACAGCCCCAGGTTGAATCCATTCCAACAAGAAACACTGCGAAATCTAAGGAATCCCAGGGGAAGGGGGGTGGGGGCTAACTCCAGCCCCAGGTCAATTTCTCCCGACTCTGCAACACCCACCTCTTCTCCCCGCTCTGCCAAGCTGGGCAGTGGACACGTCCCTCTCGGTGATTTGTGACGCCTGCATTAGGACGGAGGCAATGCAGCAGAGCGACAGTGTCTATGCCGGGGCGCATGCAGCAGGCGAGCCCGCAGGGGAGATACAGGCTGGCCAAGGAGCCGGGGGTGGCTCCCCTGGGCACTGCGGGCTGCCGCGCTGACCACGCAATCCATCATGTTTAAAACATGCGGGCGGGAGGGGCCCAGGACGGAGGCAGGGGAGCCGAAGCCGCAGGTTCTCGGGAAAATTCAGGCTTGTGATCTTTTTTCTCCCTTCTTTCTTTCTTTTTCAGCAAGCCTAAGAGGGATGGTGAGAAGCATCCAATCCGCAGGATGCTGTGAGCATGATCCAAAGAGGAACATTCTGGACAATCTAAGAAAAATCTAAGAAAAAATCTACCTCACCTCTAAGCCAAATTCCCCTTCTCCTGCCAAGTATCTCCCCCCATCCCAGCCCTGTCCTATCATTTAGACATCAGTCTTGGGGCAAGAGAAAGTGCTCAGACTTGAGAGCCCAACCACTGCAACCTTGAGAAGGTCACTTCCGACCTCTTGACCTCAGCTTCTTCACATTAAGAAGAGAAAGGTGAATCAGGTCAGGGAGCACAAATGTAAATGGCTGGGGGGTCAGTTTACATACATGCATACATACATATATAGAAGGGTTTGCAGATAGTACTAGCGCTAAGCTGCTTATACTGGCAACAGACTAAAATTCCAGAGGGGTAAACAGAAGATACAGCAAAACAAACACTCTGTTCACCTGTCTGTGACTCTCACTGAAGAGCCACTTCGGATCTTTCCAATTCTATGGATCCCTTCTCCGTGTTTCAGTGGTGTCTACAATTCTCTCCCAGGGCACCATCTCCTGGGCACCCTGCCAGCGCTGGGAAGCAGGGGTGCTCATGGGAGCCAGCTTGGGAGCAGTCCCATGGACTGCCTTCCCCAAAGGGTGATGGGGAGAGGCGAGGATAAGGAAGGTGAAGACGAGGGTGGGATGGGGGGGAGAAAAGGAGATCTCTTCATTGTGCGAAAGCTGAGACTCAAGGAGGTTAAATAACTTAGCTCAAGGTCCCTCTGCCAGGGAGGAGCAGAGGATTCAAACCCAGATCTGTCTGAAAGAGAAGCCCTTGCTCTCTTGCTCCTTCTCATTCCCTGCCCCAAAAGGAGTCAGTGACAGCCTGACCCTGAGGGAGCAAAACAAATAAGCACCCCCACCCGCCCCACACTCTTGGGCCCCAGAAGAAAAGACACTTTCAGCAATTTCGCATTTTACAGCTGGATTTCCCGATGGGCCTCTTTTCCATTTCGGGCCTTTGCCTTCATCCTTCCCTTTGCCTAGACTTCTCCAGGCTCCAAGGGCCAGGGAAAGCCTCCCTCCTCCAGGAAGTCCTGCTGATTCATCCCTCTCTGCCCAGACTTGAAACTCCCTCTCTACATAGTTCAGAGCCCACACTAACGGTAATAAAAATATGAATACAGTCACAGCAATCACAGCTTTTATTGACTTCCAAGTCAATGTCAGGCTCAGTTCTCATTGCTTAACAGATGTAAAAGGTCATCCTTACAACAGCCCTGTGGCAAGAGAAAAGGTCCCAGGAACAAACGCTGACATCCCATCGGCTCCAATGGAAGGCGGGGGCTGCCGTGCTCAGTCCCGGGCGCCATATTCCATGGGAGTTTCTCTTTTCCGGGGACTGTGTGAACTGGGAGAGCCAGGGACGCCATTGTCTTCTTAGAGAAAATGAAACGAAGGCCCAGAGAGAACAAGGTCTTGACCAAGACCACAGAGTAAATTAGCACAAAGAACCAAATGCAGGGCTCCTCCCGCTGGCCTTTCTTCATAAGATGCGTCCTCCAAAGCAGCCAGCAGTTCCGGACGGGGACCGTCACTCACTGGACAGGCAGCCTGGGAAATCCCGGCCATCTGGCCTCTGTCCCAGCGGGCCCCCAGCCTCTGCCCACAACCCCGCACGTGCCAGAGGGCTGGGTGCCACCGTCTGCACGGACCCCTAACAAGAGGCCCGTGGCTTTCTGGTGCCATGGCCAGGCTGCCAGTCCCAGAAGGTGATCACCTCTGGCCTAACCTAACATAGCCCTTTAGTCCCTGTGTGGCCCGAATAAATCACCTTGGACTCCTCTCATCTGCTCTGTAATAAATAGCTTCCTTGGTCAGAGAAATACTTTTAAAAAATCCTGGCAGCAGGAAAACACACACACACACACACACACACACACACACACACACACACACACATATAGTATATACACACACAGAATAAATCCTGGAGTGTTTATTGATTTGAAAAAAACAACAACAATCCTATCTTGGTATGCCTTTATACAACACTATATTCTTTTTTTTTTTTTTTTCTTTTTTAATCCTCACCCAAGGATATTTTTTATTGATTTTTAGAAAGAGTGGGAGAGGGAGGGAAAGCCAGAGAGAAATATCAATGTGACAGAAACATTGATTGATTGGCTCCTGCATACGCCCTGACCCGGGCCTGGAATGAGGAGGAGCCTGCAACCAAGGTACCTGCCCTTGACTGGAATCGAACCCAAGACCTTTCAGTCCTCAGGCACTAAACCAAACCAGCTAGGGCGCAACACTAAATGCCCAATCTCCTGGTGTGCCTTTGCTGTGGAGACTAGGGGTAACCCCACTTCAGAAGTCTTCGATGCGATATCAGTGGAGAATACAGAGGCCTTTGGGGAAGGCAGAGAAAGGTGAATCTCACTCACTGAAAGCCTGCTAACAATGAAGGTTCTTGGTCACTGGGTGGGTTGGCTCCATAGGACAAAGAGTCAAAGGGATGCTGAATTCTTTGGGTAGAACCTTAGTCAGAGGCCTCGAAGGCCCTTCCAAATCGTGGGTTCTAGTCCCCTGACCTTTGGAGGGCAGCAGTGTGAGCAGCAGAGGTCTCAGAATCGGGATAATGCAGTTGAGTCCTGCTATTGTGACCTTGGGTGATGTGTGCTCCACCCTCTGGGCTGTGCTGGGGATGAGATGACAATGGGTGGGGTGAACCCTGCACCCTGCAGGCACATAGGAGCTCGGTGAGCACTAATTCCCTCCGTCCTTCTAAGGAAGCCTCAGAAGCCTAGGTCTCCTGACCCTAAGACTGTAAAACTGTTTAGGTTTGTGATTCCGATGCAAACGGACACAGAAAGCTCCTTCGCTGCCTCTCAAGAACACCAAGGCAATCTTCTCCCCAACCTTGGAGATAACGCCCATGTGGGTTTTTATTTTCCAACTTGCAGCTTGGCAACGTTCTCTTGGCTCTTCCCCCTTTTGCTTCAAGTGACAGGTTGAGCCGTTGCTTGAGCCAAAAACAAAACAAAACAAAAACCCAGGCTGAAATCTGCACCCTTCCCTCCAGAAGATAAATTACGTTGGTTTGTGCAGTGAGTGAACTGGAGCAGGAGAGAGAGATTTCACTGGAATAAAATGTTCTGAGCTGAAGAGGTGACTTGAAGTAGGTCTGCTGTGGTTGCTGAGGTGCCCAGACCTGCTCGGTTTCTGGGACTGCAGCTCCTCTCCTGGCTCTCGGCGCGGCCTGGCTGAGCCCCTGAGGCCTCCCAGTGGAGGTGGCCGTGGGCGGAAGGGCTCTGACCATTGGCAGCTCGCCCTCTGTCCCCCTGCTTCCCTCGGGAAGAGAGTTGTAAATGGAGACAGGAAGAAACAAACTGTCCTGTTTCTTTTCAGGAGGAAGATAGCTTTTAGCAGAATTGTCCAAGATATCACAAGAGGAGAGAGAAAGCCTGCTCCAGATTCAGCATTTTCCGATCAGCGTACCACTCCCTTTCCATGGACCAGGAGCCGGTCTGGGGTAGGATAGCAGACGCGACATTAAATCGCGCTGAGTCACTTAGGGAGGAAGTTATTTCCTTCGCTCTCTTTAAATTCTTCTCCTTACAAGAGAGCAAGCCTCGGCTTGGTACTAGCATGTCCTTAACACTGTGCGACCGCTTCTTAATCATCCTTTTCAATAGGGGAGCAGGTCCTTCCTTTTAGCAGGCGACAGCATCTGCTGGAATGTAATTACTTTTTATTTTTGTTTTATTTATTTCCACATCACCTACTTGTAAAAGCAAGTGGCAATAGCTTTCCCATTTGTTGTAATGTTATTAAAATTCTTTCAAAATAAATATACGCGTGTTTTTTAAGTGGTCTGGTTTTTTTTAATTAATAATATTCTAGCTGGCTCACAGATACAGCAAGAATCATAAAGACAGATTACAAAGATGAAAATTGGAGAAACAATGGATTATTTGGAAAGAAATTTATAGTATGAAATATTTTTCTTACTTCCTCAAGTTAAATACCATGTCTCATGGTCCTGTTTTCCAGCTGAAGTGAAAACGGGTACCCCGGGTTCCTTGTCTCTTTCCCTCCCAGGATTGCCTGAGCAGGAGAAGTCTGTGACTGGCAGGAAGTATGTCTATATCCCTTTTCTTCACCTTAGATTCTAGGACTAGGCGAATGCCTTGAGCTGTATAAACACTCCTTATGCCGTTCATCATCCATTTAGTAACATTAGCGGGCATCCACCCTGTGCCAGTTCTGCGCCAGGTGCCACAATGCAGCGATGAACAGGAAAGACCAGGTGGCCGCCTTCCTCAGGCTTACAGGCCAGCCAGGGGGGTGGAGGACTACAGGGGAACTGCTGAGTGTTGTCACAAAGACTGGAGGAGGAGGGACGGCACACACTGAGAGCACACAGGGAGTCAGGGAAGGCCTGCCGGGCACAGGCAGCAGTCTGCCTGCTAAGCCAACCAGCTCTAGTGTTGGCAGGAGATGATCCCAGCACCAGCCCTTTCCTGCAAGGAGACCTGAGTCCATTAAGTAGGCATCATAACTCTCTCTCCCTCATGACAGTATTGAGAGGATTAAACAAGGTGATGAGATAGCACCCGAAGTGGTTTATATTTTCAAACTAGAGGCCGAGTGCACAAATTCATGCACAGATGGGGTCCAGCGGATAGGGCTGGGCCTGTCAGGAGGAGGAGATGGCCAGAGGTTGGCCAGTCAGCCTGCCCTAATTGGGCTGATCACCGCCAGGAGACTGGGGGGAGGGGCCACAGGTGATTGGTTGGTGGGCTCCGCCCCCAATTGGGGTTGGGGAGTTGACTGGGGGCCAGTGGCCTGGGGAAGAGGCCATGGTTGGTTGGCCACCAGCCCAGCCTCTGATTTGGGTGGGGAGCCAGTCTGGGGTGAGGCTGGGTGGGGGGAGGGGCTGCAGGAAGTTGGCTGGCCGGCCCCACCCCCTATTGGGGTGGGGGTGTGCAATCAGGGGTGGGCCAACCAAGGAGAAATGCTGCAGGCCTATTGTGCTAGGGTAGGCTGATTGGGGGCAGGGCTGGCCAGGGGAAAGGGAGGGGGCATTTGGCCAGCAGCCCACTGCTGATCAGGGTAGGAGAGTCTGATCAGGGGCATGCTGGCAGTGGGGAGGGCCATGAGGTTGGCCAGCTGGCCCCACCCTCTGATCAGGCCAATTCACTGGCCACTGTAGGTGTCATAGTGACTGGTTGTTAGGGTCGTTATGGCCGTTATGATTGCTGACTTTTTATATACATAGATGCTTTAGTACAGTGCCCAACACATAGTAAATGTTCAATAAATGCTAAATAATCTCTTTCAGCATCTTTCATTCAAGTACTATCACACACCTGCATGCACACACACACACACACACACACACACACACACACAGGCAAGTTTATCCAAATATTCCTGTCTGAGCAAATTCTGTTTGAAAAGCCGAAGAGAGGTTAAGTATGTTCTTCTTACAGCACACAACAGGTCTAAGACAGCACTGAATAGAAATACTTTGTTTCTGATCTGATATTTCCTTAAGTAAAGTTTGGTCTGGAGGAGGAATTCTGGCTTGGGGTCTAGCTGATTACAATGGCCAAGAGGAAGAAGTTCAAAAGAAAAGGGGTGGGGTGGGAGTACTTTCTTAATTTCCAGTGAGGAAATAATGAAACAGCAGAATATAGCAAGACAATGAATATTAGAAGCAGAAAAGGGGAGTGTATAATCTCTCCTTAGCTTAAAAATAGACCAGATTCCACTGAAAACATGAGGAGCTTGAGCTAGTATTTATGAATATGCACTGTGTTCACAAAACAAAAGTTAGGACTAGTGAGGGGAATAAAAATATCTCATATTTGTATTGTATAATGCGTTCACATTTGTGAAGTGGATTCACATGTATCCAATCTCATAATAGCCCTATGAGGTAGGCACTATTATTAGCTTCACTTTATAAATGGAAAAACAGAAGCCTGGAGATAGGACTTGGTTCAACTTAGTCACCCAGTGACTAAGTGAGAGTGGCCAGGGTCAACCCCAGGCCTCCTGACCCCAAGCCTGGTAACCCTCCAGAATAGGGATCGGCAAACATTTTCTGCAAAGGCCAGAGGATCACCACTGCATGAAAGCAGCCATAGATGACGCAGGAATAGGAGTGGGTGGTGTGTTTACAAAAGAACTGAAATTTGAATTTCATGTAATTTTCACGTGTCATAAAATATTATTCCTTTGCTTTTGTATAACCTTTTAAAAAAATGTAAGATCTCAGCGGGGGGGGGGGAGATGGAGGGGGGAAGGACACATATATAATAATAAAGAAAAAAATATAAGAACTATTCCCAGCTTGTGGGACATTCAGAAACAGACAGTGGGCCAGATTTGGCCTCCAGATGGAAGTTGGCCAACCCTGTGCTGGACTAACTCAGAGATGTACAAGGAGGAGTCCAGGCCCTCGGAGACTCGAGAGGCCAGGAGGCATAACCAATTCTGCTCCGAGAGAATTTCAGTTCAATTTCAGTCACTGCATTACAACTTCCACGCACTCGCCCTAACTTTGGGAAACTTCTCCTGTTATTTAATCCTTTTTTTCCCTACCAACTCACCTTTAAAAAAAAAATATATATATATATATATATATATATATATATATATATATATATATGTTTTTATTGATTTCAGAGAGAGGAAGGGAGGAGAGAGATAGAAACATCAATGATGAGAGAGACTCATCCATCCACTGCCTCCTGCATGCTCCCTATGGGGGATAGAGCCTGCAACCCAGACATGTGCCCTGACCGGGAATAGAACCATTGACCTCCACCTTCATGGATTAGCCCTCAACCACTGAGCCACACCAGCTGGGCCCAACTCACTTTTTTACTTAAGTTTCTTTTTTCATGTTATAATACCTTTATAAATGAAAAACCCTTGTTATTTGCCAAAACAGAAGATGAACATAAGTAAAAGCAATACAATTCAATGGTTGCTTTCAAATGCTAGCTAATGCCTCAAATTCTGAGCCTGAAGTCTGCTCTGTCCTTTGCCTTTATTTGGGGGGGGCGGGGGGGGGAAGAAAGAAAAGAAAAGAAACTGACAAGTGACAAAAAGGCATTGAAGTCACATCAGTGGCAACATGAGCCCTGCTCCTGGATGCAGTCAGAAACACTGAAAACAACTTCCTCACCACGTGCTCCCTTCCATGTCTTTGTCTTTGTCGATGTAAATCCACCTTCCCAGCCACCAGGCTCATGAAGCCCACATTCCTGGAACCACACAAGCAAAGAGCCATCAGTGTGTACAAGCAGGAGAGAAGCATCTGGACTGAGTGGAGGAGACTTCAGGGGGGCGTGGCCTTTCAGCAGGGCTTTGGGTAGCATCTAGGGCTTCACGTGACATAAAATTCAGGAAGAACACTCCAGGCTGACTGAACAAAAGTGACTGGAGATGAGACTAAAAAGAGGTGTGGCTTCTAAACTGAGAGTGGCCCGGACTGCCACGAACAAGTTTGAAACACAACGTTTTTCTGCTTTCTCAAATGTCCCCATGTCAGAGGAGGCTCAAGGTTATATTTCTAGGTTCTTCTATGTGAGGGAGAGAAGGAGATGTGGACCAGGGGCTCTAGAGAAGGCCCAGGGAACAGACGGGATGATCAGGACTGGTGGCTCTTGGCTTGTGTACCATGAGGACCTATTTGTATTCCTGGCTTACACCTATTTCAAATACCAAACTGAAGGTTTAAGTCTTGATGACTGTCTTCCTGTTTCTTAACCAATGACAGGCATCCTCCCCAGTCACCACGGGAGACTGGCATGGACCATACTGAGTTGCTCTAATTTCAGGAGAGAATTGGGGTGGTCTCATTCGTATGACAGTAGGGAGGAACTTTGGTTCCAAATCAAGTGCTCTCAACGCTGGGTCCCACTGCTTCAAACCCAGAATATGAATTCAGGGCCAGTTCTCCAGGGCCACCAACTAACTATATTATCCTGCACAGAACTGGCAAAGGAATGGGAATGGAATGGCCTTGAAGGTAATTTTTGAAAAGAAAAAACAGCATCATATGCTCAACTGCTTGCTTTCATCTTCATTTGGAAACCCATACATAAATATGGGATCTGTTCCTCCTTTATAGACTGCAATGTAATCACAGAAAAGCAAATGCAGTTTGCAGAGCTGCCTCCCACCTGCAGTGCTCCCGAAGTGTTCGATAACTCGATAACCTCACGTTTGGTCGGAGGCATAACAGTGTAAGGCAATGTGGTTGCAGAGCAGCTGCAGAAAATGCCCACCAGGGCCTCTCCAAGGAGCTCCACGGACCAGCAGGACGGCCACTGGCTGAATCTAGGAGAAACAAGGTCTATCCTTACACCTCCTTAGCTGACCCTCACTCCACCCCCAGGAACAGAGGGCTTTGAAGCTTGTAGAGGGATCTCCTTATTTCATTCCTTGCATTCAGTCTCCTGGGAGAGAGGTAGGACTAGACCACTGAGACCCAGTGTCTGAGGTGAGATGACTCCACAACTCCCTCTGCCTCAAATGACCTCTTCTGATCCTGCCCACCTGCTGCAATTCATAGCTTTCACCTTTGGTGTGGAAGATTGCCTGCTAAAAAAAAATAAAAAAATAAAAAATGTGACAAAGTCATCGTGACTTTTCCATGTTCTGGTGCCCACATGCCCAAGTCTGTGTTAATTTCAACCTCGACTTTGCCCACTCTACTTCACCCCCTAACCTGCTCTACAGCACTCCCCCAGTTCCATCCTCACTTTTCTCCGCAGCTTCATTCCTCCTTGTTAGCCTCTATGCCCTCTGCTGAAACCCACAGGCTATATTTACTTCCTAGTATGCCTTCTTCTCATTGATCTACCATTGACTCATCTCCAAAGATTGAAGTCCATCTCCACCAGGAGGCAAGGCCCTCTGAGTGTGCCTAGAGCCCCCACACTACCCTCCCCATAGCACTCATCCTCCCATCCCCGTGTTATAGAAGTCCACTTTCCAGATGATGAATTCCTTATGGGCAAGGACTATGCCACCTTTCCCACTGCATTAAACCCAGCACCTACGCCAGTGGAGATTCTCAAAGAATAAAACACTCATTGAATAAGCAGTTGAGCACAGGCTTGGGAATCAGACATAACTGGCTTCAAGCCCTGGCCCTGTCCGTGTGTAGTCTCTAGAGTGGCCCGTGTGACCATGAATGACTCAAACTTTCCAATCCTCAGCTTCATGGTCTGTAGGGTATCAGAGATCCCAAAGATTCTCCCCTCAGGGGTTGTTGGGAGGGTTAAATGACATCACGCATGCTAAACTCTTAGCAGGTGCCTAGAGCAAGAAAAGCATTCAATAGGGGGTCCCCATAGCTGTAGACATAGAACCTCAACTTTATGCCAGGTACCTAGCTAGGTACTGAAGATTTGGTCATCATTGAGATATAGACCCTGCTTTGTATTTGAATTACTGTATTTCTGTAGGTCTTATCTGCCCTATTAATGGTGCAACCATTTATTCAGCATTTACTACAGTAATAAAAGAGCACATGGCTTGTGCTAAACAGTTTATATTAATTATCTCCTGTGATCTTCACAATAACACTACAAATTATGCACATTTGGTAGGTTAGAAAACAAGGCTGAGTTACTTAACTTGCCTAAGATCACAAGGCTGACAAGGGGCCAGACCTTGCACACACAGGGCTCCAAAGACTGATCCTTTAGTCTCAAAACCAAGCTCTCTTCTTGTCTCTATGAACTTGTCATTGACCTTTTCCCACCTTTGGCTGACCTGTTACACCAGGGTAACACTTTAGGTTATCCTAAAATCTATAAAACACAATTTATGAACTCTGAGGTCACTGGGGGTAAGATGGTACCAGTAAGTGGGGCTGGAGAGAGAGCTAAGAAGTGAGGAGTAATGCAGGATAACTGGTTTTCAGACAAACTCTTCCCTAGGCAACCACCTGGCAGGCAAGATGTTGACTGAATGGATGACTGGGAAGAAGAGACACAAGGAAGCACCAGGTTGGAGAACTCAATGGTCAAAAGAAACAACTCAGGGAACTGGCAAGGTGAGCATGATGAAAGAAAGAAAGAGAGAGAGAGAGAGAGAGAGAGAGAGAGAGAGAGAGAGAGAGGGAAAGAAAGAAAGAAAAAGGAAGAAAGAAAGAAAAAAGAAAGAAAGAAAGAAAGAAAGAAAGAAAGAAAGAAAGAAAGAAAGAAGAAAGAAAGAAGGGAAGAAAGAAGGGAAGAAAGAAGGGAAGAAAGAAGGGAAGAAAGAAAGAAGGGAAGGAAAAAGGAGGGGAAGGAAGGGGAGGGGAGGGAAGGGGAGGGGAGGGAGGGGAGGGGAGGGGAGGGAGGGAGGGAGGGAGGGAGGGAGGAAGGAAGGAAGGAAGGAAGGAAGGAAGGAAGGAAGGAAGGAAGGAAGGAAGGAAGGAAGAACGGAAGAAAGAAAGAAGATAGAGAAGAATCAAAACTGAGCCTCGTGTTAGTGAGAACGGTTGGCCCTACCTAACCTATTTTGCTCATTGATCTCCTTGTTTGACGTTAGGCAAACTCCTAGCTTCAGGCCAGTCATCATGAAAACAAATTAAAGAAGGTATATTTTGAGGATGATTTTTTAAATGTATTTCTTGTAGGTATACCACTGTGATGTGATAGAAAATCTATCACCCCGTTGTTCAAGAAGCAGGGTTTTCATCCCAGCTTTGCTTCCTTGGGCTAGTTTGCTCACCTTGGGCAAACTCCTTAATCTCCTTATCTGTACTTCCGACATATAAATCAGGGACGTGAACACTGACCTCTCAGATACTAAATGTGAAGATGTCCATATTAGCTCATCGTACACGTATGTCATCATGTCTGAGATTTCCACACTGTGTTTTGCTCATTTGTTAAATTTATTATCTATAAATAACAAACCCTCTCCTGTAGCCCTACTAACAGAAGACAGCATGATTCACCATAAATGTCCAGGCTTTGGAGTCATATAGCTCTGCCTCGAGCCCCCACTCTCTCCTTTACTAGCTGAGCAGGGTGAGCTACTATGCCTCTCTCTTAATCTTTAAAGCAGAAGTGATCATACTTTTTTCATTTATCTTCTTTTAAGTGGAGATGCTATTAAGTCGGTAATACATTTTATTAATTACCTACCATGTGTAATAATTTCTTATCAAAGAGCTTATATAAAAGAAGAATTTATGTAAGAGAGCCTTCGAGTCCATTTTGTTTCACCCTTATTAAATCTCCAACTTCGCAGGACAGATAACTGGGAGCGAGAGTGCTCTCAGCCAAGGGGTGGGCTGGGCGCTGGAGGTCTCTCCTGCCAGTCCCTAAATGAAGGACAGCCTGAGTTTCCTATCCCCGGGGCACATGTTTGGTTGAAGCACTAGTAACCTAGGCACTGGAAATTCAGGTCAGGGATTTGCGGGGGGAAACTGAACAAAATGCTGCCAGCCTTTTGGGAACCCAATGTTAAACCATAAGCTTTTAAAGAAAAAGAAAAAATACCCCTTGCTTCTGAAATTCAGAAGAAAACTGCCTTTAATGAGTGCCACAACCAGAAGCCCAGAGGAGACTGGAGAAATGATCCTGGGTTTTTTCTCTTGCATTGTTGGCTTTGGAAGGTGGCAGTAGCTCCAAGGGTTACCTCTGCAGTCTCACAGGCAGCTGTCACTCACCCACCACCTGCTCAGAGGCACAGCCCGGGGCTCGGGGGGGCCTTCCCTGACCCTTCCACCTGAGGCCTGAGATGCTGCCAGCAGGGAAGAATTGAGACAGCCCAGGAAGAGGACACTCACCCAGACTAGGGATCGTCGTGAGAGAAGGAAGTGGAGATAACAACCACAATAACTGGGTGTTTTCTCTGTGCCAGGCTATGGGCTCTGTGCTCTTTGTGGGTGTCTATGCAACATTCCAACAACACAGGTGTTATTATTGATAAGGAAATTGAGGCTCAGAGATATTAAGTGACTTTGTCATGGCCACACACTAGTAAGTAGGAGAACCAGGATTTGAACCCCAGAGCCCACATTCTTAGTCATTGTGACCACTGCCTGTGCATATAACAAATGAGAGAGGATTTACCTCTTGCGTATAAGGTTTGCTCCCAAAAGCCAAGTGCACCAAAGACCTCTTGGATACTACTGTGTGCGCAACAAGGGAACCTGAATCCCAGCTCCTCCTAAGATGCCCACCTCTCCTCTGCACCATCCTTCCCAAGTGGTCACCCAATACTACCCGCCTTCATACCTTCAACAGCACAGACCTTAACTGTCTTATAAGAAAGCCCCTTCCCCTTTTAAGAGCTTTGGCTATAGGAAATCCTATACTGAGTTAAAATATTTCTCCCTTAAATGTCTATCCATTGGTTATTTCCGCCCTTTGGGATGACACAGAACAAATTCAAGCCTCCTTCCAACTAACAGTCCTCTTTGCAACTTTGGAAACAGTTATACCACCCTTCAGATATACCACTCTTACATCCCCATATATCCCCCACCCTGCCCCCCCCACACACACACACACAAACACACACAAAAAAAAAAACAAAAAAAACAAAAAAAAACTAAGACATCTGTTTACTTGTTCACACTCTCAATAAACATTGCCTCAACATTGGCCACCGACCAAACACTGTGCAATCTATGTGTCGAGGGATCTAGGGAGCTAAGTGGTAGAAGAGAAGACAAAAACACATGCAAATGATTTGATTACCAGGTATCGCATTGTGAAACTGTACACACACCTGAAAGAGTGCAGCACAGGTGCCGAGGAGAGATGGTGCCCAGCCGGTCACATGCGACGAAGACAAGAAGAGAGGGACTCAAGCCTGGCCTTGAAGAAGAACTATCACGGGCCATCTGCTGTGGCAAAGAACTGGGTGGTGAGAGGACCACAGGTGGTCAATAGTTACTGCGGGACTGAGCATGGATATGCACACCTGTGCCTAATCTTCCTCAACTGGGAGCTAGAATTGGTAACACCTGTTCTGACCATCCCCACGTTTCCATATGGGATCAGGTGCAGGGGCTTTGAAGTAAGATGGTAATGAGCAAAGAATGCCCTGGGTGTGCAAGGAATTCTTAAACCCCATTTCCTGCCTGAAGAGTACTCTGGGTCTTCCACCATTTGCTGAAAGCTGGAGGAATCAGAATGTAACAGGACAACCAAGGGGTCCGGGCTGCCTGACACTACTTGAGCCAATAAGTAGAGACAGAGTTGAATCATATATGAGCATTTATTCCAATATTGCTGGTAGCATGGGAGAGCAGCAGGCCGTCCACAAAAATCTGCTCTGCCTCTCCCCATAAGCCAGCTGCTTACATTGGGTGGGACAAAAATTACATGGGGACCGGGGGACCAGATTACAGGCAATAGGGGCTGGGGGTTGTAAAGAGCATGTGCCTCCAGGACCAGATTGTTTTAGCCACAAGGTTGTAAATCTTTCCATAATGCTAGGCCAGTTGTGGGCAAACTCATTAGTCAACAGAGCCAAATATCAACAATACAACGATTGAAATTTCTTTTGAGAACCAAAAACCAACTTCTGCACATGGGCCATGAAGTTTCAATTGCACTGTACGTGTGCGCCCACACGTGGTATTTTGTGGAAGAGCCACACTCAAGGGGCCAAAGAGCCACATATGGCTCACGAGCCATAGTTTGCCGACCACGGTGCTTGGCAGTTCTCGGGACAGGAAGCTAGACTGCATTCCAATGTTGACTCCCATGTCCCAGGGCGTATATCTTCCAGCCAGGTTAGAATGTGCTTTCTTTCATCAGAACAAAACAATCATGTTTAACAGAGCATGACTGATATTTCTTATTTTATTTCTTATAATAGCTAGTCCCCAGTATTGTGTTTCTGCCCCTAACAAAAAGACACACGCTTTGGCGAGAGCCCACTGAGGGGCTACTGTCCCAGCACAAGCGGAGGGAGAAGAAAGAAAGCTGAGACACCAGAGCAAAGCCACGTGGCCTAAGTGTGAGCCAAGGCAACCAAATGACTGCCTGGATTCCTCGGCCCTGTCTCATTACAGAATAATCCTATAAGGCGTGATCAAAGAAAGGATCAACAGCTCAAACATGTTGTCAGCCACCGAAGCCTTCAGAGGAGAAGGCCTACTGAGAGATTAGGACACGTCTGAGAGCTTTTCCTGCCGTCAGAGCTTCACTAATTGATAGCCGAGCTCGGCCGCCACTCCACCTGGCTCATGATTACCACCACCTGAGCGTGGAGCCCGCCCTCACCCTGTCCTGGGCCCCAAGCAGAGAGCTGGGGGTGGGGGGCCGAGATGGAGTTCACCTCAAGGTCACACAAGAAGCCCTTTTGCCTCTATGCAGTCCATACAGATACACTCTCGAGCTGGGTACACGTTCCATGTCAACGTAGTCTGCCAACCATCAAGGGGCATTTGTGGAGCACCGTGTGAACCAGGGCTCTCACAGGTGTAAAGGGAAGAGAGCTCCAACTGGTCTAAGCACAAAACACATTAATTGGCCCATTTAACTAAAAAGGCCAGAGGAGATGGAGGTTTGAGGCTGGCTGGATGCAGCCGATGTCATGGGGAACCTGGCTCTCGGCTCTTTCCAGCTCTCATTCTCATGTCCTCGGCTTTTTCTTTCCTTCTGGTGGATGAGGGGGTAGAGTGTGTTCTAGCTCCATCCTCGAAGCACTAAGTGATTGGACAGGTTTGCGTTCTGTGCTTATTCCTCATCAGGGCCCTAGTTCGGGGCTGGGTGGTTGATGAAGATGGGCCTCAGGCAGGCCCTCCCATCTTTGGATCCTGGGCTCAGCCCACCCAGGACCACCTGGACTGACAGTGGGAGAAGTGAGGGGTATTCCCCGAGGAAACGTCATATGCTGTTACCAAAAGAAGGATGAATGGATGCTGGTTGAGCAAAAACAATATATGCCTTACTCTCAAAATTCTTCTGGGGGAAATCCAAAGAGGAAATCTATAATAAGCTCATATTTTTTGTCATCAAGGAAACTGTTCTTTAGTTGAGACAAAATTGCCACTTGTAAAATTAATTTAAAAAATTAATTAATTAGGTTATTTGTAAGAAATAACCTAAAGTGTACACCACACAGCACAAACCTATAAAATGACATTAGGGGTTAAGGTGCAGGCATGAGGCTAGATCCCAGGACCACCGGTTACCTGCTTGAATGAACAAGACACTTGATCTCTCTGCAACATGGAGACAATAACAGACTCCCCTCCACAGGGTTACGGTGACAATTTAATGGGAGAGGATAGCAGGGGAGTGAAGCACAGAGCATGTCACATAGTAAATACACCTGATGGGATTCCACTCGTTCATTTCAGGCTCACTACAGTGCCAAGAACCGCTACAGACACTGCCAATACAGTGGAGAAGAGTGTTCCTATTACTCTGCTGCATGGATTCGGAAACTAAAACAGTGAATATGTAAATGAGCAAAATAATTTTAGATAAGGATAATTGCTAAGAAGAAAAATTAAAGGGAATGAATGGTAGTGATGGGGCAGAGGTACTTCAGAGAGGATGGTCGGGGAGGTAACATTGTAACTGAGATATGAAGGACAAGAGCTAATTGTAGGACTATCTGTGCTGAAAGACAAGTGGAAAATCTGTAGTTCGATTATATAAAAGGAGAGTGGCATGGGGTATGGTCAGGGAGGGAGGCCTGGGCTGATCATATAAACCTGTGGTGAGGAATTGTGTTTTATTCTAGGTGTAAAGGGAATTCAATGCAAAGACTTGATATTTTAAAGATGGCTCTGGCTACTGTGTAAAGAATGGACTATGAGGAAGGTATAAAAGTAGCAGTAAGAGCTAGAGGAGGGAAAAATGCTTGTTGAAAGACTTAAGGAAGAAAACTAGGAGTTGAACTCTGAAGAAAGCAGATGAGAGAGAGAATGACGGGCCACAGGGAGCCAGCTGAGCAGAGCCCTGAGCACAGTGCAGAACCGTGGTGGGAACCCCGCAGTGGCTCCCCAGCGCCTCCTGCCTCTGAAGAAGTAATTTGTATCTGGCAAACCCTCCTACTGAGAACAACTATAAAAACTGGATCAGAAATAAAGTCAGGGGAGCAGCCAAGGCAGCCGTGACTTGAAGGGCCAGAGGAAAGGAAAACGTAGTGAAGTGGGTCTTATATCTGTGTTTTCTCCACGAGGGGCATTTTCGGATTTGTCATTGCAGAACAAAAAGTCAAGACAGAAAGCAGTGGCCTAGAGCTTACAGCAGTTTCACCAGGCTAAGACAAATAGAAAAACAAAAATGTAAGTTACAAGCAGCCAGAAACTGATGAGCTGGTATCCAAGAGAAAAAAAGAACCACAGACAAGTGAGATAGACATTTTGCATGCAATTTCTCCTCAGGGCACTGGCCAAATTCTCAGATGGACATTTGTGGTGAGGGTATGGGAAGCCAAGTGAACACTGACAGCCTCCTGTAGGAGGCGGAAGTAAGTTTCCTCTCCTTGAGTGAAAGCTGGACTGAATGACTCACTTCCAAAGAACAAAGTGTGCAAAGTGTGCAATGGAGAACTCTGCCAGATACAACCATAACCAATGATCAAGGCACATCCACCGTGACAGATCACGGTGATATCATGTACCGGCGGATATCATGTGGCACTTCTATGTTGTGGTATTCTTCCGAAAACTCATAACCTCCGTTTAATCATAAGAAAACATTCATACAAACTCAAGTTAAGTAATGTTTCTATAAAATATCTGACCAGGACTCTTCAAAACTGTTTAGTTCTTGACAAATAAGGAAAGACTGAGAATCTTTCAAGATTCAGAGACTAAAAAGTCTGATGCTAAATGTAATGTTGTCTCCTGGATTGGATCCTGCCACTGTAAGAGAACAATAAGAGAAAAACTGAAGAAATAAAAATAAAGTCTAGCCGAAACCGGTTTGGCTCGGTGGATAGAGTGTCGGTCTACAGACTAAAAGGCCCCAGGTTCAATTCCTGTCAAGGGCATGTACATTGGTGTGGGCACATCCCCGGGAGGGGCTGTGCAGGAGGCAGCTGGTCGATATTTCTCTTTCATTGATGTTTCTAGCTCTCTATCCCTCTCCCTTCCTCTCTGTGAAAAATCAATAAAATACATTTTAAAAATAAATAAATAAAAGTCTATAGTTTAGTTAAAGGTAACATACCAATATTCCTTCCTTAGTCAACAAATGTACCATGTTATGAAAAATGTTAAATTAGGGAAAACTGAGTGAAGGGTATATGGGAGTTTTCTGTATATCTGAAAATAATTTTAAAAATAAACAACAGTAATGGGGGGCATTCTTCAGGCAGTATGATCAGGGAAGGCTTTATTACAAAAATAAAATAAGGCCCTAGCTGGTTTGGTTCAATGGATAGAGTATTGGCCTGGGGACTGAAGGGTCCCAGGTTCAATTCCAGTCAAGGAAACCATCTACAATACAAAGAAATAAATATGTAAATAAAAAGATTATTTTTTTAAAGCAGCTGCTAAGAATGAAACAGCTAAGGAATGATTTTAGTAGTCCCATAAGTTGGGAAACAAAAGTTGGGGTTCAGAGCCCACCAAAGAAAAGGCACTGGCTTTCAGTTGAGACCCTGATGGGCTATGCCCGAGGATAAGGCAAATCAGAAATAGCACCCCTCAAAGCCTCGAACACTGCTCAGATGATCTCAGCCCCTGATTGGATCAAGGTGATCTGTTCCAACTCTGCCAGCCACACAGGAATTTAATCCTTTCTAGAAGATAACATGATTCAGACCCACTATAATTGTTTATATTCGATTTAAGGTATTCACTGCACAAATGCTAAGCATGCCAGTAATCAGACACAATGACCTAAATCCCATAAAATCAAATAGCAGGCAATGGAAGCATGCCAATAGATAACCCAGGTTCTAGAATTATCAGACAGGAACCATAAAATGATTATGATGAACACGTTCCAGAAAATAGATAAAAAGATGAAGAATTTCTTTAGAGAATCTTTTTCCCCCATCACTATTTATCCATCTCTATGCCCTTTTCCACCTCCACCTCCCCTCCCTCACACGCCCCTCCTCCAGAAATCACCACACTGTTGTCCATGTCTATGAGTTCTCTCTTTTTCTTTTTTGCTCAATACCCCATCCCGAAGATACCCACCCCCACCAGCCTGGAAATTAAATTAACTGAAATTAATTCAGCAGGTAAGTGTAAAATCAGATTAAACACAGCCAAGGGAAGATTAGGCAAAAGAGAAGAAAAGATCCAGGTTAGTGACTTGGGGAGCACAATGAAAAGATCTAACATGAAACTGGGATTCTAGATGGAGAGGAGAGAGTGAAGAAGCAATACTTAAGGAATTACTATTGATTAAATAAACCAAGTCACAAATTCAAAAGGCTCTATGAGCTCCACGCAGGATATTCATAAAGAAAACCAAAGCTGGACTGAAGGGGATCAGGCCCCAGAAGGCAGCAGACAGGGCAGGGGACCTGGGCACATGTTGGCCAGGAAGGAAAAGCCCACCACCAGGTGAGAAGAAAGGAAACCAAAAGCTTTGAAATATTATTTTTTTAATGTAATAGATTAGTGTTAGATGCCAGATCAAGGTTCAGAGGAAGAAAGGCATATTGATACCATTGTGTTGAAAACAACACTGCGTTTTCTCTAGTCATTACAACAGAGAAGCCAAATAGAAGACATAACTCTGCTACCTGCATGTGGCTGGGCCGGTTCCCCTCCATGGAACCTTGGAGAAAACGGATGAGTTGTTTTGTAATGTGTATGAAGTAAATGATTCTCTTGCTCTCAGTTATTTTTAGAAGAAAAACTTAATTGAACAATTTGGGGCAGGGAGCATAACATATGTGTTTTGAGAATTATAAGGCACAAACAATGGAAAGATTATTCTTTTAAAACATGACTCTTCAACCAAATGGCACAATTTGTGGAACTTTTGTGAATATATTCTGAGAGCCACTGGTGGGACTGATACGGGCAATAGCATGCAGCCTGGTGAGGAAATGTCCATTGAGGAACTTGCGAATAAAATTTTCTGCAATTCAATCTGTCCTACTTAGTTCTAAAATAAATCGTGTTTGATTCCTTAGAGGGGAAAAAACAAACCTGGCACATCATATAACAATGGTGAAATATAAAGACAGTTGAATATTAAAACAACCAGAATAAAAGATGCATTGCTGATACACCTAATAAGGGGTTAATCTCCAAAATATATAGGGAACTCATACAACTTAACAAAAGGAAGACAAAAAATCCAATTAAAAAAAATGGGCAAAGGACTTAAATAGACACTTCTCCAAAGTGGACATACAGAAAGCCAAGAGACACATGAAAACATGCTCAAAGTCACTAATCATCCGAGAGATGCAAATCAAAACAACAATGAGGTACCACGTCACACTTGTCAGAGTGGCTATCATCAACAAATCAACCAATGACAAGTGCTGGCAAGAATGTGGAGAAAAGGGAACCCTGGTACACTGATGATGGGAATGCAAACTGGTGCAATCATTATGGAAAACAGTATGGAGTTTACTCAAAAAATTTTAAATGGAACTCCCATTTGATCCAGTGATCCCATTTCTAGGAATATATCCTAAGAAACCTGAAACACTCATTAGAAAGAATATATGCACTTCCTATGTTCATAGTAACACAATTTACAATAGCTAAGACTTGGAAGCAGCCTAAGTGTCCATCAGAAGATAAATGGATTAAAAAAAAAACAAAAAAACTATGGTACAATTATACAATGGAATACTACGTGGCAATAAAAAGGAAAGAACTCTTACCATTTGCAACAGTGTGGATGAATTATGGAGAGAATTATGCTGAGTGAAATAAGCCAGTCAGAGAAAGGTAAGTGTCACATGATCTCACTCATATGTGGAATCTAATGAACCAAATAAACTGATGATCAAAAACAGAACCAGAGTCATAGAAGCATGAACAGACTGTTGAACCTTAGAGGGAAGGCAGGCAAGGGTGGGTGGGAAGAGATCAGAACTTGAATGAATGCATATATGCATAACTCATGGACACAGACAATGGGGTGCTGAGGGCCTGGGGAGGGGTGAGGATGAACAGGAGCAGGCTGGAAGAGGTTAATGGGGGTAAAGGGAAGACCTATGTAATACTTTCAATAATAAATATTTTTAAAGGTGCATTGGTATCAAAAATAAGACTTATAGCTGACCTTTCAAAGATATAAGACAAAAAACAATGGAGTGACACTTTTTTAATCGGCAAACTTTTTGTGTATAAATTATTGTGTATAAATCTATATGCATTTTTTACTTGCAAAAAATATATATATATTAACTATCAATAAACAAGACTAAAAGTTGATAAATACATAAGAAAACATTATCTTGTATCTATCTCATAAAAATGAGGGTTACATTCTTAGTAACATAATCCAAACTGGGTTTCTTAAATAGAACTATCTTGGTATCGAAAAATTTATGCAGTTTTGAAAGAGGCTTAACTTATAATCAGGATTATTTTCTGCTTTGGAAGAATCTGTTTCAAAAATATAAAGCATCACAGATTGGCATGAAAGATAAGGTTAATTGAGACATTTCTGCTACTAGTTGGAGAACCTGAAACCTGAGTAATAATAGGTATTTATTTCAATATGTATTATGATGTCCTTATATAAACAAAATCTAATCATCCTTCATATCATTACAATATGTCACAATGCATCACATATTCTTATACTTTCTGTTGAAAGTATAGCAGAAGACAGGGCATAAAATGGATAAATTTCAAATCCATTGTGTTCCTTAAAAATATATCCAGCCTGGTCAGCATGGCTCAGTGGTTGAGCATCGACCTATGAACCAGGAGGTCACAGTTCGGTTCCCAGTCAGGGCACATGCCTGGGGCTCTGAGCTCGACCCCCAGTGTGGGGTGGGGGGACCATGCAGGAGGCAGTCAATCAATGATTCTCTCTCATTATTGATATTTCTATCTCTCTCTCCCTCCCCCTTCCTCATTGAAATAAATAATATTTATCTATATGTATATATATGCAATAATTACAATCTTATATAGACATTTCTAAAGAATAGAAAAGAATAGAAAAGAGAAAGTATTCACACCTTGTAGATGAAGCCACATCTTTCTATGAAAACCTGAAAGAGATTTTTAAAAAGGAAAGTTATAGGTCAGCTCCACTCATGAACAAAGATAATTTCACTTAGTCAAAAACAAGTAAAATAGAAGAAACAGGCATTAAATAGTAGGTACCTTTGGCAAATAATGACATGAAGGGAATATGAGGCACACGTCTAGAGTGCTGGTAATGTACTACATAGTGATATGGACAGCATCCATTTTAAAATTAATTTATCAAAATGTATGCACTTGATATATGTGCATTTCCATTTTAAATGGTTTTTATCATGCAGTACAGGAAATTCTTTTCATCACCTCCTCCCTCCACTCTCCTGTGCTTCGTGTGCTGTATTTCCTAATACAGAGAAAGTACTTAATAAATATTTGTTCAAAGCTGAACAAACAAATCTTTTCTTAGAGATGTAAAACCTCAGACCAGGGTCAGACTTGCATCTAGAATTATTATATATGGACTTTTTAAGCAAATGAATGAAAGCTTGGGGGGGGGGGGGAGGAAGTGAGTGTTCTGCCAAACCTTCTTTTTCTTTTCATTTTTATTGTTGAAAGTATTACTTATGTCCCCTTTTCCCCCATTGACCTCTCCCACCCTGCCCACCACTCCCAGGCCTTCACAACCCTATTGTCTGTGTCTATGGGTATGCATATACACATATGAGTTCAAGATCACCCAAACCTTCTTTATGTCAAAAGTGCTTGTGAGGGAAGAAAATGAGAGTCCTAATAAGAGAAACTGACTGAATAAACATGAAATAAGAGTTAAGGACTGAAAGGAAAGTAGGAGGAAGAGGTGGAGATTGTTTGGGGAAAAGATGGGGATGAAGCACAAAGAGATAAAAGTCCCACCGGGATGTCGAGCCGCTAGAGCCCAGAGGACAAGTATAGACTTGGCCGCAAAGAGTCTCTGGGCAGAAAGTCAAGATCCAACAAGCTTTATACAGAACTTTCTTTCCTCACTGATCCCACATCCTCATCTTTTATTTCAGGCCCCTAAGCAAAGGGTTAGGCCCATGACTTGAGAGACAGGAGTCTTGAGTTCTAGATTCAGCTTTGTGGTGATATCTTAAGCCAGTCATGCCACTTTCTTGGCCCCTGTGTAACTAATCAGTAAAATGGAAGGGAAGGTCTAACAGTATGTAATGCATCTACTTCTAATGAATGAAAAATCTGTACCACTGAGATTTCTCAAATAGTTCTGAGGTCCCTTCTTTAAAGCACAAAGAGCAGACTAACTTTGCAATAATAATTTTTTATCCTCATTGGAGGGTATTTTTTCCATTGATTTATTTTAGAGAGAGTAAAAGGAGGGAGGGAGGGAGGGAGGGAGGGAGGGAGGGAGGGAGGGAGGGAGGGAGGGAGGGAGAGAGAGAGAGAGAGAGAGAGAGAGAGAGAGAGAGAGAGAGAGAGAGAGAATCATCAGTGTGAGAGAGATCTCACATTGGTTGCCTCCTGCACACGCCCCAACCAGGGCCAGCAATCTGCAACTGAGGTATGTGCCCTTGACCGAGAATCAAACCCACAACCCTTCAGTCTGTGGGGCAACGCTCTAATCAATAAGCAAAACTGGCCAGGGCTGCAATAATAATTTAAAAAATATATATATAGAAAGTGCATCTCTAAGTTGTGTTAGGAGAGCCTGGTGGTAAGCATCCAGCTCCCTTGAGGAAAAGCTATTCCATAGTCCTGTTTTCAGACCCATAATTCTTCAGCACAATTAGGCAAGCTACTCAGTTGCTCCAAATATCCATCTCTCTTTACAAAGCATCATTGAAGCCTGTCAACCTAGTGTTGAAGCATCCAGCACTCTCATCTATGAATGTCACTAGGGTCAGAGGCTTGGCATTTGGTTGATTTCATTGGATGGCTGGGGACAACACAATCTCACTCAATTAACACTATTCCTTTTTCTTCTTTTCCTCTCTTCAGGCCCCTCATGAATCTTTTTTCTTCTTTCACTTATTTGGCCATTTATCCTTGCAGGAAATATCTACTTGAGTACCTCCTATGTGCCAGGCCCTGTGCCATGTTCCATATATACATACACACACATATATATATATCTGTAACAAACCAGGTAGAGTCCCTTCTCTCAGAGAGTTCCTTGACCTTCTCTTGCATGCTTTCATCTGAGTTGAAGCAAAAAATAGTGGAAAGACTCCTTAGTTCTAATCAGGGCACCTGTATTTTTGTCCCAATGCCGCTACTAGTCTAAGGGGTAAGTCACTTATCCTGTCTTGATATAATTTTCTTCTTCTGTAAATAAAAGTATTGAACAATCCTGGCCAGTGTGCTCAGTGGTTGAGCAAGAGCAGACTCTAAAAGTCTCTTGCATAGGTTTTTCCCAGTAGCTCCTAACTAATCCATCTCCCTGCTTTCATTTGCCCCTTCCCTTCCCTACTTTTTTAAAATATATTTTTATTAATCTGAGAGAAAGAGGAAGGGAGAAGGATAGAGAGATAGAAACATCGATGAGAGAAAAACATTGATTGGATGTCTCCTACATGTGGATCAAGCCCACAATACAGGCATGTGCCCTGACTGGGAATTGAACCAGTGACCTCTTGGTTCATGGATTAACAGTCAACCACTGAGCCACGCAGCAGGGCCCTCCCCTCTTTTTATTTTTATTTTAAATACAGCAGCCAGCCTAATCTTGTTAAAATGTTAAGTCAGATCTTGTTACTCCTCTGCTCACATCCCCACATTCAGAATAAAACCCAAAGTTTATGCCTTGGAGGTAGTAGAGGATCTATCCCCAAACTACTTCTCTATCCTGGGACTCTTCCTTCATTCACTCTACTGGGCATACTGGTCTCCTTGATGTGTCTTGCATACTCTCAGCACACCTCCCTCTCAGAGCCTTTGCATTTGTTTTTCCACATCCTGGGGAGCTCACCCTTCCCTCCCTGAGGTTTACATGACTCATTCCCTGACTTCCTTCAGTCTTGTGTTCAAATATCTCCTTTTTGGAAGCCATTCCCTGATCTGACCTCCCTATATAAAACTGCCCCTTCATGTCACACTGTGCTTTGTGCCCCTTTACTGTGCTTCTTCTTTTCCATCTTTATGATTGCCTAATGCAGCATAATTTACTTACTTATCTTATGTCTCCTGCCACTAGAAAATACATGCCATTAGAATAGGGATCTTTACCTTCTTTGGCCTGCTGCCTAGAGCAGTGCCTAACACAGTAAATGCTCACTAAATATCTGTTGAATTAATAAAAGATTGAATCTCCTCTAATGATAAAATAAGTCTCAGTGTGTGTGTCAAAATTTATTTCTACATAGGAGGATTCAAATCTGGCTACTAGGACGATGAGGGACCAGTCCAATATTGGAATTAAGCTACACAGAATACTTGCCAATAGAAATGGATCAGCAGCAGAAAACAGTCCATTCCCTTCCATTTGGGTTTCTATTTCATAGCATGATAGTTTCACAATAAGATGAGGCCTGAACCACCATTTCTTTTATGCAGCTTCATGGGGTGCAAAGAGTACTGTCCTCATTTGGCTTAGGCCCGGAAAGTTTGGTCATTTATCCCACATCATCCAGACTTTTTGAGGCAGAGATACAATGAGAACTTAAGTCCTGACCTCCAATCCCACAGTTGTTTATTTTCAATAGTGACCTACACAAGACAGGAAGATCTGGGTGTACTCTTTACAGGCAAAAGAAATATGTGAGATATGGAGTAAAAAATGTACATTCATAACCATGAGGAGCTTTTCCCATGGAACCTCTGAAGTGTTTGCACGTTCCAGGTACTATTTCTCTTACATATTGTCTTATTCTTGATGTTTGGCACATGCTCAATTCATGTGTACTGATTCCATAAAAGTAGCAGCCTACTAGATATAATTATTCTAAGGCAATAATTACTCTCACCTCCTGCAGAGACCACAACCTCAGAGACATTCACATCCACAAAGAGCAACACCACACATACAACACACACACACACACACACACACACACACACACACACACATCCCGCAACCCTTGAAGGAGAAAAAAAAGAAAAAGTAACTTCTACACACTGTATTCTCATCTGCCTGCAGAGGTGCTTCCTAACCAGATGAGAAGCAAGGACAAAGTTGCCAGCTCACAATTTGTTTTGGTACCTCAAGGGGTACAATGCCCCACAGTTGTGAGTATGTGAAACAGAGTTTATTCTGGTATTATTATTTATTAATTACTGTATTTTCCATACAAACAACTATACACCTACCTTTATGCTTCTGTGGACAGACACCCATTTTCAAACACAAATGCACATATGCACTTAACATTCACTTCAGAATTAGGCATTTTGCAAATCACAAATAAATTTATGTACACAGAAATATACATGCTTGTCTAGCCCAAGCATTCTCACAAATGTAAAACCACAAGTACACAAACACATTCACGAAGATAATGTTTACCTCAAGGTACTACTGTAAAAGTAAATGAGATTATGTGAAGTGCAAAATAATACCTGGTACATAGAAGGCATACTAATAAAGGTTAGTGATCGATAGATACATGATATAAATTTGTATCAGACTTACATGAATACCCACCTTCCAAGCAAAATTTTCTTTCCAGTCACTACTCAGAACCTCATGGAAATTCTAAGTAGCTCATTACTTTCTGGTGTGTGGGAACCAATAAAAAAGGGAGGGATGTGGGGCGTGCTATCACCCTAGGGGCGGGAGGAGGCTGGTAAACAAAGCTTTCCTGGTTGTGTTTTTGTTTTGTTTTGTTTTGTTTGTTTGTTTTCCTGGGGAGAAGGCCTGGACTTGGAGGGAGCTGAACTGTTATGAATTATTCTAGAGAGAACCAGCCTCCAAAAATTCAAAAGAAGGAGTTCCTAGAGCTACTGAATAAGAAGGAGGCTCGGAAGGATGGGAGGGAGAGACCCCACAGTCCCAGCCCATTCAAATCAGCCAGAAAACCCTTAGAGGCCAGCAATCCATTAGAGCCCGGTAGCTTGGAGAAAATCTGATTAACTCCACCTCCCCAGCTGAGCTCTAGAGTGAAATGTATAGCTGGTTTCTGAGACTCCAATAAGGTGGGAAAACAGCAGCAGGAGGAAGGAAAAGCAAAGGGATGGGAGTGGTAAGCATTGTACGTACTGTTTGGCCCCACCATTATTTTGGAGGAAGCCACAGCTCTCTGTGGCTCTGGTTCCCCAGCTTGTAAGATGTAAATGAAACTGTCTCCTGTCTAGTTGGGAGACAGCATATCTTCCTTGTCTTCCAAAAGGGTGCGAGCAGTGAGGCCAGGACTGCTCTCTCTTGATCCTGAAAATTGCTCAGGGAATTTTCCTGCTGCCATGGTCCTGGGGAATGAAGGGGGGGGGGGGGTGCCTTCTTTTATCGACGAGGCTTCTTTTCGAAACCTCTCTCTCTCTCTCTCTCTCTCTCTCCTCTCTCTCTCTCTCTCTCTCTCTCTCTCTCTCTCTCTCTCTCTCTCTCTCTCTCTCTCTCTCTCTTTTTTCCTGGGGTCAAATATTATAACTTCAGAGCTTTAAAGAAACTCAAGGACCTGGTTCAATTCTTCCCATTTAAGATGACAAAATGAGCCCAGACACATGTCTGAACTGGGGCCTGTGGATTTGTTTTATTCACATACAACTACATTCTTAAAAAAAATAAAAAAAAAATAAAAATAAAAATAAAAAACAGGACATTGTTTTTGAGAGACCTGAAGAGATTAACTCCATAACCTCCTCTACCCCACCGTCCCCCTGAAAAGGAGAGGGGAGATGGAATCTCTTCCAGCACTCAAAGCGTTAAACTCAACCCAGAGTCTAACACGCGATTGGCCAAACACTGGGGAAAGATCTGGTTTTTGCAGCCGTTGGCCAATGAGCTTCTCGAGTGGGAGGGTTTGAAGATACTAAGGAGTTTTCCCCCCTTTTTTCTCTCTCCACCCCCTCCCATCGCCATTGCCTGCCCCCCCCCCCTCCTTCCCCCTTCCAATCCCTGACGCCGCCAGTTTGTTAAATTAATGCAGTAAGAAAGTCTGAAGATCTGAAGGAGTCCTGGCACAAGGAAGATGGGCAAGCTCAGAAAACCAGGATGCATCTGAAGCCTAAGGTTCCTGAGCCCCGAGGAGTCGCCATGGACCCTGGCAGCCCCCGAAACTTGCCCTGAGCTCCCTCACATCTGCAGCCCCGAGCAATGGGACACCTTTCCTGCAGTGATCATAACTTATTCGTCTGGGGCCAGAGAACAGGAATCGCAAGGCGACAGCAGACGGACACGCAGGCAGGGGAACGAGATTCCGGGACTCGGTCACGATGCGCCAGCCTGGTACAATCTCTGGGATTTAACTGAAGGCAGCACCGTCAATCGCTTCCCCTCGCCCCTAACCCCCTCAGCATTAAGCCCTACTCTCTGCTCAAGATGCTTGCTCCATCTGACCGTCCGCGGCCAGCGCTCTGATGTCCACAGAAGGTATTTTTTTTCTTGCATGAAGCTGGCCATTTAAGCAGAAAAACGGGTAAAAAAGAAAATATACCCACCCCCAAACGTGCCTCCCCAGCGCCACAGGGAGCCAACAGACACGCTGGACTTTAAGGAGCAGCAATACTCTTCGCACTCTCGTAAATCAGGGCTGGACGCTCTCCGTGGTGCTGAAACGCTTCGCTGCGGCGGCGGCGGCTTTCCGTGGTACCTACAGCCCCCTCTCTCCAATTTCCCCTGGGGCTTTCCCTCCGCGCCCGTTTCCCACCTCCCCTCGGCACCCGGATTATTTTTTCAATAGCGCTCGCTGGTTTTGTAAATACCAATTTGAAACATTTTTTGGCCCCATAACGCGTGGACTACAAAGCACAAGGACCTGAAAATGTACAGCTTCAATACTCTTCGACTCTACCTTTGGGAGACCATTGTATTCTTCAGGTATGCAATTTTCTACTGACCACATCGCTCAGATGAAAATGGGGGAAAGGAGCACGGAGGCTGACTCTGTCTGTGATTCCCTTATTTGTGGGGAGGGGGGAGGAAGGGGATGCCGTACTGGTTGCAATGGGGTTCTTCCATGCGCCGCTACCCCCACCCCCCCCCCCACCCCGCCCGCAGGGTGTCTGGCTTGTGCGTGGTTAGGTCTGAGACAGCCGTTGCTCTGGCAGCTGTTTACCTGTTCCTTGTGATTTGTTTGTCCTCCCGCCTGCTACACCCCCACCCCTTCACTGGCCCCCCTGGCTCCCTGCATTTGGCTCTCACTCAGCTGGGGACTTTTAAGGAGAAGCTTTAGGAGTTACTCAGTTTAATTAGGACTGCATTCTCTCTAACCGCAGTGCCGAAAATCTCAGTTCTCCTGTCTGGGGGAACCAAGTGACAACTAGTGGTGACGGGGAAGGTTGCACTCGAACTCACTGGACACAGAAAATTTCATTCTCTCTCTCTCCCTCTCTCTCTCTCTCTCTCTCTCTCTCTCTCTCTCTCTCTCTCTCTCTCTCTCTCTTCCGTTTTCTGCGGGGTGTGGGTGAATGTTACTAAGGCTTCGTGCTTGGAAAAAATAGTGTTACGACCTCAGGTTGTAAAGCCCTAAACTTGGGTGTACAGTGGATTGATTTAGAACCAGATCCTGGGAAACATTTCCCTTTCGAAACTTTGACTCTCTCCTCTCCCCAACTCATCTTTCCAAACTCTACTTTGTTAGCTGAAGATCCTGGCCTGATTAGCAATTCCTGTCTGTGTTTTGTTTTTTTAATTTATATCTACTCCTGACTAAATAGCTGAGTTCCCCTACCCATTGTATCCCAGGTTAAAATTTTTTGCCTACAGGCTTAGCATTCTTATGTTAATACAAGCAAAAAGTGAAAAATCGCCTTTTCAGGAAGCAGTGAAATAGATAGTCCTTTTGAGAGTGAGTGAATCATGCCATCTTCAGAGATGGTTATGATAAATTCCATTTACATGAATTGAAAAAAATTATTCTTCTTCCATGTCCTGCAGGGATCATTAATCTTCCTCATTTTAGATGCCTGCCTCTCATGTCTTACCATGGCATTAGGTTAACAGTAATTTGAAAAACCTACTCTAGTTTCCTTTTTAAAATAAGTAACCATCAAATATTATTCTCTCTTACCATAAATCAGCAAGTAATTCTTGGGGTGATTTTGTTTTGTTTTATTACATTTTAGAGAGCTCTGCATATGAATTGTTGGTTTGACTAATCTGTCGGATGCTTTATTATTTAATAAATTCATTTGAATGACAGCACCCCCTATATTTTAAGAATCTATATGTAAGCCTCTCTTCATGTCTTTCTCTTGAGATGAAAAGAAGGCCCTTCTCCTTCTCTGAGCTACCCAATGCTAAAGCTTCTAATCCCTGGTTCAAATCATTCTTTGATAGGCCACAGTCCTGCCCATAGCTCAGAATGCAAATAGTCAAAGAGTCAGATAGAATTTTAAAAGTGCAACAATCGAGGGCCCTGTGAAATGCAGCTACTTTATGGGGAAAGGGCAGAAAGTACCCTCTTAATTTAACAATATCAAATCCTTTCTCCCCTATATACATAGTAGAACTGTAAAATGCTATGGAAGTGAAGTACTTGGTCACATTTGTATGCAAATTGATTCTCTGTTTTGCTTAAGAAGACAGAACTGAACCAGAAAGATTAAAGAGCAAATTAATAAAACCAAGCACATCACCCACCCCCAACTCTTTTTTCTTGGTGAACAGTATGTATGGTTGATTTTATTCTTCCAGACGTTGTCTTTCACAAAAGGAAAACACAGTTTAAAAGGCTTGCATTGTAATTGTTTGATAACGTTGTGAACGCGCCATGTTAAGACTTTAAGTAAAGTGATGGTGGCCTATCAGGAAGCATCACTCTACATCTCCTTCCCTGCATGTGTCAAGACATACATGAGCTACCATGGGTATGGGATATAACTCCATGTGTTTATAAGGAAAGAGTCATGACTGAAGGGCTGGAAAGGGATTTGTACCATTGTACTTTCAAAATACAGAAATGGCAACATTGAGGAGTCATTATTGCTTCAGAAATGTTCTGAGACATAAAATAATAAAAATGGGAACTGAACTAGGAAAATTCCCCCAGCAATTTTTCAGAGAGGTGCGGGGGGAGAGAAGGGGAGGGAGTTGCAAGGAGGAAAAGTATTATCTTTGTCTAATTGGCATTTTCATTTCTAACTTCCTCATTTTCTAAATTTTAGGTGAAAATAAGGAAGCATTAAAATCTGGGGGTTCGATAGAATGATGTGGGGGTAAATGGAGACTGGCAGCTCCCTAGAAGGTTCCATGTGAATAATCCCTTCTCCCCCCAAAGGACAGGCACTGTGTTGAAATAAGACAATCCAATAATCTCAGGCGCCCAGGTACTCCTTATATTGAATGATGCCAGCTGCTCACCTTGTAGGGAAATCTGGGGGCTAGAGAAGGAAAGACCCTGGATAACAGAAATGCTGCTGCATCAGCACATAACCAGCAAAATGGCAATAATGACAGCAAAACCAACAAAACAACAATCAGAGTGCATGAGGCAGAAATCTCCTCAAGTGCCAACACAGAGAACAATCGAGGCCTTAGAAGGAGTTGAGGGGGAGAGAGACTAGGGTCCTTGGAGACAAGCAGGCAGCACTGCGGTGCTCATCAGCTGTGTCCCCATTATTAAAATGAGGTGATTTGGCTGAAGTTCCTGCTCTGATATTTGAAAAGCCTGTGTGTCTAAAATTCCAGAAGTGCCATTCTAGGATGCAATAACCAAAATTTTTTCTCTTTATTTTTATCAATGGGAATGGGGCTTTGCATCCAGAAAATGTGTTGTTTTATAGTAGAAATCTATTCCTTTTGAGTTAATGGAACTGGCTTTGACTCCCAGAACCCTTATAGTGGCTTATGGGTGGGAAGGTACCGGGACAACCCCACAATTTTCTCACCTACTCAAATAGACCCCAAGGTAAATAACCATGTCTCACAATCTCAGCACTGTTGGCATTTTTGAACTGGATAATTCTTTGTTATGAGGGCTGTCTGGTGCATCGTAAGATGTTTAGCAGCTTCCTTAGCACCATAGCACCTCCTCCCCAGCCTTGACCATCAAAAAGCTCTCAGACACTGCCAAAAATCCAGGGGTGGGGACCAACTTGGCTGCAGTTGAAGACCACTGCTATACAGTGACAACTGTTTAATCTGTTGCTCTGATGTACTAATTAGAATAAGGAAGGAAGAAAATACCCCTCATGAAACACTTAAAGCATCGCAGTGAAGCAAAGAGAGCCCTAGCTTGTGCTTGAGAAGGGAATAAAGGCAGAGGAGATAAACTAAGTCTAAGCCATGGGAGGCTTTCCCAAATGATGACAGCTCTTCTTTATGTGCCAATTCCACCTGCCGTCCCAGCAAATGCTTCCTTGCATAGGACTGAATACGGCGCTCATTGGCTAAGAAAGGTCACCAAAACCTTGAAGGGAAGATGTTTCTAGCACACTGGGGTGAAAAGAAACATGGCAAATAGATTTTTGGTCAGATCTCAGTGCTGGAAAACCACCCAGTTGAAAGATAAATGAGCTTCCCATCAAAGTGGCCCCTCTGGCTTCCTGATCTCCGAACTTGCCAAGGGGGAAGAGGACCACCTGGATCTTTCCCTCTGGGTAGCACAGCGGGAGCCTCCTGAAATCTCATCCGTGGTAGTGGGGGCACTGCAGAGAGTGCCTAGGAGCTCCTAAAATGGGTCAAGGACTTTTGCCTAAGCCCCTGGGGCAAGTTTGCAGTAGGGCCCATCAAAATGTCACTCTACCCCCTTTTGGGGGCTTAGTAACCATGAGAAAGAGAAAACATCATGTCTTAAGTCCCCATGGGACTTGGCCCCACTACCAGTGGGACCCTAGACTGGTAAGTGGAGTTATGGATCGGCACACACGCGCAATAGTGCACATCCCCCCCCCCCCCCCCCCCGCCTTGTTCATGTCTGTCGTCTATAAAGCCCATGTGACCTTTCAGGGGGCCTTCAGGGAATTCATTGTGGAGACCACCTTGTGAAGGAGGTTGCATCCATGGGGTACAATGGGAAGAGCAGATAGGCTATGATTTGCGAGCCCCCCTCCCATCCCCAGAGCCAGTTCTGTTCCCAGCCTGCAGCATGGCTTTGACAAGTCTCTTTCCCTTGCGGGGACTCTCATTTTCTTACCAAATGACTGACTTCGACACCTCTCAGTTCCCTGCAGCCTCATCTCAGGTCTTTATGAGACAGAGGCCGTGCCCACACAGGCTCAGTTTGAATCTGCCTCAGTGCTCACACTGCCTTCATTTCTTGACCAGGCACTTATTTATCATGTGCTCGTGTGTCCAGTCTGAAACGAGGCACTCTGCAGGGGAGACAGAGGTAGCAGATGCCACAGCCCCTGTCCCTGCAGGAAAGGGAGACACTGCTCTCTGTAAGGCTACATCAAAGCCCTACCTCCTTCTCCAGAGGACCCGCAGAGCTCCCCTCCCACAGCCTGCGCACGTCCTGCGACAGCGCATTCATGTGGGCATCATTAACTTTATTTCCTTCATCAGCTGACAGAAGCCAGAATGATATTTAAGATGGATGGCACTGTCTCCTGCCTGGCCATCTTGACACTATTCCTGCAGGTTTTCTGCTGCTTTGGGCAAAGCGGCCTTGGCCCAAAGGGAGGAGATCTGGAATCCAGAATTTAGCTAGTGGCATGACCTTGAGAGGGTCCCATGACCTTCCAGCCTCAGTTTCCCTAGCCACAAAAAAAAGGGGAATTGACAAATCACTCTGTCTGAAATACTTTTTAGCTGTGTCAGCCAAAAAATTATATTCTCCCCATCTCCTACATTATAGAACAGTTTGGGGCACAGCTATCAGCATATTTCAATTATTATAAGAAAAAGTAACATTGAATTCTATTCAGGCTCATAGTTCTGAAAGAATTGAGGATCTCACTAACAACTTCCCTCTCTGGATAGTTATCTCAACCTGGACACCATTATTGACAGGTCCCATAAATATGTCAGTTTCCTCAGAAATTGCTTCTTTTGATGAGAAATCATGATTCCTGATCACTATCCTCAGAGATGACAAGCATGGTCTAAGAAAAAGACCAAAGTGTTCTGTATTTTTATCAGTGATTCTGCTTGGGTTTTTTTCTCCCACATCAAGACTACGTTTTAAGCTTTTTGTTTACCAAACCCCATTCATAATTAACTTATTGTCCTTGTCTTTATGAATCAAAGGCACCCATAACTGCCAGAAGTACGAGGATCATACAATAAGCAATGTCGCCACACTGAGTTGACCTAAGAAAAAAACAAAATTTAAGATAAGTGATGTTTTTAGTTAGTCCATAGAGCCTTGCCAGATGTAAATATGCAATCTGTTAGACTCTGAAATGTTTGAAATGGATGTTGAGTCCTCATTACTATTTCATGAACCCCCTAGGTATGCAGGGACCCCATTTAGAAAACATTAGATTTGATTTATTCTTAATTGCTCCAAGAGAAGAACTGGGGTGAATTGATAGATTAATTTTTTTAATGCACATATGTACATTCTGAGTCAATGCAATTTCAAACTTTCTGGCAGATCTGTCACATGGCGAACGGGGCTGCCTGGGTGGTAGTGAGGGTCCCTGCAGTGCAGGTATGCGAGCAGAGACCGATGTCCTCCTTCCAGGAGGGACGCAGAAGAAATGTAACTTGCTTCTGTGGGTTGAGATTTGTAATTTGCTCCAGAAAACTAAATAAAATGCAGGTCAGAGGCAAATCTTCAATACACTTACGTTGTTCCCTCCTTTCCTGATTCCCAAATTAACATCTGATCTTTGTAAGCTCTCTGACGTGCCTTAAACACACATTTACCCATATCTTTTTCTTCTTTTTTTAAAATATATTTTTATTGATTTCAGATAGGGAGGGAGAGAGATAGAAACATCAGTGATGAGAGAGAATCACCAATAGGCTGCCTTCTGCACCGCCCCTGCCCCCACTAGGGATTGAGCCCCGCAACCTGGGCATATGCCCTGACCAGGAATCGAACTATGACCTCTGAGACTCAACCACTGAGGCACACCACCTGGGTCCTATTTCTTCTTTATAATTAATTAAATAATGAATAGAGGGGGCAATGGCCACAAGCACACAATAGGACAGTGGATTATTAACGGGAAATCACCTTCATTATGTAAGAGCTTGGTTTTACGCAGTGAGAATGAGCTCCGAATAAGAGAATATCAGAGCCAGGACTACCAACAAATGTACTGCTCCACGGACAAGTCCCCAGGCATGGCTGGTGCTCACAGGACTGATGGTCTGTGCGCTGAAGGTCGCTCAGCCCTGAACTCCTGCTGTCTCTCCTGAACCACCTCCCTGGTAAGCCTGATACACAACTGAAAACACCATACGGCTGGCCAGCAGATTCATTCAGAAGCACATTGGAAGGAACAATGCGCAGAGATGCGGGGGGAGGGGGGCTTATGCCTGTGCTTTGTAATGCAAGCCCTTCTGAGGGGAGCTGAGGCCCCAATGCTTTTGAAACTCCTTAGAAAGGATCCCTTTGTGGCTTTCTGAAGTTGATATTGTCCAAGTTTCCCGAGGCTAATTCAGTGCAATTAGATTACCACTCTCCGTCTTTGAATTTGGCTGTTTTTCAGGGTTCGTTGCTAAATGAGTTTACCGTCTTAACAGGGAGCCGCCGACCGGCATTAATCCCAGCTGCGAAATGGACAGTGCTCTCTCCTGCCTCATATAATGGGCAGCCCACGGGCACCTGGAAAGCCAGGCTCTGCCCCCTTCCCCACAAGGTCCGTCCTCAATCTCCCACCCACTCACCCCAGAGAATCACACTTGCCTTCAGTGTCTTAAGTACCGTCAGAATCGTGGAGGCAGCAGCTCTCAAGTTAGCGGTGAGAGACAGTAGAATGCAGGTTCCCACCGTCATACTAGCTGACCGAAACAGAAGCTCTCGGGGTCGGGACCCAGAAACCTGTAATGTTAACAAGAGTCTCTAAAGCAGTGCTTTTCAAACTTCAGTGTGTGTGTGAGAGTCACCTGGGGATGCCATGAAGATGCTGAGTTGGACTCAGGAGTCTGGGTGGGGCCTGAGAGTCTAACAGCCCCCCTACCTACCCCCATCCCCATGATGCTGATGTTCCTGGTGACCAAAGGTTTGCTTAGCAAGGCTCCAAGTCACCTAACTGGGGGCCCCAGACATGGACCAACCGTCTTATGTTGGAGATGAGGGGAGGAAAAATGACTTCCTCAAGGTTATAGAGGGGATGGCAGAGCTCCCAGAGCCCTTCGCAATAGTGAACAACGCCCCCCCCCCCCCCCCCCCCCGCCAGCTCATTCATGTCTGTCGTCTGTAAAGCTCATGTGGCCTGGACTCTGCGACTGCACGTTCCTCCCTTCAACACACTGTCCTCCCTCAGAAGCACGAACATGCACGGTGACAAGGGCTCCTCAGGCAGCTGTTCCCACCCCTGAAGCCCTAGAGCCCCAAATGCTCCCATTCCCACAGCCTGGGACTCCCACTGTGCACCCCCGGGTAGGAGAGGGGCACCTAGAGAATGGGCTTCGAACGCTGGGACCCAGCCACGAGAGTCTGTGACGACCCATGGGAGAGGTAGATCAAGGTGACCAAGGGGACAGTCTTCTGCACAGACTGTACTATCAACCTTGCAGAACTACAGACTCACTGAGCACTCCCAGGTGTGCAGAGCCTGCTGCCCATCTACCATCTGTCCGTCTGACCTCAGACCCATGTCCTTCCTTGTCCTCTACCTCTTTGACCTATCATCCTTCCCACAAAAGCATGTTAGTGTCCTACACACCGAATAGAATAGCTGCTGGCATCTCCGGCCTCTGAGAGCTGCGTGTTCATGGCTGTGCGCTCGGTTCTGCAATGCTCCCCAGCTGCGGGGGAACGCGGCAATCTTGACTGCCAGGCAGCCGTGCAGTCGCTCGTACAAGAGCACTTTACCATCTATAGAGAGTTTCACATCCATGGCGCCAGGTAAGCTTCCCAATCACCTTTAAAAATAGATACAAAACAGTGGGTACCATTTTAGAGCTCAGAAAACTGAGGCTTAGAGAAGAAAAGTGTCTTGCCTAAGACCACACTGTTGATCTCAGGGGACAGCCAGGATTCAAATACAGATCTCCTTCCTCCTAGACGACCACACTGCCTCTTTCCCCTTAAGGGTGGAATACACACACCTCCCCAGCCCTACGTGCCGTATACCTATCCCTCTTCATAGATTCCTCCCAAAGCTGCAGCCCTTGGAGCTGGGGTAGACATCAGGCTCACAGCCCTCACCCTTTGGGGCCGCAGGGGTAGGACAGCCTATGAGAGAAGAGCTGGGCTCTCCCATCAGGGCTTTGGTTTGACGGAGTCATTTTCTCCCGACTCTTAGCCAGATGGGTATTTCTTTCTCTGCTCTTGATCATTTTTAATTGTACAGCATATGCACAAATTCTTTTGTTGTTGTTGTTCTGAAACCAGATGTAAGCCCCAGATCTCCTTTGATAATGATCTCCAGGTCATCCCAGCTTTTACTGCTTTAAGGATTGTCCTACTTGATCATTTTATTTTTTTAATCACACATGGAATGATGGTATATGTATTTCAGTAGTTATCCACACAGGTTGAAATCTATTAAAGTTTATTGAGCTACATATACTATCTACTGAAAAATGCATACATGACCATGTATGTCATGAGATCAGATTACCCATGTAATCCTGCAGTCTGTCTTATTCAGGGGTCAGCACGTCCTGGGAAGCCTCCCCGTGGAGGCACTGGCTCCAGCTCATTCATTTAATGACCGCAAGGCCTCGGTTATGGATCGCCCATTGTTTCCCAGCCACCCTGCTATTGATGGGCATTTACAGTTTTTTAACTTTTCCACCACAATCGGTGCTGCAATGATCACAGGGCACCTACATTTTTGTGAGCACGTGTGCCTTTTGCCAGGCAGATAACAAGAACAAGAGATGGACTTCCTGGGGCACAGAGCATGCGCACCTTCGATGTTAACAGATGCTGCAGGCAGATACTCCTTTCTTCATGAACTGTCCCCTCCCTCCCTCCCTCCTAATGCTCCATCTCAGCCTTGAGCGCAGCAACTTGCTAATGACAACCATTGCTATTTACTGAGTGTTTACTGAATGCTAGGTACTGTGCTAACAACCATAGGCCTCATCTCATCATCCCACAAAAGTCCTTGGACATAAATACTATTGTATTCCCATTTTACAGGTGACACAAATGAAGCATAAAGAGGTTATGTCATTTGCCCAAGGCAAGACAACTAGTAAGAGGCAGAGCCAGGATTTAAAACAGAAAACGTTCTTTTAATCACTGCACTGCCACTGCTACTCCAAGAATGAACCAGAGAGAGGAGGGCAGGACTGACTGGAAGAGGGAGATGGAGGCAGAACTGGCCTCTCCAGATAATCAAGGCCTAGTAGTTTGCAGGTGGTTCTAGATAACCATAAAGTTAATGCACATCTGCAGATAGAGGTGAGTGTCCAGTCTCCATCCTGCACACAGGAGGAAGATGGCACTAATGTCCACCCATCACAGAGGTCCATGGTTAGACCTCTGTCTAAGGGTAGAGACGTGTTACTGCAGCCCACCCTTTCTTCTCTGTCCCACCTGCCTTGGGACCAAATTCACTCGATTGAAAAAGCTGTCAAGGATTATGGGAGAGAATTTCTGACTGAGTTGAGAGATCAAGACAGCATAATCTCTGGCCTGTTTCAATTTTTTTTTTAATTGCTGGTCCCTAGTACTTAGACCAAAGACCTTTTCAGGCCTCATGCTCTAACCCCCAAACACATAGGACTGTGTGTACCCAGTGTCTCTTCATCTTCACTAAGGGAGGTTGGAGAGGCCACCCAATCTCTAGCATAGGGGGTAGGCGGGGGAGGGGGGAGGGTTCCACCACAAACTCTGGATCTGCCACGCCCAAGGCAGACCCACAGGGCTTTTTGTAATACCCCAAGGCCAGGAAGCCACACTCAGCCCAGAGCAAAGTGGGGAGAGGCAGTGAGGACTGGGCTAGCTCACCTTTCCAACCATGAGTGTCACGGGGCCTATGGGAAGCCAAACAGGGCTGCCGCAGACACCTGTCTCCAACAGTTCTCCGAGTGACACCAGCGACAGCGCTAAATGTGTCCCCGCAGGTGTATTGCTAGTAGAAGAAAAAGCACAACACACACATATGTCTCCTAATATCAGCTCTTGAAATAAACTTGCTGGTTTGTTTGCTTACATAATGAACATTACACATGTTTGCTGTAAGATATTTAAACCACATAGGGGAGATACACTTAGAACTGAAATACAGAGAAATCTTACTCCCTGGGGTAAATCACTTATACAGTTGGATATTCATCTTTTGCAAATGGTTTTAATAACATAATGATGACAAAAACATGAGTGCTTACTCTGTGCCTGACATCTTTCTAAAAGCTGAATGTGTATTAAGCCATGTAATTCTCGGAACAAACCTATAAAGCAGATACTATTGCTCATCCACTGCATGGATGAGGTTGCGGATGTGGAAACGGAGAGCTGGAATAGTTTTCCTGGGGCTGCCCGCTTGGGAACAGCGTGACAGACTGAGACCCAAGCAGTCTGGCTTCAGGAAGCCCTCATCTGCTTTGCTACACTAGTAAGCTGTTTTTGTTTTACAAAAACAGGATTATACTAAACACCATGTTCTGCAACTTCTCTCTTCTCACTCGTCAGTACCTTGTCATCATACATAAGCAGCCATCTCATTCCTTTTTGCATTGGTGCTGCCTTCAGCCGAGAACACCAGTTTCAGCATGACACAACCCTCGGCTTGCCACAATCCAGTCCCCCTCCCTTCCATTTCCAGCTCCTTGACCAAATTCCAGCCCGAAGTCTCACTGGTCTCTGAAACAGGCCCAGTATTCTCTAATCTGTGCTTTTCTCACACTGTGGTCTGTGCCTTTGTAACTCTAGACAAGCCGCTCTCCTCACTTCCGCCCTCTGGATTCAAGCTCATTGAATTTTGAGTCTTGCCTCTGTCATTTCCACTATCTATTGTCTTGGCAGTTTGCTCAACCTTTCTGAGCTTCATGTTCCTCCTCTTTAAAAAATGGAAATAACAACCTCACTGATAGATAAAGTCACCTTTGGAGCCTCTCCCTCTCCCCGCAGCTGAGTGCAAGCCCTTTACAAATGGTAGCCACCTCTTCACTTCTCTGTGATCCCAGCCTCAGGATCCACCCCTAGCATCACTTTCTCCATGAGGAATCCTCTGGGTGGCCACCATCCATACCCCAAACCGGGAGTGGACTCTCCTTCCTAAACCCCTTGGGAAATGCAGTCACCCTTGGCACTTGGTTTGCATACATTTAGGTGCCCTTCTAACCTTCCTATGGGATCATACACCCTTCCATGGCTGGGAGCTTAATGAATTTCTTGGTGCGTGTGAAAGGCCAACAAGAGGACAAGGGGTGCTACCCAGAATTTCCCGCTTGTTCCACTTCCCCCTTGTGGGTAGTACCCTCCCTGTGGCTGGTGTATACTAGATATTCAGTGCTTGTTCCATGGAATGGCTTTGTCCCCACACGCCTGCTCCCGCTCTCCTCTCATTGGCTCTGCAGAAGCCCAGGATCAGAAGGCTTCCCACCAGCCAACCCCAAAGCACTGCTGCATCTCACCGTGACCCCTTTTTGCTCCAAGAAATGAGTCACAGTGTGAGTGAGCTAGTCATGGCAGCTTGGTGCTGGCTCGGTGGCCGCTGCAGTGAGTTGTTCAGCCTTATCCTGCTGTCTGGCTGAGCTGTCCCAGTTCTGGGGCTCTCAAACCACCTGAGCCACCTCAGACAAGACTGCCCACCACCACTGCCTGGTCTACGGAGAGGGTGGATCTCAGGGGACATAGTTTTCTTTGTGGGACCTAAACCATCTAGTAAAAAAGAAAAACCCTTCATAGGAGCCAAGAAAAGATTGCATCATGCCTGGACAAAGGGGACTTAAAGGAATTTGTGGAATGTGCCTTAAAATATAAAAAGCTATACTGTACTTCCTAAAAATCAGGGTGGCAAGATTTCAGTAAAAGATGTAACCCCCATGCTGCCTCAAACTGGGCAGCCTGGAGACTAGAAGGAGATTTCCTCCCCCGCACAAGCCCCACTCTGACTTTGTAACTGAGTCAGTCTTCCCATCCCTAAAATAAGATTGGACCATATAAAGACGGTGGGTCTTCCCAGCTATTGTTGTATAATTCTTCAATTAAGCTGGCCCACAAAGGGCCCAGCAGTTAACAACTGCAGCTTGGGAATCAGCCAGATATGTTCTAGCATCCTGGTTATACAACTTACTAGCTGAATGCCTTGGAGCAAGACTGTTTTTAAGACTCCTTAGCCTCAGTTTTCCTCATCTGTAAAATGGCAATGGTGATGATCCCTCTCTGACAGATGGCCCTAGGAATAAAATGTAAGAAGGCACCTAGAGTGTTTGCACTGCATGTGGCACATAGCAATTGTGCAAAGCAGGAAAGCTGGGATCACTATTATTCAAGAGGGATAGGCGCAAAGCATTGTGGGAGCATTAAGAACAGTCTGACTAACTGCCTGGAGGTGGGAGACAGTCCAGAGTTGGAGACCATTTCATAGGAGTCAGGACACTTCAACTGGGCCATAAAGAATGACTAATTCACCAGGTGGCAAAGAATGCCAAGAGAGGATGATGCAGGCAGAGGGAAAGGGCTGGCAGAACAAGCAAGCCGGGTGAGGTGGAGCTCAAGGGCACTGGGTGGACCAGCTGTCCTACCATTACCCAAGCTCAGCCCTGTCCTGCTCTGCTCTGTTCTCCCCCAGAGGGTATTTCATCAATTGGAAGCCCAGCCAAGAATGGATAATTTGTTCATAACCCAAAAAATATTACTATATGCCAGCTAAGTCCTGGGACAGACAAGTAAGGGGGTATAAACCAATGAATGACTTGTGAAAGTACAGAATTTCAGGCTACGGTCAGTGCTATAAACCCAGTAAAACAGGATAATGGGACAGAGGATGGTCCACCGGAGTGGGCCCAGGGCACCTACACTTTCAATTGTGCCTCAATCACAGGAGATGGCAGGTGGGGGGGGGGGGGGGGGGGGGGGGGGCTGTCCCTTTTTTACTGATGAGGAGACAGAAACCCTGGAGGAGCAGTGATCCATCTGAAGTCTCACCGCCAATAAGTGCCAGGGGCAAATGGCCTCATTCCATGCAGAAGAGTCAAAATATCCAGGATGAGAGTTTGGGGGGGGGGGGGGGGGGGAGAGAGAGCAAGTAGCAAAACAGAATGTATAGTAGGATCCCATTTTTATTTTTTAAATGTTTTATTGTTCTCATATTGGAGGGGGGGGGGGGGTCCAGAGAAATGAACACAAAACTGTTTATAGTTGTTATTATCTCTTGAGACTGAGACTATGGGGGGCTTTTATTTCCTACATTAACTATTTCAGTAATGCTTGAATGCTTTACAACAATGTATATATTACTTTTGAAAGTTGAAAATAGATTTTTTTTTTTTAAGGATATCAGAGGGCGTGGACACACAATCAAACTCAGAGCCCACCTTAATTGTACAGGTAGAGAGAAAAACACATTTGGAGCGATCGGAACCAGTTCCTGCTTGATTAAACAAGTAGAAACAAGCCCAGAGGCTGAGGCTGGTGTGTTGGGAAGGATTTTCTGAGTAAATGGGAGTTGCTGTCTCACTGACATCATTGCACTGGAAGTGAAATGTCACTAGTGATGGAAGGCCAGGTTATACTGCAGATAGGGGGCTTTAGAACAAGTAATGGATGGGACATATTTTCAAGAGAGAATAAGAAATAAAAAGGCAGAAAAACAAAGAGGGAGAGGAAGAGGGGCACACAGAGAAATAAAGAGGCAGCTTGGGGCTTCACTGCTCTCTCTCTCTCTCTCTCTCTCTCTCTCTCTCTCTCAGCATTCTCACCTGTAAAAGGGGGGGTGGGGGCTGTACTAGATGGTTTTCAAGATCTCTCTTAGCACCATTATTTTAGGATTAAAAGCAAATGGGGGCGGGGGGAGGAGAAGGGGTTAGAGGAACAGAAAGGGAGAGAAACGCAGGTGGGCAGAAGCAAATGCTAAGGAGGAATGATGGGAGGAGGAAACCAGGAGAGAAAGAAAGGCAGGCATTCCCCAGTCGGAGTCTGTTTAACTCATTGAAAGCGCAGAAGAAAGGACTCTCACATCAAGAATTAACAACAAGAGATTCATCCTCAGGCAGCCAACTTCATGTGCCCACTGGCAAGAGCCAGGGCTGACGTTGGGAGAAGCAGAGGCTAATGTCTGAAGAACAGGGGCCTGCGGGGAGGGAGGATGCTGCCCTGTTCTCATCTAGGAAGGGGGACAGCTCCTCTCCTCCCGACCTGAACATGGACAACAATGATTGGCATATTCCTGGCCCTGGGAGATGTCCTGGGGAAAAGACTAGAGAAATATGCATAAGGGAGCTACCCCTGTGACATTTCTGCACAGTGGCCAGTGCCTGGGAGGACTCAATCCTGGGACCCATCAGACAAAGAAAATCCCAGGACAGAAAGTCTCCCAAGGTCCTCTTCTCCAGCCTCCTTCCTGCCTCTAAGCATCCCTTCCCTAACCGCCCATTGCCAAAGGCCTTAGCACAGAATGACAGTCCTCTTCTCCAATCTTTTCATAGTGTCTGAGCCATCCCAGGCCTCAAGGCCCTTGGCCACAAAGACAGTGCCTCCAACACCTGGTTATACTTAATCCCCATGGCATAGTGCTGGGCACACAGTGCACTTGCCAAATCCAACTGATCACTGGTCAATAGGGTGAACTGGCGCTAATCTCTCTCCCAATAATATCTATTCCGTTGCTTGCCATTTCAGTGTAAACATCCTTTTGTTTATACTGCACTGCCCCTCTTTCAAAGTCCTGTCTGAGGGGGCAGAACCTGGCAGTCACCTGCCTCTGCAGAAGAGAGGTGGACACCAACTCTACAGGTGACGTCTCCAAATCTATAATTGAAGTAGGGAATAGAGACTGCCACTCTACAAGTGAACAGCACAAGCACCAATGCAAGACCATAGGTAACTGTTCACTTAGCATATGGTGACCCACTTCTGAATACCAGGTTCTTGGCTAAACAATGTATCTGAATGTTTTCCCCTTCCCAACAATTCTAAAATTAGAATTAAGTATTCTAGTTTGCAGGTGAAAAAACTGAGGCTCAGAGAGGTTAAGCAACTTTCAAGGTCATACAAATAAGTAGTAAGGTCACCATCCCAGCCTCTTCCTTACCCGGTCCATGAATATAGCGCGCTACTGAGAGTTCAGTCTGTACAATGTACATGAATACTTCCAGTGACAAGAAACTCACCAACTCCAGAAGGCAGCCTCTGCTATTACTGGGTAGATCAAATGGTCAAAATAGTCTTTCCTCACATGCATTAGGAAGCCGCCTCTGTCTTTGAATGCCCCATCCACTGTCCCTGGTCCCATAGAAGGAATCAGTGAGCTGTAGAAGGCACCTAAACCATGGACTCAGAAAGAGCTGGTTCTGTTCCTACTCTACCACCAACAAGCCATCTAACCTTCAGCCAAGCCACTTCTTTCATCCGTGCCTCGATCACCTTATCTGTTCAATACGCATATAAATTGGTACCTCATAAAGCCGTTTGGAGGGTGGAAAAAATAAGTAGTATTTGCTAAGGCTTAGCTCAGTGTCTGGCAAATGGTAAATACTCAAGAACATTATTTTATTCAATTGAATCCCTCTTCCCCAACAGGGATTTGTGAAAAAGAATCTGTCTTCTCTGAGCCAAACAGTCAGGGAGTCTTTCATTATTCCTTACAGGTCAATTTCAAGTTTGTTTACCAGCCCAGTTGTTCCTTTCTGGACCTGCTCCAGCCCGTTAATGTCCCTCTTAAAATGCAGGACTGAGGGTGGAACAGAAACAATTAGCCAAGATTTGAAGTACAGCCATATGCAATGTTTCCTGCCATACCTGACTCTGAGTCTTTAGATGTTTCTAAGTTCTTCAGAATTGCTGGGTGTGTAACCTTCACTACAGGCACAAAACTATAGTGAGGAATATTTGAATCTGATGAACAGGAACTTGCATTTTTATTTGTAATAATGGCTAACATACAAAGTGGTCTCTATGTGCCTGGCATTGTATGGGCACTCGACACACATTTGCTCCATTCACCCCAACAATCCTAGGAGCGCCGTTATTACCTTTGCTTTATGATACAGAGGTTCAAAGAAGTTAAATGACTTGCGTGTGGCAGAATAGATTTGAGTCTTCATACTACCCTACCTCTCGTTTGATACAAACAGAAGACATAGGCAGGGCAAAATAATAATAATAATAATAATAATAATAGAAATGCAGTGCCCTATGCGGGACTATGTACAATAAGAAGAATTCTTCTTCAGCCAGCCCCAGCCTCAGGAAGAATTAAGTTGCAGTGAGGAGCCGAGGGCTGGGATGGGGGGCGCTCCTTTACACAGACAGAGCTTTTCTGCCTTACAAATACTCATACCTTTTGACTCAGCAAAATTTTGTTCCTAGGACATGAGCAGAAGTTTATGACCAAGGGGCTTTTCACACCATAATTTATAATAGCTAAAAATTGAAAATGATATAAATGCCCATCATGGTAGAAACAGCTAAATGAATACTATTACGGCCTCACACTGGCATAGGCAGTCATTTATAATTGTGTTTCTAAAGGTTTAATAACAAGAGAAAAATGCTCATGTAGAATCTTCGGGAAAAAGGGGGAAGGAGACTGATTATAACCTTTAGAAGAAGGAAAAAAATTAGAAGAGATTTACTAGCATGTTAACAGTAGGTACTGAGATAATGAAATTTCCAGGTGGGTGTTATATTTTTCCTTGAATCTGGTTGTATTTTTCCAATGTGCATTTATTGCTCTCATTGCAGAGGGAAGCGTTATTTTTTGGGGGGGTTGAAAGAATCTGAGGGCGGCCAGCCAGCTTGTGAAGCGCAGACTTTGCCACTGGACCGTCTCCATCTGTGCAGCAGCAATTACTGCTCTGTCGCCATCAGATCACCTTAATCCTATTGATTGAAATGCCAAAGCAATGCTATTAATTTACTACTTACTCGGAGCACAGCGGGGTGATTCCTCCAGGTGGGAGAGGGGGTGGTCCTTGAAGATTCTAGCACAAAGCACAGAGAAGCCTCTAGAAGCCCATAGACTCAACCCCCATCATGCAGCCTAGATCAACCAATTCTCTCTCAATCAATAAAAGTCACATTGAACATTTACTATTTGCCAGGCACCAATATAAGCACTGCAAAAGAATGGTTTATTCTTGACTGCAATCCTATGAGCCACAGCTACCCTTGTCCCCATGTAACAGATGCAGAAACAAAGACAGGCAGGGTTAGTAACCTGTCCAAGGCCTCACAGCTGGTCAACGTCAGAGGCTGGATTTGATGGGAGTCCATGCCCCTGTTTCAGTCTAGAAATGTTTTTAATTGTAGTGTCTTATACTTTCTCCAACATGATGTCAAATAGTAATTTATAAGTTAGAACAGGAGGTGTCTACACTCAATGGATATAGAAACTGGTGCTTTATGGATAGGAAAGGACTTGCTCAAGGTCACACAAGACAGGATCAGAACAGGCAGAAGTGGACTCCACACACACAGCTTGTCCTGTGCCCTGGGCTGTGTCTCTCTGCCTCTGTGACGTGCAACAAGAAGCAGGAGGCCATGGAATTTGGGGCCCCGCTTTGGTCCCCCTGTGAGCTACAAAGAGGTGGCCCCTGTCAGAGAATCCTGAAGTGTAGGGGAGAAAGGAAGGAAACCACAGAAGGGAAAGAAAGACTGAGCAGTAACCCCTGTGGTCCTTTTGCCCCCTCTCATCCTGAAACTAGGAAGGGACACTGGCCATAGCTCCTTATTTTTCCCTGACCATCCTTTCATCTCATTAAGTCCCACAGGTTTCACTCATACGTCTTCCCTACATTCTCCTCTGTAAATACTTCTTGCAGAAGCTTACACTAAACTACAGAGCAGCAGGAACTTAAAACAATGTATGTTCGAGTTGAGTGAGCTGTTCTAGCACATTTGAACAGCTGCTCCAAACCTTATGCCAAATTCTACCTCATTTAGATTCATGTATCCAATCTGCCACCCAAGTGCCTTGATTAGGCATTTAACCTCTTCAGGTATCAGTTTCCTCATCTGAAAAATAAACAAGACAATGGTACCTACTTCACAGAGTTGTCAGGTGGATTAGTAAGCACGTGTGGAAAAGCTCGGTTCTTGGCACCTAGAGATCAATCATTGGTAGCGATTGCTATTACTGCTAGTTTATCTCTAAGTCTGTTTCCCTCATCTATAAAATGAAGAGGATCATCCCTACTGACATTGCAGTCATAATTCAGTCATTCATTTATAGCAGGTGCTCAATAAATGTCTTTTTTTTTTTTTAAATGCACACGATGATCAGGTCCCATAATTCCAACACTCTTCTTCCTACTTCTTCCCCACGACTTTGGAACCTGCTGAGTGAGACAAAGAAGTTCCACCCCACTGAGCAGAGCTGCAGCTCTCTGTCTTGAGGACTCAGGGAATCAACAGAGGACCAGGCTATTTAGAGCTTGATTAGAGCCCCAAGCTTCCGTAAATTCTGTATTTACATGCAAATACCCACTTCAGCTAAACCCTCTCAGCTCACAGTTAAGTGTTCTGTTTCTAAAGATTAGTCGCTCAGTTTATTTATTTTTTATTTTGATTTTAGAGAGGTGCAAGAAGGGAGACAGAGGGAGAGAAAAAAAACACTGATGTGAGAGAGAAACGTCAGTAGGTCGCCTCCTGTATGCACTCCAACCAGGAATCAAACCTGCAACCTGGGTATGTGCCCTGACTGGGAATCGAATGCGCAACCTTTGGTGCTTGATTCCCTGTGTACAGGATGAGGCTCCCACCAACTGAGCTGCCCAGCCAGGGCTAGTCAGTCAGTTTCTTAAAGGCAGCTTTAGATTTTAATCCAAGTGGCTCTTTCTATTAATATAATCTAAAACCATTTGTCCTCAGTGCCCAGTGAGGATGATTTATTTTCTCAGCATTCTCCTTTGAATCAGTCTCTTGGATCCTTGAAGACCACATACATGGTCTTCACTTTATGAAAACATGTTTTCTCTGGGATAAACAACCCCTTTTTGCTGATGCATTTCCTATGAGTTCATTGCAAGCTGGCTTATTTTTCACTATAGATTTGAACTAGTATAGACTTGGGAGGGGAAAAGATATGTTGGTTTTTTTTTAAAGAGTCTGGATTCAAGCCCTTACTTGTCTTCACATAGGTTTTTCTCTATTAGTTTGGGAGCTTGTGGAAAGCAAGGGTTATATCATATTCTATTACTGATACAATTAAGAGAGAATTCTGTGGGGTCAGGGGTAACTAGATATGTTACTTAACCTCTATGACCCTCAGTTTCTTCATCAGATACCCAACCCATAGGATTACGTTCAGGATTAACTATTGCAGATAAAGCTCTTAGTATTATATAATGCCTGGTACTGTGTAACCACTCAATGAGGGGCTAGCAGGTTTTATTTTATCACTTATATTCTGTTCAATCACCTAATTTGATCTCTGACATAAAGTAGGCATCCATGATTATTCTGGATAAATAAGTAAATAAATGAAATAATTCATTAATACTATCTCCAGTGAAATGAGGATTGTCTTAACATGCCTAGTGAATGGAAATAAACTCTTTTTTCTGAGAATAAAAAGAATTTATTTCCACAGCATCTGTAAAAGCACCATGAACTTTTGCCATTCAAACAACATCTACAAGGTGCTGGCCAGGTATCTCAATTGGTTAGAACATCATCCCAATATACCATATGACTGGGTTATATCCCCAGTCAGGGCACATACAAGAATCAACCAAGGAATGAATAAACAAGTGGAACAACAAATCAATGTTTCTCTCTTTAACAAAAAGGCCTACAATTGGTAAAGGCAGGTTGTATTTTAAAGATGAGTGAGCTGAGATGGAGAAAAATAAAGTGAAAGGCAAACTGACTGCAGAGCAATTCCGAGAGACAATTTAATGAATAATCAAGAAGGGTTCACCCTCCCCCTTCCAGTCGTTTGGGAATGACTTGAAGATACCATAGTCAAGCAGAAGATGCCCCAGAGCAGATCTGGAGACCTTGGTCACATTCTGGCCCTGCCATCCGAGACCCTGAGCAGGTCTCTTAACCTTTCAGGTGAGCCTCGGTGTCAGCAGCAGTCCATGGAGATGCTGCCATGGGGATGGTATGAGGATCATATCCAGTGATGGATTTGGAAGTGCCATATACACTGAAGGCGCCACAGCATTGTTCTCTCAGCCCATAATTTCCAGTTCCCGGAGGCCCTGAACTCTCACTTGCAGCTCTGAAGAGCCGTGCCAACGTTTCTATTGTGAACTAGTGCGGCTCCTCAGAGGGACTTTGTAAATCACTAGCACTTGGAAGAGTCAATAGAGCACAGTGGTTAATAGTGAGGGTTTTAGAGACCAGCTGCCCGGGGAGCTCTGCCATTCACAAGCTGTGCGACCTCAGCTAAACCTCTAAAAACGCAGGTGTCGCCGTCCTCACCTGTAATATGGAGGCAACAATGTCATCTTCATAGGAATGTTGGGAAGATTAAGTGAGTAACATATCTAAAGTACCCAGCACACAGTTAATATTAAGGGAATGGCAGCTATGGCTATCATTAGCTAATATCATGTCTGTATCTGTTTTCATCCTATTATTACTTCTCAATATTTATACTCCCAAGTCTCTGCAACCTCAAATAACCAATCCCTGCTGATTAATGCAATCTTTTTCCCCCAAACTTTTTGTCCAGAAGCCCTGAGCTCCATTCTCTGTAAAGAGGCACTTTCCCAGGGAGATTTATCTGATTAAAAAGAAGGCGGCACTGAAGGTAATGAGAGCCATTTGCTCTCCTGTCCAGCTCGTGGGATGCATGCTGATGGCGCGGGGCCTGCTGAGAGCTTTGGCTCCAGCAGAGTAGCCCCCACAGGCCTGCTCTTCAGCATCCAAGCCTCTGAAGAATCCCGCTGGACTCCTCGCTTTGTAACAGGGCTGGGGAACATCCGGCCTATGAGGCCCGCGAAATCATTTGGCCTGGCCTTGGCAAGGCATTAGGGATGAGTTAATTAAATGTTTGACCAAATACAGCAGGCTAATTTTTTTAAATATATTTTTATTGATTTTTTACAGAGAGGAAGAGAGAGGATAGAGAGTTAGAAACATCATGAGAGAGAATCATCTATCAGCTGCCTCTTGCACACCCCCTACTGGGAATGTGCCCACAACCAAGGTACATGCCCTTGACCGGAATCGAACCTAGGACCTTTCACTCTGCAGGCTGATGCTCTATCCACTGAGCCAAACCGGTTTCGGCAACAGGCTAATTTTTAAGCTGATAATTTTGTACGGCCCTCGAATGATGTCATAAATATCTAAACGGCCCTTGGCAGAAAAAAGGTTCCCCCCTATTCTCATCTGATGTCCACATGATGTCCACAGGCTTAAGCCAAGAGAGTCAGAGGCACCGAAAAATGTCCCCAACTGAGACATATAGGGATGGCCGGGGCCAAGTGAGATGGTCATTATAGAATTATAAGTAGCGACCTCGATGAGGAGGGATGTAAGGTTTATTGCAGACATAGGTTTGACCCCACCCACTAGCCTGAGTCATTCTGTGAGAGGCTATGGATGCTCCTAAAAGCAAAGGGATGGCTTCATTTCTTGTTCTCCTGCCTTGGATTTTCCCAGAGGACATCCGGTATTTCCCCCAGAGACTGGCAAAAGGGGCAGAACGTGGGGCTCTTTACCCCAGTCAAATCACATCACCAATGCCAAGCCCCTGCACGGCTAAGTTCAACCTCCTCTGAAATACAAGGTGTATGTCACCCATTTAACAAATACTTATTGATCCCTGAGCATGTGCCAGGCTCTGTGCTTCATGAAAACCATATTTATTAAGAGCCTGGAAAGAAGCTTGCAAAAATCATTCTTTCGGGGTCTTGTCTACATGACACCTGATCGCCTCAATGCCAAGGGGAAGGAAGGTCAGAGAGCTAACTGCTGAGCCAAGGACTGCCACGATTCCAGCCTTGAAACACGCACACAGGGAAAGGAGATGTGAGAAAAGAGAAAACATCGACATGACTTAACCAAAGCCATGTGGTATGCCAGAGCTACCTCAAGACACGCATCTTCAGTTTCAATTTTATTGTAAAATGGGGACAGACGTCCCTACCTCTCCTGCTGTTTGGCAGGACAAAATGATAAGATACATAATGGTGTTTTTTGCCACCAAACAAGAAAATAAAAGCTAAGCTTTTTGGAAATAACATGAGAGGCTGTGAGAAGCAGAAACTCCCTCTCCAGATGAACACATGGGATTATCTATAGTAAACTCTACCCTCCATGATTGGGTTTGAGGGTCTATGATTTTGTAGCAGGAATGGGGTGAAGCAAGTGAACCAGGCCACAGCATTTAAGGTGGCATTCCTTCTCGGGGCCTTGCAAGCACAGAGCTTCCACTTACGCAACCCTGAGAGTGACTGCCTCCTTAAATTTTGCTAGACACCTCATTCTCCTCACCCTGATGCTGGTCTTGCTTGGTGGGGAACAGCAACTAAAGCAGGAGAGTTAGGGGGTGGAAAGCTAGCCAGAGGGACAACTGGAAGGAGTGGTAAGGAGGGAGAGAGATCCCTGGAGAATCACACTTCCCTGGGGGCAAAGGAAGAACCAGATGCAAAGATCCAAGATTTTATTTTAACAAGCATGTGATTTTTACCTAGGTAAAAGTTCTTTATAGGAGGCAGATAGAGCTGTGGAGGTGAGAGGCGAGTGAGGAAGTGGGGAGAGTATCTTGGTCCCTGGGAGGATTGGGCTCAGAGCATGACAACTGTGACATTCCCAGGGGTGCTTAGCAGATCATGGAATGAGAGTAATAAAATGTCAGGCACTCCCACGTCAGTGTAAGCCCCTTCCTGCAATCAGATAAAATCCAAATTGCACAGCTGGCCCAGAGAAGCCAGATGTTGACCTAAGGATGCAACTAAATACTTCCAACCCTACAGGAAAAGCTGAGGGCACCTAACAGAGATCGTGCTGCCCCAAACCCAAAAGTCACTCGGTGTCAGAGCCAGGAACAGGATGCTGGTTGGGTCCCTGAGTGCTAGCTTCACTCAGCCCCACCCACCCCAGGAGCCTAAGTTACCAAGCCTTCCCACCACCTTGCCCCAGGACAGCCCATGGGCAGAAGCAAGCTTTCTCTCCCAAATATACAACAGGAATATTGCCAAATGTTGGGTCTTTTTAAACGTGCACAAAGACTTATTAATAAAACACGGGAAAATTAGCTGATCTATCCCCGCCTCCCTCCTCTGAACCACCTTGGCAGTCCAATTATGCCCCAAAGGCTGGGTAGCAACTTCTTATAATTGTTTCTGTGCCTCATCTATTCTACCTGCTGGACTATACACAATTAGAGGGCAGAGGCTATTCATCAATAAATGATGATTGATTGCCGCTGCATGCCAGGCACAGAACAAGACAGACTCAAACTTTGCCCACATGGAGGCAGAAACATACTAATCTGTGTCTTTCCCATGGTGCCTCATGCATGCAGTGGGTAAAGGATCAGAGGCTTTTTAAGCAAGAGAGCAAGAGATGAGACAAGCCTCCACTCTGCAATGCAGTCCCTTGGCAGACAGTGGTGACCATCCTGCTACCCTTCCCTGCTGGGTTGGACTCCATTCTCTGGGCAGCCACTGCCAGAATGGAGTGGGCACGCAAGGTAAAACTGTCCCCTGCGCCTGACCTAATCCTGAACTACATTTTCACAGGAGAAGAAACTGAGGACTATCCGGGAAAAAGAATTAGCCCAAGACCACACAGAAAGCTAGAAATACAGCCAAGACTACCTCTGGGTTTCTCAGCCCCCACTTTAATGAGTTCTGCTCTATTCTACAGTGACCTTCATAACTGTGTATTGAGTAAAGGCCCATGTAAACATAGGGCTGACCTTCAAATGACCTTGACTAGTTGACCAGGTAGTCATTGGACTACCTCTCTACCAAAGCACAGGAAACAGACATTCTAGCACAAGTCAGAGGGCAAGTTGCATGCAAGGTGTCTTTGGAGGTGTTTTTATAGGGCCCATTTCCCAAGCTTGGCCAGGCCACAATTCACTTTAACCAGAAACAACTAAGAAGTTGGATGGGTTATTTTTACTGCAAAGGGATTAAGGAGGGATAATCTTCCCTGAACTTTCAGACCCATGGTAAGGCAGAGAACTGGGTTCAAGCCCTACTACTTCCAACCACTCAGACACAGTGTTCCATCCTCACCTCTTATCCTTGTTCTCTCTCTCTCTCTTTCCTTCTCTCCCTACTTTCTTCTCTCCTACACACACTAAAGTTTCCATTCTCCAAGCCCTCTTTCACCTCTAGACTTTATGCGTGCTATGTTCCTTCTACCCAAAACACTCTTCCTCCCTATTTCTTCCATGCCAACTTTTTTTTTTTTGCAATTTTATTTATTTATTTATTTTTAATTTTAATTTTATTTTATTTTCCCCCCTCCCTCCCTCCCACCCATCCCCTCCCTCCCCAGAGCTTTATGTCCATTGGTTGTACTTATATGTCATGCCAACTTTTAAGTTTTACTGTAAAAAGCCACTTTCTCCACATGCCTCTTGGAAACCCCCATACTTCCACCAAGTGCATTTGGGTGCCTGACCTCTGTACTCCACCATACCACAAACACCTCACTTGCCTCTTCCTCCTCCCACCCCCATCTCCCTTCCCTTCTAAGTTGGCACTTCCTCCCCAGCCCTGCCTGACCCTCCCTTGATTACCCTCAGCCTCTTACACTCTGTCTTGCCTTTCCTCTCCTTTCCCACCCCCGAGCTCCTCACTTCTCTGCCCATGGCGAACTGCAGAGATAGAATCTTCTGGAGGGACCGTCTCTGCTAACCCAGGTGGTTCTTGGGGGTGTGGTGCCATGCAGGGTGTGATCCCAGTGTCATTGCTAACCCCAGCTCATTTGAAATTCAGATTGACAGCTTCATATTGATTCCCTATTTCCAACTGATGTTGCAACTGAAGAATGAGAATCTAAGCATTGATCTGGCCTTTCTTCCAACAAATCCCTGAAAAATGAGTTAGTCCACTGGGGAGAACTCTTGAGACTGGATGCAGAAGAACCAAGAAACTAATACGCTCACATTCCCACAAAGGAGTTCTGACAAATTCAAATCCCAAGACCAGATGTGTAAAAAAGAAAGAATATTGTAGACTAATAAAATGATGATTTAGGGCCAGTAGGACTTTTAGAGATTATTCTAAACCCCTCATTTTATAGCTTGGGAAACTGAAAGCAAAAGGGAAAATGACTCACAGGAGGTCCTTGCTGGGCTGGTGTGGTTCAGTTGGTTATCGTTCCATGCACCAAAAGGTCACCAGTTCACTTCCAGGTTTGAGCATATGCCTGATTCCAAGCTTGATCCCCAGGAGGGGATGTGCAAGAAGCAACTGATACATGTTTTTCTCTCTTTCATCAATAAAAACATTTTTTTTTAAATCAGAGGTCCTTTTAAGTACCTAAGTTTCCAAGGGTGATAAATCCCCTAACTGAATGGTGACAGATAGTTACCTCCATCCAGTCAGCCACCATCATAAGCCTTCTCTGCAAGGGGCAGAACACTGGGTCCCAGAAGACCTCACTGACTTTCTGGAAATTACTATTAATCAAATCTGTCTAAACTAAGTCTGATTCACTACATTGCATTGCAGTAATCCCTGAAACAATTTGCATCACTTCCAAATACTTGTACAGGGTCAGCAGATCCTAACAATCACATGTTTCATGGCTCAGCTCCATCCCCAGCTTCTCTGTCCAATAGCTGAGTCTGTCAGCAGATGTTTGCGTTCAGCACAGGTAGTGGTTCCAACTGTGCAGCAAGGACCCGTTAATGCCTGTTTACTCTGCACAGGTGCACAGAGCACAGGTTTACAATGGGGACCTTGACTAATTCTGTGCACAGTATCTAAATACAGACAGAAAGGTGCAATGACTGTCAAGTGGAGAGGTATGGCTATTTTGACCTTAAAACGGAGCCTTTGTAATTCACAAAGAATTGGGGACATTTCGGACGGGGCAGTAAGAGATGGGCAAGGATTTTAGGTGGTTCACACACAGTATCGGTGAATTATTACTGAACCAGTTTTCTTTCAGTTCTTCTCATTATCTCAAGGAGAAAATCTCAGTTATGTGTTAATACATCTCTAACACCTTTCCAACACTCGATGGTTTCCCTGTGAGACTTAGGGTAGTCCTGTTGGCAATCAACAGCATTTACATCAAATTTTAAACTTCTTTTGTTTTCATTGTATTCACTACCATGGCTATTTATATGATGCTAAGTAATACTAGTTGTTCATTTGTGAGTGGTGTAATATAAAGTCCCCTTTTTTTACAACAGTAGGTTTAAAAGAAACAGACAATTTAGAAACCACTGGTACATGAGACATGGGAGGGTATGGACTGGAGAACCCAAAGTTTCAAAGACTTCTGTCAATCACTTGGCAAAACAGAGGCTCGTTTGGTAATTCACAGAAACTTCTCCTCCATTTTTAGGTGTGATAAATCCAGAGTTGTGTATATAGGACTGCTAGAAGTCAGACACATGTTTTGATTTTCTTGGATGTAACAGAATATAACAAGCTTCAAAAACAAATAGTAATAATGGTGGCTACCATGATTTATCCTCTTCACTATTTATAAAAGGCTATCCTGTGCACAGTAGCACTGGATGAGTCAACACTTGAGAATCTGTGCTCTAATTCCTTCTCTCATTAAAGAGCTGTGTGACCTGAGGCCAGTCACCTAACTTCTCAGAGTCTGCATCCCCTCCAGTTCACCTCACCCCACCAGGGTTTTTAGTGAGTCAGTACCAGGTGACCAGGCTGCAAGTACCTTGCAGACACTCAAGCTCAGGTAACTGGGGAGGATTCAGGTATTAAATGGCACATTTTGCTAATAGCAAATGGTGAGTGATAATTTGGGGTGGATTCATTCTCTCACTGTGCCACCTAATAGGATTCAAGTTTATGAAAGAGGCCTAAGGGCCATGGGATCATCTGTGGAGGGAGTAACTGCTGGGAGGGAGTACTATGTTCTCAAATCTTATTATCTGAGAGGAGGGGCTGGACAGAGAACAGGAGCTTATGAAAGCTTCATAACTGCCACTCCTGGAGAGGTTCTAGAAGTGAATTATAGCCACAGAAAAGTCGTAAATCAACAGCTGCCTGCTTGTGGTCCCCTCTGCTCACACCAGAACCACAGAGCGGCTGTGAGTCTGGTGCTGAATGGAGAAGAGGCTGGGGATGTGGGCCGTGGAAGGTACCTGGCAGGACTTCCCAGCCACATGGGGTCTGTGGTGCAGCTGAAAGCAGTGGGACCCAAAGAAGTCCCCAGATGAGATCCAAACTACTTCAAACACACACACACACACTATCACACAATCATACACACAGCAAGTCAAGAGCAAGACAATAAATATACTGAATGTCTGCTCTGTTCCAAGAACTAGGTGCTGTTGTTTTTTCCCTATGCTACCTCAGTTACTCCTTGTGTAAAACTAAAATGACATATGAGGCAATTGAAGTTCAGAGAGGTTAACTAACTTCCCCAAGATCACACAGCTAGTAAGAGACATCACTGATTCCAAATCACCCATACTTTTCACTCTTTTTTTGCACTATTCTATTTTACATCTCACAATGCATGTGAGAAACAAACACATGCAATATATACACCAGATACATATATCCACAAAGGCATATTATACATTCACACCCTACACTCCATGTACACGTGCCCACACTAAATGTCACACTTAACAGCATACTTCACCATGACCCCAGGTATTCACATTTTTGCACATACAAATTTATATAACAGGATCCACTATCCATCCCAAACACCCCCATGCACACTCTACTTTTCACCCATCCATCCTCACCCACACAACTGATGCATACACATCACACCTGAAAACATATCTGCTTCACACAAAGTCACAAATATTCATAGTCACACACATGAAAACAGTAAAACGCATTTGTCCTGTCAATCAAAACTAGCTCTTCAGTCAATAAATAAGGGACCTCCAGATTATTAAGAAAGAGTGTCTACATCATGCTGGAATGCCTTCTGAATCTTCAAAGGAATGCCAAGCATTGCTTTCAGTATTTTTTTATTAATGAGTATAATAGTCTAATCATTTTAAAATTATTGATCCACGTATGCAAATTTACGAATACACTACTTGCCAGGATATTTGATTAAAGTAGCAAATTATTCAGTCACTCACTGTGCAATTACTGAGCACCAATTATGTGTTTGAAACATCATTGTGGACACAGTAGGAGATTAAAAGAACAAACAAACACTAAATAAAAGCACCATGACTCCTGATCTTAAGACACAAACACAAGTAACTATACTGTGAGGTAGAATGGCCAGGACCTGCTAAGCGAGGGTTGTGTGAGGAGAGGGGGGCAATGAAGTAAGATGGCTGGGTCACTTCTACGCCTAGAGGATGGGGGAGCTATTGGGGCCTCCAGGGACACTGCAGTCTAGAGAAGCAAGTTTAGGAAGAAACCTGTGGCATTCAGGGTGGGAGAGGAACTGGAGGCACAGACAGGACATCTGGATGGACATGCCCTGCAGGTGTCTGCAGATGAGGACAGAGGGCTCCAGAGAGAAGCTGGCATGGAGACATCCATGTGAGAGTCCTCTGTAAGAGGCGCTCACTGAAACAATCAGGATGGATGAGGTCAGAAAAGTGGCCGGGTATGAACAAGAGCAAATCTTCAGGGAGCTGATGTCCTAGTTGGCAACACACAGGCACACGTCTCTATGCCTGCACTCCCTCAAGGTACCAGCCTCTCGGCACATAGGACAGGGTGCCTAGCCTGGGGTCTCCTGGTGGCATTTCAAGACTAGAAAAGCTCAGTTGCACAAATGGTTATCCTCCAACCCTGCAGCTGCCAATTTTGACTCCTCTAGAAATCTGAGTGCCTCTGATTGAGAGCGGCAGGTGGGGGGCCACTGTCCTTAGTAATTCTTGCTATGGTATGAATAAGAGCTTAAAAGTATCGTCGGCTTGGGGACTGAAGAGCCCCGAGTTCGATTCCGGTCAAGGGCATGTGCCTTGGTTGTGGGCATGTCCCCAGTGGGGGGTGTGCAGGAGGCAGCTGATCAATGATTCTCTCTCATCGATGTTTCTAACTCTCTCTCTCCCTTCCTCTCTGTACAAAATCAATAAAATATATATATATATATATATATATATATATATATATATATATATATATATTTTTTATTTTTTTATTTTTTTTAAAGAGCCTAAAAGCATTTTGTTGAGTGGGAATGGGGGCGTCGGTCACTTCCACCAGCTGTGCCTTCATTTTCCCAACTGAGATTTTCTAAAGTGTGTGTTTCATGAGATACTAGTCCCGTATGTAGAGCATCTAAACTAGTTAAAGGCTCTGAGAAGACCTCGGGTAAAGATGCCTGGTTAATTTGTGTTCCCAAATGCACTTGACTTGGGCAACTTTCCTTTTTTTTCATTTGGTGACCGATTCTGAAAAGAAACTTTGGGGAAATTTGGGACTACTTGATCTCTAAGATTCTTTCGCTGTTCCATGAACCCATGGGGGAAAGGGGGGCTGTTGTGCAGGCACCCAAAACACAGGGTTGGGCCTCCTGGGAGGTTAGCCCTTCAATCTCCTCTCCTCTCTCTCGGGGAGACCTGCAGCCAAGTGTGATTGCTCTAATCCCCAGGCCTGCAGTCTTAGAAGAGGCTGCAGCATCTCAGCAGCGGTCAGACACTTGGCTGCCTGCCAGGATCCCACGCCAGCTGATATTTGGGCTGGATAAACAATTTAGCCTGGGTCTTCCCTCATTAAGGACCCGTATTACCTATTTCTCGGGTAAACAAGGGGTGGGCCAATCTGGGATCTGACCAAGCATGAGAAAGGGCCATCGTTAACCCTCTGCTCTCCTCTCTCCTTTCTTAGCCTTGCTGCTTCTAAGGAGGTTGATGCCGCTCGCTCTGCGCCCAAGTCCATGTCTCCCTCGGACTTCCTGGATAAGCTCATGGGGAGAACCTCTGGATATGATGCCAGGATCAGGCCCAATTTTAAAGGTAGAGAAAACTTTCCTTCCAGATCCCCACGTACCTGTTTTCCTGGATTCAGAAGCAAGCAGCATGGGATTGGATGGTACATACATGGCAGGAGCCCAGGCCTCCTCTCTGCCCTAGGCAGACACTATTAATCAGTTCGGACTGCTCCCCAACCACACCCATACAAACCACACTCAGAAGTAACAGCCCTCTGGCTGCCAGGAGTCTGTGTATACCTGCTACCTCTGGTATAACAGACAGATAGATAAACGTGGCATGTAAAGAAACGGGGTCATGGTTGGTTCAGGCACAAACTCACTCTCTGAACTCGGATAACCCTCTTCCTCTCTCAGGGCCTCAGTTTCCTCATCTCTGCAGCGATGAAGCTGTCTGTCTGTGGGAGCTCTGGGGCTCCCACCATGTCCTTCCAAAGGGAGGAGCAGAGAGCACAATGACCAAGACCACTCTGCTTCTCCCCTAGCGGTCCGCTTCTACTTCTTTTAGATAAGAGGCTTCCAACTGAAATTCACCTCCTGGAAAGGTACCAGGGATTAACAAATAATTTCTGGAACTTTCTAGTCCAAACCAGAGTCACAATTTCAAATGCCTACAGGAATTAGGTAGGTAATTTCAGTGAGTGAGGGGAGCCAGGAATAAGGCAATAGGGAGTGGTGGAGACTATGGAGAAAGAGAGGTGCGGCCCTCTAAAGGGGACAGCCTCTCCTCAGCCCCAGCCCAGTTACCCAGCAGGAATGTAGGCCCCGTGTTGCCAGGTCACCCAGTATTCCAAGAAGAGCCAAAAATGGAGATTTATGCAAAGTTCCCTGATTCCTAAAATACGTACATTCAAACAGAATATGTTTGTTGTGAGCCAAACATGCCTTGTGGGTAGCCAGTTTACAAACAGCTAAGTCGCAAATTTTAGAAACGCCGTTGTCCAAACCAAACACATTGGAGAACCCACCATCAGGAATTCCAGTCCACTACGCCCCCTAGTGGACACTCTCAGCACTCCATACTGAGTGCCATGGTCTTGCTCTCCTGAGAAAGGAGGGACTCCTTTATTGAATGTGCATGCATCCCGGGTTCAGGTGTTAGCTATCCTTTGTACCTGGCACATAAAAGGCCCTCAATAAACCTTTTGTGAATGAATGAATGAATGAATGAATGAATGAATGAATGAATGAATCAACAAGCAAATAGACTAAGGCTTAGAGCAGTTAAATGACTCCTGAGCCATGCTGTCAAGACTTTGGGACTTTAACCCAGCTAGCTACTCTTACTCAGTTCTTTATCTAATGCTAGTCATTTTTTCTTTTATTTACTGGCTTACTTACTTAGCAGTGAATATCTTTAAGAAATAAAAATGTCACCCAGTGAATCAGGGTCCATCCTCTCCCCTCTCTGAAAACCTTCCTCCAAACACTTGGGCCCAAAAATCTACAGACTTAGATCATCTTCATCTCCCAACACTATGTCATCCCTAGCCCCTTCAGTCCCCTTCGAGTAGGGCTCTGAGCAAGGTACAGCTTCCCAGAACCCAGGCTGGAGCTGGAAACAAGGTTTCTCTCTCTCCCTGGTGTTTAGGGTTGAAACAATGGCATGAGGAGGGGACCTCCAGCCCCTGACCCCCGCGGTCCCTTCATACTTCCACTCAGACACCAATAAGATTCCCCAAAGCCCCACACAAACTACAGAGCTCCTGAGAAGGCCTCTGTGAACCCAACACAACAGGAAGAGGCCTGCATTGTTTGAAAACCCAGTGATTAACAGCTCCACAGTTTTTTTCAAGCACCAGAAATGTTGCCTGCTCCTGACTCTCCTGAAGACAGGGAAGACATGGAACAGCAGGCTCAGTCCACAGAACACAATGGCAATGCAAATTGTAATAAGAATTAAAAGAGCGAGAATACTGGGTTCTAGGACGCCCGCTACTTACCTGATGCGTGTGACCCAGACTGAGTCACTTGCAGGGCCTCTGTTTCCACATCTGTGAAATGATCCAGCAGCCGCAGCCCCTCCGGCTCTGATAGTCTGCATCTCCTCCACGGCTCTGTGTCGGACAATGGTTCCCAGGATCAGGGGCACAGCCTGATGCAAACACGTACACAAAAGCAAAATTAAACTTTAATATTTAATGAAATATATACATTATCCTGCTGCCGAAGGCAGCCAGATTGTAATTTTCTTGAGGATAATTTCATTTCAGATGTATGTCAATGACTTTCACCTCCCCATGGGGTCCTCTGGGCAGGCGCCTTCTCGCACACATGAATCAGGACCTACTTTATAGGGGAATCACAGCACCAGACACTGCAGGGGCTGGGTGGGAAGTCTGTGCACGTGATTCAAGGCACAGGCAGTAACTCTTTGGGGCATCTTAATGGCATGAGGCTAAATGAGAGAAAAACCTGGGTCTGAGTCTAAATGAGAAAAAAAAAAAATCTAATGGGCCTTTGTTTAGGTGGAAGTGACAAGGAGGCAGATGTCCACTCAGCATAAGAGACATTTTTTAGCAGACAGAGCTATCACCACGGAACGAACCACTCAAGACAAAATGAGTTCCCACTACGGGAGGTGTTCGAGCTCTGAGCTTTGAGAGGGTAGCTGGCATAGCAGGTTCCTAAACCTGGCTGTGCATGAGAGTCACCCAGGGAGCTCATTACAATATGGATTCTGGGCTAATCTCCAGAGATTTGGCTTCCCTGGGCCTGGGGTTGGGCTGAAGAATCTGCAGTTTAACTAGTTCTCCTGGTGATGCTACCTCCAACAGCCTGCTGCACATCAGTTCGGATGACCTTTAAGAAACCTCCCAGCCCTGAAATCTTATAACCTTGTAAGTTGAATGACTAGCTTCCATAGGGAATTCCAAACCGCTGGGGCACAGAGTGACTTCCCAGATAAGGAATTATTCTCCCAAATTAATGGGGAAACTGCAACCCAGAACTAGGAAGGGGCAGGCCTGAGGTGAAGCAGCCAATGAGCACTGGAGCTGTGTCCAAAACCCCCTGGATCCTTACACTCCCCTGGAGAAAAAAACCTGGATTCTCACCACGAGACTGAGTCCCACCCTCTACACCACATGTGTCAAACACAAGGCCAAATCCGTCCCGCCAGGCCTTGCAATGTGGCCCGCACCGCGCTGTCATCACTGCACTCCGCTGCGTTTCCATCACAATGACAGTTTATGACTGTTCAGTAAACCATTTGGCCCGCGATTTAGGCTGGATTTTAGATTTTGGCCCCTTCTCTGATTGAGTTTGATACCTCTACTCTACACCAAGACTTCTGAAAAGAGGGAAATCATGGTTGACCTTAGGTGAAATACTTGGGCTACATTTTAAGGGGGACAGAGAAAACATGGTAACAGGACACAAGGATATCTGCCTCCTTCTTTCCACAATCAGAAACTTGGGTTCAATCAAGTCTTGGTTCTACCACTTGCTGGCTAAATCAGCCCAAGTGAGTTGCTAAGACTCTCTGTGCTCCACCTGAACAGCAGGGACCGTAAGTTTGCCTTGCCTACCTCAGGCCCTCATGGGGAGCAACAAGAAAGTGGACCTGAAAATTTCACAGATTGCACATTGCAATCTTCATGTGCAGGATTATGACCTATAATCTAAGTCTTACCCACCTTCAAGATCAGCTCAAGGTCATCATCTTCATGAGATCTTCCCTAATACTGCAGTCTCTGAAATCAATAAAGATATAGATTTCAGAGAGGAAGAAAGAGAGAGAGATATAGAAACACCAATGATGAGAGAGAATCATTGACCGGCTGCCTACTGCATGCCCCCTACTGGGGACTGAGCCCACAATCCAGGCATATGCCCTTGGCCAGAATCAAACCTGGGACCCTTCAGTCAGCAGGCTGACACTCTATCCACTGAGCCAATTTGGTTAGGGCCAGAACTTCTATTGTACCCAGGAACCTACTGCTTATGTCACACTTACCCACGGTCTCACATTTCTTTCTGATTATTTAGGCTGGCCCTCTTGTCAGCTCATGTGGATGCCCAGTGCTTAAAATCCTGGATTCTCCCACTATGTGACCTTGAGCATGCCACTTCTTTTCTCTCAATCTCATTTTTACAAGTACAGCCTTTAAGACCATTCGCTTTCGAATTAGACAAAATCTGAATTCAAACTCTGAGTTGTCCATTTACTAACTGTATGGTTTAGGACAAATAACCTCTCTGAGCCTCTGTTTACTCATCTGTAAAATGGAGGTAATAACCATGCCTCCTCATGGAGTTACTGAGAGGATAGAAGAAGATCCATGTTAGTAAAGCCAGCCCAGCAGCAAAACCTGTAATGCTCAATAAATGCTAAGTGCTATAATTAATAGCATAAAATTAAGATATTTAGCTTCAACTAAACAGAGGTCCCTCTAGAAATATGATTTCAAAAAGCAAATATTCCTCCACTTCTCTCCTGTCTTTTGCAGCAGGATTCAAAAAGCCTGCCTAGAAAGTATTTAACAAAGACTTATGAACTTCCCTTGAGGTTCTCTCTGGATTTCTCAGCTGGTAATTCCCATCAACGCCTTTTCAGGCAATCATTCTTGGTTCATAAGTTCAAGGCAAGGAACTCACTGTTCCTTGTGATTCCCAAGATGGCCTCCAAATGTTGTAGCAGCAAATACATTTCAGCCACAAATTAGAAGGCGGCCGGTGGGGTTTGGGGAAGGGATTTCAACCATATGGCAGGAAGGTGAATCATCCTGTGTTAATGAAAGTACATCCCAGCTCAGACGCTGGTACTCTGTACCTGGTGCTCACTCAGGGGCCAGGAAATCTGGCAGAGCGGTGTGGCTGGGAGTCCCAGGTGCTGGGGGGTGGGTTGGAGAACAGCAAGGGGCACCTCACCGAGGGGTGTCCATCCCTGAGGTCAGTGTTTCAGGCAGGGTCCTGTCCTGTGGGTTTCTTCATGACTATGGATCTAAAGCAGGTATCTCTCTTGATTGGCAGGTCCCCCGGTGAATGTGAGCTGCAACATTTTCATCAACAGCTTTGGTTCCATTGCTGAGACGACTATGGTGAGTGAGTCAAAACACAAGCTTCCATTTCCTGTGGGGCATCTCTCTCTCCCTGAAATAGTTCCCCTCTGCATTGGGCTTCCCAAGGAGGTGAGGAATCTGGTATGCTTGCGGGTTTCCGGTGGTATAGCGACTGAACATTTTTACTGCCCTATACCATGTTTTAGGTGAGCACATATACCTGACAATGGCCAAAGAGCCAGCAGGGCCTGCACATGCCAAACACCCAGTATTGCGAAAACAACATCATAGCAATGGGCTAAAGTTTTAGATGAAAACGTAAAGACCTACTTGTAAAGTTCAAGTGCAACTGCGGAATAGCAAAGGACTGGGTATAGAAGCTGAAATGGATATGGTGGGTTGATTCTACTCTACTCTCTACTTTTGTATGTACTTAAAAAGTCCCATAGTAGAAAGTTTAAAATAAATTATACTAGATTAAAAAAAGGCTAGAAGTAAAAATACTAAAATGTTAAAAGCAATTATCCCTGTATCATAGATTGATGGATAATTTTATTTTCTTCTTTAAGCATTTCTATATTTTTCAAATTTCTACAAGGAGTAAATGTTACATTTATAACTATAAATAGGTACAATATACTTTAGATTTTTTCTCAGTCCTTAAAAACAAAAATAATCCATTGTGCTTGTTTTGAAGACAGTGATTTAACTTGTGAGAAAATAGCAAAGGCTATTTATAGTCATCTTTTTATGCCCTGGCTGGTGGCTTAGTTGGTTGGAGTGTTGTCCCACATCAATGTTTCTCTCTCCCTCTTCCTTTCTCTCTTTCTAAAATCAATAAATAGCCCTAGCCAGTTTGACTCGGTGTATAGAGCATCAACCCAAGGAATAAAGGGTGTCAGGTTTGATTCTGGTCAAGGGCATGTACCTGGGTATCAGGCTCAATCCCAGCCCTGGTTGGAGTGCATACAGGAGGCAACCAACTAATGTGTCTGTCTCACATCAATTGTCTGTTGATGTTTCTCTCTCCTCTCTTTCTCTCTCTCTCTCTCTCTCTCTCTCTCTCTCTCTCTCTCTCTCTCTCTCTCTCTCTCTCTCTCTCTCTCTGTGTGTGTGTGTGTGTGTGTGTGTGTGTGTGTGTGTCCATGTGTCCCTCCTTTCCACTCTCTTGAAAAATCAATGGAAAAATAAAATCAATAAGCACATCTTCAGGTGAGGATTAAAATAAAGTCACCTCTTTATGAGCAGAGTAAGAAAAGCCAGTAACCAAGTACTATAGACTCCTCTAAAGCATCCATTCTGGACATCCACCTGTGACTAGGCTACTTCAGGCTTCCAATGAGTCTTGTTCATATTACTGCAAAGAGCTCTCAACTTTTCTAAGGGAGATAACTAACAAAGCCCCCTGCAGGGAGATAAACGATCTTAGACAGGAAATGCAGGACTGGCAATGAAGTGCTTCCTCAGGAGAGGTCCAGGTGACAGGTTCCCCTCACTTATTAAAGTTAATCCAAATTAGGAAGGTTTTGCCATTCTCCAGCTTGTACATTCACAGTACTGCCATTTTCCCCATACTGGGTTCTTAATGATCTATATGTATTTCATTTGCTTTGTAGACAATTTAGGGGGAGAAAAAAAAATCTAAAAATCTCAGAACTAGCAAAAAAAAAAAAAAAAAAAAAAAAAAAACTTAAGAAACCGTCTAAGTCAGTTCTTTGTTTTACAGAAAGGGAATCTGATGACTAGTGGTGACATCACTTGAGCAAGGTCACTAGGTTACAGAGCATGGAATGGGTACTCTCTGCAGCAGCCAAGGGTGACCCTCCCTTCAGCTCTTTCTCCCCCAGCTCCCACCAACCAAACCATGTGGGCCACTTTCCCTCTCGAACCTCTTTCCTTATCACTCCGAATACAACAGCAACAACCACACATTAAACTCCGCTGTGTGCTAGGAGTATGCGGAGCACTTCTGCACATACCCTCTCCTTTAGACTCACAACAGCCCCCCTGAGGCAGCAAATGTTATTTCCATTTTGCAGATAAGGAAACTGAGGATCAGAAAGGTTTGGTCATAGAGTGTTAGAGCTGAAAAGAAACTTTTTTAAAAAATCCTCACCTAAGGATATTTTTTCATTGATTTTTAAAGAGAGTGAAAGGAAGGAGGAGAGACAGAAAGAGAAACATCAATGTGAGAGAGACACATATATTGATTGCTTCCTTCACGCACCCCTACCAGGACCAGGGATCAAGCCTGCAACCAAGGTATGTGCCCTGGACAGGTATCTAACCAGGGACCCTTCAGTCCATGCCGAAAGGAAAGTTATTGAACAGACATGTTTAGGCCCAGTTTCAGGCCATGGCTCTACCTCTCCAATCACGTGAAGAGCAGATTGTGCAACCTGGATCCCCGGTAATGTGGACATATCCTGTGCCAGGACCTCCCCAGGTTGTATCTGCTCTGCAGGAGCAGCAGGAGTGCCAGCAGCTCTATAAACAGCTGGCGTCCCCGAGCTTGACTGTCTGCTTCCCAGGGTCTGGCCTTGTTCACCAGACCTGAGAGCAGACACAGGCAGCCAGCAAAGCAGCAAAGATCTTGATCCATTCCAGACCAGTGGAGGGCTGAGGCTGCCTGTCCTTCACCTGACCTTTCCAGGGACTCTCTTTAAGTCTAAACAGCAAGACAAAGGAAGAAATTGGAACAGGAGTGAATGAGGGAGAGGTGGGAAGGGGCTCCTGATTGAGAGTTTCCCTCTGGCAGTCTCCAAGAGCAAGATCTGGAGCTAGAACCTTCCAGGAACCACCAGCTTGTCTGGACACGCATACTATGAGTATACACTTCAGCCTCTATGTGTCTGAGTAGTATGTATGCACATGAGGGTATTGTGGGATTGTTTGTACAAATGTACACATAGGCATGTGCATATGTATATGCTGGTTGAATGTATTTGCACATGTAATCCCAAAGGGAAATTGTATGGCCATCCATAGGAATAAGTATGTGTATTTCTGGTTATAAATGTACATGTGACTATGTATAAGTATGAATGTGCATGTATCTGTGTATGTATATATGTAAAAATATGAGAAAGGATTTAAGAGTGAGTGTACATGAATGGTACCATTTTCGTTATGTAATTGTGTGTGGATATTTGCAAATATGTGAGCACGTAGTGAAGTATGCATCAGCATGAGGCAGCATTTATGTGTGTGTCTGTGCATGTGCATGTGAATATACATACAAATACATGTGAATAAGTAAAAGAGAATTTACATGTGAGTGTGAGTCTGTCTATACACATGTGCAGGTGTGCATGAGAGTATGCACATGTATATCGCTCAATTCATGTGGAACGATGTATCAATATAAACAAATGAGAGGGCGAGTGTTTGTGTGTGTGTGTGTGTGTGTGTGTGTGTGTGTGTGTATTGGTGTCCTCTGGGCATGAATCCCAGTATTTCCATTATCAGGTTATAAGCTGTAGCCTCTTACCAAGGGTCAGACTGGCTTGGCTCAGAGCCAGATACACTGGCCAGGACCCTGGGGAATAGTGACCGCCTATCCAGAGTATGCTTATAGACAGCAAAAATTTGGCACATGGTTGTTGTTATTACCACAAACTTTGAAATAAGTCCAATAAAAGAGAGAAGTAGGAATGCAGACAAACAACCCAGTGTGCACCCGACTAGGCCTCCCCTTGACTGTGCATACATTGTGGAGACACACACATCTCTGTAGAAATAGGATGGAGCAGTACAATTGGTGTTTTTACCTCCATCATGTTACCTCACTACATGTTGGTATACTTCATTTCTAACTCTCCACACACCACCAAATTTGGAAACATAATAGGTAATTACTAGTATTATTATATTCAGTATATGACAAAATGACTTTAATCTATGTTTGCAGACTTTATGGCCTACCTGCAAAATTCCATGCTCTGAACATCATTTCATGGTATTTAACCACCCTTTTTCTGATGGACTACAGGCTTATGTAGCTTTTCATTATTACAAATGAATTTTCTTGTGTATAGCTCTTTGCCCATTTCCTTAGGATATATATTACAAATGAATTTTCTTGTGTATAGCTCTTTGCCCATTTCCTCAGAGGTGGAATTACTTGATCAAAAAAGCATGCACTTCGTTTTGTTATTTTGACAGATATTATTGCCCAGGTAACTTCCAAATAAGTTTTAATAATTTACTGTCCTCCCAACAGTGTTCATTTCTCTTTACCTTTGCCAACCCAAGATATCGCCATTTATTTTTTTATTTTATCAGATAAGTTTTTTTAATGGTACTTCATAGTCATTTTTAATTTTCACTTCAGATTCTTGGTGAATTTGAGCATCTTTGCATATGTTTATTGGGCAGTTTGAACAATATTATAGATTATTTTTTAACATGTACCTCCTTAATCCATTTGGTTTAGTTTAGGTTTCTGTAAAGTATTCGGTGGTGGTTTACTTTTCTCTGATTATATAGTAATATTTCCAATATCATTCTTAAGTTGCCATTATTCCTCCACTGATTTCAAATGCTCTTTTTCATAAAGTAAATCCCCATATAAAAATAAATAAATAAATAAATCCCCATATATACCTAGTCTGTTTCTAGCCTCTGTTTATTGCCCCATTGCTCTGTTTGTCTCTTTCTGCACCAATGCCACACTACTTTCATTACTAGGCTTCACATTATATTTCTATGCCTGGTAGAGATAGTCCTCTGTTGTTCTATTTTAAGGTCTTCTTGACTTTTTCAGCCCATTTTCTCTCCCACATGAACTTTGGAATCTGCCTGTCAAAGCCTATAAAAATTGCCTCCAATTTTTGAGACCGAGTTTATAGATTAATTTGGGAAGAAGTGACATCTTTAGTATGTTTTATAAACATGGTGTGTCTCTCCATTTATGTAGGTATTCCCTTATTCTTTTCAGTAAAGTTGAAGAGTTGTTGTTTTTTAAATACATACATCTCATACCTTGCTTGCTAGGTTTATTCCTGGTTAGTCTGTGGGGTTGGGTGCTATTGTGGATGAGATCCCTTCTTATGGCTGCTTTTTCCATGACACCCTCAGTCTTTCTACACAGCTAATGCTAGGTCACTTCTTATACTCATGGGTTGGGGGATTCCAAGGAAAATTATATTAAATGTCATCCAGCTTGATATGGTTCAATACTCCGCAAAGCCTTGGTAAACTGGAGACTAAGAGAAAGCCACAGAGAGAGCTCTCAGAAATGCCACCAGCGTCTGTCCCAGGCAGAAAGCGAAACCACAGGCAGACTTGGTAGTCTCTGCAGGGTGACTCTCTCCCGACAGCACCAAGGGAGGCATCACCAGCATGCATTTACGACAACCCAGGGGCTCTCCCTCAGATCAGACTCAGCAAGGCTGACTCATGACACTCAAGCCCACAAAAGACTGAAGTAGGTAAGTGAGACTGCCAGGTCCTTTTCATTTATGACAGATCTTCCCATTCGAATCAAAGGAATGCTCTTGTCCTCCATGAATGCCCTCCCTGGCCACTCTCTGAATATTAGGGGAGCCAATCAAAAGTTGTTTTGATGTACCTGGACCTGGAGGAAAAAAACAGTCTTGAATGAACGCTCACCAGGCTGTTTTAGAGAGAGGTCTAAGATACCATCCTCGCCTCGCCACACATACACCCTCCTTCCGGTGACAACAAAGCTGGTATGCCCCAGAGGGGTCCTATTCCCCAGGTGCTGCTGCCAGGTTCCTGCTCCTCCTTTCTTATTCTACCTATAAATGTCTCCCACGTGTGTGTAAAACAGTCCTCTAAACAAGACATAATCAAATCAATTAAGGTTCCACTTACTAAATCACAGCACATGCCAGTCCTCAATCATGGACTGCACAGAGGTCCCTGTGATGGATGCTGAGCCTCGCCCAATTCCTTTCCTGCACGCTCATCTCTGCTGTTAGTTTAACTCTCAGAGAGCAATCTTGTTTTCAATATTTCCACATTTGTTAGTATCTTACTCTGGTACCTGACTGCCAACACTGTCCTCTTTCCAGGATAGCATCCGCCACTCAATTTGCCACCTTTGGCAACTAGTTATGAATCCGTCTCACTGCTTAACAGGCCAGTGCAAAGTTCCCCATCTAACACTATCAGGATATGCATGAGCCAACCTATCTCATGAGTTCAGTAGGACACAATGCACTATGTCTGTCTCCTATCCACTCCTGGATTCATACCTTTGCTCTAGCGCCTACTAGCTATGGAACTTTGAGCAAGATGCTTAACCTCTAACCTCTCTGAATTTCCATTTCCTGCCCTGTAAAATGAGTGTAATAATACCCAGTGTGTTGGATTTATGAAAGGTTTAAGGATAGAATGTATATAAAGTTCTGGCAAGTGTTAGATGCCCAATAAAAGTAGCTGCTATTAGCATGTTCACGTAATTATTAAACTCACGCTGGGCTTTAGTGATCCCCTAGAGACAAACAAAGATGCTCAGCTCCACTGGTCCAAACCATCTACAGTTCTTTACAACAAATGTAGCTCTGATTGTGTGAGATACAAATGAGAATGCACAGGCAAGCTGGTGACTTAGGAGAGTTCAGGGCTCAGAGCAGGCACCTAGAGCCAAAGAGGCAATGAGTCAGGATTTGGGGAGTGGCCAGCACTGGACTCCAGTGTAGAGCAGACAATGGGTCAAATTGGAGGGACAGCTCAGGAAAGGGTAGAAGTACCCATGAACTGCTGAACCTGGGACAGAGGTTTTTTGTCCTACCTGCTGATTGTGGGTCTCTACAAATCCAAAGGTACATAACAGCAGCCAAAGGCAGTATCCAATGGCACTGAGGCATCATCAAATGGTTGCTCAGTGCAATTCTGGGAGATCCAGGGTAGCGTAGTCTAGTGGTTAAGTACTTGGGCTCTGACATTAACATTTTGGGTTCAAATCCCAGAGTTGCCACTTACAACTGTGTGATGTTAGAAATAGTTCTTTAGCCTCTGTGTACCTTGAATTACCTCCTCACACATCACTGGCCTCCTTTCCAGCAGAAACCAGGTACTGGTCACATCTCAGAACAATACCAGATCTAGAGAAGCTAACTTCAGAGGGATGGAATAGACTTATAGGGTCCTTTCCAATGCCACCTTCTCTCCAAAAGCTCTTCCAGATTCACCCATCCTGGCTGGAAGTAATCTCCATGTCTTGAGAGCAATACCTAATAGCCATTTGTTAGGTATTGCTCTCAATGACCCTTATTACTTTCAGTTTTTCATGGTAGATGTTTGTGTCCATATCTTGCTTGGCCTGCTAGATACTTCTAGGTCAGTGAGGATAGAAATCAAGACCATGTGCCTCCACCCTCACTGTTTTCCCTCAGGGCATAATGTCTATAGAGTTGAATTGAGTTACAGAAGAGACGTCCCTTTGAGGGTTGAGGTGCTTGCTGAGACTTAAGCAGGTGTAAGAATCTTGTTCTTTGTCTACCTGTTGGGTGATATCTCTTGGCTCTGATGGCAATGGCTTCTCCATCCCCTTCCCACCAACACACTCATCAGGCTCTTAGCTCTTTCCTACTAAAATACCTTGTGCATGCTACTTCACAACAATGCTGAGTTTAGAGGAATTTACTGGGAAGGGTTGAAATCTGAAATTAGATACAACGGGGTTAGGGGGACACAAATCCAACCAAAATTAGACACAATGGAGAGAGGGTACACAGAAAGCCCTGGATAAATATTTGGTGAATGTCAGAATGAACTAGTTAATGCTTCACCTTGGTCTTACAAGCACGGCAATGGCCCAGTTTCCAGAAATCAGACCATCTGGGAATCTCAGAGGCAAGAAAGGTGAACCAGTGCTAAAGATTGTTGGGCTAGAGCTCAGGAAATCAATCCCTCCCAACTCAGACTTAGATGAGAGTGTGAAATCTAGAAACCATTACTGGGGGTGGAGCTCGAGGTTCTCAGGTGGAGAATTCAAATGTTCCTCTCAGTCCATGGACCTGAATATGGACTGTCCCCCTGCCCCCACCACGTCAAACACCAACCCATGTGAGCACAGGGCTAAGTGAGCAAAACAGCAGTTAGCTTTCAGGCTATTGCACCAATGACATTGATCTCGCCCAAACTGCATTTCCCACTGCTGTTCACCAATGAGACGGGAGAAGTCAATGGCAGCTGCTGAGGGGAAGTGTGGCTGCTGAGGACACCCAGATACCTTCTCCAGATCTCAGCTCGTGCCTTTCATTCGTCATTTCATAATGAGACCCTATAGGGTTTTTTTTTTTTCTTTCTTCTTTTAGGTGGTATCTATTTATATTTTTACAATCAGCATGCATTACTTTTGGAATAAGAAAGAGTAAATATTTTTTAAATATCAGTAATAACAAAATAGAGACTATTCCTGTCCATGAAAGGGTGTTATATGTTTTGCATACATATACTTAGACTAAGAGAAATGCATGATGCATTTATAAAGTCTAACAGCAAGCATCTGGCTTAGAATCCAGCCACTTATTTCCTTCATGAATTCACAAAAATTACTTAATTATTCTGAGCCTGAATGCCTTCAACTGTAAAATAGGAATAAGAACTGCAAAATGGAAATAATAAGCTAGTTTTTAATTATATCATGAGTATTAAATGATGTGTAGTATGTTAAAGTATCCACTATATGCCAGTTTGATAAATGTATACAATCAATAAGTACAGTCCTTTTCCTATTAAAAATAAAAATGAAATATCAGCAATAAAATGAAAACATAAATAATGTCCCTCCATAGTTAAAATTCATCATTGCTTCATTGCTCCCAGGATGAAGTTCAAAGTCCTCCAGATGGCTCCTGAGCCCTGCCTGCTTCCCTTCCCCCCTTCACCCTCCCCGCTCCTCCCCCCCATTCACTTGCTGTTCTTCCAGAGTACTGCACTCTTGCTTTGTCTCTAGCAGGTCCAACTACCCTAAATGCCCTTCCTCTTAGGCTCAACTATATCTGGTCTCACCTTAAATACCATGTCTTCCTGGAGCCTTCCCTGCCCTTCACCCCTAAGTCCAGATGGGGAGGCTGTCTCCTCTCTCTTCCTAGCATCCTGTACTTAATCCCCACCAGAGCCCTTACCTCAGTGAGGTGAAGACATTACACTGTAGGCTCTGTGTCTGCGTAAATACCCTGTTTCCCCAAAAATAAGACAATATCTTATATTAATTTTTGCTCCCAAAGATGTGCTAGGTCTTATTTTCAGGGAATGTCTTATTTTTCCATGAAGAAGATTACGGTACACATTTATTGTTAAATGAAAATAAAGGAAATTTATTACCTGTATACGATGCGGTAGTACGGTAGTTGTCAACATAAACCAGACAAACTGTGAATCCTACAGTATCAAGAATTTACTCATTTATTCAATGACAATCATGTCATCATCTTCTGGAACATCATCATAACAATCCAATTCCTGAATTTCCTGGTGAATTTCTTGTGACTCCATTTCTTTCAGAATCAGTGGACCAAATCTCTCATGTTTAGCCTGGGGGGGGGGGGGAGGCCTTATTTTGGGGAGGATGCCTTATATTTCACTCAGAAGGAAACCTGTAAGTAGGTCTTATTTTCGGAGGATGTCTTATTTTCGGGGAAACACGGTATGTCTTTCTTGTTCTCGGTATATTCTCCGTGCCTGGCATTTACTAGAAGTTCAGTTAAACGTTCTTACTACACACACACACACACACACACACACACACACACACACACACAAAAAAAAAAAAAAAAACTAATAACAATTAGCTATTAGATTTGGAAGGGTTGTTAAGAAAACAGCTAGCCTAACTCCTTTTTTAACAGTGAGACCCAGAGAAGCAATTCAGGTCTAATCCCGGTCCTTTCCTGAATTGCTGTGTGATTTTAGGAAATGACTGGGTGAGTAGGTGGGCTGGTGGGGGAGAAATAGAAGCTCAAGTCCATCCCTTCAAATTGTTGCCAATCAAGGAGAGGAGATAAAACACACAGAGTGAGGACGTGCTAAATTAAACATTTCGGGAGATTCCGTTTTGCTGGGAGATCAGAAAAGGAAGCGAACAGGAAAGCCTGAGGGCAGGAAGGCTCCTGCAGGAGGTGAGGCTAAGCTGAGCAGGCAGGATCCACTAGGCTGTGAGGATGGGAGGCGCAGAGCCCGGCACAGAGCTGGCTCTCCACCCCGTGGGACGTGCGCGTGGAGGGTCAGACACTGCGGATGCAGAGCCCAGCGCTGCCACTTGGGCCTGGCCTGGGACGAGTTTCTCAGCCCTTCTAATCCTCCTTTCCCTGCTCACCATGGGAACCTGGATGTCTAACTTGCAAGAGTTTTTTGATGATTAAACGTGTGACAGTATCTAGAACAGCGCCTGTGCCTAACAGATCGTTTTAAGAAATGCTACTTTCTTTTCTTCCTTCCAGCCACGTAAACAGACTTGACATGTCACTGGCAAGGACACCAAAAGCACAGCTGGGGTTTGGGGGCTGAAGGCTTTTTCTGCCTAACCATTCACAGTATGTTTACTCTGATAGGTGTTCCTCTCTCTCTCTCTCTCTCTCTCTCTCTCTCTCTCTCTCTCTCTCTCTCTCTCTCTCTCTTTCTCTCTATATTTCTCTCTCTCTCTCTCTCTCTCTCTCTCTCTCTCTCTCTCTCTTTCTCTCTATATTTCTCTCTATCTCTCTCTCTCTCTCTCTCTCTCTCTCCTGTTAAATCCAAAAGAGAGAGAGAGAGCTGTTTCTAACCCCCTGGTCAGAGGGAGTCACACCGGGAGCTGTCTCTGACTGTCAACACCCAGGTCTGGCCTGAAGGAATCCCTCCACCACGGGACATATAAGACATAAGATTATGAGACTAAATGTCATTTTCTATGGGACTGGAGGGAGAGGCTTCCATTAAATTATAGAACAATCCTGTAAAATACCTGGGAACATTTATAAAGCTATTGATGTTTCTGTAGGCGAACGGAATGAGGCCTGTGCTGGGGAGAACTTGGGAGGTGGGGAGGGTTTGTTTCAGTTCACCCCGGCTGAGGACAGATTGAGTGATCAGTATAGCAGCAGCACTGCAAAGGAGACGCAGCACATCTCATTCACCGGCGCCTCCCGGGACAGATCGGCAGTGGGTGCTCATGAGTGGAGCTCAGGTCTCGAAGGAAAGCATTTAAAGTTGGATTTGACCAGAGGTTATTCATCTTGGAGGACTTTCAACTCTTGTGGGAATCCAATAGAGAGAACTATGGTCTTGTTCTTGGGAAAACTCAGATGTACCCTAAATTCTACTTGCAGTGTCATGATAGTCTTGGGACCCAGGTGTATAATGCCTCACTTTTTAAAACTTTTCTTTGCAACTATTTCTTCATTTCATTACCCAGTTCCCAGCCTTGGAGACGTAACCCTACCACTAACTGCTTCTCGGGTTGTGAATGGGAACTGAGGACTTTAGTTCCAGGCATCAGCTTTTAGGCTTTCCTCTTGTCTCCTCAGTCTGTCTAGACTAGCAGCTCTCGAACCAGAGTGCACATGAGAATTATTACACTGACAGGCTGATGATAAAAGGAGGACTTCAACTTTATCTCTTACCTAACAGGATGAAAACAGGCACTTATTATATCAGCCTGAACTTTATATTTTTTTAACTTCAGAAAAGAAAGAATAACATTTAAAGAATCTCAGCTCAAGTTGAATATACTCGATGGGGCAGTTAGAGAACGTTCTGGGATTTTTTTACCTGATGCATGGACTTGATGTCCTCTAGCGGGTTTGGGGGACACAGGCTAGAAGCACATGGGCCTCAGAGGGCTGCCACCCAGGACCTAACCCTTTTCCCCCTGGCTGCAGGACTACAGAGTCAACATCTTCCTGCGACAGCAGTGGAACGACCCCCGGCTGGCCTACAACGAATACCCCGACGACTCTCTGGACTTGGACCCGTCCATGTTGGACTCCATCTGGAAACCAGACCTGTTCTTCGCCAACGAGAAGGGGGCCCACTTCCACGAGATCACCACGGACAACAAGCTGCTCCGGATCTCCCGCAGTGGGAATGTCCTCTACAGCATCAGGTGAGCCCACAGCTCGTCGCCTCCATCCTCAGCACTGCCCTGCCCCATTGTCTTCTGGAGCAGACAGAAGAGGCGGGTCAAACAGGTGAAGAGGCCCTGGCTACCTGACACCTTTGCCAGATGGGCAGAGCCAGCCCACAACGTTCACTCAGCAAGTGAGAATAAAATACCGGGCAAAGTCCTAGGGGCGAGTGGTTTATTCTAACCAGGGAGATCCAGGAAGCATCCAAGAGAAGTTAGACCCCTACCCTTACCCAGAATTTCGATAAAGAAAAAGAGAATTCAAAGGCAACTATGGATAGCAGGAGCATGCAGCTACACAGGATGCATACGTTCTAGAGAACCGCTGGACAACACGGTGCCATAGTTAACAATACTATATTGAATGCTTCTACACTTGTTAAGAGGGTTGATCTCATGTTAAATGTTCTTACCAAAATGTTTAAAAATAGCAGGAGCAAAGGCATAAAACCTGAAAAACTTCAGCAACCTCTTGCAGGTCAGTGGCACTGCTCACCGGGACCAGTTAGGGCTGCTCCATCCCTTCTGGAAATGCTTCCCATCCTCCTTACCTTGTAGTGGGTCCAGGAAGCTGGGCCCCCTTCCCCAGCTTCCTGCAGATACTGGTCAGAGGCAAGCTTTCAGAGTCCCCTGCCGCCCCTCCCCACCTAATTCCCAATCTTGTCCCCAAGACATGAAGAAAACGACTAATGTCCATGTGATTCTTACAGATCGCCATTCACTGAAATGTACTTACTAGTTGGGTAACTTTACACAGATGATTTCTAATCCTCCTCACAACCCAATGCAGTAGGTTTTATTGTGCCCATTTTGCAGATTAGACAAGTGAGGACCTGAAAGTTGAGTACTTAGCAAAGTTCCCACAGATAATCTGATGTCTATTCAGAACCGGGTCGTGGCATTCAGTGGGCACTCAAATATTTGCTGAATGAAGATGTTTTTATTTGAAAGGGCTTAAACGGAGCACTGATCCTAAATGACTCTGCCTCCTCATCCTCCCATTCCTCAGGGGACTAAACCTTTTCATTTCCATTAGAAGGTGAGCTTTTAAAAAAAATTTTTTTTTATTTGTATTGACTTCAGAGAGGAAGGGAGATAGAGAGAGAAACATCAATGATGAGAGAGAACCATCTATCGGCTGCCTCCTGTGCATCCCCTACTAGGGATCCAGCTCACAACCTGGGCACGTGCCCTGACTGGGAATTGAACCATGATCTCCTGGTTCCTAGGTCAATGCTCAACCACTGGGCTGGAAGGTGAACTTTAAATGTCCAGTCTCACAGGAGAGGCTGCACAGGTCCCAATCCTCAGATGTGGCCAAAAAGCAGACTGTCTGGGAGAACGGACTTAGAAATCTCTGCAGGGAAAGTATCACCACAGAGGGGCAGGCTGGGAGGAACCAGAGGCAGATGCCTTCCAAACCTGGGAGCACACTCCAACCCACCACCCTTCCAGTCTGGATGGGCTCAGCAAATGGTACCAAGGCCGTGGCTGGCTGGCGGTCAGGGAGGGTCACCCTGCCTGGCTCTTGCTGCTGCCAGGCTAGTTTCATGTCTCTGGGAAGCTAGGCCCCAGTGCAGCATGACAGAGGAACAAATCAGCAGAAAGTGCTATTCCCAAGGTCATTCAACTTCAGGAAATTAACCCAGTGTGACAGCTGCCCCATCTTGGAGGTTTCAGCTTCAGAAATCAACTGCATTCACTTTCCTTCTCCTCTTTCCTTCTCTCTCTCATCTCCTTCTCTCTTTCCCCTCTCCTTTTCCCCCTCTTGCTTCTACTTTGTGCTTGAAGGGACCCACATGGGAGCTATGGGTGTGAGCTGGAGGGCAGAGGTTCACACAGGGCCTGGTGCCTCACCACGTGCCACCAGGGTGCCAGCACTGAGTGATCACCTCCAACTCGGTGCCTTTCAGGTCAGCAGTGCTGGGAAGCCAGCCAGCCAGCATTCACGCTCAGCATCCCAAGGATGGCAGACCTGGTTAAATCCTGCCTGAGCCATTGGCTTGCTGTGTGACCTTACACGAGCCCCTCCCTACCTTCCCTCCTGCGCACCTCACCTGTCAAATGAGGGAGTTGGCCTGATGATCTAAGTCTCTTTCTTCTCCGTCTCCTGCAGCAGGTGCTCAGATGTTGGCAAAGCCATTAAAGCAGAAAAGCCCGAATCCCAGCAGGAGCAGCAGACCGCGGGCTCTGCTAAGGGGGCTTCCTCTGGGTCTAAGGCGACTGCCCTCTGCAAGGGTTGAATAACCCAGAATAAGCAGCTAGCCCAGAAGCCAGGGATGCCCACCACTTCCCAGCTGACACCAGCAGGAGCCCACAGATGTGAGCCAGCTGTGTTTGGACACCAACTGTTTAGGGATCTTTTGAAATAACTTTTGATGAGCATAGGGTATGAAGTGGGGAGAGTCAGGAACCATGGGCAGCACCTGCTGCCAGTGTACCTGGGGATGCCTGAGACCTGGTGCTGCTCAGAGGATCATTCAGACCCTGTCCAGACCCAAGGCCTCTGCAGAAGAGCAGGGCTGGGGGAGCCCCCAGCCTCCAGGTCTTCGGGCACCTTGCTAACGGCAGGCCCCGAGGAGCCAGACAGACTCCAAAGAAACACAGATGTTCTATTGACTCTGTGACCTTCATCTCTCTGCCCCATTTACATATCTGAAGTGTGGAAATATACATATGTTGGTTCCCTGACCTCCTTGACCCCTTGACCTCTCCAAGTTAAGTGGCTTCTGGTAGTAACTAGCATGGAGGCACAATTTCCCTGGTCTGTGGACCCAGCATCATTCGACTCCCTTCTCTCCCCAGAATCACCCTGACGCTGGCCTGCCCCATGGACTTGAAGAATTTCCCCATGGACGTCCAGACATGTATCATGCAACTAGAAAGCTGTGAGTCCCTCACGTGAGGCCTCTAGAAAGAACCAGTCTCCCCTCTACCCACAGGGCTGGCCGAAATCCTCACACAGCTGCTCCCAGCTGCTGGCCCCAGGAGGTTACTGCAATAGCTCAAAAGGCCAGATGAGGAGCTTGGCTCTGAGAGAATGCTTCAGAAATATAACTCCCCTTATATTGTCAGAGGCCCAGCTCTGGAGCCAGCAGCATTGTCCAAAGAGGCACTGTCTCCTGTCATTCATGAACATGCTCCCCAGTAGTCCTGGGGAAATAGCTGGAATAAGACATGGTCCTTGAACTTACAGGGAGACAGATGACTGGCTAACACAGGGCAGCGAGTGGTAGGCGTTCTATTAGAAGTAGAAAAGAGGGTGGCCTCGTGGCTGAAAGCGGGCCTCCTTCTGATTGGGAAGAAGGCACGGTATTGGGAAAGGTTTTATGGAGATCACGTGAACCAGGATTTTCACAGCTGGGGTAGGTAGCTGGATTCTTTGACTGTAAACCCAGAGAGCAATCAGATGCATTTTAAAGGTAGAATTAAATGGAAAGATATGGAGGTTCCTCATGGACTTGTAGGAGAAACCAGAAGCACGGAAACTGGGGCAGAGCATTTAGGCAGCAGGAACTATTATAATGGGCCCTCCCCTCAGAGCAACACCTCTGAAGACAATCAGCACCAGCCAACCTCTGAGCCTCCTGAGACCTCACCCAAGGGCCAAAATCCTGGGGCAAAGGCCTAGTTGAGTCAGCATCTCACTCTTTGGCCCCAAATGATAGTCCCACCACAAAAACACCCCGTAGTCATTCCCCTGAGGAAAGTCTGCTGTGAGCAAAAGAGGAAGCTGCAAGGATGGTATACAGGCAGGAATAGCAGATGTCAACTGAACTTGACCAGGAGGTAAGGGGGAGGGGCAACAGGACACGCTAAGGTAGGGTGCTGGGAGTTATAGGGAGAGAAAGAGAAGGGTTTGGGGTAAATATAAACAATTAAACCAGTTTTAACTTCCTAGGTGGAGAAGGAGGGGGGAGAAGCAATATGGTTTCATGAGTTCCCTCAAGTGCCTGGTGCCTCTCTCTAACCCTAAAGCCAGACACACCTCAAATAAGTGCTTCTAGGTGGTGACTGCTCCTTCTTCTTCTGATCCCATCCCAGTTGGCTATACCATGAATGACCTCATCTTTGAGTGGCAGGAGCAGGGAGCTGTGCAGGTGGCAGATGGACTAACTCTGCCCCAGTTTATCCTGAAGGAGGAGAAGGACTTGAGATACTGCACCAAGCATTACAACACAGGTAGGTGTGAGGGGCCACCCTCCGCAGGTCCCACCTCCCCGCCCCCACCAGGGCCAGAGATCATCGCAAACATCCATTCAGTCATTGCTTCAACATGATGGACAGAGCTCTGTGTTTATTCCTAGTGGTTATATATTTATTAAAGTGGCTCCGACCCTTTCTTCCTGTGAGTCCTAGGGTAAAAGTAACTTAAACTTAGTCCCCAGCTCATCACAAAGAAAGTTAGTCTTTATTCCAGGCAGCAGGGCACCTAACTCAAAATGGACCCAATTCCTAAGGCAGAAGGAAGAGCCAGTATTGGGAGGACCTCTGTGTCAGAGGAATTGCTCAAGGCAAGGGATGGAGTGTAGGTAGTCCCGATTAAGGTGAAGAAAGGAGGGACATGGGGTGGAAAAGCAGGCAGAGCACCATTGTGAAGGACAGACTAAAGAGTTTGAACTTTCCCTGCAGGTAATGGGGATCTTCTTGTATGAGGAGAGAAGGAAGGAAAGAAAGGTTTTTACAAAGGGAAATAACAGGATCCAGTCATGTTTTGGGAAGAAAACTGGCAGAAGGAAAGAGAATGGTCCACTTAGGCCCACTCTTTGCAACAAAATAGTGAGGATGAGGATGATCGCAACTGACATTCCCGAGCACTAATGATGTGTGAGGACTGTGCTAAGTTCTTTATAGGCACCATCTCATTCTCTCATCACAGTTACCATATGAGTAAACATGTGAGGTAGGTATTTTATTATTATTATTATTATTATTATTATTGTCATCTTCATCATCATCCCCAATTTTCCATAGACAAGATTGTTCTGACCTCAAAGTGTTGTTCCTATCCACTAGGCTACTTTGCCTTCTCATTACCATTTCTTGCAGGTAAATTCACCTGCATTGAGGCTCGGTTCCACCTGGAGCGACAGATGGGCTACTACCTGATCCAGATGTACATTCCCAGCCTGCTCATTGTCATCCTCTCCTGGATTTCCTTCTGGATCAACATGGATGCTGCCCCAGCCCGTGTGGGCCTGGGCATCACCACCGTGCTCACCATGACCACCCAGAGCTCTGGCTCCCGAGCATCCCTGCCCAAGGTAAGTGCCACTGCCCATGCGCACAGAGCACCTGGACAGGTAGGAGGACACTCATCTCCCTCCCCTGCCTGCAATAAGGACAGCACGAGGAATTAGTCACTATTTCTTCATCTACCACACTTGGCAAGGTCCAGCACTCTGATTCACCAAATCCTTCCTCCAGATTTAACATTATGTTCAAAACAAACACCAAAGGAAGGAAGGAAGGAAGGAAGGAAGGAAGGAAGGAAGGAAGGAAGGGAGGGAGGGAGGGAGGGAGGGAGGGAGGGAGGGAGGGAGGAAGGAAGGAAGGAGGGAAGGGAGGAAGGAAACTTTTTTTTTTAAAGGAGAGTCTATGGTAGTTATCTTTTTTTTTAATATATTTTATTGATTTTTTTTTTTTTAACAGAAAGGAAAGGAAAGGAAAGGGATAGAGAATTAGAAACATTGATCAGCTGTCTCCTGCACACCCCTACTGGGGATGTGCCCACAACCAAGGTAGATGCCCTTGACTGGATTCGAACCTGGAACCTTTCAGTCTGCAGGCCGACACTCTATCCACTGAGCCAAACCGGTTTTGACAGGAAGCATTATTTTCAATACAATCACGACACCTTTTAGTCCATTCTCTACTAACATTAGACACACATTCTGCTTCATTTACTATGAACACTCAACTCCTCCACTCACTTTCAGTGCTGTGTACAACATTCCACCCCTTTCACCATTAATGTAGATACTCTGTATTGGGAGTCTCCAATATCACCCCCATGTTCAGAGACTTGATAGGACTCAAAGACTCAGCATATAGTTGTACTCAAGGCTAAGACATCTTACAGTGGTATATCCAGGATGCACAGCTAGATGACAAGGAAAGTGACATGTGCAGAATCTGGAGGAATCCATGGACAGGCTTCCTTGCTCTCCCCCTCCCTCCCACAAGGGACCACAGAGAGCACACTCTTACCCCAGCAACAAAAGGCAGCACAAGTGTGAAATGTTTCTTCCCAGAGAGACAGAAAGTTTAGAGATTCATTTAAGATTCATTATTGGGCAAGGCCGGTGTGGCTCAGAGGTTGAGCTTCGACCCATGAACCAGGAGGTCAGAGTTCAATTCCCAGTTGGGGCACATGCCCAGGTTGTGGGCTCAATTCTCAGTAGGGAGCGTGAAGGAGGCAGCTTATGGATGATTCTCCTCATTGATGTTTCTCTCTCTCCCTTTCCCTTCCTCTCCCTAAAATCAATAAAAAAACTTATTTTTCTTTAAAGATTCATTATTGAAGGTTTTTACTGGATGCTGGGTGCCTAGAACATAACAAAATTCAAGATCCCCAGAAGGAAAACAGATGTTCAGCATAAACCATGTTGTTTGCACAAGCAGTCCAAGCACCCTTATTAGTTAGGGAAAGTGGGAACAACCCCCAAATCCAACTTCCCAAATGTCCTCCAAGGGCCAGCCTTGCAAGCAGGTCCTTTGTAAGGTAGCAGCCTCATGTGTTATGCCTGATATGTTAACCCTCTCTACATACCTTAAGCTGATACTTATATCTCTAATGTTAAATACCACTTCCTAATACATTCACTATTAACTCTTAAGTAGTATGCTATTCCATTCACTATTAACCCTAGACCACAGATTCCACTCCATTTACTAGTAATGCCAGGTACATATTCTGCTTCATTCATTCTAGGCCAGACACCACATTCTGCTCCATTCTTCCAAGGCCGGACACAGCATTCCGCTTCATTCATTACTGACAACAGACACTAACTCTCCTCCAGTTGCCCTCACTGTAAATATACCATTCTGTTCCCTTCACTATTAACACTAGAGCTCAAATTCCCCTTATTTCACTTGTAACATCAGACATAATGTTCTATTTCATTTACTCTTAGTGCCAAATAACACATACTCCTCCGTCCCCCTGTGCTTGAGAACCGAGGTTCTGCTCCCTTCACAGTGAATGCCAAGTGCCCATTTTTCTGTGCTCTCTTCTAACGCTAGGCACTGCCTCCGCCTACATTCCCGCTGTCGTTGGAGACACATTCTGCTTTATCCATCCAACACTAGAAGCAACATCCTGCACTGCTCCCAATGCCAGACACCACCTTCTGCTCCCTCATGCTAAGTGCAATGTGCAGCATAAAGTTCAATTAATGCCACTTGACATTCTGTTTTGATACAGAAACACTGAAATAACACACAATGAGCACCATAACACCCTTTACCTGCATTCCAATTGTTAGCATTTTGCCTCATTGCCTTCATCTCTGTCCCTCTATATATAGATAGGTAGGTGGGCAAGGGAAGTAGGTAGAAAGATGCACAGTTTTTGCTCAAGTATTTGAAAGCTACCCACATTATGACAATAAAGAATAGGGATCACAATGATATTATGGCATCTAAAAAAATTAACATTAATTGAATAATTATTATGGAATTAGGAATAACACAAATTCAAGCCCCCTATGGACATCTCACCCCTAGCTTTTCTGTTTAAGCTTTTTGATCAACCTATTGTTTGCCTCAATAATTATCTGATGCTTAACAGTTGTCACTGTTTTCATCAAGTGCCCCCAGGGAAAGGCTGTTCAGACTGGGCCAGCAATTTTCAGTGAGCCCTGCCCGCCCCCCATTAGGTCCAATAATGACAGTCCTCTGGAGATGGAGCTTTACACAAGCTCCAACTCTGCTCTGCCCCATCAGTGGCTGCCAGGACATTGGTTTTCAAGGCTGGCATGGAGCTGAGGGAAGGGGATGGAAATGGGCCAATTTAAAATGCCACAAAGCCCCAAGGGAAATTAAAACATATGTCCACACAAAAATTTGTACACAGATGTTTGTAGTGGCATTATCCATAATAGTCAAAAGGTAGAAACAACCCAAATGCCCACCAGCTGATGAATAGATCAACAAAATGCGGTATATTAAAACAATGGAATATTATTTGGCCATTAAAAATGAAATACTGCCCGGCTGGCATGGTTTAGTGGTTGAGTGTAGACCTATGAACCAGGGGATCATGGTTCAATTCCCACTCAGGGCACATGCCCAGGTTCCAGGCTTGATCCCCAGTGTGGGGCATGCAGGAGGCCAATGATCAATGATTGTCTCTCATCATTAATGTTTCTCTCTCTCCCTCTCCCTTCCTCTCTGAAATCAATAAATATATATTTTTAAATGAGATACTAATACATGTTACAATATGGATAAATTTTGAAAATGTTATGCTAAGTGAAAGAAATTAGTCATAAAAGGTCACATATTATTCCATTCATATGAAATGTCCAGAACAGGGAAATTTATAGAGACAGAATGGATTACTAGTTGCTTAGGACTGGGGGTAAGGGAATTGGGGCAATAGGGAGATGACAGCTAAAAGTTACTAGGTTTTTTGTTTTGTTTTTTTGAGGTGATAAAGTTCTGAAATGGACTGTGCTGATGGTTGCACAGTATCCGTGAATGTATAAAAAAAATCATGGAATTGAACACTTTAAATGTGTGTATTGTGCAGTATATAAATTATATCTCAATGAAACTGCTTTTTAAAATACTCCAAAGCTTGCTGTTCTGAGATTCAGTTGTCTTCCTTAAATAAATGCCCACAGGATTGCTGTTGGTCTAATGGCTAATTACCAGAGTTCTGCAAAAAGTTTATTGTGACCATTTTTGCTGGTTCTCTTGTTGCTTTGATGGAGGAGCGAGTTTTTGAAACTCTTATTGCACAATTTGCTGTCATTCTTCACTTTGACATTAGTTGTGGCATCCCGTTCCTTCTCCCTGAGACTAAACACAGCATTCTGTTCCACTGAATAATAATGCTGGGCCCACCGTCCTCCTCTCGCCAGTACTCTTCCAGGCACCGTGTTCCATTGTGCCCAATATCCTGCCCAGTCTACTTGATGTGTTTTTCTTTTCTTTCTTTCTTCTGTAACCTCCACCCTAATATCCCAGCTAAGGAGAGGACAGCAGTGGGGGACGAGAGGAGTTACTGAGCAGCAAAAAACATTGCACCACACTCAATATTCCACCCTCCTCTGCCCTCACTCCCTTGTGTCCTCCCCCCTCTTCCCCACCTCAGGTGTCCTATGTGAAAGCCATTGACATTTGGATGGCGGTGTGCCTGCTCTTCGTGTTCTCCGCCTTGCTTGAGTATGCTGCTGTCAACTTCGTGTCTCGGCAGCACAAGGAGCTGCTCCGGTTCAGGAGGAAGCGAAGACACCACAAGGTAGGCCTTTGGGTCACTGCCCGAGGGAGGAGGGACAGCTGGTGGCAGCCTTGTCTTGTGATACTTGTGTTGCTGGACCATCCTTCTCGGTGGAAAAGGCAGGCATGAAACAGGAATTAAAGTCATAGAAGTCCTGGCTTCCTCTCCTATAAATAAGGCCCTAATTGGGTCTATGGGCAGTCACTCTTTCAACCGTGAAAACACTGCAGAAATTATCAGGTTGCACCCAAAGACAGAACTGATGGAGCAAATGCTGATGGCACCAAGATAATGACTAGCTAAAAACCTAAAGCATGGCAGGCTGCGAAATGCTAATTGGTGTTTCCTGCAGGACTGCACTATTTCAGTGGGCATGGTTCCAGAGGGGAGATCTTAGAGTAGAATGTCCACATCCCAGGCTTCTGCTTCCTACCTCCAAGAAAGAGCCATCAGGAAAGATCCTCCCATGAGCAGATTCTCTCACTAAGGGACTAAATAAAGGAATATTTGGCAGGCCATCTCTGAAAAGTCACCCGCCACCAAATGCCACTGGGGAGCGTGCAGCCTGTGGGAGCAAACTGGCCCCACACCTGATCCATAGTTACCTCCCCAGGAGGATCAGAGAACCCACTCTTCTCTCCAACCTCATCTTCACATTTGATTGCTGTTGGTGTCACTGGGAGGATTTGACCTCCAGGCCAATTGGCTGTGAGGACCAGCTGTGACTACGGTGGGAGAGCTGCTGTGCAGGAGACACCCCTATGGAGCAGGATTGTTTCAGTGGGGCTTTGGTGCTCACTGGGTCTGCCCCTTGAGTGTAGCTTGTGGATGTGTAGAGTTATAATCTGGTGTGGTCTGAAGCTGTCTATCAGGTGCACTGGCTCTGGAGCATCCCAGAAGGTGCAAAGTCAGCCACTGCCTGAGGCTACCTGACAGGAGCTACAGAGAGATCTGGAGATTCCTCCTATCTGTATCAGGTTTGGAAGTGCCCAGCTGAGGCCTAGCTGTGAAGCAAAACAAGCTAGTGCTTGGGCCTTTTATTGATGTTTGGGGCATGCCCACACCAAATGTAGCTTGTTTGAGAGATATTAGCAAAGTCTGAAGCCTGAGCCAAGATAAGCCATTCATATGGAAAAGTTGCTGCATACAGCTTGGGTGGGGCTTCAAATTGGATGGAGTGGGGTCTCAGGGAACCAGCAGGGCAGAACAAACAGTGTGTTCCAGGTTGATGGGGACTCAGATATGATTTCTAATCAGCCCTGGGCAGAGGAAGTCCCAGCATAGGAACAATGACCCCTGTGAGCTGCCCCCAAGTTCCTGCCCCAATGCCAGACAATCCAGTTCCTCCCTGTATGTGTCTACATCTCCCAATGCCTCCTGGCGTTGAAGCTCATAGGAAGTGAGTTAAGTAAGTTCATGCCTTTCCCTTTAAGAGAAACACCTGGGTCTCAGGAAACCTCCACGTCCCTCAGCCACAATCCCCGCTCATTTTTACAGCCTGAAGTTACAGAGACTTTTCTTCCCAGCTCTGGGACCTTCAGTGGGGGATCTGGTGTGGGCCTGGGACTCCTTGCTTCTCACAGTGGCCTCTGAGGGGATGATCTCCCTCAGTTTAAAGAAAAACAATGGTACACGTGGATGCTGGACCAGCCCATTCCATGTCTCAGTCCCTCCTACCAGTCTCAACATGCCTTTTTACTTTTCTAGTTGGACATCCAGTCAGCCAGCTTTCAGGTGGTTCTGAATGATGGTTGTTCTGTAATTTAGTTGTAATTTTGATGTGGTTGTGGGAGGTGGCGAGGACTGACCTTTACCTACGCTGACATCTTCTCATGTATTATTTATGCCCTTTCTCTATTGCCCCTGTGCGTCCCCAACTCCCTGCCTTGGGCTCACTATCAACATGCTTGCTGCCCTTATCCTTCTCGTCTCTCCATTTCTGAGCTAAGTGATCATCCCCTGTTCATATGTTCACTCAGTGTTTAGGGGTTAATGAATGTGATAGACTTTACTCTGAGTTCACGGAGCTTACAGTCTAATGAGAGAGGTAGCCATCAATCAAGTAATACAACATGTTAAGAGCTTCCAGGAGTGGGGAGAGGCAGCTTTCAGGGACCTTATGGAGAACATGCAGGGACTCCTAGCTTATTGCTGGGCTCAGGGAAAGCTTCTGAGTAAGAATTAATTCAGTGGAAGAGAAGGAGTTGGAAGCAGGACTGGAGGTGGGAGTGTGCCCTGGCCAGAGAGGACAGATGGGGCAGGGGCCCGGAATTAGAGAGTGAGTGTGGCATTTCCGATCCCATGGAGATGTTTCAGGGCGAGTGGAGCACAGGACGCCCGAGAGACAATGGCACAGATGAGACTGGAGAGGCAGACAGGGTCCTCCCTCAAAGCTCACATAGAAAGGACACAAAGCTACACGCCATGAGAGCAGACAGTGGGACTCCATGATTCTGGTCCAGGCAAGATGACTTAGCTCAGGAAGGGAGAGATGAGAAGGACAGGCAGCAGGCTTGTTGGTGTGAGCCTAAGGGAGGTGGGGTGCACAGGGATGACTCAGGAAGTGCCACAATGCTGGCAAGTGTGCACAGGGAGAGAAAAGTCTGGAAAGGTAAGTGGGAGCCAAACAATGAAGGGCCTTGAATGAAAACCTGATACAGGCCCAGAGCCACAGCCGCCAGGGGTATGGGGGACATGGAAATTTTAAGAAACTGTGGCTTCCCGGCTTAAGAAATACAGATGAGGCCCACAGCTCCCTCCTGGAGAATTTGCCCCCTTGCCCCCACCCACACACCAGAAGATGTTAACTGGGGATGGGATGGGGGAGGAGGGCAAAGAGGCAACAGAAGCAAAGCAGGGGATCTCTCCAAATTGTCCCCTGGATTTCCAATAAAGCAGCATCCAGAGTGTGTACTCATCTCTGACCTCTGATGGGCAGAAGAACCTTTGAGGTAGTGAGATGACTCTTAGCCCCACTGGTAGGTAAAAATGCAATAAAACAAACCCTGAGACTCACAGAAGAAAGAGACTTGCCTATGGTCCTACGTTAGAAGGTAACAGAGCTGACAGGTGAACTCGGGTCTCAGGACCCTATGCCCCCTTTCCATCCCCTGGTTTGCATCTGTTTAAGACACGTGAGCGGCGCCCCTCTATAAGGCGTAACTCCCCCCGCCAGCCAGAAAGCCTCAGAGTCCTGGAGCAGTGCAGCGGGGGGAGGAGGGGTGCAGACGGCGTGGCCTGGCCCCAGGGGAGTGCCTTGCAGGGAGGGTGCCCAGCCCCTGTCTTATTTTAAGTAGAACCCCATGATGAATCTATTCCAGGAGGATGAGGCCGGAGAGGGCCGCTTCAACTTCTCTGCCTATGGGATGGGCCCCGCCTGTCTACAGGCCAAGGATGGCATCTCGGTCAAGGGCGCCAACAACAATAACACCACCAACCCGGCTCCTGCGCCGTCCAAGTCCCCGGAGGAGATGCGGAAACTCTTCATCCAGAGAGCCAAGAAGATCGACAAGATATCGCGCATCGGCTTTCCCATGGCCTTCCTCATCTTCAACATGTTCTACTGGATCATCTACAAGATCGTCCGCAGGGAGGACGTCCACAACCAGTGACCGGTCCGGGACAGGGGAGGCTGGGAGCGGGTGGTGGGACCAGCACAGGCACCTGAAAGGCGAAGAAGAGGCGGGAGAGGGCGGGGCACGCATACACGACTCCCACTCTCTCTCTGCACCGTGTGCAATAGCAAGAGGCAGTGATACATAAGTCTTAGAACGTGGCACTCTCTATTTAACCACGGGGAGCTGAGGGGAGGGGTTTTCTAACATAGGAACTGAGGGGGGGAGGAAGGGAAGGGTGCAGAGGGGCGGGGGGAGAGGGGGCGGTCCATGGGCTTGATGGGCTGTGCAGTTTTGCTGTTTGAAAGGAGAGTGCAGCCTGCCCCAGAGCAGAAGGAAAGCAATGTAATATATGATATATATATATATTCATGCTTACTATTAATGCAAAACCACACGAACAAATGATGTTTCTTAACCTATCAGCCTAATAACTGCTTAAATCGTTAAAGTCACGGAAGTGATGGACCATTTCCCCGCCCGAGTGGAAACAGTCACAAATAAGCTTGCTCTGGTGTGTGGCTGCTTCGCGCCCCTCCAAACGCCATGCCTGTCTTCACGCCCACCCTGGCGGACACATGCCAAAGCTTCCGCCTCTGCTTCCACAGGGCCGTGTGGCCGGGGCGTGGGCAGTGGACATGGGCAGAGGTGGGGCGCAGAAGGGAGTGATGAAGAGATGGGATGTGTCAGAGGCGCGAGGATGGAGACTCCAGATAACCCTGCGCAGTCCTCAGGCTAAGGGTCGCGCCCTCTCGCTTCTATGCTCCAGCACCCGTCCCCTTACTGTCCGCCGCCACCCAGAAATGCCACCATGGTCTTCTCATTATATTGCCAATATGCAATCTTTTTTATGGTTAAAAAAAAAAGTAATAATCTCAAGAAATAATGTGAGTAGACTCGAGTGTGAACAAATGCACTTTTTCAAATGTCTATTTTTTTGGAAAGCCTCTTTGGAATAGGGAATGGCTGTATAATTGGGAAGGTGGGGTCAGTGGAATGAATGAATTATGACAGGTGGTTCTGCAGAGTGAAGTTTTAAGAAGGAGAGGTGGGTACTGAAGCTGCTACAGTATACATATATACGGGTGGGAAGAAATGGGACTGTGTAGAAAGTCTGATCATTATATTTTTGACATTTCATGTACCGCAAATAATGTGGGAGTGTGGGGGGAGGACCCATTATATTTTTATAAGTCTTTTTTTTTTTTTCTTTTTCGGTGCTTTGTTTAGCTTTAACATTTAGGAAAATTGGACAGCTATTTCTCTTTCCTTCTAAGTCTGACATGCCAGACCTATCCCCGAATAGGTAGAGAACCCAGAAAGAAAGGAGAGAGACTAGAACATGGATTGTGAGGGAGTCCAGCAGAAGGGCCCAGCTGCCCCCAGATGGCAGCCTCGAGGGGGGCTGCAGAGGAAAGAGGGGCTGTCTCCAGCAGCCTCCACCCCTCTCTGCCAACCCCACCAGGCCTGAAGTTCTGGCACCTTGGGCTTGGCCTTCTCCCCACTACCCGATTCCACTTCTTTCTTTGCACTTTAGTGTCTTAGCTTTGGCTCAAAGTCAGTCGATGGTGAGACGGAGCGGACAATCAGTTTGTACTGCGGCTTGGGGTTTCGCTTGTGTCTAGAGTGTCCCCAACCCGGGGCAGGCCCCAGATGAGACACTGGGAGCCTAACCCCTCCCTAAAGCACCTTCCCGTAGGGACTCTTCTCCTGTTCCCTGAGGCACAACCGCTGATGCCTGCAGAGACCAAGACAAGGATCTAGAAGGACTTAAGTAAAAGAGATGCACTATGCAGCCAAAAAGGGATTTGGCTCTGGGGCTTGAGGACAAAGCTGTTTACAGGGGCTTTCCAGGCCAGTGAGTCGTGCCTCCCCTTCTCGGGCTATGCAGACCAGAGCTGAACTGTGTTCCAGCCCCGGGTGATGTGGGCAAAACCTAGAATCCTTTTCTGAGAAGCACTGACAGAGGGGAGCCATGTGGGGGAGTCTCTCATCCAAGACCATCCTTTCCCACCACAAACTTGTGTCTGTGGAGGAAAAGTTAAATAGAGGGATTGGGACCACCACCAGTTCAAGACCAGAATATCTGCCTTTGAACTGCTATTAGCACCTTTCATTTAGCACGATATTCACTTTATTTAAGGGAGCAGGAAAAGCTCCATTCATGAGTCTTTGAAGAGACTATTAGCCCCTTTCACTTAGAACTTTATTTAAAAGAAAAAATATTTTCTAATGAAAAAAATAATAAAGAGGCCCTTCTGCCTACTTTACTCATTGCTCATCTGAATTCAGAAAGCCTGAAGTCTGGGTGAGTCAGGCAACGAAGGCGCCAGGCCCTGTCGGGGACTAGAGACAGTGCCAATTGTTGAGACATTCTGCCTCCACCCAAACAGCAGAACCCACAGATTTCAGACTGGGATCCCTGGATGACGTGTCCGGAATCTCCCTGAGACAGAAATCGCAGGGCCACTTGCCCAACCTCGGCTGGGGCCTTGACCTTCTGCCCATATCCAACTTGCCCACTGGGAGCTGCCAGTTCTAGCAGAAAGTATCCAACAGACAACAGAATGATCTCCTTAGGACACAGAGCTGGGATGTCACTGGAATCTCTCAGATTATTCCAAACATGGCATCCCTCACAAAAAACAAATGTGAGTGAAAGGAACCTGAATTCTAAGCCTGCCTCTAACCTGCTGGGTGACGAGGGGTAAATGACTTAGCTTTGCTTTCTCTAAATGCATGTGGGGAGAGTGGTATAGTGGCCTCTAACTCTCTCCTTGCTCTAACTGTGCTTGAGCCAGTCTTCAGGACATTCATTCAGCAAACAGTTTGATGTCACCCTGATTTCTGAACCTCCCCAGTGCACACACACATGTATGTGCACACATATGTGGACCCACACAATTCTTATTGCCCTCCTTTGAAAAATTGACAGACTCATTTTTCCTCTTGCTCTGCTTTACCAAAGGGGAACCGTGGTGGGGTAAATATCAACCATTATAAAGTCAAAACTAGCATCATGAACTAGGCAGGGCAGGGCGCATGCTCAAGAAGACATTCTCATTAGTGTATAATGTCGCTAAGGATTTAGCAATAAACTACATAGACTTCATCATTATAGAAACTCAAACTAGATAATTTAGGCCAAATACCTTTTAGGTGGCTCCATCATATAGGACAATACTTTCTGAGGATACCGTGGCTTAGCACTACACCTGCCAAGTGCCACTGTGAGGGGGAAACTGATTTAGGTACAATGAGTGGTTCACTGATTTTCAAGCTCTTTACATGTACAGATCAGTATTTATGCGCCAAGGGAGAATTTATACAGGCACAGAGGAGTTGCTTTCACCCACCCCCAAAACTGCAGCTATTCCTGGGAGCCAAATTTAGGCGATAGCAATTAAGCAGACAGATTAATACCAGTAACTTCCCACCTATTCGTTTATAATGTATCTCATTTGTTTCAAGAGCAGCCAAAATAAATGGCTCAGCTCTGCCACCCTCTGGTCCTTTTAAACATTCAAAAGTCCGCTCTTAGCTGTAAATAGAAAGAAAATTGAGTGTGCATGCTCATGAGAAACACCTTAACTATAACTCTAATTTTAGTTCAAGTCTAGAAAGACAAAAGGTCATTTGATCCAAATTATTTCTTCTTTTAAGCTTTTGATAAATAAGAAATGTATGTCCCTACAAAGCTCACCAGTATTTTTCATAGGCTTTTTTTTATATATATACTGGGGAGAAAGTAAATATGGCAGGAATGGTTCCTTTCTTTCAAAGTCCCCCTTTTCATGAGCATCATTAAAAAGAGGTGGCTTTATGAGGCTCTATAATGTTAGGTTGCCAAGTAGATTGGTGCCCCAGCTAAGGTGATACAATCACTGACAAGTGGGTCTTTTGTGAAAATTAGATTCCTTAGTTAATTGCAACACTGAAGGGAGTTGTCATTGTGTCTGCAGGAACTGCCTCCTTAGTAGGAACAGCTGGCAAGCAGAGGGCTTGGTAGTGGTGCAATCATGCCAACTTCAGGACTGGTTGGAAATCTGGGATTTGCTGCCATTCCCCAGTCCAGCTGGAAGCCCAAACCTGGACAATGAGCACCCCTCAGGAAGCTGATTTATTCAACCAGCACCTGCTGCACACTCTACCCCACTCCGCAAGGCGGTGGGAAGATGGAGCTTTCTCTCTGGGCTCCGTTTCTCGGATTAACCAGAAAGCTTCTCTGAGGGGCTGGTGAGGTCTGTTGAGAAGGGGTGATTGGCTCTCTACCCATGATATAAAGCATTGTTAATTCATAAACCAACCAGACCAGAAATTCTCTAAACAGACAAGCAGGAAAGGAATTTTTAAGATATAGTTTAGCTCTTTTCGCTCCACTAAGCCCCTTCTCTTAGAAACCCACTCTAGAAGTTTGAATTAAGGACCTCTTCTTTTCCTGCAGCTCCATGAAGCTAGAAACAGGAGCTCATCCTGGCCAAAGAGAGAAATAAAAGAACTAGGCCTTGCTTGGTTGAGCTGGCTTACTTTTATCAATTTGTATCAGTGTAAGGAAGAGCGCATGTTGGAAAGGTTTTGGTCTCACAGTATCCTGAAATTCCAATGGGTAGAACACCTTAAACCCTATGGATTTAAACTTTTAAAGTCCTAGTCGGTTTGACTCAGAGGATATAGTTGGCCTGTGGACTGAAGGGTTGTCACAGCATGTGCAGAAGGCAACCAATCAATGTGTGTTTCTCTTCTATTTTCCCTTCTCTCTTCTTTTAGTTCAAGTCTAGAAATCACTTTTAAAAATAGCTTTTAAATAACTTTTAAAAATCCTGAAATGCTACCTCTCCACCCTAGCCCAATAGTAAGAGAATGAAAGCACTGACTTTTTTCTAACTGTCCACGCTGAAGATCTGAGGATACCAAGGCATTCAAGGGTGCCCTGCAAACATCCCTCCCAGGCCCGAGTGGCCTAGAATCATGAGGGCCCAGGCTAGATGATGCTTCTATCAATTTTTCATCCTGTTGCTTCCTTAAGGATTTCTCAAGCTGTAAAGACAGCAATGGCAGGAGATGGGTTTGCTCATACGTGGGTGCTATGTCATGCTGTTTTGATGGAGCTGTGTGGTTATTTAAAGCGATAATTAAGGTGCTTTATCATTCTTTGGAACAGCAAAATGAATTCCACAGTAGAAATTATTGCCCAATAATTTTTAGGATCATTAAGGCTTTTTCAGCATCCAAACCATTACTTCTTCCTCCGTTGCTCCCCTCCTCCCACCGCCTCCCTCTGTCTGCATCTCCTCTGTCTCATCAGTCTGCACATTTCATTTTGAGACTGGCCTCTGCAGAGGATGCTGGTTTATTTCTGTGGGGATAAGAATGGGCCAGGAGCTCCTGTCTCATTTGTTTTAAGGCTACGATTTGTATTCCCTCCTCTAGCCCATGCAGTTTGCAATTTCACTGCTCTGAAAATCTCCACGGGAACACTGGGTCAAGAAGTCAGAGTATAGAGAATGGAGAGCCAAAAATATACCCTGCAGAGAGCCCAGCAACAAAAATGATATTTTACATAAGGCTGATAACCAGCTACAGAGCAGAACCAGCTAACTAGTCTGAGGATGAAAGGTCCTTGCTGGCTACATGCAGGTTCCAGGCATAATGAGGTCCCCATCCCCACACCTGGGCTGCTTCACAGTCACCTGCATTGCCTTGTTCCTGGCCTGCCCGCATTTTTCAGATCCAGCTGCTTTCTTATGCAACCTTAGAAACCCAGTGTCCTATTTAAAGACATCTGCCGCCCAAGGTAGATAGAGTTCAGTGGGAAAGGGTCCTCGTTCTGGCGCTACCTTGGGCTCACCTTTCTTGGCTAGCTTACTGCCCTATAAAAAGAGGGGGTTGGCCCTAGCCGGTTCGGCTCAGCGGATAGACCATTGGCCTGCGGACTGAAGGGTGCCAGGTCCGATTCTGGTCAAGGGCATGTACCTCAGTTGCAGGCCCAATCCAGTGTGTCTCTCACATCGATGTTTCTCTCTCTGTTTGTCTCTCACATCGTTTCTCTGTTTCTCCCTGTCCCTTCCACTCTCTAAAAATCAGTGGAAAAAATATCCTTGGTTGAGGATTAACAAAAAATAAAATAAAAAGAGGGGGTTGAAGAATTTTCGAAGCCAAACTCTAGATACTTTCATGGAAAGGGCGTGTTATAAAATGCTTCACTGTTTCCCCAATTCAATGTCACACTGCGAGCCCCTCCCAGGCCTTCTGAGGACAGGTAGGGAAAGGCTGAGACAGGGGTCTTGGCCCTCAAGGAGATTAGTCTTCACTTCCCTGCTATCAGTCAAGGTATTTCCCAGCACCCAGGACTTGCCTCTCAGACTAGCTTCTCACCTGCGAATGCCATCAAACACCAGGACATTGCACCGGGCATTTTAGCAGGCATGTCCTGTGGCGGCTGAGGCCCACTTTCCAGGGCACCTGTGTGAATCCGCTCTGCCAGAGCCTCTGGAAGAATCAAAGAGAAGTGTGTCAGAGCAGAGCCTCTGAAACTGCCCTCAGGAAGTGACTGCAATGACTCCAGTCTCCTCCCAGCCTGACCCCAGCCCTCAAACAGACATAATTTAAATATAACCAGAAACTTCCAGCAAGATTAAAGAATATTTCCCCTGTTAATATAGGTGTAGTTGTAGGCAGAAAAAAATGGTACTGCTCCAGACCATTGGGGGAGGGGAGGGCCAATCTAAATTCATACCATTAATTAGGCTACACTAATAAAAAGAAAAAATATTATAGGTGTGGCTGGAGTTGGGCCAGCGCTCTCCACTCCAGCTGTCTCCACTCCTCACCCCCAAACAAAACCTCAGCCTAGCAACCCTGAAATTGCTTCCACACTCCCGTTGCTCCAACAAACACTGTCATCAGAAAACACTGCTCCTGTCTTTCCCAACAGGGATGTGTTTATGCTGTATTTCAACGGAATCTCTGTAAAAAGTCTATAGGGTGACATGACAAATGTCCCTCAGTCTCCCTTCATCTGGCCCTGGAATTAATGAGGATGTTGCAGACAAACTTTTTTCTTGTTCCCAATGTTAAAAATTAAGACTTAAAATTAACACTGTATAAAGAATTTCATATTTTCCATAATATGAAAACCATACTGTAAACCGTTTCCTGCCGTCACCATATAGCTAGCCACTCCTTTGCCCCTGAAAAAGATTCAAATCAGGTATAGTTTTTAAAAGACCTCAAAAAGTAAATAAAATAAAAGAGCCCTCTAAAAGGGATAGCTGTTTCAATAAAACAAATATAGCAAAATGGTAACTGTGCATTCCAGGTGTTAATATAGTCATCTAAAATGCTTCCACATTTTCTCCGGTTTCCTCGGGCCTCAATTTTCCTATCTGTAAAACAGTAGTCAAGCTTGAAGGATTTTCCCAGCTGTGAAGTTTTTCAAAAGGCCACTTCTCTAGTTGTTTTTTAATTACAAAAAAGGAGGACTGCGAGAAGTGGCTCCACTCTACATCTCATCCTCTCAGCTTTCCTCTAAATCCATTCCAGGTTCCCTTGTATGTTGGGAAGAGCACTAGCTTGGAGGTGCAGCTACCAAAGGCACACTATCCTGAACAAGACCATTACCTCTCTGACTTTCAGTTTCTTTATGTGTTCCGGGACAGTAATCTCCACATCACAGGTCCAATGTCCGGGTAAAATGACATAATGACTGCTAATTCCACCCCTTACATTGCAAACTGGAAAGCATTCTCAGGATCTCAATCACTATGACTCTCATCACTTCTTCCTGTTTGCCAGGTCATCAAAGAGCTTTCTTTACTGAGATAGGCTCCAAAAGGCCAAGTCTACCACCCTGACATCTCATGACCAACTCGAGGACCCTACACTCCATGCTCGCTGCCACGCCTGGGCACGCTTTAGAGACCTAAATTCTAGTCCTGGTTACATTGATCAAGCACCTGCATCCCTTTTACCCAGACATGTGAGCACCCACTGAACAGAAGGCACCATATTAAGCTCCGCGAATATTTGCCACTCACAACCAGAGTAGTAATGGATTGTGAAGAAACCGGAACTATCACAATACTGTTATTGAACACTTCCTGTGTGTCTTTAAATTAAATAACAAAATTTCCACAATGGCCCTGATCTTATTCTCATTTTACAGTTGAGGACAGTAGGCTCCAAAACTTCCTTTTACCAACCCAAGTCGAAGCCTTGCAGAGTTTGGACATGATTCTAAAAACAATGGGAAGCTAAGATTTGGAAATAGCCTTGACAGGTTTACATCTTCCACTTTGTTTTTTGACTGTCAACAAGTGATTTCACCCCGTGACCTCAGTCACCCACCTAGCTCCCAAATTGTTGACTATAAAAATAATTGATGTAATTTGTCATTAAAAAGCAGAATACATGAGATTAGTCCATTTTAACTGAATCTTATAATAAAAATGGAGCCTTTGGCCTGGGTACTTTCAAGTATACAAAAACTTAACTCCTATAATCTGTTAAATACCAAGGAATACTATCTTGTACTAGAATGGAAATGCATCATCTTTTAGATCAAGAACCTAACGAGACAATCCTCAGTCTTCATCTTCTCAGAACTTGGTCATAAGCAACATAAACTTTGAGCACCTACTAATCCAGTGTCTGGCACATGATGTGGGGCTAGTTATGGAAGAACCTAAGCTAGTTATGAAAAAACCCAAGCGGGGTGAGCAGCAGGCAGGTGGCTATCGATGGCATTTGGAGGACAGTGAGAACACACTCTGTTAACAGTCCTGCATGAGAGATCAGTGTATGCCTGGAATGGCCTAGATTTGCCCGAAATCAAGAGTAAGGACTAAACCTTTTCTGGAGGACCTCCTTATATCTGGAATCCCTTTAAAACATCACTCAGCCAAAACCGGTTTGGCTCAGTGGTAGAGCGTCGGTCTGCGGACTGAAAGGTCCCAAGTTCAGTTCCAGTCAAGGGCATGTACCTGGGTTGTGGGCACATCCCCAGTGGGGGTGTGCAGGAGGCAGCTGGTCGATGTTTCTCTCTCATTGACATTTCTAGCTCTCTAGCTCTCTCCCTTCCTCTCTGTAAAAAAATCAATAAAATATATTTTAAAAAATAAATAAAACATCACTCAACTAAGAAGAGGCACCTCTTACAAACATGGCAAGGCACAGGAACCAGAGAGAAGAACTTATTTAGTGAAGATGTGATCTGGATATGAGTTGGAAAGGAAGATGTGGTAATAGAGACCAGAGGAAGAATTCGGAGGTGAGAAACTGGGTCTCACAGGAACCTCTCTTGGAAAACAGGATAGGTGAGCTCAGACTCCTATTTCCCATAGCAGTTTACTATCTGGGTTTATATAATTGTGGTTTCATCTTTTTAAATATGAGTAACTACTTCCCCCAAGCAAGTGTTCAGGTAAAGAGGGAGCACCTCTGTATGAGATGCCATTGAAATGAGTATTAAAAGTGGTGGCAGGCCCTCGTCAGTTTGGCTGTGGTAGAGTGTCAGTCTGTGGACCAAAGGGTCCCAGGTTCGATTCCAGTCAAGAGCATGTACCTCAGTTGCAGGCTCCTCCCTGGCCCTGGTCCTGGTCAAGGTGCGTGGAGGCAACCAATCCATGTTCCTCTCACATCTATTTCTTGGGTCAGAACTTTATTTTTTTATTTTAAGTAGTAGCTGCTGTTTGTCTATCCTTTTGCTTCTGACCTAACAATCCCTTAGGTAGCTTGATGTGCACAAACTAGGCCAGACCAGTTCACAGGACAAGGCCTCTGCTTGCTACAGTTCCCAGGACTGGGTTGGCCTATCCATGTCTCTCGGCCTGCATCCAGAAGCTTGGCCTCTGGCAGAACAGGACATGAGCTTCAGCAGTAATGCCAGAATAGATAGGCCACTGCTTTGAAGGCCAGGGCCAGTCCTGCATAGCTCTGCATGCTGGTGAGACAAAGGGCACTCTGAATGGCCTATTGAGTGACCTCGTCAGGGTCACTGGGTATGTAGGTAACTGCTTTGTAATTAATTGCCTTGATATTTTTCAAAATGTCTCAGCATGGAGAAAGCAGCTCAGCCTCTCAGGGTGCACGTCAGAAGTGGAAGCTCAGGGAGGAGGTCTCCATAGTTCATGTCATAGCCAGGACTAACTTCCCTACTCCTGTCTATCACCCATCTACCTGCTGTTTCTGAAATGGCTGTGGCAAGAACTGCAGTGTAAAAGCAGGGCATCAGAATGAAAGCCTCTTTTCTTACAATGTAGGAGGGGACAATAGAACTTCCAAAATAATCACTAATGAGGAATGCTGAAGACAGATCATGGAGCCTTTCAAGACCTGAGGTCTCATTTGAGCAATAGCACCTTAAAGAACAGAGGGAATAGCAGGAGTAAAAAACATGGAGGTAAAAACAAAACAAAAAACAAAACAAAAAAAAACAACTAGGGCACATACAAGGTATAGTGATTATCGGTATAGTGATTATCCGTTTGGTTCAAGTGTAGTGAATGGTAGGCACAGATAAAGCATGAAGTACATCGAAACAACTTTAAAGTTCTGACAGACCTGGGGCACAGCACAGGGGCTGAGAGTTCATTCTATCTCCTTCCCATCAGCTGACACTTCCAGCCTCATTCAGATTCTCCTATACTTATTTGGGGGAACTTACCTTTTCCTTCATCTTAGAAGTAGACAGAGTACCCACTAGAAAGTCACATCTTTAAGGGCATTAAGGCACCCCAACATATAGGAAGCTCTTAGGTTGTGCTCAGTAGGCACTGGAGAGGAGATAATAGAGTACAATCAAGTCCTGATTATATTCTGAGATGCTAATCTATTGTGACTCAAAAACTTTCTTCTGGAGCTTCCTTTTGTCAGCTAGCCAGCCAGCCAGCCAGCCAGTACTTAGTGCATGGAGCTTGTGGTGCAAATACTATTACCTTTTGTTGCTCTGAATTAGAAAACAGAGCTGACCTGGAGGAAAATATAGCCTAGCATACCCTTTTTATTTTCAGCTGCATCTAAAATGACTTCTCACAACCTAGAGTGTCTCTCCCTAGTCAAAGCATGAAGATATGTTCAGAGGAAAAAAAGGTGTGAAGAGGAAAAGAGCCAAATATGAATTTTTTAAAAGACAAATGTAACTGGTTTTTAATCAAGTCATTGCTAGTATGTAAAATGAAGTTTCTTTCAGAAAGAGTTGCCTTTCTTGGTTTAACTCATTAGAAAGAATACTGTGAGGGGAGAGATTAGAATTACCCACCCTAGTAAATGATCGGCCCAAATCTTTTTTTAAAAATGGTACTTACATATCAAATAAGTAATTTGCTAAAATCAAATTTTTTCCACATTAGGTATTTCTACCTCATTCAAAGGTATGTGTACCATGCTCTGAGCATGCCAGTTAGCCAAAATATAGTAAGAAGTTTTAAAAGTGGGTGTTCCCAAAATGCATCTCAAAGCTTAAAATTTATACCATGAATTTGTCATACTATTTCATATTTTAATAGTTCTATTTTCCAAGACTTAATCCATTATAGTATTTTCAGCACTAACAATAGTTACATACCAAAGGAGTGCATCCTGCTGGTCTATTGGACAGATGAAATGCCTACCAATGTGATTCTTGTGCATATTAGACAAACAATAGTGCAAAGATCTCAAAAAGAACCCAAGAAAACTATGCAGGTAAGTTCTAATTTCAAGACCAAACAAAGCAAGGACCTCAGCTGCCTCCCAAGTTTGAAAAACTGGACAGAATACCCATCTGTCCTTTCTGTAATTATATTGATATGTACAAAGTGAACCACAAAGTGACCAAGATAAAACCCTTAATACTTTTAAGTCCTCTAATAAGGTTGTCAAAGGGTTCCAGGTCTCCTCGTCTGGATCTCATTGTCATGATCAACCTATTGGCTAAAATCACTTCTCTAGAACTGAAAATTACTTCAATGTAAAGAACTAGTGTCATTTGGGCAGAGAGAGGCTGGTGAATGATTGAAAGACAGTGACTGCTCACTTTCTAAGTGTTCAGACACACTAAACTGCTTCCAAATCACAAATTGTTTGGTCCTCTCTCCCAGGAAGGCCATTTCCAGAGACCTCATTCTCAAACTTGATTGGACCAGGGAACCCATGAGAGGGCACCAAATTAACTTGCAGCCATAGCTGTGAACACACAGGAGGCATACCTAGAAACAGGATGAACAGGGCTACAGCTAAGACATTAATGAGAAAGCAGTTATTAGATTGACTTAAAAGTCCAAAGTGAGAAAGAAATTATCAAATAAAAACTTACTCATTCACTGGGGAAAAGGGTATTTTACTTACATGACTTATCAGTTTTATTTTTTTTATTCAAGATTACCCACTACAATAGGCCAGTTTCTGCCAATAGAACCAGCGTCCGATCTCATCTCACCAAAGCAAATGGCTCCTGCGTAACTTCAGTCATCTCCAAAGGACACATTAATTTAGGTATCCGCACAAAAGACCTACCCTTTGTCTTAACAGCTACCTGATTTGATATTTAGGCAGAACTATTCTGCAAGTGACTTTACATCTTTCTTTCCAAAAAGGTAGCTGCCAACTGAAATGTGTTAAGGGGTGGGGTAAAAGTTCAGTAATAACTTTCAAGAGCTCCAGGGTATGTTACCTGAAACCTCACACTTCATTATACTATAGCTATTCAAAACTTTTAACCCCAAAGAACAGAAGGGCACCCAATTCTTCAGGTGACAGGCTATGGAGAATGCTACAGGTAAGACAACTGAAGTTACAATCCTGTGATCCCCATACTTTTGGGAGATGTAAAATACATGCTGCACTGGGCAGTGTGAATTAGTTAAGTTACAAGATGCTTGATCACCTATGATGGAAAAGGTTCAAGATCATACTTCCACAAGAGACTACAAAAGTCATAAGCCCACAGAGTAGTAACTGACAGCTAGCCAAAGTAAAAGAGAGTTCTAAGAAATAGCCTAGGGAAGTCTTAATTACTTGGCCTGGAAAACTGGGTCAGAATTACAAAACTCCTCATCCTTTCCCATAAGAAAATGTGACAGTATGTCTTTTATATGGAAATTTCTTTGTATATATGTATAAACTTGGTATGGCCTTAATGCTGCAGTTAAGGATTTGTTTGGCTACCACCTTAAGCAGCGTGTTAAGCAATCGCTTCCTTAATGTAAAATTTTTACTTCTTACAGGACTCTTAACCTATTCCCCTTTGCCCCTTACTTCCTCCCTTTTTTGCATGAAGTCATAAAAGTTATGGCAATTATTTTTTTGGCTTGTAAAAAAAAAAAAGTCTATTTCTGCAGTTTGAATATGGAATGTAAAATTTCTGTGATACATGTATATAAAAATATATTTATTGAACCATCCATAAACACATATCCATGCTGATTCCAATGAAAAAAAAATTAAAAGTTTTCTGAAATTTTCTTTGTGTTAATCGATAGTTATTATTCAACCAACTTTTATTTTAGAGAACTTTTAAAGTCTTGCAATTACCCCAGAAAACCTACATATGATCTAGAAATCATCATTTCACTTACAACAGGCTTTATATTAATTCAAGAAATATTTATTGATATGTGCACTAGGGAGATACAAATGACTCAGACACAGATCCTGCCCATCAGGAGCTTACAGTCTAGCAGGGGAGATAGAACACATACATGGGACCATAGAGCTGTTTCAGCAAGATGAATCTAGCATGGGGTATCAGTAGGCTGGGGTAAAAAGAGGTCAAGGAAGCTAGGCCACTGAAATTATCCCAGTGTGGAAAAAGAGATGTGAAAGACTGCTGAGGTAGAACTGATAGGACTTAGCTGGACACTGAATGTAGGGAGCAAGAAAAAGGGAAGCAGACAACTTAGATTTGGGGCATGGGTGATGACATGAACTGAAAGAACAATGGAGTAGGTTCGTGGGGGCGCGGGGGGGGATTAAATTTGGCACATAAAATTCTTCTACATACAAACAAAATGCCTGAGATATAATGGGCACTTAAGTCAAGCCAAGGATGGAAGTACCTCAAAATGACAAGGGGCTTCCTCCCTCCTGTCTCCCCTCCCCCCACCCTTAAAATTTCCCAACAATCCCCTCCACTATGAAATGTCATAGTGCCTAAAATTTATTCAATTAAGCCCTGGCTCTAAGCATACCTTCCTTTTGAAAAGGAAAACCGAAATACATTAATTCATTCAACTTAATGAGTCATCATTAAATGCCTCTTTCCTCATCACTGTACCTTCGGTGGAGTGCAGGAATTAATTTCCCAGTCTGTTCTCTCGGAGCCGTGGTCTAATGATGTAGTAAAACTGATACAGGTCATTCTAATTCCAGGTTGAAGGCTTAAGTTTTCAGCTAGGAGAAAGGTATAAAGTGCTCTAGGAACATATCTTTTAAAAATGAAGATAGGGACTGTCAAACAAGAGAGACAATGTGGAAGGAAAGAAGATGGGAATGAGTTTGTTGTTCCTCATTTCAAATTCTGGCCAGATCAACCACCAAATAAAGGTTCCCCGCTCCTGTTGCACATTTTCTCTCTCTCGAGGAAAAAGAACAATTAGTTCTTGAACTGGATCTTCAAAAAAATGACTTCCATGACAAGGGATCTGGACAGGGGAAAGCAGATGCAAGTGTATCTTCAGGGAAGAGAGAGGAACTTGAAGCCATGGAGTTGCAATGCCTGGCCTCTCAGGGGAGCCAGGAGTAGTTCAGGATGGCTGGAGCATCACTTCCACGAAGAATGGGAGAAATCACTGGAAAGGAAGATTAGGACCCTGATACACACATGGCACTGCCAGGCACTGAACAGGGTACCTGCCTAAGACCAAATTGCTGCCCCTTAGGAGCTTACAGTTATAACAATACAAGGTGAAAAAGCACCACAATGTACAGAATGTAAAATGCTGACAGATTTAGGAGAAAATTACAGCTGAGTTTCAGCTATTAACACATTAGGATACCCAATAGCTTTCTGACAGCTAGTAGTAAACCCATCCCTGAGGGGAACACATGTTAATGTCCTTCAACAGGCATTAAGAGAGTTCTAAGGAAATGGAGTAAACCTCGGTATGAAAACTGAGCTACAGAGGAGCAACTGAGTGAGCATGTAAAATGTGGCTTCTTCCCCTTTCTCCCATATCCAGACTTTCAGCCAGCCTAGGGAGGACTAGCAATCCCCTCCATGTTACTTCTACAAGGCAATCTGGGAATCGGTACCAATAATCAATTCTCCGAGTACCTAGATCTTTGGAAAAATGAAGGTGTTATACAAATCATTTTAGTCCTTTCCAGCTTTCTATAATTCAGTGAATTCTAGGAGCTCTTCTGTTTCTTGTGCTAATAATCAGAATGAGAAGAAATCTTGTCAGGAAACATTCAATTGTTTCTCATTTAAAAATTATGGTTTTTTTCTTATAAATCACAAAATGATTCCTATACCAACAGCTAAGTTCCACCTGCACCTGAATCATCTTCAAAATCTAACAACTACCTATATTAATTTACTTTTAACAAGAGTTGTTCTACAATCTAAGTATGCACTGACTCTTTAAATGAAGTCCTTTTCTTCTCCCTACTCCCTTATGCCAGCTTCTCAGTATGTCTTCATTCAAAAGGGCCAAATCAGTATACATACACAATCTTCAGAAAGACATTTAAGAATTTAAATAAAATCCAAAGTAAAATAGGTGATTCTAAAAAGCTTGGGGAAAGTTCCAGTAACCAAAATGGTTAATTATAACAATAAAATTGCTTGTATCCAGATTAAATAAGATATGATCATCCCTGAAATTAACACCAAAAAGTATAGCAAACTTCCCAAAGCGGGTTTACAAAAAAATATTTTGTTAAAATAATTCAATAGTAAACTTTTGGTAAACATCCCTTAATTTTATTTTTTTAAGAAAAGACACAATGGGTAGATGCAAGTCCCTTGGCATCTGTGGCATAGGCCACACTTCAAAGTGCAAAACATATGAATTTCTAGTTGGCCAGGTCACATGGTTTATGGAATAGTGGAACTGACTTCCAATACTATTTTCTTTTCCCAGGGAACTAAAAAAAAAAGCTACCAGGTTCAAGTGGAAATTGGAGAAAAGACTGCCCAAGGTTTTCAAAATAAGTCACATAATCAAAAAGCGAACAACCTTTATTCTAAGCCATACTTTAGCGTAAATCAAAACTAAAATAAAACTAGTGCTTTTAGGCCACCTCTAATCAACTCTTTATTCATTCAGGTCACGATGAGAGACTGTTTCATGAAAGCACAAGCAAAGTGGTCTAATTTCAGCATTATTCTGAGCTAGATACATAGTCACTAAAAAGAATATAAGTGAAAGTTTTATCTAACAGGTGCCACCATTTTCCCTTTAGTAAGAATTTATAAGCCTGTTTATGGTCCCCAGAACTTCAATATCACAGTATACAAATGCAAATCCCAAGAGGAAATTTAAAGCAGAAATCCTTACCTAATTATCTAGTACCAAATAGCCAACATTTTGCTTGATCATCAAGTTAAATCTACAACCTCATCCCACACAAGACATTGCTAAGTTGCTAACATTCATTCCTAAGGTTTTTAAACATTTGTGAAAGACTACCATGATTATCTAATGTCCATTTTTAATAATTAGGCAGTTAGCTAGAACCTTATATTCAAATAAATGTTGAAGTTGCTTCTTTTTCAAAGTTCAAGATTGCTTAACTGTACGTAGTTCCTGCAGAAATTATTTTAAGTAGCACAAAAATAAAACTTCAATATAAAAGATCTTTAGATCAGTAGGTTTGACAAATGCAACCATTTACATAAAAGAAATAAGCCACTCAGCATAAACAATGGTCTACAATTTTAAACCTCATAGGAAGATTATTTCCATATAGATTCTAACAAATTGTTTTCTATAAAGTGCCTCATTTTCCACTAACTCATTACACTATACAAGGATTTTCAAATAAAAGGATGAAGAAAGTATCAGAGGATGGCAGTTATAAGCACAAAACATAACTGCAAAAAACTCACCTGGATTATGCTCTGATAAAAATATTATTCACTTACAGATTTCAAGACTGTACTAAATGTATTATCAAATCAGGTAAGAAATTAATCTAAAAAGTCATTATTATTACCAAATGTCTGTAAATCAAAAGAAGCCCTATACAAATCATTTAATTATGTTATTTAGCCTAAGGAAATGAAGAACAGAAATGCTAACCTTGTTATGTTTTATAGACCCTGGTTTCTATATGGTCATATCCTGTATCTTAATATGTCATTCAAATGTAGATATGTAGGCATTTGGGTTTTTGAGAAAAAGCATCAGTTTCGGAGGTCAATCTGCTCCTTGCTACATGGTTTGGAGGCCTAGTCACATAGCTGCTCTGATGCCATTTCTCCTTTATCTATTACTTTGAGGAAAATAGTACCTAATCCAGAGTAGTGAAAATTATTTTTCCAACCTAAAGTGCAAACCAACTAATACTGTGCAGTAGCCTACTCAAATAATTATTTTTGAATTATTCTTTTCACTGCTCCCCAGCAAAAGCTCAAAAAGTTGAGAACACAGGCATACACAAGTCAAGACCAACCTCACCATAAAAGCAAATAAAAGTACTTTTTTTTAAGACCCAAGTGTATTTATTTTCAACAAGTCTTAAAAAACCAAGATGCACACTGAACTAATCTTATACCTAGTAAGATACTAGATAAGTGAAGGGTGTTAAGCTCAGTAGAAAAGAACTAGACACTGGGCCATTCCTAGAAATAAAAAATTGTATTTTAAAATGTGAAAAGGTTGAATATGAGCCAATGCTGCCTATAGAAAAATCTTGCTTTATTTTATTTTCACTTTCTACCTGTGCGAATATATATATTTCTACAGTATCATGTTTATTAAATCAGTAATAATGGAAACAAAGATACCAGGATTTTTATAGTGTTAAAATATGATGCTAAATACTATATATAAAAGTCCTGTGCTATTCAAAATCGCCCAAATTCTAATGAGCTGAAGTTACTGAAGTGAACTTTCGTTTTCTGTGATTATACAATAACTCCCTGCAACAAGTTACAAGCAGCATCCAGCATAATGCTACCTTCTCCAAAAACTTTTTAAACCACATTTGGTACAAATGAAGGAAAATTACATAACTTATAATAAATGTTACTATAATTGCTGAAAGAGCTATCTATTTGCTAATTCGTTTATTTTTATTATTTATCTGAAGCTTTATTGCAAAGGAATGAGTCTTCAACTCTAGCTGTAATCCACTGCTCTGCCCATCACACATTTATAGAAGTAGAAACTGTTTTTAATGCAGTTGCTTCATTTTTACAGAACATGTGGCATTGTTGATCTCTACCCACTAAATGCCAAACGCAGTGTTCCCCTCCAACACCTTTCAAAATCTCACACATTTCCAATGTCCTCTAGGATATAACAGCCCCAAATTGGATATCACTGCATCTAGTTAGTACCCTTAAACCTGAGTAAAAAGAACTCCTGTTTTGAAATGCATGGTTTAGTATTCACTCGTGAAAAATGATTTATAGGTTATCCATAATTTATCCTTTATACTTACTGCAAAAATAACTCAGGCTAAGTTTGTTTTCTTTTCACAAGCTTAATATAAGCTACAGGAGTATAAGCTGAATTTCTCCTAATTATCACTGGCTAGGCCAAATGAAGTGGTTACCAAATAATCATTTAAACTGAACACCAAAACAGTCATGTGATTCAGTTATGTAAGTTTCTTTATATGAAGGAGATGCTGCCAATTTTCAAATATTTGAGCTATAGAGGACCAACTGATAACATCAAATTTCATTTTAGTTTAAGACTACACCCTTCAGCAAGCCTAGTTTCCCAGTAACAGAAAAACAAACATTCCTACTCACACTATCCTCAAGCAACAGTCCTAAAGATGAATACGGTTAAAAAGAAAATAAGTTAAATTTGACAGCCTTCTTGCCCTTCAACTACCCTGTTTCCTCGAAAATAAGACAGTGTCTTATATTATTTTTTTCTCCCAAAGTTGCCGCTAGGTCTTATTTTTAGGGGATGTCTTATTTTCGGGGAAACATGGTAGTAACAATGACATGATACTACACAAAGGCTTCCTTCACATATGTGTAAACAAAACCTTCACCCAAATCATACATTGCATTCAGCATACTATGTAAAACGAGTATTAATCTACATTGCCAGATTAAATTTTCTTCCAGAAATATTTTAATAAAAATTGGCCATTTCAAATAAACACCTATTGCATGTCCATCGATAAAAGAGAACCAGTAACAAAATAGAAAATTTACCAAGTGGCTGATTTAAAGGAAAAAGACTAGCAGACACTCAAGCATATCAGAAAGTCCAATATGAAAATTACATTCCTTCTTGTGGGCTTATTAGAATTCTGGATACCAAAATAAAATGCCGAGCTATTTAGGTCAAAGAACCTCTACAGAAGCACCCATTCTCAAGGCATTCCAGTTTGAGACTCAATTTCAGACTACAGCATAACAAGTGAACAGAAGACGCACAGTGAAAGAGGGGTTCCACAATTCCCAACATACTCTGTGAACCTGAAAAAAAAAATCTAGATTTTTTATTATTATCATTTTTCTTTCAACAATTGCCAAGACCGGAATCAAAGATAATAGAAGGCACAACAGTTTTGCTCTGGTTTTGTGTTATTCGGATTGTGGCGGGAGGGTGTTGTCTTTTTTTCTGTTGTTAACAAATACAAATTAAACATAAAAATAAATTCTACTCCAAAATAACCCCTAATAATTTAAGAAGAGTACATCAGTTGCATTCTAGACATTTAAAACGTATCTCACAATTTAAATTTCAACAGTAAGAAGAGTGGATTTTATAATTGTTTTGTGATCACATATCAAAAGAAAAAACTTCACTAACATCTTTTATTCAGTTTTTATCCATATCAGAGAGAATCAAAATTGTTAAATTTTCCAATGGCAGTTTCTCCACACCAGAAGGTAGTCATGACTCTCAAAGGAAACAATTTTGGGGGTTTTCCTGCCTTCAAAATGTTTATCAAATCCTGTATTTCTCAAAGGCTTTTGAAACATGTAGAAAATAAGTAAGAAATATCCCACGAATGAAACATACCAAATGTCAGTAATAAGCAACACATTCCTTTGGGGAAATGGCTGTTTAAAAAAAAAAAAAAAAAAAATCCAGTCTGTATATGCAAAGTAAAGCAAGAAAATTCAGTCTTTTTTTTCTTTTCTTCTTTAAAAATCCATTTTTCCTAAAATATCATTCCACAAAATTGGAAGTGAAGGAATAATAGGTGAGGAGAGAAAAGAGAAAGGGAGGGCACACACACCATTAACACAAAAAGTAAAATTGTACAAACTTAAGCAGTTTATAAGAGACCAGGGTCATACTGCAAGATACCAAAGGATGGTTGAAGAAATCACCATTCTGCAGGAACAGGGTTTGTACTGCTGCGTGAAGATCAATCAGTGAAGAGCACTTCACTGCCTTGGAGCAATTCCCCTTCCCATTCCAAATCCTGGTTTCTGCACCATGCCTCCTCGGGGAGGGCCTCTCATTCCGCCACCCAGCCCACCTCGAGGGCCTCCAGGTCCCCGCAGGCGGTTATCTCGTCGGTCTCCTTCCCGGGCAGCTCGATTCTTCTTCTCTTCCACATTCAGACGGACTTCACCCCTGAACATGATGGGCTGTAAGAGTCAAGGTGAGAAGACTTACACACAGTGCTGACCAGCGACCAACTGGCAAGGTTAAAACAAAGCTATTATACAGAACCAGCAGCTTACAAATCACCTACATCCTCACAGTTTAGTTTTACTTTTAAATTCAGAATACATAATGTTCCCATTAACAAAAACAAAGAAAGGTGATCTGATATGCAGGAGTATGCAGGCAAGTTCAAAAATGTCCATTTAAACAGCATAGGAGCACAAGTAACTCTTTAATTGTACTTTATTAAAGTAGATCTTATTTTCCCAAAGAATTACATAAGTAGAATATTTCATCTTCGCTATGAATTTCAAGGCTTAAGAGAAGAAAACCCCATTACCAAATGTGGAAGATTGTGCTGCACATGTTTATACAAAATACATAAACATCTCAAAAGCATTAATTTTATTTAAATACTAGTGTCCCCAAACACGGATTAGTGCACACTGAAAGGAAATTAATTAGAAGAAATTAATTAGGAGAAATATTTAATATCTAATATTAAATATTTAATATCTAATATTTAATATTTAATATTCGTGTCTTGCTAATAAAAAGAAAATAGGGCCGAAGCCGGTTTGGCCCAGTGGAAAGAGCATTGGCCTGCAGACTGAAAGGTCCCGGATTCGATTCTGGTAAGTGCATGTACCTTGGTGGTGGGCACATCCCCAGTGGGGGGTGTGCAAGAGGCAGCTGATCGATGATTCTCTCTCATCGGATGTTTCTAACTCTCTATCCCTCTCTCCTCCTCTCTGTAAAATATCAATTAAAAAAATATGTGTGTGTATGTGTGTGTGTGTGTGTGTGTGTGTGTGTATATATATATATATATATTTTTTTTTTTTTTTTTTTTTTTTTTAAAGAAAGAAAAGAAAATAGGATTCTACCAAGTCTCCTACCTAACTATTCTAGGACTTCTGTTAAGGATCAAATGAGATGTGGCATGGGAAAACGCTTTACAAACATTTGGTTAAACTGTAAAATGTTTGCACCCAGCTATAAAGCAAGTCTCCTGGGCTGAAGAAACTCCAAGGAGGCTAATCTCTAGGGAGAGGAAGCCGGGTACTGCTATATTACTTATGTTACCATAGCCACCGTTTCCAGGCTGGGCTGGGCTGTGGGCCGCATTTGGCGCCATGAGGTCTTAGCAGCGTTGGCTGCAATTTGGTGGGGTGTCACTCCAGGGTGGTGGTAGGCCTGTGTCCCATTGGGGGAAGCCAAGTGTTGGGTTTGTCCGGCACAGGTCCTTGGTGTCTCTTATTTTTAAATGGCCAGTGTACATTATGGCAGCTCCTGTGTTGAGTGTCTGTGCCCTCAGAGTCAATGCGTCAGAGTTACCCATAGGACTGACCAACACTTAGCCTTTTATATAAAATTTTCACAAAATGCTATTTGCCTTAGAATTTTGAAAATACTGAGGACAATAAAGGTAACATTATCTTATTAAAAGGAAAAAAGAAATATATACACGCTAAGACTTTGGCTTTCCTTTTCACTTAATAGAGCTAAAGAAGGAACAAAGTGTTACTCCAGATTCTAATGAATTCAATATACACATTTCATTAGCAATCCTATTTGCTGAAATATTTTTAAAAATAAATATCTAACAGTACTTGCTCTGCAGATGTGTTCTACATACTTCACATGTATTCTCTCATTTGACCGTCACAACACTCGAAGGATTGTTGTTATACCTATTTTAGGGGCCAGCAAACTAAGGGCCAGGAAAGTTGAGAAACCCTCACCTCATGGGCCACAGCATTAGTGAGTGATGGGAGAGGACTGTAAACGAAGCCGTCCGGACTGGAAAGTATAAGCTTTGAACCACTATGCTACACAAGAGCATGTCAATTATCATGGTCATGAGGCTTATATAAGCTACTTCTATACTCATAAAAAATTACTGAAGGGATATCTACCAATACAGTAAGATGAGGGAAAAATCAAGACACAGTTGAAGTTCCCAAACTACAAAGGCATAATCTGAAAGTATAAAGTTAAAAAAAGGCTTTTCTGAATTCTAATTTATACTTTAAATTCTGATTAAACATATATTTATATTTGTACATTTATATTTTAACACTTAAGATAAATAACAAATACTTTTATATAAAACACTTCACACGCAATCTGAAGCACTGGTTCCAGGCAACCTTCTAGATACAATGGGAAAATAAAATCTTATTAAAGTCTGAAAGATTAAAGGGACAGAGGTTTGCGCTGGAATATTTTGAAACATAGTTATGGAAAACATCGCTGGGAGTTATAGGGTAGAAGCAATCTGAATGAAAAGGTATCAGATATACGACCCTTTCCTGAGACAATTTAAATAAACTATTCTTATACATAAAGATACCCAGGCTTAAACACATTCATTAAAAGAAACAAATCCCTATCTTGGGCAATTAACTAGAAAGCCAGTTATCAAGTCTGACATCCTTTGGCCCACTGGGAATATCATACCCTGCAAGGCGGGGGTGAGGAATCGTTTTTCTGCTAAAGGCCAGTTGAGTATTTATAACATCGTTCACAGGCCATACAAAATTACCAACTTATAGCCGAAACCGGTTTGGCTCAGTGGTAGAGCATCGGTCTGCGGACTGAAAGGTCCCAGGTTTGATTCCGGTCAAGGGCATGTACATAGGGGGTGTGCAAGAGGCAGCTGGTCGATGTTTCTCTCTCATCGACCTTTCTAGCTCTCTCCCTTCCTCTCTGCAAAATATCAATAAAATATATATTTTTTAAAATTACCAACTTATAAATCAGGCTGCTATATTTAGTCAAAAATTTAATTAACTCACCCCTAATGTCTTGGCAGAGCCAAACCAAATAATTTTGCGAGCCTTATACGGCCCACGAGCCAAATGTTCCCCACCCCTGCTGTAAGGAAACAAAGAATTAAAGGCTGCACCACTAGACCTATTGTATGCTCGATGATGGATTTAGCCACAAAGCCTACTGGAGATTTCTACCCTGTTTCCCCGAAAATAAGACAGTGTCTTATATTAATTTTTTCTCCCAAAGTTGCGCTAGGTCTTATTTTCAGAGGATGTCTTATTTTCAGGGAAACAAGATAGGTTCAATATTCTGTGGCCTTGAGATAATAAGCTAGTTTTCTCACTTCTCAAAGTTATGCAGGAGATGCTTCACAAAATAGTAGATTCAATGTACACATCTCACTGGCACTCAAGATAATGCACACCTAGAGGTTAAGGCTCACACAATATTATGACTACTTCAAACTTTGCAGCATATAGCCATTAACATTCTGGAGAACCTCTGGGAAATGATGTACAACATTCCTATTACATGGTTAATAAAACTTGTAGTTTTAACTTGCAGAGATTGAAAGCAGATTTTAGGTTGCCAGAGGCTAGGTAGAGAGGATAAGCGAAGAGACTGCTTAATGGGTAAGGGACTTACTATTGATGAAAATGATTGAACTTTTTTGTTTTTGTGTGTATGTTTTTATCTGATTTCTTCCCTTTTTTTAATTTCAGAGAGGAAGGAAGAGGATGAGAGATAAACATCAATGATGAGAATCTGACTGGCTGCCTCCTGCACACCCTCTACTAGGGATAGAGCCTGCAACATGAGCATGTGCCCTTAACGGGACTCAAACCAGACACCCTTCAGTCCACAGGCTGACGCTCAACCCATTAAGCCAAACTAGCTAGAGCTGATGAAGATGTTTTGAAAGTAAATAGGTGTTAAAAAATGTTACTGTACTATAATAAAGTTATAGGGGGTACCTTGTAAATTATATAAATGTCTAACCACTATGCTGCACACCTCATATTGAATGTCAATTATAATAGCAATAATTTTTTAAAAGAAACAAATAAGCCTTAGCTGGTTTGGCTCAGTGGATAGAGCATTGGCCTGTGGACTGAGGGGTCCCAGGTTCAATTCCAGTCAGGGGTACTGCCCCGGTTGTGAGATTGATTCCCAGTGTGGGGCATGCAGGAGGAAGCCAATCCATGATTCCCTCTCATCACTGATGTTTCTATCTCCCTTTCCCTTCATCTCTGAAATCAATAAAAATATATTTAAAAATAAGTAAATAAAGATAAAACTAAGATGAGCCAGTGTGGCTCAGGTGGTTCAACATTGCTCCGTGCACCAAAAGGTTGATGATTTGAAGGTTGGTGGTTCGATTCACCATCAGAGCACATGCCTGGCTGTTGGCTGGATCCCCAGGAGGGGGCCTTCAGGAAGCAGCTGATCAATGTTCCTTTCAAACATTGATGTTTCTCTTTCTCGCTCTTCCTCTACTTTTCTCTCTCTCTAAAAATCAATAAAAATATTTTTTAAGTAAGACTAATTTTGCTTTGTGAATTTTACCTCAAATTTTAAAAAGTGATGTTTATAAGTTCCCATACCCATCTCAGAAAGTTAACAATTATCTTTGTTCTTCTCTACTACCGTGTTTCCCCGAAAATAAGACACCCTCCGAAAATAAGACCTAGCGCATGGAAAGATAAGACATCCCCTGAAAATAAGACCTAGAGCAACTTTGGGAGAAAAAATTAATATAAGACACTTCTTATTTTCAGGGAAACAGGGTACTACTAGTGCTACAAGAAGTATTTTTTGCTACTAATGAAAGATGTAGGGGAAGGGAAAAGTTCTTTAGAACTATACAGACAATTTGGTTTCTACAAATCCCTCTGTAATTAGACAGTGATTTTTTTAAAAAATATTTTTTTATTGATTTCAGAGAGGAAAAGAGGGAGAGAGGGAGAAACATTAATGAGAAAACAGCTACCTCCTGCACACCCCACACTGGGTATTGAGCCCACAATACTGGCATGGGCCCTAACAGGGAAATAAACTGAGGAACCCTTCAGTCCGCAGCCTGACAATCTATCCACTGAGTCAAACTGGCTAGGGCAGACTAACAGAATTTTAGTAAAAGTGGTTTCAGGTAATGTGACTCCAAACCAAGACAATTTATACAATAAAAGGCAAAGCTCCTCCTACTTATAACCAAGCAGCAGTTTTATTCCAAGACTACCCAGGGCAAACAGGCTCTTAAGCTATCTTAGCTAAATGCAACATTGCATTTCATGTTCTACACCAGAAGCCACCACCAAGAAAAGGAATTTGTATAACTCAGTGAATTTGGAATTATTCTCATCATTCACTTATTGAAAAACTAAGTTATTTAGACAGAAGCTTTGTTTTTCTAAACTCTCAGGCAGTTCCTCTGATACGAAGGGTTGAACACCATAGAATATATTACACAAACGTGTTGGAATAAATTGCATTTTACATATCAGACATAGTTATAAGTATAAATATTCCAAGAGCCAATACACATGCTTATAAACAAACAAAAAATGATGCTTACCCTGTTGCTAAGAACCTTTTGGACAGGCTCAGAATCATCAAACACAACAAAACCAAAATTGGGTAATTTCCCACCACTGTTAATGCGCAGCTCCACCACATTCCCATAATCTGAAAGTGAAATACAAATTCTCAAATAACCTATTAGGACATTTCTTTTAAATACACACACACTATCAATATGACATGTCTACAGAGTACATGAAATGTGGCTTGTTCAAAATAAGACATGTATTAAGGGTAAAAACATATGACTCTGAAGACTGAGAATAGAAAAATGTATACTATCTCTTACATATTTTTATATGTTGAAATGACAGCTTACTTTGTGTTAAATAATTACATATATGGCTCATCTTCTATTTCTATTGAGCAATGCTGCCTTAGATGAATCTAGTGTTTAAAACTCAATCACTTACTTTGAAAGAAATCTTTAAGCTCTGATTTGTCGACCTCATGAGGCAGATTGCCAATGAAGAGTTGGTGACTGTCAGGGTGTCTCACGATTCTTCGGGGTTCAACATCACCTTGCTCACCAGCCTCACGGACTTAAGAGAAAACAAAAGCAACAAGGGAAGACACCTTTCAGTAACTATACCATACAAGTGTTTTCAACTCTCAGGTAATATTTTAAATCTAAGAAAATATTGAGTACAACACCCACCCACCCCACCACCCAAAAAAAAAAAAAAAACAAGGTACCCACATCAAAATCCCCCAAACTAGAAAGTCATCCTTCTGAGCTCTTACTTGGTCTAGGTCCCCTCTGGGGAGGGATATTTATCCGTTGTTCTCGAACTCTTTGATCCCTCTGAGGCCTCTGCGGTGGAATCTGAGATTCAGGCTTAGACTCTGGGCGAGGCTGAAACATTTGTAAGTTAACTTTTGTGTAAAAACAAAGCATGCTTATTTTTTTCTTGTGAGGTTTCTTAGCTAACAATAAGGTTTAAACTAGAATATGACAATTCTCTCTCACACACAAAAATCATTAAAAACTATCTTTTACCCTTCTCCTCTGGTCTTAAAATAGATTCGCCTTAATATGCAAGCTGAATTAGAAATTTACCTGTGAAGCTGGTACTTTAACAACATGAGGTGGTATCCCAGTAACCGGAACAGCACCACTGGGTGGAAGGTTCTTACTGGTCACAGATGCCCAAGAAAATGTCTAAAATAACAAACACCAATACCAGCTAATTATACCATATATTAAAGCAATATAAAAGCCATTAGTTCTTGATTTCTTGTACATCATAGGAGTCATATTTTCATAGGCAGGGTAGTTTATAAGTATCTTGAGATTACCTTCCCCATTCACAAATTTAGTACTAAAATTTCTTAGAAATGCTATGATACAAACACTGATCCAATGTTATCAATTTTAGAATTATCTTAAACCCTTTTTCTATCCATATAAAAATCACCAAATCCTGTTATTTAACTCATTTCTTTCTAATTATCTTCTTTCCATTTCCATTGCCATAACCCTAGTCCAAAATATCATTCATTTTCTCTCTCTCCAGAATTAATACAACAGCCACCTAACAAATGATCATTCATTCTCAATCCAACCAACCTACTTTCTACCTGCAAGGCACTAAAAACAGATTTCTTCACAGAGTACCAAATGCAAAGGTTCTAGGAGTTGTTATCATCATCCTGATGTGGCAGGAGTTACTGAAAAGTTTCAATATTTTGAAATCAGGTTTCTCATCAGAAAAGTAGTTACATTTCAACAGTTTGCTTCTACTCCTACCATAAAGTATACTCAATTATATTTCATCAAAAATGGGGGAGGAAAATCTATTGTTAGATTTTTTTTTTAAGATACATAACTACTTGTTTATTATAATAAACTGCAATTTAAAAGATGAAGTGTTAAAAAGATGAGGGGTTGTTGATATGGTGATAAAATAACACCTGAAATTTCTGGTACAAAAAGTACTCAAGATTCCTTAGATGGGAAAGAAAAGTTACTTTTGATTTTTTTTTTAAATATATTTTATTCATTTTTTACAGAGAGGAAGGAGGAGAGCTAGAGAGCCAGAAATGTCGATGCGAGACAAACATCGACCACCCGCTCTTGCACATCCCCTACTGGGGATGTGCCCACAGCCAACGTACATGCCCTTGACTGGAATTGAACCCGGGACCTTTCAGTCCGCAGACCGACGCTCTACCACTGAGCCAAACCAGTTTTGGCTACTTTTGAATTTTTTATAAAGCAATATATATCTCTTATCTAAAGCATGGCTCAATGTGTAAGAAATTTCCCTGAGCCACCAATATGAAAATGCACATACAGAAGTCAACCAAGCATAACAAGACAGAGATTTATAAAGTAAATGAGGGGAAAAAATAAAGACATGCTACACACCCTCAAGTCTTCCTGCGCTGTCTGAGCGATGTCTGTGGGTGCTGGGGAAGAACTCTTCTGAGCATCCTCAGGAGCAGTTTCCTCCAATACTGGCTCACACTTCTCCTCTTGGATTTCAGATACAGGTTCTTGCTCCGGTTCTGGTTCAGGATCAGGCTCAGGTTCAGCAACAGGTTCCTCTAAATGTTCTTCCAAGTCATTGCTTTCACAGAAAAATTTGAGAACTATCATTCTTACTACACGGATTTAGCAAAAAATTCCCAAGTATTTATTAACTAACTATAGAGACCTGAACCAAAAAAAAAAAAAAAGTAAGAAATTCATGTCTGAGTATTGAGGCAAATTTTTTAAGAAAAACACTCAATGAATCCGGCCAGTGTGGCTCCCGTGGTTGAGTGTCAACCTATGAATCAGGAGGTCACAGTTCAATTCCCAAGTTGCAGGCTCAATCCCCAGAGGCTGGGGTGGGGGTGGGAAGGGGTGTGCAGAAAGCAGCCAATCAATAATTCTCTCTCATAACTGATATCTCTCTCTCTCTCTCTCTCTCTCTCTCTCTCTCTCTCCCTCCCTCCCTCCCTCCCTCCCTCCCTCCCTCCCTCTCCCTTCCCCTCTGAAATTAAAATATTTATTTTTAAAAACAACAAACAGAAAAGCACTCAATGAGCAAACCTTAACTACAATTAGATTGGCTCAATTCTCATAAGCAAATGCATCAAAATGGATTAAAACTAGTATTGCAATTTTCCAATCACACAACTCTAATAGGTTATGAGGAGAGAGCAAGGGTAGTTGAGCTGTTCAATAGATAATTTGTTTTATAGGATGAAAAGTTCCCAGAAATGTGTTGTACAACCATGTGCATATAGTTAACACTACTATACATTACACTTAAAATGGTTAAGAAGGTAAATTTTGTTATGTGATTTTACCACACAAATACAACTTCTCATAATAAAATAGGTTAAAAAAAAAAAAAAGGCATTAGTTATGATTCAGAATAATAGTTCTTTAACTTTCACATAAATTAGTTTGTTAAAGCTGTAGGTGTTTTCTCCCCTGAAATTCTAACTCAGTAGGTTTGTGGTAGAATAAGTCATTTTCAACCAGCAACACAGGTGAGTACTGTGATAAGTTCATCAGTGCACCTTAAGAAACATATGAAAATATCCTTTAAGCACTGAATATTAACATTACTGGTATCACGTGGGAACACATAAATATTGTAGTAATTTCTATTCCTATCGAACACATTTCTGTTCTGGTTGCAGATTTAAAAAAAACACATAAGATACAGTAGCACATTTATTGTCTCAGTTAATTATTGATATTCTTTACTGCTACAAATCATGTCTGAATTTCTATTTATGCCTAATCTCTAAACAAGTCCTAGTAACTTTATAGCCATCCTCTTCCCCAAAGCAATTAATGCAGTGGCTTGCTAGGATGTATCCAACTCTTTTATACTTCTGCCCAGAAAAAAACTAAGCCAAAAAGCAACTGGTAGATACTATTTAAATAGTCCTCATAATGCAAAGTATATTGAACACATTATAGACTTTTGGAAGCTCAAAGGTACCAAAAGTAAAACCTTTCTTTTGGGAAATTATCACTATTTTCTGAGGTAATTCTGAGATTACATGACTGCCCTCTAACAAAGGGAAAGACCAAACAACCCCAATTCTCAAGCAGCTCTGGACAGAAAAGGTTTTCCTTACCTGACAGCCTGATCATAGAAAGTTCCACCATCATCAGGTACCACTTCTGGTGTTTGCTGTCTTTCTTCAGGTTCCTCTACTTCTTCCTCAGATTCTAAGTGAGAAAAGAAATGTGAAGCACTTTGTGCTTACTTAATTCACAAATAAATTCTCTTGCACAATGTTCATCATAATAAAAAAAGGGAGACTTAAGAAAAGCAGATATATATTTAAAAAGTCAAGAAAATAAGGCAATTTAGTAAAATCATAGCATAGGTTTTAAGGACACTGTAGTGTCGGGTTAAGAATATGGAATCTGAAGTCATATTGCCAGTAATCCAATACAGACTGTACCACCAAAGCAGCAATATGCCATCGGGAAAATTACCTGTCTTTATTGCAGTGCCCTAATCTATTAAATGGGAACAACAGTGCCTAAAATACTTATCTAAAAGGCTATAGGATTACATAATAAATATAAAGCACTTAGAATCCTCTCAGCCATACAGAAATTATGAGACAATTCTCCATATGTCTCTTGTGTCTCTACACATCTTAGAATTGAGGCAATGGCTATCCTTTGTTCCATACTATCTGTTAAGAACATTTACAGAGCTCATAACTTCAGAAAAGTGTCTCCTTCCAGATACAAAGGCAGGCATGTTTACTGTCCATTCTAAAAGATCTGGATTCCCTAAACTTAAGGTTCCATTCTTATAATGCATCTCATTACAATGCAGGTATCATTTGGACTTCCATGTTCTGTGGAAAGTGTGACAAAAAAAAAAAATGCTACTTGTTTTTGCTATAATAGCCTGTCTACTTCTGACTTCTACCAATATTCAAACATCTTGACAATTACAAGTTGTTAATAAAAAATACAGAGTATAATGAAAACATTTATGAAACCCATATTCTTTCAGGTCAATTAATGCCATCAAAAAAATTTAGGCAAGTAACTTACCCTCCTGAGGTTCAGTGACAAAGCCACCAAAGACCTCATCTTGGTATCTGAAGATATCGTTGTGAACATAGAACTTATTTGCAACAGAGCCCTGCAACACCAACAAAAAGTTTTTACTTACACAGCAGACTTTTAAAAAACCAAATCTCCCTACACTGGCAGTTCTCAACTAAAGGCATTATTGCCCCGCCAAGGACCTACTTGGCAATAATACCTGCAGGCATTTCCGTTCTCACATGGGGAGTGCAACTGACAACTGAATAGAAGACAGGGATGCTGCTAAGCATCCTTCAATGCACAGAACAGCCAGCCACAACAAAGACTTATTGGCCTAAAATATTAACTGTGCCAAGGTTGTAAAACCCTATTCTACATTATGGCTGCTAAAAACAACACTCAAATACATGGCTTGCTGTTTTAATTTTTTTAATTATAAGAAAAAGTTTATTTAGAAAGCTACATAGGTACTAGAAGTGAACCAGCTGGGCTGCATAAGCTCAGGAATCAAGTTACAGAGGCAGGAAGAGCCCTTAGAGCTTAGGAGAGAGAAAGGCAAAGGTAATGTGCCTGGGGGGAAATGGGGGAAGAGTGGGGGGAGTGGAGAAGGGGAAGGGAAAGGCGCCTGGCATGCACCCAAGTGCTAGAGCCTCAAATATATGGTTTGCTTTACATACCAACAGTTGGATGCCCAAAATGTGATAAAGCTTTAAGGATGTTAAGATGCCACAGCCCTCATCTCAAATCATTTCTTGAACAACAAATACCTATTGCCAACTTCAGCAGATATTTTAAATTCCCTAATTCTATACCCAAGACTATTGATACAAGCACTCACGAGTGGGGTAGCTGAAAAAGTTTGCCTACTACAATAGATTAAGATACTTGAGTCTAAATTCAACTATGTCAACTACTATTCAACCTCTAAGACTGTTTCCTCATCTATAAAATCATATACCTTAGAGCTTTCAGTATTAAATGACATAGACGTTCGCTTTTTTTTCCTTTTCTTTTTTTTAATATATTTTACTGATTTTTTACAGAGAGGAAAGGAGAGAGAGAGAGAGAGCCCCCTATTATTTTACTGTTTGAACATAAAATAATTCAGGGGTCAACTAGAATTAACAAAGAATCAACAATAAATGATAACGGATCAACAAGAAATAAAGAATATTGTCTGAAATAAAAAATATTATACAGAGTCCTAAAAATAGAATGGAAGATCGCAAGAATCAAGTCAAAGATTTGGAACATAAAGAGCCAGAAGACACTCCTCTGCAGAAGCAAGGAGGCAAGAGAATCCAGAAAATTGAAAATAATGTAAGAAACCTCTGGGACAACTTCAAGCAAACCAACATCAGAATTATGGGGGTCCCAGAAGATGAGAGAGAGCAAGATATCGAAAACATACTGCAAGAAATAGTGACAGAAAACTTCCCCCACTGGTGAAAGAATTAGACTTACAAGTCCAGGAAGCACACAGAACTCCAAACAAAAGGAATCCAAAGAGGACCACACCAAGAAAATCATAATTAAAATGTCAAGAGCAAAAGACAAAGAGAGAATATTAAAAGCAGCAAGAGAAAAGCAGGTAGTTACCTATAAAGGAGCACCCATAAGATTGTCACTGATTTCTCAACAGAAACCATGCAGGCCAGACGGGAATGGCAAGAAATATTCAAGGTGATGAATAGTAAGAACCTACAGCCAAAGGTAATCTACCCAGCAAAGCTATCACTCAGAATCGAAGGCCAGATAAAGAGCTTCACTAATAAAAAAAAGCTAAAGGAGTTCATCACCACCAAACCAGAATTATATGAATTGCTGAAGGGAGTTCTTTCGGAATAGAAATAAAGAAAAAATTATGAACAACAAATACGTAACTATCAACAAGTGAATCTAAAAACCAAGGAAATTTAAAAAAAAAAAATCTGATGAACAATATTAACTGTTCAATATAATAGAATGAGAGGTATGGAAGGGGCGTGAACTATGGAAGGGGAGTGAACTGACGATTCTTGGGGTAAAGGGGAGAGGGGGATGTGGGAAGAGACAACATAAACTGTGCACCTATGGATGAGGACAATGGGGGGTGGGAAAAGAGCAGAGGGTGGGGCGGGAACCTGGTGGAGGAGAGCAATGAGGGGGGAGGGGAACATTTGTAATAATATGAACAATAGCCGGGACCGGTTTGGCTCAATGGATAGGGTTTGGCTCAATGGATAGAGCATAGGCTTGGGGACTGAAAGGTCCCGGGTTCAATTCTGGTCAAGGGCATGTACTTTGGTTGTGGGCATATCCCCAGTAGGGGGTGTGCAAGAGGCAGCTGATCAATGACTCTCTCTCATCAATGTTTCTGACTCTCTCTCTCTCCCTTCCTCTCTGTACAAAATCAATAAAATATATATTTTTTTTAAATTTAAAAAATAAATAAATAAAATAATAATATGAACAATTAAAATTTATTAAAAAGAAAAGAAAAAAACCAAAAACCTAGTATATAAGTTTGATGAAGAACAGGGTATTTGGCCCTAACTGGTTTGGCTCAGTGAACAGAGCATTGGGCTGGGGACTGAAGGGTCCTGGGTTCGATTCTGGTCAAGAGTTCATGCCTGGGTTACGGGCTCTAAACCTAGTGCAGGGGGGCCGGGGGTGGGTGGGTGCTATGCTGCAGAAGGCAGCCAATCAATGATTCTCATCACTGATATTCCCCCCGCCACCTTCCTTTCTGAAATGAAAAAAAATATTTTTAAAAGAGATATTTGCAGTCTCAAAAAACCATGCACAATCTACACTAATAAAAGAGAAACAAGCAAAGTAACTATCACTCTGCTATACCCACAAGCCACACCCACCAGTCAATCAGGAGCAAGTATGCAAATTAACCCAACCAAGGTGGCAGCCAGCCACAGAGCTGAAGCAAGCAGGGGATTGGGTTGCCCTGGCAATGGAGGAAGCCAAGCTTCCCAACCTGGCCAGCCCTGGCCTCAGCTCAAGGCTACAAAGTTTCAATTATAGAAGATAAATATATCCTAGATACTTGCTTCCAGCTGGCCCTGGCCTCTGCTCAAGGAGGTGCTGGGGGGAGGGGGGGAGGAGAAGGAGGGGCTGGGACCTTGGGTCGCAGTGTGTGTGTGTGTGTGTGTGTGTGTGTGTGTGTGTGTGTGTGTGAGAGAGAGAGAGAGAGAGAGAGAGAGAGAGACACACAGAGAGAGAGATATCAGGCCAGCAGGGTGATAGGACAGCAGGGGCCATTGGGCTTCAGCAGACACCCAGGGGAGCAAATTAGGGGTAAGCAGGCCATCAGTGGGGGGTGGGCAGTTTGTGGAGTGAGCAGGCCAGCAGGGGAGTAGTTGGGGGTGAGCAGGCCACTGGGAAGGGAAGATGGGGGTGAGCAGGCTAGTGGCAGGGGGCAGCTGGGAGCAAGCAGGCTGGCAGGTAGAGTGGTTATGGGTAACAGAGTGGTTAGGGACAATCAGACAGGAAGGCAGGTGAGCGGCTGGAACCAGCAGTCCTGGATTGTGAGAGGGATGTCCAACTGTCGGTTTAGGCCCGATCCCTGTAAACCAGCAGGACGTCCTTCAAGGGGTCCCAGATTAGAGAGGGTGCAGGCCGGGCTGAGGAATATCCCATCACTCATGCACAAATTTCATACACCGGGTCCCTAGTTTATTTATAAATGAGCAAAGTAAATCATCTGAGTGGTGAAACCTGTTGACCATTGCCTTAAGTGGCAAAAGTTAACATCACTAAGAGGATTAAAGGAAATCAAGAGCCTCCCTAATATGAGGCAATAAAGAACCTATGTGTTTAACTTTAATCTAATCACAAGTATCAGACAATTCAAACTGAGGCATTTTACAAAGTAACTTGATCATACTCTTCCAAAATGTCAATGCCACCAAAAAACAAAAAATAAAAAAGTAAACTAAAGAGCCGAAACCGTGGATAGAGCATCAACCTGCAGACTGAAAAGTCCCAGGTTCGATTCCGGTCAAGGGCATGTACCTTGGTTGTGGCACATCCCCGATGGGGAGTGTGCAGGAGGCGACTGATTGGTGTTTCTCTCTCATTGATGTCTAAGTCTATTTCTCTACCTCTCCCTTCCTCTCTGTTAAAAAAATCAATAAAATATATTTGAAAAAAAAAAAAAAAAAAGTAAACTAAAGAGACATCAAAGCTATATAAAATGTGCATTCCTATACTCAATCTTGGGTCGAGGAGGTGGATGAGGATTATAAAAAGGACATTATTGGGAAGATAACCAAAATTTAAATATGGACTATAGATTAATAACTATATTACATTAATATTTCATGAATTTGATAACTATACTATGGTTATGAAATTTTCACTTAAGTATTTGAAGATGACTAGGCATATTTCTAACTTACTATCAAATGGTTTAGAATATAAAATGATAGGTTAATAGAAAAAAGAATTCCAAATGTACGGACAAGTATTGACAGTGGCTCTAGGTAAGAAGAAGTATGTAGGAGTTATTATACTGTTCTTATAACTCTTCTTTAAATTGAAAACTTCAAAATGAACTTTTTTTAAGAGATGCACAAGCATTCACTTTCTTTTTTCATACCTCAGGAGCAAGGACAAATGTCTGCATGAATCTCCTCAAAGCCTGGTTGTTATTGGAGAGCAATCCCATCACCTGGACCACTACACCATCATTCAAAGTGGCATGAGCATCAACATGGCGAATCTTAGTGTGGCAATTGGTGAAGTTTTGTGACATCACTTTCCTATGGATTTCCTAAGGAATGAAAGCATAGGTTAATGCCTTAAAACTTACACAATCTCCAACATCAAAAAATTTCCCACATAACGCAAGTAAAGAAAATTTACATGTTTAAATTACAAACCAGCCGGTTTGGTTCATTGGATAGAGCTTTGGCCTGAGGACTTAAGGGTCCCAGGTTAGGAGGCAGCTGATCCATATTTCTCTCTCATCGATGTTTCTAACTCTCTATCCCTCTTCCTTCCTCTCTATCTCAATAAGATATATACTTTTTTTAAAATTACAAACTATACAGGCCCTATTCTGATTTGTCTTTTTTTTATATGTAACAGCTTGAGCCAAACTGATGACATATGCCAGGCAGCAAGATGTCAAATGCTCCCCCATAATTTGCTTTAATATAGTATCTTAGAGGCCCAGTACACAAAATGCTTGCATTGGGGAGAGGTGAAGAAGGAAGAGGGGGTCCCTCAGCCTGGCCTGAGCCCCCTTACAGTCCAGGACCCTTCACTCCTTACCTCTCGGCTCGCTGCTTCTTAGCACTGCTGCAGAAGTGGGAGAGGCTCCCCACACCACCACAGAGCGCCATAAAACCCATTTTCTGGCTGAGTGGGGGCTGACCGCCAAGGGGCAGCTCCTGCGTTGAGCATCTGCCCCCTGGTGGTCAATATGCAACAAAGCAACCAGTCATTCTGCCATAAAGGTCACTTAGGCTTTGAGTATATAGATTATATAGATTCCTCGTGACCACCCAGCCTTCTGAATTATTGTCTTGAACAAACCTAAAAATATTTACAGCCCTTGCCAGTTTAGCTCAGTGGATAGAGCATAAGCCTGGGGACTAAAGGGTCCTAGGTTTGAGTCTGGTTAAGGGCACATGCCCAGTTGCCCAGTGAGGAGCATGCAGAAGGCAATCAATGATTCTTTCTCATCACTGATGTTTCTCTCTCTCTCCCTCCATCCCTTCCTCTCTAAAATCAATAAAAATAGTTTTAAAAAATATGTAAAGTTTATAATAGATGACCCCATGCTAAAACCAATCATCTCATATATTAACCTGTTAACCAAGGGGGACCTATAAATACGTCAAACGTAAACAATATCGGGAACAGGTAAGACATATGAATACGTCTTTGAAATATATGTTGCGCCCCTAGAGGAACGGTATATATCTTTTTTTTTTAATATTTTATTGACTTTTTTACAGAGAGGAAGGAGAGGGATAGAGAGTTAGAAATATCGATGAGATGAGAGAGAAACATCGATCAGCTGCCTCTTGCACACCCCCCACTGGGGATGTGCCGGCAACCAAAGTACATGCCCTTGACCGGAATCGAACCCGGGACCTTTAGGTCCGCAGGCCGACGCTCTATCCACTGAGCCAAACCGGTTTCGGCTATCTTTTTGTAATCTTTATCTTTGTTTGTAAAATTTATAATTTTTTAATTCGACGTGCCCATTTATTTTTGTCGGTATTCTTTTCTATTTTTCTTTGTAATTTTGTATTTCCCTTTGTGCTTTATATATATAAATAAACAAATATATATATATATATATATATATATATATATATATATATATATATTTATTTATTTTCATTAAGTATAAATTTAAAAAAATAATATGAAATTACATCCTCCGGGCATGACATACTGACACGTCCTAATGAAAGAGTATGCGCCCATTACAGGTCATTAAAAAGGGAACTCCCTGGTTAACAGGTTAAAAAACTTCACAATATATAATACAAAATGAGCAATGTGACATCATAAGCATTTCAATAACTACTGTATTAACCAAACAATTATTAAATACCTCAATTTTTTTAAAACGACATATTTGATCTCTCATTATCAGCAAATCTATTAAGCATGCATCTACTTCAATTTTAGGGATTATTTTCTAGCTGCTAAACCACCTACATAAAGCTTGGCATTCTTACTTTCTGTCCATAGACTGCATCTGCTGGCTTTCCATTTGAATCCAATCCCCCGTGGACATAAGAAGAGTTCTTTCCATAAAACCTGTCAAACAGAAATATAATTTACTTGTCATCTTCCTAAGAACAGGTAATAATTTTTCATGTTTGGTACCTAACTGCCTCAGCGGCAGATTCTTGGAAGCAAGAATGTGCTTTCTTTTTCATTTTTGTATACAATCATAGATCCATCCCCTCCATGTCAGTAAACACTGCTGAATGGGAATGAATTTGTTCAATGAGGTGAACACTTATATTACAAGTCACACCTTCCAGGTTTCAGAGTAGGATGATCATGTTGAGAAGGATCTTGGAGTTAATGTCAGGAAAGGCACTTAAAACAAAAGTCCCTGCTTTCACTCAAGAAGAAATTAGGCAGTTTTTAAATAGATGAGGACATCTATACTCTCCCTAGACTTGGATAGTCCTTTTATATCCAAGAATGCAGGTGAGAAATTCCCATTAAACTCATCATGCAAGTGTGTTTTAGTAGTTTTTAGTAATGTTTGCTGATGCACTACAAGTTGTAGATTTTAATTTCCATAGCTTTTTTATTTTTCTCTATCCTTGACTGCTGTGTCTCATTACAATACTATACTGGATCAGGAAAGTCATCCCACGGTTAACCACCCTATAAGGATTTCTTAATATCTGTACTTTATATATAAATAATTTTTCACAAATGAGTCCATCATGTGCCATTCTACATCTTGACTCTACCTCCCCCACCCCCTAAAGGGGAAAGATCTGAGCCCACAAGACCCCAAGTATACCTTATAATTGTTAGTTATTTAAAAAGTTGCATGTCAGCCAGTGAAATCAATTCACTGCTGGTAAGCCACTGTTCCTATCTCAGAAATAAAATGTGAAAAAAAGGATGTCTTAGAATCAATCAATATCAATATTGATAAGAAATATATGAATGTTCTTGGTTAGTTTCTTTCAACTCCTGCTTCTTAAATTCAAATTTACCTAACTTCTAAGGGTACAGAATGAAATTTTGACCTAAAACACAACAAAAGGCCCAGCCAGTATTGCTCAGTGATTGAGGGTGGACCCATGTACCAAGAGTGGTTGACAATTTGATTCTTGGTGAGGGCACATACCCGGGTTTTGGGCTTGATCTCCTGCGAGGGGCATGCAAGAGGCAGCCAATTGATGTTAGCTCTCATTGATGTTTCTATCTCCCTTTCCTTTCCTCTGTCTCTAAAAACATTAAAAATAAATAAATAGGAGAAACCAAGATGGCGGCATAGGGTAGACACCCGAATGCAGCCTACCACAACAAATTTGAATTTAGAACTGAAAAACAGGGGAGGCATTGCCCTGAAGCGCCAGACAGCTGGCTGAGAGGAGGCTCTGCCATCTGGGAAGGAGAGAGAAGGCACGCTGAACCTCAGGAACTGTGAAGGACTTTTCTAAGGCGAGACTGACAGGGAACCAAAGATTGTCTGCGCCACCCCGAGACCCCGCCCTATTCAAGCAGAGTAGGGAAACCCTCCTAGCTGAGTCACTGCTGATCCTCACAGCCCACAAAGGGCTACACCAAGACTGTCCACTGCAGGTAACTGGGAAGGCTGTGCTACTGGGCTCTACCAGAACACCTCGCACACAAAGCTATTCTATCAAATCAGGGAAACAACTAAAATGCAGACAAGAAGGACACAAAGGAAGGAGATGGAGGAAAAGAAAAGATTGGACATTGAGTTCAAAACTACAGTTATAAGGTTATTCAACAATATCCTAAAAAAGGCCGATAAAATAAATGAGACCTATGAGGATATGTAAAGGGAGCAACTAGAAATAATAAGGGATCAACAAGAAATGAAGAAAACACTGTATGAAATAAAAAATACTATACAAAGTCCTAAAAACAGACTGGAAGATCGCAAGAATCAAGACAAAGATTTAGAACACAAAGAGCCAGAGGACACTCCTCTGCAGAAGGGAGAAGATAAAAGAATCCAGAAAGTTGAAGATAGTGTAAGAAACCTCTGGGACAATTTCAAGCGAACCAACATCAGAATTATGGGGATTCCAGAAGAGAGAGAGCAAGATACCGAAAGAGTACTAGAAGAAATAGTGACAGAAAACTTCCCCCACCTGGGGAAAGAAATAGACTTACAGGTCCAGGAAGCCCACAGAACCCCAAACAAAAGGAATCCAAGGAGGACCACACCAAGACATATCATAATTAAAATTCCAAGAGCAAAAGACAAAGAGAGAATATTAAAAGCAGCAAGAGAAAAGCAGGTAGTGACCTATAAAGGAGCACCCATAAGATTGTCAGCTGATTTCTCAAAAGAAACCATGCAGGCCAGACGGGAATGGCAAGAAATATTCAAGGTGATGAATAACAAGAACCTACAGCCAAAAATAATCTACCCAGCAAAGCTATCACTCAGAATCAAAGGACAGATAAAGAGCTTCACAAATAAAAAAAAGCTAAGAGTTCATCACCACCAAACCAGAATTATATGAATTGCTGAAGGAGGTTATTTAGGAAGAGGAAGAAGATAAAGATAAAAATTATGATCAACAAATACGTAGCTATCAACAAGTGAATCTAAAAACCAAGGGAATTCAAAAATCTGATGAACAATATTAACTGGTGAATATAATAGAATCAGAGGTATGGAAGGGGAGTGGACTGACAATTCTCAGGGAAAAGGGGAGTGGAGGTGCGGGAAAAGGGGAGTGGGGGTGCACCTATGGATGAGGACAATGGGGGATGGGGAAAGGACAGAGGGTGGGGTGGGAACCTGGTGAAGGGGAGCAATTGAGGGGGGAAAGAGGATCACATTTGTAGTAATCTGAATAAAGATTTATTTAAAAATAAATAAATAAATAAATAAATAAAAGTGTTGAGTCAAAACCAGTTTGGCTCAATGGATAGAGTGTCAGCTTGGGGACTGAAAGGTCCTGGGTTCGATTCCAGTCAAAGGCATGTACCTTGGTTGCGGGCATATCCCCAGTAGGGGGTGTGCAAGAGGCAGCTAATCGATGACTCTCTCATCGATGTTTCTAACTATCTCTCTCCCTTCCTCTCTGTACAAAATCAATAAAATATATTTAAAATAAATAAATAAATAAATAAATAAATAATAAATAAATAAATAAATAAGCTGAAACTGGTTTGGCTCAATGGACAGAGGTCCCAGGTTCGATTCCGGTCAAGGGCATGTACCTTGGTTGTGGGCACATCCCTAGTAGGGAGTGTGCAAGAGGCAGCTGATCGATGATTCTCTCTCATCAATGTTTCTAACTCTCTGTCCCTCTCCCTTCCTCTCTCTGAAAAATCAATAAAATATATGAATTTTTTTAAATCCTTAAAATTATTAGCATGGTTTTACTTCCATGTTTATTTCATGTTTTGATTTATAAGTATGTATTATTTCCACTAAAAAGAGGCCCTAATTTTTAAAAGCATAGCAACACTAAGAAGCAACCAATTGATATGTCTCTTTCAAGTTGTTTCTATCTCTCTCTAGTACCCCGCCTCCCTTATTTCACTCTCTCTAGAAATAAATGGAAAAAAATATCCTTGGATGACGATTAAAAAATTATCAATATGCTAGGGGCCTGGTGCACAAATTATGCACAGGTGGGGTCCCTCAGCCTGACTGATGATCAAAGTCTATGGGGGGTCTAGGTAGGGGGAGGAACTGCAGGAGGTTGATTGGACAGGGGGCAGAGGGGTCATAGGAGGTTGGCCGGCTGGCACCCCAATTGGGGCCATGGGGGGTGATTGCTGGCCGGGGGGAGGAACTGCAAGAGGTGGCACTAAACTGCCCATTTTGGTTAATGCCCGCAGGCTATGCCAAGGACCCCACTGGTGCACAAATCCATGCACCGGGCCTCTAGTAATATTTATATATCCTATTTAAAATGGTATCATTTTAACAACCACAATTTATTGGCACTTATATAAAAAGCACCATTAGACATTCTGACTTGGGATGATAAGCACACAATACAATATACAGATGATGCATTGTAGAATTATATACCTGAAACCCATATAATTTCATTAACCCATATCACCCCAATAAGTTCAATGAAAAGAAAGCACTATTATGCAACAACCCTACAGGTGAATAAGAGAATTTCGAGGGTAAATAACCACATACTGAAATACAGCATTTGAAGAACTTTTACCTGTGCAGCATGTCTGGGGCCTGGTTCAGCAGAGTGTAATACTGTCTCACGAATTCCCGCCCGACCAGCAGGGGACTAGGCTTCTCCATAACCATTGCTTTGGTCAATTCAACCTGGAAAAAAAACAGTTAAATTTGTTCAACCGGAAAGGTCAAGTACAAAAGGAAAAAGTAGCAGGGGAGAAGATAATCATTTAGCTAAAACCAACTCAAAAGTAAAGACAAGATTACTTCAGAAATTCTTGGTTTTAAAAAGAAATAATTACCGGTATTATAAAAACAACACACAGACCAGGTGATATTTTATACATTGAAATTTATTGTAATCAGAGAAATACTGGGAAGGGGGGAAAAATCACTATAAAGAATTCATTGCCCTAAGCAGTTTGGCTCAGTGGATAGAGTATTGGCCTACAGACTGAAGGGTCCCAGGGTCCCAGGTTCGGTTTGGTCTAAGGCATGTATTTTGGTTGAGGGCACATCTCCAATAAGGGGTGTGCAGGAGGCAGCTGATCGATGTTTTATCTCTCCCATTGATGTTTCTAACTCTCTATCCCTCTCCCTTCCTCTCTGTAAAAAAAATTAATATATATAATTCATCATTATTCCCAATATTCAATTTTTTAACTGAATATAAGAAACTCAAAGACACATATTTCCATCCTACCGCAATTTTCCAAATTAATTTAATCCAGAGTATTTGAGTTATAAAATAAAAACATATTCTTATTTATGGAACTATTTCATTTGAGGATGATAAAATCAAACAAATACAGCTTAAGATATATGGGCACCTACTATCACATTTTTAATCAAACTAAGTCAGAGAAATATTTGGTATCTTTAAAAACAAATTCTAAATATGCTCAATTTATTCTATAATGGGACCAAAAATAATCTAAAAATAATGTGGGTAAAAAAAGTTAAGATGTTTTTACTCAACAAAATAATCCCTATCACCTCAAAATTATCATTATGATTTAAAGTTAGTACCTTTGAGCATTAAGAAAGGCACATGACAGATACTAAGTCCTCAATTATTGTCAGTTATTATTTTAAAAGAACTTTAAGGATATTATTTTCTAATCATTCTACTGTACATCTGAAACTAATACAAAGTAATATTGAAAGTAAACTGTTATTGAAAAAAAAAATTTCAAGCCGAAACCGGTTTGGCTCAGTGGTAGAGAGCGCCGGTCTGGGAACTGAAAGGCTCAGTCCCCAGTGGGGCGGCAGGGGGGGGGGGCGTGCAAGAGGCAGCCAATCAAAGTTTCCATCTCATCATTGATGTTTCTGTCTCTCTTCCTCTCCCTTTCTCTCTGAAATTTATATATAATACATTAAAAATAAAAAACCTAAATAAAAAAAGATAGGCAAAGTGGACTGAGTTTGGTTTGTCAATTCATGAATAAGCAGTTTGTGGAGATATATTTATCCTCACCCACTCCATTTCCTCATTTTTTTTTTCTTTTCCTTTTTTTTAAACTTTATTTTTAGTGTTGACATTACAGATGTCCTCATCCTTATTATTCTTAAATCTGTCCCACTTACTTGTTTCACAAAAATGTAAGAAATTAGTTGAAGGCCTGTTCTGCATTTTCCCCAAATTACAGCCACTGTGAAATAGCTTCCCAGTCATACTGAAGAGTAGTTTGCCTGCAGGCATGTTTATGAGGTTATCAGTAACAAGAATCTGGATCCCAAATCTTAAAATAATAAACTTAAAGTAGACTAACCTGAGGCAGAATGTGAAATTGTTGTATTTTTTCCCCTGGGTTTTGGTCCAGAAAAAGATAATTCCAGATGTTTTTACTGATCCTAGATTCTTCAGTACTTACAGATTACAGTTGGATATTAAAGGTTCTTAATAGTCACCTAGCTATAATTTCTGAGTTCTAAGACTTCCCATTACTTAATTAGATCAGAATGACTACACTTTATATATTAGAGTTCTTATGTAAATTTTCCTTTCTTAAAAGGTCTTAGCTTCTCACACTAGCTGGTTTGGCTCAGTTAATAGAGCATCAACCTGCAGACCAAAGGGTCCTGGGTTCAATTCCATCAAGGGCAAATTCCTTGGTTGTAGGCTCCGCCCTGGTCCTGGTCAGGAGTCCTGCAGAAGGCAACCAATGGATGCTTCTCTCATATCAATGTTCCTGTCCTTCCCTCTCTCTTCCATTTTTGCTTAAAAAAAAATATATATATCAATGAAAAAATATCCTCAGGTGAGAATTAACAAGAACAATCCTATATAATATAGAGGTAATATTCAAATTGACCATCACTCCAACATACAAGATGGCAGCCCCCCTGTGGACCCAAGATGGCCACCACAAGATAGCCAGCAGGAAAAGGTAGTTGGGAGGGACCAGGCCTGCAGGAGAGGGCAGTTGTGGTCCCATTAAAATGAAAGCTTTGGCTCTTGAAGTCTCTCCTTTAAGCACTTCTATAATAAACATTGAACAATGAACCCAAGGGAAACTAGCAGTATTTAAAAATAATATTCTTGGCAATTATTTCTCAATAAAACTGGAGGAAAATTATGTCCATGTGACTAAAATATATATTTTAGTAGAAAGCAACTATATTGCTTCACTGTTCAAAAAAGGGGCTGATTTCAAAATTAAAATATCAAAGGCTGCCGAAACCGGTTTGGCTCAGTGGTAGAGGTTGTTCTGCGGACTGAGGTGTCGGGTTCGATTCCGGTCAAGGGCATGTACGTTGGTTGCAGGCATATACCCGATGGGGGGTGTGCAAGAGGCGGCTGGTGGGTGTTTCTCTCTCTAGATCTCTATCTCTCTACCTTCCTCTCTGTAAAAAAATCAATAAAATATTTTTTTAAAGTGGAAAAAAAAGAAAGAAACCATCAACAAAACAGTAAGAAAGCCCACTGCATGGGAAAACACATTGGCCAGTGTTATTTCCAATAAGGGTTTAATCTCCAATATTGACAGGGAACTCATACAACTTAACAAAAGGAAAATAAACAATCCAATCAAAAAATGGGCAAAGGACCTTAATAGACACTTTTTGAAAGAGGACATTCAAAAAGCCAAGAGAAACATGAAACATGCTCAAAGTCATTAATTATCCAAGACATATAAATCAAAACAACAAGGAAGTACCACTTCACACCTGTCAGAATGACTATCATCAACAAATCAACAAATCACCAGTACTGGAGAGGATGTGGAGAAAAAGAAACCCTCCTTCACTCTGATGGGAATGCAGACTGGTGTACCCATTGTGGAAAACAGTGTAGCGTTTCCGCAAAAATGGAACTACCATATGACCCAGTAATCCCACTTCTAGGAATATATCCCAAGAAAAGAGAAACACCAATCAAAAAGAATACATACACCCATATGTTCATAGCATCACAATTTACAAGGGCTAAGATTTGGAAACAGCCTAAGTGCCCATCAGCAGATGAGTGCATTAGAAAACTATGGTACATCTATACAATGGAATACTAGACTGCTATAAAAAAGGAATTCTTAACATTTGCAGCAGTAATGGATGGAAAGGAGGAGAGCATTATGCTTAGTGAAATAAGCCAGGCAGTGAAAAAAAAAATACCACAGGATCTCACTCATTTATGGATGATAAACATTATAACTTAATGAATAAAAAGATAGATACAGAGGCAGAGAAGCATGGAACAGACTGTCAAATTATAGCTGGAAGGCTGGGGAGTGTTGGGGGTGGCGGGGAAGGTTAGAGATCAACCGAAGGACTTATTTGCATGCATATAAGCATAACCAATGGACACAAGACACTGGGTGGTGGAGTGAAGGCATGTGCAGGGGAGGCCAGGACAAGGTTATATGTACTACTATTTGTAATACTTTAAAGAACTTTTTAAAAAGATTTTTTTAAATATATTTTATTGATTTTTTACAGAGAGGAAGGGAGAGAAACGTCAATGAGAGAGAAACATCGACCAGCTGCCTCTTGCACACACCCACGTACATGCCCCTGACTGGAATAGAACCTAGGACCTTTCAGTCCGCGGACCGACGCTCCACCACTGAGCCAAACTGGTTTCAGCTATTTGTAATACTTTAAACAATAAAATAAAATATAAATAAATAAATTAAATAATATTACTAAGAAGGATATAAACTGAAATCATTATAGACTAGGAAGATCAGAGATGAAAGAAACAGGACTTGGGAATAAAAGAGTAGCATTCATTTTTCACTAAAGGAAGTTCACTTTCTACTAATTTTATATCTAAGTTTTAATATTCCCAGTATTTGTGAATGTCATGATATCTCAAAATTATACTCAATGAAAAGGAAAAGGAAATATATATTTTTTAAATATTATATTTTCCCTTAAAATATTTTTCTGAAATTTTCCTTAGAAATATTTTCTAAAGCTGATGCCGGTTTGGCTCAGTGGTAAAGCGTCGGTCTGCGGACTGAAAGGTCCCAGGTTCGATTCTGGGCAAGGGCATGGACATTGGTTGCGGGCACATCCCCGGTTGGGTGTGTGCAAGAGGCAGCTGGTCGATGTTTCTCTCTCATCGACGTTTCTAGCTCTCTATTTCTTTCCCTTCCTCTCTGTAAAAAATCAATAAAATATATTAAAAATATATATATTTTCTAAAAAGGTGCTCGGTTAGGAAAAGGGAATAGTTCTTTACCCCAAGAACTAAAGACAAAACTGACCACTTAGAAATGATTAAGAGAAGTAAAATATGACAAAACTTGGAAATTGAGTGCTCTTTTAAAAATAGTAAATGAGTATTGAAAATACAACCAAAGGTACCCCCAAATTTTCTTTAATGCTTTCACTGGGGAAAATCCTCAACTCCATTCACTAGCTGTGCTCATGGGCTAGTAACTTGCTATCTGTGCCCCTCAGTTTTTTCATCTGTTAAATTAAAATCCTAATTATAAAAATTGTCTGGAAGACAGTAAGTACTGAATGTTAGCTTTCAGTACTATTAGTATTATAATTATTAACTATGATAAAAGAAAGCATTTCTATATCCCATCCTTTTCTGTCACTTATAAGACTACTTATGTATTCTGCTAGGAAAATAAAAATGCATATGTCCTATGAGAAGAATTTTAGTAATGTACCCTGAAATACAGAAGCCCAAACATTTAATGTAAAACTTGACCTTTTAAGAAACTTTTAGGGTGACTTTAAGACTGCAGTGGTCCACCCATACTAATGCTATGTAGGAAGTCTTGTCTGTGTCCCCACAGAATATAACTGTTCAGTCAAACTTTAAATCTAAACCTAAATCAAGTACATATCTTAATATCTTAACTTTTAAAACATGCATCTTAGAACTACAGTAGTTTTAGGTATGTTTAACCATGTTAGGTATAAAAATTTCTGTCTTTAAAAAAAATTAACATTAGCCCTAGCAGGTTTGGCTCAGTGGGTGGAGCATCAATCTGCAGACTGAAGGGTCCCAGTTTCAATTGAGCCCGTCATGTCTCTGTCTCTACCACTCCCTTGCACTCTTAAAAAAAAAAAAAAAAATATATATATATATATATATATATATACACATATATATATACACATATATATATATATATGCACACACATTAAGTTTTACTTTTCTGTTAAACACTGCTAAATAATTTATTCTTATGCTAGGAAAATTAGTTTGCTGAATAAAATTAGTATTTCTGAAACAATGTTTACTCATCATAGTCATCAGGAATATTTCCCTTGAGAAAAACAGTCCACAAGCCAACCCTCTATCCACTGGGCCAAACCAGCCAAACCAGGGCTCTTAAAGATTTTTTTTTATTGATATTTAGAGAGAAACATCAATATGAGGGCAAAACATCAATCAGCTGCCTCCTGTCGGATAGAGCTGAAACTGGAGCATGTATTCTCACCAGGAATGGAAATGGCAACCCTTCAGTGCACAGGGTAACGCCTAACCAACTGAGCCACACCAGCCAGAGCTCCAAAGCAGTCTTAAAGCACAACTAAATGAACATACAATGCACATATATAAATTCTGAAATATTACCTTTAAAAAATATATCTTTGCTGAAAGGTCAAGTGATTCATTTTATTAAACTGGCAAAAAGAAAAAATTTATTAGGTCACAAATTCAGGCTTTATATTAAATTTCATCTTTTTAAATCTATATTTTATTGATTTTTTAAAGAGCGGAAGAGAGGGATAGTTAAAAACATCAATGAGAGAGAATCATCTATCAGCTGCCTCTTGCACACCCACCACTAGGGATGTGCCCACAACCAAGGTACATGCCCCTGACCGGAATTGAACCCGGGACACCTTTCAGTCCACAGGCGGATGCTCTATCCACTGAGCCAAACAGGTTTCGGCTTAAATTTCATCTTTTAATAAAACGTTTCCTTATCCATCCTAAAAGCCATATGCAATTCAAAAACCCTAGCTGATTTGGCTCAGTGGATAGAGCATCGACCTGCGGAATGAAGGGTCCCGGGTTTCAATTCTGGTCAAGACACATGCCCAAGTTGCAGGCTCCATCTTCAGTGGGAGATGTGCAGGAGGCAGCTGATCGACGATTCTCTCTCTTCATTTATGTTTCTTCTCTCTCCCTCGCTCTTCCTCTCTGAAATCAATAAATTTAAAGCTAACCTCTGCCCTTTATTCTCTATTCAAAGTACTAAAACAAGTAAAATAAAATGTAAATTACAAAAAACTGCTGCAAAGTAGGTCACCAACATTTCCACATCTCCTGATGTTCCTTAGCAAACTGTCAGCTGAGAACTGCAAACTGAATTAAATAAAGAACAAAGAACTGCCTACTTTGCTACCAGTTAAGAGGCACAGCCGAAACTGGTTTGGCTCAGTGGGTAGATCGTCAGCATGCGGACTAAAAAGTCCCAGGTTCGATTCTGGTCAAGGACCTGTACCTTGGTTGCTGGCACATCTCCAGTGGGGGGTGTGCAGGAGGCAGCTGATCCATGTTTTTCTATCCCTCTCTCTTCCTCTCTGTAAAAACTCAATAAAATATATTTTTTAAATAAATAAATAATAAAAAAATAAAAGACACAAAAGTTTATATTTAAAGGGTTTAACAATATCAAAAGTAACCTTTGACTTGGCTGGTTATCAAGGTGGCACCTAAGTCGTTTATGTTTTTTTTTTAATATATTTTATTTATTTTTTTACAGAGAGGAAGAGAGAGGGATAGAGTTAGAAACATCGATGAGATTCATCGATCAGCTGCCTCTTGTGCACCCCCTACTGGGGATGTGCCCGCAACCATGGTACATGCCCTTGACCAGAATCGAACCTAGGATCTTTTAGTCTGCAGGCCGACACTCTATCCAAGGAGCCAAACCAGTCTCGGCCTAAGTCTTATATAATTACAATTTTTCTTCAAAAATCACTTGTTCTTGATAAATGAATACATACTGGTCTACCAATTTGGGAAATACCAGTTTCCATATTCTTGCTCAACTAACTAATAACATTTGCCTGAGGCCAAGAACAGGGTTGTTGTTGTTTTTTTCCTTAAAAAAAGAATTTGGAGGGGAAAGTAACAATTTCCTCAATTAATGCATAAGATAATTTCATTGATGTGTCTTACCTCAAGCAATAATAAAATTAGCTGGACTCAAAGTCAGTTTAAATGCAGATCATTATAGTGTTTTAACATTTGCTAACTTAAAATGCTAATTCAATAGTTAACGGGTGTCTAACCGCAGGTAAGTGGCACTGCTACAGGAAAGCAAGTTCCAAGTAAAACAAAGTTATATTCTAAGGCAATCTGTTATTTATGGCAACACCAACACACCTACAGCTTTTCAATACAAAATTTCCATCCTATATTTGCTACTTTCTGTTAAGAAACATGGGAAGTATTGGGTAAATGGACACACTTACAAATATTAAGCTTCCTGATAGTTTTAAAATTTACTTACAAGGATTAAATTATGTGTTCTTGCTGACTGCAAAAAAAAACAAATCAAGATCAATCGTAAATACCTTGTTTCCCCGAAAATAAGACAGTGTCTTATATTAATTTTTTCTCCCAAAGTTGCGCTAGGTCTTATTTTCGGATGATGTCCTATTTTCGGGAAAACACAGTAGTGTCCATATACTCAAAATAGGCACATTCTTAAAAAAAAAAGTTGAAAGCCATCCCAATCAAAATTCAAATGGATTAAGTCTCAAATCTTTTACTGTACTTTTATCTCAAGTAGAGACATCTGTGGTGTAATGACTTGGACCTGCAACACAGGAACATTTATTATTTCATGAAGACAGGGAGTATACTGGCTTTCAAAAAACTAAAATATAACTTTACTAGAAAAAGATTCACTCAAGTCTTTGAAAGTGTCGTCTATGTCTGCATATACACAGGAGCCTAAGAGTAAATGCTAAATAATGAACTGAATGGGGATAAGCTGCTATCCACAAAAGACCCCAACTACCAACAGAGGTGAAGTTTTCCCACTCACCTCTTACCCAGCATAAGCTCCGCAAAGGTCAACTTACACTGTAACTGAGCACCCTCCTTCCCATTCCTACTTCAAGTGTTAACCCACACATGCTGGCGAGGTCTGAACCTCATCTCATGGTTCTGACCCTCATTTTCTTCAATGATAAAGAACGAGGAAGTTAAGCGATGTTCTCGAAGGTCCCTCTCAAAAGTCTGCCTAACTTCCTGCTGGCGGGAATTTCCCATCATCACACTGTGAGTTTCAAATCAGACTCTGAGGAACACTGTACACGTTCCCTTGCACTTACTCGTTTCATCGGATACTTTTCCCAGGCGCTTTTAGGGCAGCACACCCAGCGGCTACCTACGCGAATACAAACAGAAAGGAAGCCCAAACGCTCTCTCTCTCTTCCTTTGTCTTCAGCCCACGTCCAACCCTGGTCTCCCTGGAAGCCCAGGAGCGGCTCCAGGACAAATGCAGCCGCCGCAGCCTCCGCAGCAGCAGGGCGGCTTTTCGGGGCGGATGCTGCCCGCAGGGGACTACCGATGCCCTAGGGGGCCAAGGTGCCCTGGGGTCACATGGGGCGCTAAAATAAAAGAAATATTTAAAATAGGCTCGGGGACTAGGGAGTCAGGCAACCTTGGGTGCAAACAAGCACCTGCCCCTTACCGTCGCCTGCATGCCTCGGACCATGTCACACACGGCGGGTCCTGGTCCTCTGAGTCTGCTGTAACATGAGGAAAATCATCGGACCTACCTCCCCAGGCTATGGGGGGTCAATGAGAGGCACACAATTGGCTCGACACCGTGCCTGGCACACAATAAGGGTTTGGAAAGAATTCGTTATTAACGCTCATGACCCATGCATGCACCCACAGCTACCCACAGCTCCTCCTGAAGTCCCTGGAAAGCCCAACAGCAGCAGCACTTCTGCTTCCCGGTCGCAAAATCCTCTTATCGCACTTTCGTGACGCTCCCAGCCCCGAATGAAAGCCGCCTCCTCCGGCCCAGGCCACGCCGGAGCCCCCTCGCCAGCGGAGGGAAGACCAGCGGGCGCGTGGGGAGGCGGGCGGGAAAGGCGGGCGAACCCTGGAGATCGCCCCGGGACCCCGGGCGGCGGCCGCGGCTGGCTCTCGCCCCGCGTGGCAGTTGGGCGCGGCACGCGCACGCGGCGAACCCGGCCACGCGCGCCGGCCCGGGGAGGGGGGGGGGCGGAGGGGCGGAGAGCCTCCGCGCGCCCGTGCGCCCGCCTGCGGCCGTTGAAAGGGGGGGCGCGCCTCACACCGGCGACGCTCCGTCTTCTTCTCCTCCCTCTCACAGCCTCTGCCGCTCTTCCTCGACCTCGAGCCGCCCAGCGCCGCCCATACCCCGGCGTACCTGCGCGGCTGAGACGGAGAGGAACAAGCTTTGCTCCACCGCTCGGAGGAAGGAGAAAAAGCCCTCACGCAACTGCGTCCGCACACGCGTGCTCCGTCGCCGGGTCTATATAATGGCGCACGCAGCCTAACTTGTTGCGGCGGCTGGCGACCAATCCTGACTGCGTCCTCTGGGCTCCTCGAGCAGCCATTGGATATCGACTCGGAGTGAAGGCGTGACTCTTGATTGGCTTTGACTCATGCCTATGAGACTGTGCGGATCTCGTTTCCCTAGTAACGGATTGGCACAGAGAAGGACCAATTACTTAAAGGGAAGGTGGGAAGGAGGGTGGGACGTTTATTGACCGATGCCCACAATGGCCAATAAATGCTTGGGGCCGCTACCATTCGTTGGAACGTCTCACCCTGGGCGGAGATCCGTTTTCCATCGCATGAGCGGTTGCTCCACAAGGTGGGGCCCGTGTACTTTGGGGAAGTAAACCCCAAGCAACTAGGAGGTGGGAACCAGGGAAGGCCTCGGCCAATCGCAACGCAAGAAAGAGCTGATTGACACGGGGAGGTTGGACTCATCAAGGAGACCTAGCCCTGGGGCCGCCGTGCCTCCAGGGGCGGTTCTGAGCCTCCCCAGTGTGGGGCGGGTTCCTTTTTCCTTCTTTCCCTCCCTTGTTAGATCCGGCCCCTGCAGCCCCTCTCCCTCCTTTTCGGCTAATCGGTACCAGGGAAACCAAGTGGTAAACTTTCTCCTTGTTTGTTTCTTCTGAGGACAACTTTTTATTTCCATGCCGAAGGGCACTTGCTGGCTTCTTCCCCCCCCCCCCCCCAACTAGCGCGGACAACTATTTAGGGAAAGCCAAGGAGAAAGTTACTCCCGCGAAAGAAGTAAAAAAAAAAAAAAAAAAAAAAAGTCGCGCGTAAAGGCTGCTGTTGAGCTGGAGAACACGCAATTCAGCCCGGCCGTTGGGTCGGGTCCGAAGGCGCCGTGTTGGCCGAGGTTTCCCCTCTGCTGTGGCCGCGGTGCGGTGGTTTGCAAACTCCGATCCGCTTGGGCTTCCAATGCAACGCCCTGTGCTTCACGGCCATTGTCATTCGGTTTTCTAATCTCTGGGGAGGGGGGAGTGCTCCTTTCCCCAGGCCATTCCGTCTTTAAAAGGTAATTTGTCAAACTCCCATGTGGACACCCCAAGACTTGCCCACACGGTTCCGCGGCTGAGCGGCGCTCGGGCTGTGCCGGTCCGGTCCACGGCTCTGAGTGCGCCGCCAGGCCCTCTGTCGGTTACCAAGCGCATTTTCTATGGAAACACAAAGCCACGCCTGGGGCCGTTCTCCTTGCAGGCACGTGACCCCGCGGGAGGGGGCTCCCGACGAGTTTTGCAGAGATGCGTGCAAGGGAAGCGTGTGGAGCGACTCTGGGGAGAAAGGGGCGCGGGCAGCCACTGGGTGGCATCCGTTCGCGTCCCAGTTCGCTCCCCAACGGGGGCCTGAAGCAAAGTGAGAGCGCCCCTCTGCCCCCACCCCACTCCATCCCAGGCCTCACTCCAGCAGCGGCCTCGCTCCTTCAGCATTTATTGAGCTGCAAGGGCTGTAGTCAGGGCTATCTAGATGCTGTCGCCCCTTTCAACAGACCAGGGTGCTGTGCTGGGCCCGGCGCCCCCCCAGACCGGGGACAGGTGTCTTGAGGCTAGGAAGACACCTGGAGGCAACTCAGCCCAGAGGAGAGAAGGTTTTCTGGAGGAAGGGGCCTCCTGGGTCATGTTAGCCATGCTCAGGAATTTGAACCTTATTCTGAAAGCAGTGGAGAGCTACTGAAATGTTTCTTAAAGTTGAACTAAGGCTGAAACCGGTTTGGCTCAGTTGGATAGAGAGTAGGCCTGCGGACTGAAGGGTCCCGGGATTGATTCCGGTCAAGGGCATGTACCTCGGTTGTGGGCACATCCCCGGTGGGGGGGGGGTGTGTGTGTGTGTGTGCAGGAGGCAGCTGGTTGATGTTTCGCATCAATGTTAATAGCTCTCTATCCCTCTCCCTTCCTCTCTGTAAAAAATTAAAATATTTTTTAAAAGTTGGACTAAGAAATTTGTATTTTACAAGATGACCCTCCAAATTAAAACACTAATGAGAGCAAATTGGCGCAACTTTAAATTCACAGGTTGGTCAATTAACCCAAGTGGTCTGTGATAAGGGTTAAGGCTATTCTTAATTTCATTTTGTGAGAATAAACAAGTCTTCTGTTCTGTCAATGACAGGCGCCATTTTGGACCTGGTGACTTGGCATGGCTTGCAGCTTCCCTGGGGCCGCCATCTTGAAATAGCAAAGGCCAACCCCTCCCTTTGAACTAGCCAATTGAGAAAGACTGTACGCCTGAGCTCCAATCAAGAGCAAAGGACAGTTCATGTGCCTCAGGAATTATAAAGCCAAGCAGCCAGTCAGCTCGGTGTGCACGTGCTCCCAGACCATGTGTGTGCACCCTTCTACATAGAAGTAAATATGTTTGCCTTGCTGCCTGTATCCTGAGTGTTTTGTATTCTACCAGGACCCCGTATTTGGGGGCTTGCCATATTTCTAACCATTTGGAGGTGTGAACAAAAGGAGCCACAGGCTAACCTGACAAGCTCAGGGGAGGCCTGCATGGCAGTCTTGCAAACTCTGAGACCTAAAATAACCACAAAAGATGGTTTGGAAATTAAATATTTAAACTACAAACAGGTTATAGTGGGTAGTCATGTCCTAGGCCGATATTTTCCCTGACAAAGATCAACTTAGATCTTTCCTGAGCCCATTTGCCTTTTCTCCTCTAAGATAACATATCTGTGAGATATCTGGGTAACTTGTAACTTCCCTTTTTTTGGAGCCCCTGGGGCACAACCTAATGTGGTGGGCACCAGGACAGATGCCTCAAATTCCTTCTTTATCATGTTAATTGTTCCTACACTCACCTAAGTAGCTTCAATCATTCTACTTTTTATGCTAGGGGTTTCCCAACACTTTGCTTTCTTCCACAGACTATTTGAACTGGAAAAGTAATTGCTCTTCAGTTTACAAACTTGTTTGCGATTTTGCCAGCAGTTCAGTCTGAGGCTTAACCCTATAACCGTTCCCTACAAGAATTCCCCCCACCTAACCCCACCGCCACCCCTAGGTTGAGATCCAGGCTTGGTCCACTGAGCTCCCTGGTGGTGGAACTTGCTAGACACCCACGCTGTGGGCTGGAAAACCACCTGCAAGGATGCTGGAAGAGGTTCTTCATAGAAAGAGGCATCTCACTGGAGGCACTCTACTACGAAAGCACACAGGGGGTAGGTACTGGCGATGGGGGGAGGGGGTTTGGGCTGCTGGCTGCTAGGTGCTGCTGGTCCCCCAGTCAGCAGGAGCCTGGAGCTGGAGAAGCCACCCTCAAGCTGGGCCTGGGGCAGCCACACACGCCTAGGAGAGCACACTGAGACTGCAGGTGGGGTGCTTCTCCTGCACAGAAAGGGAGAAGGATGGGTTCCTGAGTGGAGGAGCTGGGGATTAAGAAATAAAAGAAAGAAAGAGACAAGAGGCAGAAGTAGATTCATCAAGCTGGGTTCCGGGTGGAGGCTGTCACTCTGATGGAGGGACAGTTCAACACCCACCACAGACAACACAGCACATTTATTATTGATTTCCAGAGGGGGGTTTAAGGACAAAGAAGTTTTGGGTGTGCCCAGGTCCTATTCATTCCCTCATTCCTGGGATTTAGCATATCAAGTCCTGGGTAAGTCAAGGTCCTATTCGTTCCTCATTCAAAGCACAGGGATAAAGATAAGAAATCTGTATTCATAACATTTTGGGAGGCTGTTTCCTGGACGGCCTCGCCAGTCGCCTCGGACTTAGCTGACATTAATTTAAAGGTTATCCATGTGCATTCCCAAGGGGCCCTCTACAGAGACCAGGAAGGAAAACCTTTCCCCTCCCAGTGTCTCTACAAAAACTTGACTGAGGAAGCTCAACATCCTGCCAGCGGGCAAAGGAAAAACATGTAATGGTCCAGATGCATTTTCACAGAGTAGGCAAAAAGGATGAATTGGAGCTGAGAGATAATAACCAGCACACTATCACAAAAAGGTTTCATGTGTTAAGATTATAGTTTTCTAAATCCAGTGGTTCCCCAAGCCAAAAGGAGGGGGTTGGGGGACTAAAAGTAGGCCTAGAAATTCAGAGGCAATGTAACCAGGCTGAGGCCTAGAAATCTGAGGGTGTTTTTTTTTTGTTTGTTTGTTTTTAAGTTTTATATATTGAATTGAGAGAGCGAAAGATCATTGATTTGTTATTCCCCTTGTTTATACATTCATTGGTTGATTCTTATATGTGCCCTGACCAGGGATCAAACCTGCAACTTTGGTGTATTGGGACAGTGCTCTAACCAACTAAGCTACCCAACCAGGGCTAGAAATCTGAGGTTTTTTGGTGTGTGTGTGTGTGTGTGTGTGTGTGTGTGTGTGTGTGTTGTATGTTTAATTGATTTGAGAGAGAGGATGGGAGAAAGAAAGAGATTGATTTATTATACATATTTATTCATTGGTTGATTCTTTTAAAAAAATAATTTTAGAAATATTTTCATTGAGGAAGAGAAAGAGAGAGATGGAAACATCAATGATGAGAAAGAATCATCCATTGGTCGCCTCCTGCATGCCCCCCAATAGAGATTGAACCTACAACCCCAACATATGCCCTGACCTGGAATCCAACCATGACCTCCTGGTTCATAAGTTGACGCTCAACCACTGAGCCGTGCTGGTCAGGCAATGGTTGATTCTTGTACGTGCCTTGACAGGGATTGCACCTGCAACTGTGGCATATCAAGATGATGCTCTAACCAACTGGCTACCCAGCAAGGGCTCAATCTAAGGTTTTTTTGTGTGTGTTTTGTGTGTGTGTATGTGTATGTATGTATGTATGTGTGTGTGTGTGTGTGTGTGTGTCTGAAGTTCGAAATGTTGGCATGTCTGTTTCTCTGGAAGTGACCTACAGCATCTGCCTCCATCTGCCTTCACCTATGGCTGTTGTTTCATTTTCCCATTGAAATATGGTAGCAATCATACTTGGGTAAAAAATGTTGTTTGAATTTTAATCTTGCTATCTGACTTTGACCTTCGATTACTTGCTTAAACAATAGGGTAGTTAAGGAGATTGATTCCCACTGACTCAGTAGCTTCAGGGGTAGAAACTATAGATAAGCTTTAGAGATTAACCTCTGAGTTCTGCTTTTGTATTGTGGGCAAGATAGGGCCACATTCCAATGTTCCCAGCCTTTAGAATTTAGAACAAAGGGAAATTCCTGTTGTTTGAAGCTTTAAAAGGGATTGCCTACACCTGGATCAGTGCCATCCTGTGGGGCCCACCCGCATGTGGTGCTCCCGCCGCCATCCTGGCCAGTTTTTCAATAAACCCTTGCCTGCTTTTTTAATTAATCTTCATCCTCCAGTGGTCTTATTTTGAACCCAGGGTTCAACCCCACAACACCCATCTCCCTGTGTCTGCCTCTCAGTCTGAATATCTCCACCTCTCAAACCATGCTCACACTTGTCTTCCCAGTTTTGTACTTGTTATTTTGTCTGCCTCCCTCCTTCCCAAATTTCTCATCTACTTTCATCATGTAGGGCCTCACAATCAGTTACCCCAAGATGAGCCTCTTGGATATGTGGATTATTTTCTGCTAAAGACAACTGAGCCCTGTTACACTCAGGAGAAACTTGTGTGCCTCCACGTCCCCCCACCCCCCTACTACCTAGAAGAATTTAAATGAGGGACTTTGCCCAAAATAAGATTTATGACCAGAAATAACTTTCTATGACCTATCTGTATGTTAGGGCAAATTTCTAATTACTAAACTTCTGCTCTTTTTTTTTTTCTTCCTGCTCTTCTTATTCTGAGAATGACCTTCCTTGCCTTTGAAGCTCTGAGTACTTGACCTCATCCTTAGCTCAGAATGCCATAGATTCGTCATTTCCTGTCTCTCAGAACTCTCTTGGACATGGGGTCTCCGGCTCTCTCAGGTACGTTGGGTTCCCATACATTGATATGTTACTAAATTGGGTTATTTCCTCTCATTAATCTGCCTCATGACAACGCAATTATTAGACCAGCAGAAAGCACCTTGGAAGTGGGGGAAAGGCTCTTCCACCCCCAGACCAGATGAAGGTGCACTCACTCTTCCTAAGCTCAGATATCCCTCCTGCACAAGTCTGCTCTCTTCCAGAACCCCCTACTCCTCCCAGGCCCCCACCACCCACACTCCAGTCTGAGTAAGCCTTTCCTGCTCCCATGACACGACTCCGTTAACACTGCAATTTCACACGCTTCCTTGGCTCCCTGCTTTTCCACTTCTGCATTGTGACTCACTCTTAATAGTGACTTAGTGAACACATGAGGCTGTCCCTTTAGGGCTGTGGTTGGCAAACTGCAGCTCGCGAGCCACATGCAGCTATCTGGCCCTTTGAATGTGGCTCTTCCACAGAAGTACCACAGCCTGGGCGAGTCTATTTTGAAGAAGTGGCATTAGAAGTTTAAATTGAAAAAATTTGGCTCTCCAAAGAAATTTCAATCGTTGTACTATTGATATTTGGCTCTGTTGACTAATGAGTTTGCAGACCTCGGCTTTAGGGAAAAACCGGGATCTGTCCTGGGCACTAACTCAGGGGCCCTATATTCCAGCCCCTAAAACAACCCTGAAAGGAAACAAGCTTTCTAAGAAAGGCCAGCAGGAGGCTGGGGCCAGTCCAGCTCGCAGCCTCCCTCACAAGTGGCGGGTGTCCCAGCCACGCCCACCAGAAGGAGGCGGAAGGGCCAACCGGGCCGGTAGCTCAGGGTGGGGCGGGGCCTAACTGCCAGGGGAGGGGCGGGGGCGGGGCCTGGCCTGCGGGCGGCTGCCCAGCACGCTCGCCCGGAAGCTCAGCAGCGCCAGCGGACAGAACCCAGAGAAGCGTCCACGCCGCCGCCCACCGACACCCTCGGTCATGCCGGTAAGTGGCCGCCCGCCCCGGCCCCATGCAGCCCGCGGCTGCACGTCTGCATGGCCAGATGCTGCTCATCCAGGGCTCGGGCGCAGCCAGAGCCATCGCCCCTCTTCCCAGCCCTCCCCACCAGCCCCTGCTTCGCCGCCGCTCGGGAAAACCGAATGCTGAAAGGGGTTTTTATGTTGAAGTCAGGCTCCAAAGCATCGAAACTGCAAGGCCTCCAGCGATTACAAGCCCAGTCCTTCCCTGCAGAGACGAGGGGGTGCCGGGAGAAGAGCAGCCCAAGCTCACCCGGGAGTGGGTGGCGAGCCGGACCTGGTCCCGGTCCCTGTCCCTGTCCGGGTCCCCTCCACCTGGACACGCCGGTCCGGGGAGCGGGCTGGGAGAGAGGGGCGGGCGGTGGGGGGAGGAGGGTGGCTATTGCCTTTCGGACTAGGTAGGTTTTCAGAGGTCCGTGTTTTTCTTCCCTTCCCCGCCCACTCTGTCCAGGGAGTCACTGAATGGACCCAGGACTTTCCCCGGCCACTTGCTGAACTTGAACCAATGAGCCCCGGAGAGGTTCAGGGACCTGCCCAAAGTCTCCAGTTGCCCATTGGCAGAGTTTGGGAAGGCATGAGCAGGTCTTCGTTGGTCTGTGCAGCCCAGTCAGCCTTTCTGCATATTTCTGGTTGCTCCCGGCCTCATTTTGTAGATAAGAAATTAAGATCATGCCCTGGCTGGTTTGGCTTACGTAGTAGGTTGAGCGACTCCCTGGCACCAAAAGATTGCCGGTTCCATTACTGATCAGGGCACGTGCGGTTGCAGGCTTATCCCAGGTAGCCGATTGACATATCGCTATCACATTGATGTTTCACTCTCCCTCTTCTTCCTCTCTTTCAAAATCAATTTAAGGCCTTTTGGCTCACTTTCCCTCTCTCCAGAGCACACTCCCTGCCTTTCCCATCCTTTTCTTCATCCTCCCGGCAACCCCCCCTCCCCCTCCTTACCATTCTCCTAAGCTCCAAGGGCCCTTCTTTTGCTTCTGTAACTTGTTTTAGAAGCCCAGCTGGCTCACTTACATTACCTCTAACTTTCTATTATAATTTGAAGGGAAAAAAAAAAAAGGAATTAAAGCCTTTTGCAAATACAAGAAAACAAAAACCAAAGCATAATTTACTTAAGGTCTTGAGAGTTGGATGGAGCCAGCCTTAATCCCCTTATCTTCAGACTTCCCGTCTCTTCTGGCCTGGCCATGCGCAGACAGAAGTAGTCACACTGGCTAGGGAGGAACCTTTGCTCCCAGTTGCATCCTAGAGATCCTGGTTGGGTCACGTGGTGTATAGAACTTCCACCCCCCCATGGTGCCTCCTTTTCAGCTCTGCCCCCAGTGAGTACTCAGAGGTGTCTCACCGGTGCCCTGTGTCTTAGCAGCCTAGCTTTGGGGAAGCTGGCGGGTGAGCCAGAGGCCCCCTGGGTCAAGCCACAAACATCTCAGGTGTCATTTCCCTTGGGTCTTGGCAGGTGCCTTGAGACAAATCCTCAGGCAACGCAAAGTAGGGACTAAGAACCTGACAGGATCTGCCCTCCCAGTTGAGCAAATGTTACAGAACGGCATTAATCGCCCTGGGACCCGGGTGATGGAGGCCACCAGGTTTTTGTGGGGCGTGGTGGTGAGAGGAAGGCCAGCTGGGGGATCACTGTTCTGTGCTCACTTCTGGGGATTTTGACAAACAAAAGACCCTTCAGAGGGATGACGTGTGTGGAGGGCACTTGGTGCTATGTTACGAAATGAACAGCTGAAGGAAGGAGGGGGAGGAATGTCACCGGAGAGGTTTCCCAGGCACTTGGAATCTCAAAAACCTTTTTGAAAAATCTGTGCTTCTGCTTGCCAACCACATGACTTCAGTTAAGCTGCACCTTGATTTCCTCATCTGATAAAAACTGACGTCCCAGACCCTAGCTGGTTTGGCTCGGTGGATAGAGCATCAGCCTACGGACTGAAGGGTCCTAGGTTCGATTCCAGTCTAAGGCACATGCCCGGGTTGTGGGCCTGATCCCCAGTGGGAGGTGTGCAGGAGACAGCCGATGGATGATTCTCTCTCATAATTGATGTTTCTGTCTCTCTCTCTCTCCCTCTCCTTCTTTGAAATCAATAAAAATATATATATTAAAAAGCAACAAACAACAATAACAACAAAAACTGACCTCTCGGGACTGTTGTTAGTGTTAACTGGAAAAATGCCACTAACATGTTTGGCACAGCCACTGACATAGCCAGCCCACAGGAAATGGTAGCTCCTGTGTTTAGAACAAGTAGGGTAGAACTATAGGCAGGCAGATTTCAAACCTCATTTTAGCACAAAGACCACAGTGATTAAGAGTTCAGGCTTTGGAGACTAGGTCCGGCCTAGGCCCTGCTACTCACTAGCTCTGTCACACTGAGTGAGTGGCCAAACTTCTGAACTTCCATTTTCTTATTTGTCAAGAAGGGATAATTACAGTGATTAACTCATGGGGTTGTTGTGATGATTAAACAGTGTAATTCACGGAAGGCGCTTAGAGAACAAAAGTTTGGCACCGAGGAGGCACTCAAACATTACCAGTAGTAACCTCCCAGTATTCCGGGTGTTCAAAACCCAACTGTCTTGGAGAGTTGAGAGAATCCCTTCTGGACCATGTGACCCCACTCTAGTCCCGCCTTCCCAGTTCTGAGATCCTGTGATAGAGTTGTACAGCTTCCTGGATTTTTTCATCGACTTTAAAGGACCCATTTTCAGGTGACAGATCAGAGGCTTTGAAGGGCTGGAGCTGCGTAAAGTCAAGTGTTGGGCAGTGGGCCGGTCTTGGGATTCTCTGTGAAGAAGGTCGTATGCTGTCCATCAAGTAGATTTTTCCACCACCCCCAAATTTGCTTTTGCACTTCAAGTGGAGGGGGAGAACATTGGACTGTAATGTTTGCCACCCAGAAGCCTCCTGCTGGCTTCGGCCGCCGCACTGTGAGGATGGAAGGAGGCCTGTCTGTAGTCTGCAGAAGAAAGCTGCAGGTAGCTGATGATTTAGACCCTCAGCAGCAGAAACCCATGCTACCTCATGAGGTGTGCTCACTCACAGAGCTCCTGCCACGGGTCAGAGTTGGGGGAGGGATGGTAGGTGGCAGTGCTGATTGCTGGTCCAGAACCAACAAGATGTCCCCGGAGCCAGGAAAGCCTGGGTTCACATCCCAGCCTCAGCACATGCCTGCCACAGGACTGTGGGCAGTTGAACCCCTGGGACCTCAGTTTCCTCCTGAGTAAAGTAAGGTGACCATCTCCCTTTCCAGGCAAAGATTGCAACTTGCTTTATTGCGATACCCGTCGGGCTGTGGTGGTCTGGCGTCAAACTTGCACTGTCTCCGAGCTGTGCCCCTGTTGGAGATGCAGCAATGACGTGGACCAAGTCTCTGTCTTCTGGGAGCTCAGTGTGTTGGAGATCATGGAGACTGTGGGTATCAGGCCTGCAGGAAGAGACCAGGAGCCTGGCTTCCCATGCAAACCCACTCTTTTCTCAGGCATTAGGGCTGCCTCTGAGAATGAGGCGTTTGGATGAGAGCAGTGGTCACTGTATATCAAAATCACCAGGGAAGCTTCCTTGCCCTTGTACATACCCCAGCCTACACTTGCTCATCAGAACCTATAGTTTTTGCAAGCTCCCTGGTGATTCTAATGCAGCTGATCTGCGATGCATAAATAAGACAACCAGACCAGCATGGCTCCGAGGATGGGCGTCCAACCATGTCACATTCGGTGGTCCTGAGGTAGCCCCATAGCTCAAGAATCAGGATTTTTGTTGTTGGTGTTTTTTTGTTTTGTTTTGTTTGTTTTTTTATTTATTGATTATGGTATCACATAATTGTCCTCATCCCCCCATTCCCATCCCACACCCCTCCCCACATATGCCCTCACCCCCCTGTTGTCCATGGCCACTTAGGCCATTTTAATTTAAATAATAGGAGGATAGGCTTATATGCATGCACACAAGTCCTTTGGTTGATCACTCCCCTTTACCCCCACCCTCCCCTACCTTCCCTCTGAGGTTTGAGAGCCTGATCGTTGCTTCTCTTTTTCTGGGTCTGTTTTTGTTCATCAGTTTCTGTTGTTCTTTATTTCCTCTAGATGTGTGAGATCATGTGATCTCTAAGAAATACCCTTGTAAGAACCGAAACTGAATAAGCCATAATGATTATCCTGAGAGGCAAATGAATCAGTCTGTAGTGAGTTCCTTTCTGGGCCAACAGTTCTTCTGAGTCCCAATTTCAATGTCAAACAGTTCCTTATGGGTACATGTCAGCCATGATATTTCAGATCTGGTTGGTGGACAAATGGAGGTGATGTAGGTCCAACCGTCTCTGGTTTGGTCCTGGGCATCCTTCAGTGACACACAGCTGCTGACTGCTAGTATGGCGAGGCATTGTCAACGTCTTCCATCTCTGAACTGTTTCTCTTCTCTCTTCATGGCTGGAGCACTCCTGTCAATTCCTTTCTGTTGCAGGAATCCAGATGGTCTTGGAGTTGTTTTCTGAAAATATACAAACATATTCTCGACCAAGAGTTAATAAAGGGATATTTTCTATAAATTTGACTTGGGATCCTTTTTCTTTTTTTCTTTTTTTTCTCCCCCAAATGATTTTTCTCTGGCTTGTTTTGACATGGTGTGTATTTTCTTGAGTATCTTACTCTTAGCATTTCAAATGAAGGTTAATTTTCTAAAGTACAAATTTTCTAGATGTAATTTACTCGCAGGATATTTTTTCTTACATGTTATTTTTCCACTGTCACCCCCTTTTTTAATTTAAATAATAGGAGGCTTTTGGAAATTTTATAATGTAGTCTTTTTCTTTTTATATATTTTATTAATTTTTTACAAAGAGGAAGAGAGGATAGAGAGTTAGAAATATGGATGGGAGAGAACATCAATCAGCTGCCTCTTGCATACCCCCCACTGGGGAATGTGCCCTCAAGCAAGGTACATGCCCTTGACCGGAAATCAGTTTTTATAGAATAGTCGCTTATTTCCATTAGCCAATTTAATTTCCTCTGAGAAGCTGGCTACTATTCAACTGTCAAACTCAACACTCTGACAACTATCTTATTTTATCATGTGTGTATTAGTGGAGAGGATTATTTGCCTTCTTGAGAAGGGCCTGAGCATTCCTGGTACTAGTCTGGACTTGGATATTAAAAACCCACTTGCTCCGAAACTGGTTTGGCTCAGTGGTAGAGCCTCGGTCTGCGGACTGAAAGGTCCCAGGTTCAATTCCGGTCAGGGACATGTACCTTGGTTGCGGGCACCTACCTGGTAGGGGGTGTGCAGGAGGCAGCTGGTCGATGCTTCTCTCTCATTGACATTTCTAACTCTCTATCTCTTTCCCTTTCTCTCTGTTAAAAATCAATAAAATATATTAAAAAAAAAAAAAAAAAAAAAAAAACCACTTGCCCATACCTTGGGTATAAGACCTCAAGAATCAGGATTTTGCCGAAACCAGTTTGGCTCAGTGGTAGAGCGTCGGTCTGCGGACTGAAGGGTCCCGGGTTCGATTCCGGTCAAGGGCATGTACCTTGGTTGCGGGTACATCCCCAATGGGGGGTGTGCAAGAGGCAGCTGGTCGATGTTTCTCTCTCGTCGATGTTTCTAGCTCTCTATCTCTCTCCCTTCCTCTCTGTAAAATATCAAATAATATATATATATATATATATATACATACAAAAGAATCAGGATTTTGAAGGTGAGACTAGAAACTAACATTAAAAAAAATACATATTTTTTTATTGGTTTCAGAGAGGATGTGAGGGGGGGAAGAGAAAGAGAAACATCAATGATGAGAGAGAAGCATTGATTAGCTGCCTCTTGTATGCCCCCAACTGGGGATCAAGCATGCAACCTGGACATGTGCCCTTGATTGGAATCGAACCCAGGATCCTTCAGTGTGCAGGCCAATGCTCTCTCCACTGAGCCAAACCAGCTCGGGCAGAAACCAACACTAAACTAGCTTCCCAGCTGATTGAACTATTGAGTGCCAGACACTGCTAAAGGAGCTGTAGGGATTATCTCACCTAGTGCAGCAGCCTGTGAGATAACAGAAATCCTTAGTTACTCCATTTTGAAGAGAGTGGGGCCCAGAAACAGGCTACGGGTGAATCTGACGACAGCCAGACCTTGTCCTTGCCCTTGAGTGGGCCTGCGTGCTGGTGGGGTATGTGGGTCTGCCTGCAGGTCTTGGCTCATGGTCCCCTTTGTTTATTTCAGAAGCACGAGTTCTGTGTAGAGATGACTTGTGAAGGCTGTTCTAACGCTGTCGCTCGGGTCCTCAACAAGCTAGGAGGTGAGTGAATGGCCCTTGGTTGGGGCTGAGGTGGGGGTGGCCAGTACACTTCATATTGTGTCCAAATGCTTGCAGACATGGAGCAGGAGGAGTTTGGGTTGAAGGTGATAATAACAGCACAACTCAGACGTATTGGGTGCTTAGCATGTGCCAGGTACTCTTCTTACTGGCTTTCATTTAATCCTCACCACCATTTAGGCAGTTCTTTTTTGATTTGGTTAATCCTCACCCAAGGATATTTTTCCATTGATTTTTTTTTTTTTTAAGAGAGAGAGTGGGAGGGAGGGGGAAGAGACAAAAAGAGAGAGAAACACATGGATTAGTTGACTCGTACAGGGACCAAGACTGCAATCCAGGCAATGCTCTATCTCCTGAGCCAAACGGGATAGGGCTAGGTAGCTTCTTAGACTATCTCCGTGATAGCAGGAGGGAACTGAAGTTCAGAGAGGTTGAGTAACTTGACTGGGATCACACAGCCTGTAGCCAGTAAGTGGCAGAGCTGGGATTTGGCCATTCCGTCCTGCTCCGGAGCCCTGTCGGTATGAGTCAGTACGTTGGTGATCTCCAGTGGGATCGCTTTTGTCATATGACACATTTGAGTGCCCGTTTCTATTAAGATTTTTTAAATGGTAACAATTTAAAAAGTAAACTTAGAAAAAGTCATGTGTAGAACTCCTAAAGCACCTCTTTGGGACATATTTAGAAAATCTTTGTTCTCATTCAGCTCCTTCCACTCTGAGCTGGGGAAACTGAGGCCCAGGGAGTGCTGAGGGCTGGCCCTGGGGCTCCAGGAAGTAATGGCCGAGCTGCGAACAGAATTCCAGTAGTGCTGTGGCAGTCCTTCTTCCAAGATTTTCACTTTTAAAACCCTAGATCCATGGTCGGCAAACTGCGGCTCTTGAGCTACATGTGGCTCCTTGAGTGTGGCTCTTCCACAAAATACCACTGGCCTGGGTGAGTCTGTTTTGAAAAAGTGGCGTTAGAAGAAGTTGAAGTTTAAAAAATGTGGCTCTCAAGAGAAATTTCAATCACTGTACTGTTGATATTTGGCTCTGTGGACTAATGAGTTCGCCGACCACTGGGCTAGATGATGATAACACCCCCTTCCCAAGGGGCTTCCGCGTGGGTGGGCTCTGGGCAGCACTTGCAGCAGGTCCTCGGAGCGGTGCATTCCTTCTGTGGAATGGGGCTGTTGACGCCAGTGCCCCAAGGGGAAGGGACTTGCCCAGATTCCCAGTGAGTCGCTGGCTGGTTTCTAGCCCTGGTAACTAGGATCTGAAAGAAACGGTGGAAAGAACCTGGCTGCTGACCTGTCACATGACTGGCCTCTTCTCCCACCGGCCTGAGTTTCCCCGACTGCAATATGGGGATGTCAGCCTGTGTCTGCTTTTGCTGTGGATTCTCGGAGTGAGCTTCTGCTCAGAAGCGCCTCCTAGACCACATGTGTCAAACACAAGGCCCGCGGGCCAAATCCGTCCCGCCAGGCCTTGCAATGTGGCCCGCACCGCGCTGTCATCACTGCACTCCGCTGCGTTTCCATCACAATGACAGTTTATGACTGTTCAGTAAACCATTCGGCCCGCGATTTAGGCTGGATTTTAGATTTCGGCCCCGTCTCTGATTGAGTTCAACACCCCTATACCTAGACAGAGTGGCTCGGCCTGGATGAGACGAGGGGGCCACTCTGCACATGAGGACACCTGCCCAGGAACCGGGGCGGCAGATTTGAAACCCCCTGTGTTAGATGGTCCCAGGGCTTCTCCCAGCTCTATCACACCCCAAACCTTATTCCAAAGAGGAGGGAGACACTTCTGAACCAAAAGAAAAAGCCCAGAGTGGAGCACGGATACATTATAGCACTCCCTCCCAGTGTCATTAGGAATTTGTACCTAATCACTCAGCCTTGTGCCATGTGATGGTCAGGGCCCTTTGTCCGAGGCTTGGGGATCTGCTCTTGAATTTGGGCAGGTTTCTCCCCACTTTTTACTACTTTCCCTCATTTGGGCAGCCTTTTGAGATGGATCAGAAAGGTTACAAGTTAGTTGGGGCCCTGAGGAATCACAGACGAACAGCATACCTGAACTCGAAAAGACCATTGGGGCTGGCCAACCCAGCTCCTTCAGTACAGATGGGGAAACTGAGGACTATCCTGGGCAGGACCCAGCAAGTCAGTGGTGAAGCCACACCTAGAACCTGCCAGGGGCCCTCCCTCTGCGTTCTGTTGTCTCAACAAGACCCGTTCTGCTTACTCCCATGTGCCGCTCGGGGGCTTGAAGCCCTTGAAGAGGGCAGTTTTGCAATAGCAGTTACCATCGTGCCAGGTTGCAAACGATTTCGATTCTGTGAAGGCACGGGACAGAAATACTTTCGAAGGTTTTATAAGACACGTTCACCTACGTTTACCCTGTTGTGGTAACAGTGAGGAGCTAGAGGCAATGTCAGTGTCCTTCAGCAGGGGACTGAGGAGACACATTGATTGGTTGCCAGGTGCATGCACCTGGACTGGGACAGGTAGTGAACCTGCAACCGAAGTACATGCCCTTGACCAGGAATTGAACCTATGACCCTTGGGTGCCGGGCCAATGCTCTAACCAATGAGCACACCAGTCAGGCTGTCTCTACTACTTTTGCAGTTAAAAAGACATTTAAAAGAAGCCCTGGTCTAGAGCAGGGATTGGCAAACTGCAGCCTTACAGGGAGTTTCCCCAACCCCTGCTCTGGCGGAAAGGGGAAGAGTGGTTGTGAGTAAGAATTTCAGAGCCTGAACTCTCTTTCTTCCTCTTCCTGCAGGAGTTGAGTTTGAGATCGACCTGCCCAACAAGAAGGTTGTCATCGACTCTGAGCACAGCGTGGACACTCTGCTGGAGACGCTGAAGAAAACAGGGAAGACTGTTAACTACATCGGCCCCAAAGAGTGAGGGCCTGGGCCCCCAGCCCACAGGATGGACCAGAGTGGGCAGGTGGGTGAGGCCCCGGCACTCTGCCAGAATAGCTCATTATCTAATGCACATCACGTGTCCAGGGAACCCTCGCAGCGCCTGTGAGTAGAGGTTGCCCTGGGCCACGTCTCCCAGAGCCGCCTGTATGACACGGATGCATTTCACAATCAGCCAGGTCTAAGTAGCAGTGACCCTGAGCAGCGTGCTTTCTGCTTTGATAAGCTGCCTGTCCATCAGAGGTGCCCTGGGCCTTGTGCTCTCTGTGTGCTCACCAGGAAGGTATGCAGACGGATGCAGAACAGTGGCGTGGATATTCCCGCTGATTTTCTGAAATCCATGAGGCCAGTAAGAGGCACTGTGCCAGCGCTCCTCACTAGGGAACCAGGGCAGACAGCACTGGTCCACCCAGCATGCCCTCTGCGCCCAGCCACAGCCTCAGAGCCCTACACGGCACAGCCTCCCGGCTGTCACTCCCCACGTAGTGCGTGGGCTGCGGGAATGGCGGTGATTGCCACATCCCTGCGCTCACTGTGGCTGAGGAAAGTGAGGCCAGCAGAAGGGAAGTGGCGTGACGAAAGCCCCATCCAGGTGAATGGCAGAGGCAGGATGGGAGCCAAGAATCCTCAACCCGAGATCTGTAATGGCTGATGGCATTGTCCCAAGTGGCCTGTGGAGAGCCCCCCAGGTAGAGGCGGCCAGCCACAGCGGACCGGTGGGCCACGTCCGTCCCCGAGGGCACAGCCTCCTTCCTAAAGGTGCCCATTGGGATCTGGGCCAGAGCAGTGTCCTGTGAATATAGTGACCTCATGCTGATGGCTACAACCCACATTCAGGATGAGCACAGGATGAATGGTCAGAATCCCAGGATTCTGATTCCAGCCCCACCCTCATTGCACACCGTGACTTTGGACACTTCTGCTTACATGCCGAGACTCGGTCTTCCCTTCTGTAAAACGGGGCCACAGCTCTCTGCTGCTTTCCTGCCTGGCAGGGGTTACTGTGAAATCTCTCAAAGAGACTGGCAGCTCCAGGTGCTGCGGACCAGTGTCGTGTTATCCCTGCATCCTTAAGGTTCTGTGGGGGGCTGAGGGATGGACGGAGGGAGGGAAGACAAAAGCTTCCTGAGCTGGTCAAACACACGGGGAGCCCCAGTGCCCACACTGAATTGGAACCTCCCGGCCTGGTTCATTATGTGAATTTTTTAATACCTGCCAGTTGTAAACCATGCTTGGCTTAATGTTTTTTTTTTCATAGTATTTTTTTAAAAATATATTTTATTGATTTTTTACAGAGTGGAAGAGAGAGGGATAGAGTTAGAAACATCAATGAGAGAGAATCATCAATCAGCTGCTTCCTGCACACCCCCCACTGGGGATGTGCCCGCAACCAAGGTACATGCACCCGACTGGAATCGAACCTGGAACCCCTCAATCTGCAGGCGGACTCTCTTTCCACTGAGCCAAACCGGTTTCGGCATTCTCATAGTATTTTTAAAAATTGATGTGAAATTCACATGACATGCCATTAACCATTTTCAAGTGTATCATTCATCAGCATTTAGTGTATTCATAATGTCATATAATCACCACATCTCCCTAGATTCAGAGTTTTTCATCACCCCAGAAAAATTCCCTGTACCCATTAAGCAATCTCTCCGCACTGCCCTCTCCTCACCCCAGCTCCTGGCAATCACTAGCCTTTCCACCTCTGGATTCACCTATTCTGGACATGTCATAGAAAAGGAATCATACAATGCGTGACCTTTTGTGTATTGTTTCTTACACTTAGCACCATGTTTTCAAGATTTATTCAAGCGTAGCATGGGTCAGTGTTTCATTCCTTTCTGTGGCTGGGGAATGCTCATAGTTCTTATTTATTTTGGATTTTTTATTATATTTTTAAAATTGTAAGAAGTGTCACACACCTACGAGCAAAGTTGTAAAAATGAATCCCCATGTGCCCATCACCCAGATCCAGCCATTGTCCAGTCACTGCTATTATTATTTCATCTGTGCGCCCCCCGCCTATACGGTCCCACGTAGGTCAGTAACCGTGTGTAGTACAGGAAGGCTCCCTGAGATTCGGTTCATGGCACTGGGTGAGAATCGCCCATCAAGCGTTTTGCCCTACGCACCCAGGCAGCATCCCGTCTGTCTGAGTCTGCTTGAGAGTCTGCTTGAGGGCCCCCAGTGACTGACTTCAGGTTTGGGAACAAGAGCTGGTTATGAAGTCACCGTGACCATCTCTTGGCGGGTTTGTTTGCCCCAGATGCCGTTCATTGCCTTCCCAGTGTAAGTTGAAGCGGGACAGGGAGTGCTGTCCCAACAGCTCCCAGAGGTCCCCAGAAGAGGCCTCGGCTGTGATTGGCTTAGCAAGGTCACTGGGCTCCAGTCAAGCTGGAAACCACAGATAAGGAGCAGTGAGCAGAGCTAGACACTGGGCTTTTGGGTCTTGTCCAGCACCTGGTTTCCCACATCCCCTCCCATAACTTGACTACTTCTGCAATGCATCCACGTGCACAGCAGATGGCGCCCTTGTCCCAACTAACGTCTCGTCTTTTCCAGGACCCTGCTCCTCTCCTGCCTTCCAGACAGGTCTGGAACCTGGCAATCCTGCCCCACGTTGGGAGTTCCTGCGGAGACCCTCACTGCTCTGCTCCTCCCTAGCTTCCCTGCAATAAAGTCAAACTGCTTTTGTTGATGTTGTCTCGGATGTAGTCCTGGTGTCACTTGCTTACACGCTGTGCTGTGATGCTCACGCTGCTATGAAGGAGGTAACTGCAGTGTTTACTTCTGAGAGCTCCTCCCTGGAAGTAAGAAACCCAGTGGATTTGGATGCTTTGCTGTGTGATATTTTACAAGTCACTTACCCTCTCTGACCTTCGCTTTTTCTCATGTATAAAGTGAAGGTGTTGGGTCAGATTGGTGATCGTATTTCTTTTCACTGCTTCCTTGGATTCCATTTTTTGAAAATCTTTTGTCCTATCAAGTGAATGTCAAATTTTAATACAGAAAAAAGGGGGAAGAGGCAGTGAAGACTGCCTGGGACAGATTCCAAACATATGTACTCCTCAGCTGGGCCACTCAGCCCCTCAGTGTCCACAGGATAAAATGTGATAATAGCATCTCCTGCAGATGGTGGGTGGAGATTAGATGAAGGAACACATATAGATCACTTAGAGAAGACCCTGCCCTTTAGAAGTCACTCAGTAACCATTCTCTACTCACATATGTATTTTTGTGTGTTTCATTAATCTGTAGAAATGTTAGTTACAATGTAAATCAGCCTAAGGATTAGGATCAACCTAAAAATCAGTGCCTCGCAGCATAAAGTTGTTTCATCTAGATCACATGTGTCAAACACAAGGCCCGCGGGCCAAATCCGTCCCGCCAGGCCTTGCAATGTGGCCCGCACCTCGCTGTCATCACTGCACTCCGCTGCGTTTCCATAACAATGACAGTTTATGACTGTTCAGTAAACCATTCAGCCCGCGATTTAGGCTGGATTTTAGATTTTGGCCCCTTCTCTGATTGAGTTCGACACCCCTAATCTAGATCAAAACAAGGGATATTTCAGTTTGGGTAACTTTATTTTTTTGAAATATTTCTTTAAACCAGCAGTTCTCAAACTTTTTTTTTTTAATATATATTTTATTGATTTTTTTTACAGAGAGGAAGAGAGAGGGCTAGAGAGTTAGAAACATCAATGAGAGAGACATCCATCTGCTGTCTCCTGCACCCCCCTCCCTTGCCCTTGGCTGGATTAGAACCCAGGACCCCTCAGTCCACAGGCCAACGCTCTATCTACTGAGCCAAACTTTTTTATCCTAAAGCCCATTCATATTCTTCAAAATTATTCTCTCCGAGGGCTCTTGGTTATATATGAGCTATGCTATATTAGAAATTAAAACAGGAGCTTTTGAAACACAAGAGAACATGAGCACACATCCCATCAGCGACTGGGACAAGATGAGGTCACTGCACAGCACTTACTAGTCTATTCTGGAAATTTCACTGTATGATTGTAGGAGAGAAGAAGGTATCTTATGGAAATGGTTTTTACCTCCTGTATCTTCTGGAAGGTCTTGGGGACCACATGTTGAGAATCACGGCTTTAACCATTAACCATTTATTGGGCAGAGACTTGGGACCCTGTGGTAAGACCTGGCTATGTACTTGGCCACATGTGACCTTGGCCCAGTCACCTAATCTCTCCAGGAGGCAGTTTCCTCATCTGCACAATACACAACCCCTGCACCTCGGGAACCTGGCAGCCAGAAACGGGACTTGGTTTTGACTGAAATGTATGCCCACGTTACTTTGGTTTCATTATGAAATTCAGTCCCCGCCATTTCCAGCTTTGTGATCCCTCAGGGGCACAGGGCCTTTCCCAGCTTTCCTGGTGTCTGGGTTTCTGGGCCACAGGATGGCAGTGTCCTCTGGATTTATACGTCCTTGGAGAAGCCTGTTCCTGCAGGCTCTGGGAACAGGAACTGGGGCAGTTTCCATTTTCACAGCTTCCCCCGGAGACCCGGTTCAGGCTGGCTGGCCAGCTGGCCCGTTGGGAACTCTGAGGGTTGAGACACTGGTGCCTCTTGGGGCGAGTGGTCTTGGGAGGAGCTCCTTCCCTCTGGCTCTTGGAGTCCAAGTTCCCAGCAGAGGCCCCAGAGGAGCTGGGGGTGCTCCCACGCCTGGCAGCCGCCCAGCGGGCTGTCTGCAGAGCACGTGAGATCACAGCAGGACGGGCGCCTCGGCAGGGGTAGGGGTGGGAGTGGGAGCAGATGTGTGCTCCCCCAGCACGGACCCAGCCCATCTCCCGCCCCCTTGTGTGTTTCCCAGGTGTCTGCCTTTTGTTCACGCTGCCCCACTGTATGGAATGATGCCCTCCGTCCGCCTCCCGCCTCGGCCTCAGCCTTGTCTCTGTGTGCAGATTCCTTTCCCTCCCTTACATGCCACGGCCTCCGAGAAACTCTCCACAACTGGAAGTAATTTATCTTTCCTCTCAGCCCTCACAGCACTCGGCCCACCAGCTTGTGTTGTGGCAAAGCTCTCGGTCCACGTGTTTTTTCTGTCTTCAAGGATCAGGCCAGGCGCCTAGTCCCTCAGCCCACAGAACAGCCCTGAGGGAACATTTGATGTCTGTGCAGTAACTGCCTTTGGAGGACATTTGTCCCTCGAGCCCTCGCATTAATCTCATTCATCCTCTCTGGTCCCCAGGAGACAGTGGACTGGCCCCGAGACACTAAGCCATGCTCCGAGGTCAGCACATCTGTATTCGGTCTGTTTTCACCACTTAATGACGTGACCTTGGGAAAGTCACCGATTCCTTTGTGCAACTCAGTTTCCTCATCTGTAAACCGGGATCATAACGATCGCGATCCCAGGTGACTACCTCGACTGAAGAGCCATCGCCTGCCTCCAGCTTGATGGTGGCATTCCATGCATCAAGTTTGAAAACAGAAACGTTCAAATCTCGATCCGTTCAACCCTGGCAAACTGAAAAGTAAAAATGGAACCTCGGGCGTCTAGTGGGAGGTGAGCGGTTGTTGTTCGGGACGTGGCCCTCTGGTGGCATTCTCCTTTAATTGGTGCCAGTCTCTTGAAAAGCCCAAGTCTGTAATTTCTGGGGTGTGTCCCTCCAAGCTGCTTTTAGAATGCGTTAGGGGCGGTGGCCACATAGTTTGAGTGGACGTTTCCCATCTGCTTCCTGCGAGGGGAAGGTCTGCGAAGCTCATGACCGCCCAGGGCAGCCTTGAAATAAAACATCAAAGCCTCGGGGAGTGGGGACGTTATCTCCCACTGGTCTCCTTATTGTGGGCTCCAAGCATCCTAATCCCTCAGCACTGGAGAGCCCCGCGGGAGGCAGACTGTGTCCTGGGTAGGAATGAAGCTCTGGAGGCTGAGGGTCAGCCCGGCCCGCCGGGCACCAGCCGTGTGAGATTGGGCACATTGCTTCCCTGTCTAGGGTCTTGTTTGCTCCACCGTAAAATAGGAACAATAGCAGCGAGGCCTTCTCAGATTCAAGTGAGAGAACGTGTGCACACAGGGGTGCCCGACTTGGCTATCGTCCTTATCATTACAGAACCTTAGAGACGAAGAAGACCTAGCTGGTCACCCAGCCCAACGTGCACAGCCCTCCCTCCGCTGGAGGCTCTCAGTCTTTTTTTAAAATATATATATTTTTATTGATTTTTTTTTTTTTTTAGAGAGGAAGAGAAAGGGATAGAGAGTTAGAAACATCGATGAGAGAAAATCAGATCAGCTGCCTCTTGCACACCCCCTACTGGGGATGTGCCCACAACCAAGGTACATGCCCTTGACTGGAATCGAACCTGGGACCTTTCAGTCCGCAGGCCGACGCTCTATCCACTGAGCCAAACCGGTTTCAGCAGCCCTCAGTCTTGACCTGCACGCCACTCCTGAGAGCATGCCAGGAGCAGCTTGCTCTACCCTGGGCACCCCTGTGAGGGAAGATGCTGGTGTTGAACTCACCCGTCTCTCTGGTACTTCTCACGACTGGGCTGGGATTGTCGTGACACATGGGGCATCTGCCTAGTCCCGGGGTCAGCAAACTGCGGCTCTCAAGCCACATGCGGCTCTTTGACCCCTTGAGTGTGGCTCTTCCACAAAATACCACGGCCTGGGCGAGTCTATTTTGAAGAAGTGGCGTTAGAAGAAGTTTAAGTTGAAAAAATTTGTCTCTCCAAAGAAATTTTCATCGTTGTACTGTTGATATTTGTCTCTGGTGGCTAATGAGTTTGCCGACCACTGGTCTAGCCCTTCCCCATGGTGGTTCCTTGGAGGCCAAACAGCCTTCCCTTTCCTCTCCCACCTCCCTCTCTGCTCTACGCCACAAGGAATCCCCAAATGCCCTCCTCAGCCCTCCCTCAGGGGCTGAGCTGGAGGCTGATCACTGGCCTCTTTGTCGAGGCTCTTTAGATGGTGGGAGCCGAGAAAACTGGGCAAAGGGCAAGCAGTTCTGGGCACCCACTGACCAGCTCACACGGTTCCTGACTCAGCATGGACGAGCCGGACCAGTCCAGGGGTCAAGGTCACCGACAGAGGAAGCTGGGCAGGCCACTCATCTGCTTCCTGACAGGCCTGCTTCCCAGGCACAGAGCACCCAGCACAGGCTGCCCAGGCCGGGCCGCACTCTCTCTTACTGTTTGAGAAGGGGTCTCTGAACCCTGCCACTTTGAGAAAGGACCGCAGCAAGGCCGCACCCAACATCAGACCAGACCCCTGCTCTGCTGTCCCTGCCCCTCCCATGGCCCAAGTTGGAAAAAGCCTTCACTGAGGTCGCCGTTTGTGGGTGTATAACTTCTGTTTTGTTTTGTTTCTTTGTCTCAACAGAAGCTATGATTCCCTCTAGGTTCCTAGTAATTAGAGAGGCCAGAGAAGCCAGGGAGAGGGTAGGAAGGGCTGGAGGGAGGGGTCAAGGCTAAAGTAGGAGGAGCAACCTGGAGTCACTAAGATCTCCAAACTCCCCTTCCTGGCCCGAGACCCCCTCAGGTCCTCCCACCCTCACCTCTTCCTCAGACCAGATACCTCCAGAGACAGCAGGTGCTAGAGGAAGTCTAGAATGTTAGAACTGGACAGGTCTTTCTAAATAAGAAGACCTAGTACCTCATTTGTTGGTGTTATTATTAATGGAAGTACCCTGTTTCCCTGAAAATAAGATAGTGTCTTATATTAATTTTTTCTCCCAAAGTTGCACTAGGTCTTATTTTCAGGGGATGTCTTATCTTTCCATGCGCTAGGTCTTATTTTCGGAAGATGTCTTATTTTCGGGGAAACACGGGTAGTTACCTTCTGATGATACAGAAGAATTATAAACAATTTTATAACCTTTTATATAAATCACCCCTCCCCCATTCTTCACACAACAAAGAAAATCCTTTTGCTTTTTGGTGGATGTTCTTCCAGATCCTTCTCAGGCTTATGCAACATATAGAGGTAAACATAAAAGGCAATGCAGCTTAGCGTTTCAAAGTTCAGGCTCTGGTGCTAGACTGCGTGGTTTCAGGTCCTTGCTCCAGATCTTACTGGTGAGGCATTTAAACTATCTGAGCTGCTGTTTTCCCCACCAGTAAGTTGGAGATCATTGCATTTATATCTTAGAGTGGTTCTGAGAAGTAAATCAGATAATGCGCAGAAATCACTGGACACAGGGCCTTGCACATAGACATCTCAATAAGCATGAACTATTTTACTAGTATTGATATTTGTAACTGGCTTCTTTTGTTGAATATTTCAAGGGCTCACTTTCATCTCACACGCGTGTGTTATCTGCACCTGCTTGTGCACTACAGTGGCTCAGTTGATGGTGCAAAGACACCATGTGGCCCAAAGCCTAAAATGTTTACCATCCAGACCTCTACAGAAAATTCTGTTGATCTGTAGTCTAGGTCAGTGATTTCAAACTACCTGTATGTTCTGTGGAAACCATACATGTATCTCAGTGAAAAGAGAGAAGTAGATGGTGGAATCCAGGCTCCCAGCACCTTCCTACCAAGATTGATCCTCTTATTCATCCAAATTAACTAATTGTTCCACCAAACACTTAAGAAATTATGGCAATTCTCTACAATCTCTCTTAGAGACCAGAAGCAGAGGGAATACTTCCCAACTCATACTATGAGGCCAGCATGATCCTAAAACCAAAACCAGACCGACATTACAAGAAAACTACGGACCAATGTCCCTTGTGAACATACACGCAAAAGTTCTCAACAAAAATTAGCAAATCAAATCCAACAACCTCTAAAAAGAATTGTATACCCAACTAAGTAGGATTTATTCTCAGTATGCAAAGCTGTTCACCATTTGAAAATAAATTACTGTAATCCATTACATAAGCTAAACCAGAAGAATCATACAATCATGGTTAAAACTCTTGGTAAACTTGGAAAAGAGGGCAACATCCTCACTTGATAGAGAATATTTTCAGAAAAACTAAAAAGCGTTCCCACTAAGATCAGGTACCAGACAAGGATGTCCCCTCTTACCACTGCTTTCCAACTTCGTACTGGAAGTGCTTGCTCACATAAGGCAAGAAAATAAAATAAAAGGTATACAGATTAGGAAGGAGGAACTAAAACTATCTTTGTTTGCAGGTGAAAGGATTGTCCCTGTAGAAAATCTGAAAGAATCGGGGCTTGGAGCGAGACCGGTTTGGCTCAGTGGATAGAGCGTTGGCCTGCAGACTGAAAGGTCCCGGGTTCGATTCCGGTCAAGGGCATGTACCTTGGTTGAGGGCACATCCCCAGTAGGGGGTGTGCAAGAGGCAGCTGGTCGATGTTTCTCTCTCATCAACGTTTCCAACTCTCTATCCCTCTCAATTCCTCTCTGTGTAAGATCAATAAAATATATATTTAAAAAAAAAAAAAAAAAGAATCGGGGCTTGGAGACCTTTCAGGTTGGTGAACACGCCCGTGTGCCAGAAGGGTGTGCACCCCAACTCAATGGGGACAGAAGCTCCTGCGCTTGGGGTCTGCTCAGACCCCACCCTGGGGACCTCTTCATCGGGCTGTTCCAGGGTATCCTTCATCATTTCCTTTAATAAACTGGGAAGCGTAAGAAAGTGTTCCTCTGAGTTCTAGCAAATGATCAAATACAAAGGGGAGAAGGTTATGGGAACCTTGTCGTCAAGTCCGACAGAAGTTGTGGGTGACCTGGGGCCCTTATACTTGTGACTGGCATCTGAGTGGGGGGGAGTCTTGTGGAACTGAGCCCTGATCCTGTGGGGTCTGACTCCATCACCCAAGTACAATAAATGGCATCAAGAGCTCAGTTCAAGTGCAGGACGCCTGGCCAGGGTTGCAGGTTTCCTGGGTGTGAACAAACCCCCACACATCTGGTGAGCAGAAGGGTTGGAAGTGTTCTGTGTGAAAGAAAAGGAGAAAGACAGGTGGGAAACGGCAGGCTTTTCTGATACAATCATCTATGGCAACATGGGAAGATTTGTCAAGGCCAGCAGGTCCATACGATGGTATTCGCTCTATTATCCTCTAGACTTCATATGCTTGAAATATCTCATAAATTAAAAGAAAAGCAGACTTGATACATAGACATGGGAAATAGTGCCAATAATTCAAAAGAACACACAACGAAAAATAAATATCCCATTCATTTCAGGTCCCTGGCCCTTCTCCACAGAGACACTGGTTATTACCAGTTCCATATGTATCCAGACCAGTCTGCAAACGTGAATTTGAATACTAAAAGAGCCACTCCATTGAGAAGAATCAAGAACCATCCCCACCCATATGGCCTGCACACCCAGGCCTTCCTTTGAAGAGTCCACCTCGTGACCCTGTATTTTGGACCTTCCCTGGAAACCACTCCGTGTCCTCTGTCATTGGACCTGAACCCACCTCCGAGTGTGTCTTTTCCAATGGGCAATTATGTGGGCTCTCTTGCTTAACCAAGGCCAGCTTCCCCGGAGCAGGACGGCTTGTCTCTCTGACACGTCCTCTCCAGGGTCCCCAGAATGAAATTTTCATGAGCCGAACAACCTGTATTTTAAGTCAGACCATAGCAAACATATCTTCAAATGTTGGTGCAAATCAGTCTGCCGTTTTCTTATGATGGGATGGGTGCATAAGCAGACAGGAAGCCACGAACTTCACTTTGTTACATGGATGAAGCCCCACTGTGCCCTGCTTTGACCTTTAGGAAAAGATGAAAGAGAGAAACTTTCAAAGTGAGAGCACGCTCAGCACACTGCTCTGTGCCCTGCCTTTTCCTTCTTGCTGATCACTAAGTCTTCAGATGGTCTCATGCCACACAGTTTTGCCCTTGCAGTTATATATCCACACTGCTTCAATTCTATTTGTGAATATACTGGGAGCTAAAGTTAACAGTAACTTTATTCTTTCTAAAATAAAGTAAAAAAAAGAAAAAGAAAAAGAAATAAAACAAATAGCTCTGGCCAGGCTTAGTTAGTTGAGCATCCACCCATGCACCAAGAGGTCGCCAGTTAGATTCCCAGTCAGAGCGCATGCCTGGGTTGCTGGCCTCTATTCCCAGTAGCAGGGGAGGGTGCAGGAGGCAACTGATCGATGTTGCTCATCTATGTTTCTATCTCCCTCTCTAAAGTCAATAAAAAACATTTTTGTTAAAAAGTCTTCCTGCCAAAACCGGTTTGGCTCAGTGGTAGAGCGTCGGCCTGCGGACTGAAAGGTCCCAGGTTCGATTCCGGTCAAGGGCATGTACCTTGATTGCGGGCACATCCTCGGTAGGGGGTGTGCAAGAGGCAGCTGGTCGATGTTTCTCTCTCATCGATGTTTCTAGCTCTCTATCTCTCTCCCTTCCTCTCTGTAAAAAATCAATAAAATATATTTTAAAAAATAAAATAAATAAAAAGTCTTCCTTTCCGTTAAGTATAGTGTGAACAATCCATCCCTTTGCCTGGGATGTTCTCAGTCTTCTTACTTAAAGTCCTGTGTGCTGGAAAACCCTCAGCTCTGGGAGAACTTAGATGTTGGTCGCCATGTTTAAGGACTATGTACACATTAACCAAGTTTGAATAGAAGGTGGTGCATGAGCCTCATCTCTGCCCTAAAAAATTTTTTAAAACCAGATATTACCCATTTAAAGTAAGAGTTTACCAAGGACCTTTGTTTTTCCTGTTGGAAATTGCCTCATGCTTTTAGGAGGCTGCATAATATTCCATTGTACGACTTGCCCATAATTTTATTAAATTTGTCCCCTACCGATGGACATTTAGTTTCTTTCCAGTGTTTTGCTGAAATGTCCTTATTTATTCTATAAACTGGCAAAATCATGCAGAATAATTTGTTTAGAAAATAAGGTTTTCCTGCTAAACACAAAACCCAGAAAGCCACGGGATTAAAGACCCTTTCATCCGGGGCCCTCTGTGAGTCTCTTTCTCTTCAGGTGACTTGTCCGGGCTGAGGATGAGTTTAAAATGGATCGGCGGCCAAGGCCTGGGAAGGAAGCCCAGGCCCAGGGAAGGTTTCCTGGGGTGCGGGAGGGGGGAAAACAGCCTGCGCTGTGGTTCCCAGCATGGAGGGGGTGTTTATCAAGGCGGTGGGAGATGAGTTGGCCAGACTTGGAGGGGTCCAGTGTTGGCTGGGAGCAGGGCTGAGAGACTGGACCCATTCAGCTATGTTCTAAAAGAAGCAGGGAGAGGAAGGGAAAACAAGCCCAGACACACACTGGGTGGCTGCCGGCTGGCCAGGGCTCTTGGTACAACAAGCCCAGTGCCAGACTGTGGGGCCCAGCCAGCTCGACCCCGGAGAATTCACCCCAGCCTGGGCAGGTTTAGGTCAGATCCGCAATGGCTTCTTGGGCTGTGAGGAGTGGATTTGTACAGAGGATGGGATAATTCAGTACTTTTCCAGAGGGATGGGAGGCCTGGGCCAGAAGGGTGGTTTTCTACTATGTTCTGTGTGTAATGCTTGTGTACTCATGCATCTTCACCCATTAAAGGGATTGCGGCATCACTTGCCACACTCTTCTATGCAGAATGCTGTTAGTGACTCTCAAGGTCCCAAAGACAAGAAAGTTTGGGAAATGTCAGGCCATCAAAATCAAAAGTAACTCTTCACGGTGGGAATTCTCAGACTCTTCAACATGCTAATACTATACTTCGTGAGTTTTCCAAAAGGAGATCTGCATTGGCCTTGGCTGGGTTACTCAGTTGGTTAGAACACTGTCCCGATATCCCAAGGTTTGGGGTTCAATCCTTAGTCAGGGCACATACAAGAATCAACCAATGAATGCATAAATGACTGGAGCAATCAACAAAATAAATAAATCAATAAAATAAATAAATAGTCTTAAAATAAAAGGAGATCTATGTGGAAAGAGCCAGATCTGTTGTTGGTGGAGGAGGGAATGTCTTGTACTAGAGGCTCTACGTGCAAGCCTTTCCTATCCTTCAGTCATTGGGTGAAGCTGGGACCTTGTATCTAGGGTCCCTTCTCCTGGATAGAACCAGAAAATGAGTCTCAGTTCACTTTGCCACTAATTTGCTGATCGATATTAGAAAGTCCTCTCTGAGCCTCACATTCTTCCTCTAGAGTAGTGGTCGGCAAACTCATTAGTCAACAGAGCCAAATATCAACAGTACAACGATTGAAATTTCTTTTGAGAGCCACATTTTTTAAACTTACATTTCTTCTAATGCCACTTCTTCAAAATAGACTCGCTCAGTCCATGGTATTTTGTGGAAGAGCCACACTCAAGGGGCCAAAGAGCGGCAATTTGCTGACCATGGCTCTAGAGCAAGAAGTGGTAAGACTATTTCAGTTATTTTCTAACTTTTTAATAGGAGGAGACCTTCTGTCAGTCTAAGCACCATCCCATATAAAACAGATAAAAGTGGTCTTTCACCAATGTGTTTTTAAGGTAATATTACAATATTCTAACATGGAAATGTTCGCCATAAAAGTCAGGATAGAGGCAGTTTCAGGCGCAAGGAGGCAGTTGTGATTGGGGCAGGGCACGAGAAGGGCGTCCAGGGTGGCTGTAAAACTCTTTCCTGGCCTGAGTGGAAGTTACAAGAGGTGTTTTCCTTAGAATCATTCAGTAAACTATAAAAATATTATATTACTAATGCCTTAAAGATCCATCACTGAGACCCTAAAATGTGTCAATTAAGTTTAGCTGCAAAAGGCAGAAACTCCAAAATAAAAGTTGCTTAGAGAAATAGAAGTTTATGTTTCTTTTGTGTAAATGAAGTGTCAGGATCAGCACTCAATGAGAGTAAGAACCCAGTGACCATCAAGGACTCCAGGCCCCTTCTCTCCTTTGTCTACCACCTTCAACGTGAGACTTCCAATGCCAAGGCCAAGGTGCAGCCTGAGGTCCACCGTCACGTCCACCTGAGGACCAGCAAAAAGAGGGATGAGAAGGGCAGAGCTCCTCCCTTTAAGGAAACCCCCAGAAGCAGCACTCACAGCTTTTACTCACACCCCATTGGCCAGAACTTTATTACATAGCTTAGCTGCAAGTGATGCTGGGAAATGTAGTCTTCTACTTGGGTGGCCATGGACCCACCCAACTGCAGCATTCACAACAAAGGAAAAAGCAAAGGGTAGATTTGATGACAACCTGCAGAATCTGCCACAACACATGAATGGATTTTGGTTTCTGATGTGTTGAAATTTAATGGCATTCTAGAATGTCAAGGCTGGGAAAGCTCTTGGGGAGCTTTCCCATGTCAGTGTCTTTGCTGCTTTTCAGTCACAGTTTGAAATATAGCTTGAGGTAGCCCAGCCGGTGTGGCTCAATGGTTGAGCATTGTCCTACGAACTAGGACAGTAATTGGCAAACTCATTAGTCAATAGAGCCAAATATCAACAGTACAATGATTGAAATTTCTTTTAAGAGCCGAAAACCGACTACTGCGCACGGGCCACGAAGTTTCATTCGCACTGTACGAGTGGTATTTTGTGGAAGGGCCACACTCAAGGGGCCAAAGAGCTGAATGTGGTTGAGAGCCGCAGTTTGCCGACCACTGAACTAGGAGGTCATGATTTGATTCCACGTTAGGGCACAAGCCAAGGTTGCTGGCTCGATCCCTAGTAGGGGGTGTGAAGGAGGCAGCTCATCATTGATGTTTCTATCTCTCTCTCCCTCCCTTCCTCTCTGAAATCAATAAAGATACATTAAAAAATTAATAGAGCTTGAGCTATACAAACCAAGATGAATACTAATAGTTAGAGGAACTGCAAAAGCACTCGCAGATACAAATCCCTGAACGAGAAACTCCCCAAGAGCTTTCCCAGCGTTGACATTCTAGAATGCCATGAGAGCCCTGCCCCCTGAGCTCACTGAGGGCTTTCTCCCTGGGGACGGGCAAGGGACTTCAGTTACTTTGGGGACTGAGAACTGTGCTCATTGTTTCGTCTGAGTCAGCACAGCCCCGGCCAAATATCTTGAAAAGCTCCCTGTCCCTCAGCAGCCTCCCGTCTCCGGCTGGGAGTTCCCCAGAGGAGGTGTAGTTTACCGAGACATTGATAACGCAGTTTTAAAGCAGCGGCTGCTTCTCAGCAGGGAGTGGCTCAGACTTCCCCTCCAGATCTTTATGGCAGCAGGACACACCTTTGATTCAATTCTTTCATTTTGCAAAAGAGGAAGTATGGATCCTGGGAGGTTGGGAGATTTATATGAAGTCATCAGCAACACAGAGCTTGGCTGGGCCACATACTCACTTGTCCTGATACATTCCACTGGTCTGCATGATAATACCTTGAATTTAATGTGCACTTTCTATGTGGCAGGCTCTGGGCTAAGCTAGCGTCACATGCATGATCTCACATCATCATCACACTAAACCTGAGAGGCAGTTACATTTTCCCCTCTTTTTTTGGTCATTTTGCAGATGAGGAAACTGCAGCCTAGACTTGGCCAAGGCCACACTGTCTCTCGGTGTGGAACAGAATTTGAACCCAGGCAGAGCAATGGCAGAGGCTGCCCTTGAACCTCTCTGCTAAGAACTACTGCACCCCATGGCTCCGTATGAGAATGGCAGATCCTACTCTCACCGGAAAGGAGACTGGGCCTGGAGCGGGTCACTGCGTTCAGGAAAAGATCTCACAACGTGAAGCCAAGGGATTTTGAGAAAAGCTTTATTAAAGCGGGACAGTGACACAAAGGAGGGCCTGGGGTAGAAGTGGCAGGAAGGAGCCTGGGTGGGGCTCTGTCTGGCTCCCCAGAAATGTTCTAGGAAAGAAGTGGGCTGCTGTCAGCTCACTGAAAAGTCAGAGGAAAGGGAACCTTGGAGGCAGGTTCAGGGCGTAAGCCTGGCATCCGAACTGCCGCTGCCATGTACCTGGGTCACTGCGAAATGCAGCAACTTAATTATTTCCAATCAAAATAAGCAACAATGGCACTTTAAATCCTGAGGACTACAGCCCCCACCCCCTGGCTCAGGGCCAGCAGCCACTCTCCCGTCTGGCTGTGTCTGTGTTGAATACACAGTGGTGTTGCAGCAGAGGGCCTTTCTGCCTGTGTCACCCTTCCTCTGGGCAAAGAAGCAGAGGGATCATCCAGCCTGATGGGCCGCAGGGCACTCTCAGGATGAGAAGCTTGTGAAGGCTTGTGGAGACCATGTGAAGGTCATGTGCAGGCCATGTGGAGACCATGTGAAGGTCATGTGGAGGATGTGTGGAGGCTTGTGGGCAGGGGAGGGGGGGGTTAGCTCCCTCTCAGCTCTGTAGGCTTCTCCTCCTCCCCCCATCCACCACCTCCTCCTCCTCTTCCTCCTCCAGCACCCAAGGATTAGCCTTTAATCTGTCCAGAGGTGAGGAAGAATGGGATGAGGTAATGGGCCTGAGAGACACTGTATCTTAGAGAAGGTTCTAGAAAGGCCCAGGGGCCGAAGGTACTGCTTTTGTGCTTACTCAGACAGTTCTGGGAAGAATGTTGGCGGGGGTTGGGAATGCTGGCAGCCTGTCCAGAGGGCGGCCGGGTTGGAACCGGGAAGGGAATCGGCACAGCTGACCTGCTCTGTCGAGAGCACAACCCTGGAAAACACACTCCGAAACTCCATGTGGCCCAGGCTGGGCAGAGCCACGTGGAAGAAAACAGCCTCCCGTCCAAGGCATTAAAAAACTCTGTAACCTTCACATTTGTATCTGTAAGAGCATTAAAAGCTCTAATTACTAACCCATAGAAAGCTCCATCTCTATTCTCATCAAATTCATTCAGCTCCTCACTTTTATTGTCCAATTGCTAGGAAATAACAAAACCCCACACCCGGAACTTGTGCGTTTTTATCTCTTTCTTCCTCCCTATTAGTTAATAAAAAATGTTTTAAAGAATAGTTTATTGGTTTTTAGAGAAAGGAAGGGAGAAGAGAGAAACATCTACATGAGAGTGTAACATCGGTTGGCTGCCTCCTATTTGTCACCACTTAGGATCCAGCTCACAATCCGGGCGTGCACTCCACTGGGAACCAAACCAGCGACCCCTCGGTGCACCGGACAAGGCCAACCAACTGAGCCACACCAGCCAAAACTAATTAAAAAAAAATTTTTGAAAAATTAAAAAAAAATTTAATAATAGATTCACAAGAAGTAAACAAACAAAAAAAATAAATAGTAGTATTCAGAGGTTCCCACACACCCTTTACCCAGTTTCCCAAAATGGCCCCATCTTACACAGTTCATTCCTATTAAATGCAAATAGCTCATCTGATCCCTGTAAGGACTCTGTGAGTTGACTATTAGCATCACCATTTTACCAGAGAAGAAGCTGAGTCTCAGAAAAGTTAAATCATTGCTCAGGATCCCCCGAGACTTGGTGCAGAATCAGGGCTTAGATTCACGTGTACTAACTCCAAAGTGTGTGCATGCTCACACAAATTCTCATTCTTCCCCATCTCAGCCTCAATCCCTCCAGGAAAGAGGAAAAGTCCTGAAGAGGCTCAGCCATCGGGGGGTGGGGGGGGGTGGGTGGGGTGGGGGGGGGGGGGGGGGGGGGGGAATGCAGTTCTCTACATGCCTCCAAAGAGTGAAGACCAACTAGACTTTGCTAAGAGTTGGAGGAGCCTCCACTACATAGCTGGGCTGTAGAGTCATCAAAATTATGCTTGTGACCCAGACAGCAGCCCCAGACAGGGCTTCAGCGCCTCTCCGAAGCTGGAACAAACTCTATGCTCCCCTTACGGCTGCTCTCTGCCCCTCCCGTGACTTTTCCAGTCTCTCCTCCTGTGTGGCGTTCCTCCGAAGCCAGAGAGATGCTCCTCTGCCACCTGAAGGAATAGCATCTCTTTTCTCTTAAAGGCAGGGCTGTAGTCCGCCTGGTCTCACAGACATGAGGAAGAGCTGTAGGTCTGTTGAGTAAACAGGAAATCTTGGAGCCAGAAATCTAATCTCTTTTGTTGAATGTGACAGACAGCCCATCCCAAACAAGCATAACCAGAGCAGGGGATTGACTGGCTCCTGTAAGCAAGAGTCCAGGGTTAGGGCTGCATGTCACATAGGAACGTGCTTTGCTGTGCATTACAGAAACGTAACTCCGAAAGCTTTCATCTCACTTTGCAAAGCCACCTGCCACCTTGGGAGGGTAGAGGGTGCGAGCCTTCCCCAGTGCTATTTGTCCCCTTTGCTCTGCTTCTAGTCTCCTTCTTGCAACCCCAGAAGGAGGAGGGATAAAGGTCAGAGGCCCCTCCTTTCCCAAGCTTTCCCAGAAGCCCCAGGCACTGACCTCTGCCTACAAGTCACTGGCCAGAACCGCACTGCCAGGGAGCCTAGGAAGCCAGGAATGTTGAGCTGGACGATTGCTCCTGAGCTAACTAATCTGAGGGTGTGTTGATTAGATGGAAGAAGAGGATACAAGAAGCAGTGTCTTCCCCAGGGGCCAATGGCTCAGGACCAGCCTCTGTCTCTGTCAGTCTCTTTCTCTCTGCCTCTATCTCTCAGTATCTCTCCACTCCGCTCTCCGTGTTGGCTCCATGCTCACATGGGCCTCCTTGTATGACCTCAGGGAGGCTGCTGGTGCACTGGATCTTACATCCCTCCTAGCTCAGCCCTGAGGAAAAGGCCAGGTTCTCATCGCGTTCCTGCACTCCATCTCATGCTCCTCTTGAAGGAGTTGCTGTGGCCATGATGAATGGGAGGGTGTAGACCAGTCTCCTGCACTTTTTCTAAGCTGGACTAAAAGTGCAGGAGAGGATGTTACCCAAAAGGGAGAAGCAGGCACCATTCTCAAAAGAGAGGGAGATGAATGCTGGTGGCTCCAAATCAAACACAAGCTCCAAATCACAAACATATTTACTGCTGAACCTTAGGCATCATCATTTTCAGAGATATTTTCCCCATTATTTTTTAGAGAGAGTGGAAGGGAAAGAAGGAGGAGGGGGGAAAGGAGAGAGAGAAACATGGATATGAGAGAGATACATGGATTGGTTGCCTCCTGCACTCACCCCCAACTGGAGCTGGGGATCAAACTTTCAACCCAGATACGTGCCCTTGATCTGGAATCAAACTAGAGACCCTTGGGGGTTCAGACCGATGCTCTATCCACTGTACCATATAGGCTGTTCAGAGATTTTTTTTTTTATGTTTCAGATCAATGATTCTCAAAGTATGGTCTAGAGTCCCTTGAAGGGCCCACCTGGCCCAAACTATTTTCATAATATGACTAAGATGTCATTTGCCTTTTTTACTCATCCTTACACAAGTGTATAATGGAGTTTTCCAGAGGTTACGTGACATATGGACTATGTGAGATGTGATGTCATTGCTCTGGCAACTAATGAGATGCGTGCTGTGTATTCTTGCATTTTAAGAAAATCTTAGTCGTAATTTCCAATACAAGGGAAGACAACCCACCGAACAGAAGTTGTTTGGGGGCTCACATCAGCAGCACGAAGGGGGCCTTAAGATCAAAACTTTGAGAACCACTGGGAGGTAGTGGAACAGGCCAACCCATGCCACTTTGGTAGATTTGGGAGTGGCCTACTCTGCTACCTTTCAGCTCTTTTTCTAGATACTAAGTTTACTTGAAAATCTTAAATAAGGAGCAGTAGACACACTTATAAGTGTCAGTAACAAATTTTAATACATTCGAGGCCATCGTTTGTTCAGCGTTTATGTCATTCAGGTTCAGATAAGACCAAGGGTGAAGTTGGTTTTGCTCTCACATAAACAGCATTTGTGGCAAGTCACAGAGGGCTGGGGGAGTGGCTGCAGGAGTACCTAAAACCCCGCGTAGATTTCTTCTCTTCGGTGGCTCTGTCACACTCAGCCTGGGGTGTGTGCCTCGGGGTTCCAAGCGGCTGCTCCAACTCCAAACACCCCACCTGCATTGTCAGCAAGGTCTTTCCCAGAAATTGCTTTTACAACTACAGTCCTGTGCTGCTTAGCTTGATGGGATACACTCTGGGAAACGCACGGGTAGGCGGGGTTTTTTTATCCTTAGATGAAGCACCATTGAGTGCACTTACACAAACCTAGATTGCCTAGCCTACCACTGTGATTATAGGAGCCATATTTTCATACCACTGCCACACTATAGGCTTGTTTACTCCAGCATCTCCACAAGCATGTGAGCCCTAACAGTAGGTTTTTCCTTTTGCAAGGCATTAAGAAATGTCCAAGCCGAAACCGGCTCAGTGGATAGAATGTCGGCCTGCGGACTGAAAGGTCCCTGGTTCGATTCCGTCAAGGGCATGTACCTTGGTTGCAGGTACATCCCCAGTGGGGTTGTGCAGGAGGCAGGTGATTGATGTTTCTCCCTCATCAATGTTTCTAACTCTCTATCTCTCTAACTCTCCCTTCCTCTCTGTATAAAAAAAAAAAAAAAAAAAAAAAAAAAATCAATAAAATATATTAAAAAGAAAGAAATGTCCAAAAATATAGAGAACTTCCATGAGTATTTGAGCTAAAACTGACAATTACCAGAGTGGATGAAAGGAGCCACATGCTAACCTGGCAGGCTCAGGGAAGGCCTGCATGGCAGCCTTGCAGACTCAGAGACCTAAGGTAACCACAAAGATGGTCTAAAATTAAACTTTAACTAAAAGCAGTTATGATGGGTAGTCACCTCCTATGCCGCTATCTTTTTTTTTTTTTTTTTTTTTTAATATATTTTTTATTGATTTTTGTACAGAGAGGAATGGAGAGAGATAGAGAGTTAGAAACATCGATGAGAGAGAGTCATCGATCAGCTGCCTCCCGCACACCCCCTACTGGGGATATGCCCACAACCAAGGTACATGCCCTTGACCAGAATCGAACCCGGGACCCTTCAGTCCCCAAGCCGACGCTCTATCCATTGAGCCAAACCGGTCTTGGCATATGCTGCTATCTTCACCGACAAGGAAGATCAACATTTACCGTAACTGAGCCTATCTGTCTTTTTTGCATCTGTAATAACACACCCTTTGAAATCTCTAGGTAACTTATAACTTCCCTTTTTCTGGATCCCCTGGGGCATAACCTAATGTGCTGGGTGCCAGGACAGATACCACAAATTCCTTCATTATCTTGTTAATTACCCCTGCAACCCATCTAAGTGTGTGTCCATCATTTTACTTTTTATCTAATCCCAGGGGTTTCCCTGCTTTGCTTTCTCCCACATCTCTAGTCTATCACCAATGGATTTCATGAAACCCACCTACCTCCCTTTCCTTTGATTACAATGTATAAGTACAGATGTAACCCACCAATCTCCGGAGCATTATCTCAATTCCTTGAGGTTCTGCTTCCTAGCATTTGTCTCAAATTAACTCACAAAAATTCTTTACAGGTTTCAACACCAGGAACCAAGATTTCAAAAGCTCCAAAAAATGACAGTTTTGCAATTACACAATTACTTTTTATGAATTAGAGATTAAGGAGGAAAGGTAGGGATGATTACATGAAGGTGGAAAAAGCAGGGATTGGATTACTGGGTAGTTTAATAAAGTTATGTGCTCTCTTCAAGGTGGTTAAGCTTACTTCAAAGGGCTGTTAACCTTGATGCACAAAAAACAAAAGAACAGGGCGTGGTAAAGGCAAAGATAACCTTGATATATTAAAGAAGTTCTAGGCCTGGGTGTGACTACCCACCATGACCTGCCCTTTTAGGAATTTATGGTCAGATCACCCTGTGAGGTAACTTTTAGAAGAACTTTTTCATCCACATGCAAATACACTCAAGAAGCCTCTCCTGAACTAGCAAATGCCAGGTACTCCATCAAGAGCCAGAACCCCCTCCTCCACCTCAGACTCCTTTGTTTTAGGGATTTTGGTTGAGTTTGATAACGGACCATTTGGGCTACTTGCTTTTTTCCTTTCTCTTTCTGAGCTTTACATTCCCATTCTTCCCCCCCCCCCCCCTTTTAAAATATATTTTATTGATTTTTTACAGAGAGGAAGGGAAAGAGATAGAGAACTAGAAACATCGATGAGAGAGAAACATTGACCAGCTGCCTTTTGCACACTCCCTACCGGGGATGTGCCCGCAACCAATGTACATGCCCTAGACCGGAATCGAACCTGGGACCTTTCAGTCCGCAGACCGATGCTCTACCGCTGAGCCAAACTGGTTTCGGCTACATTCCCATTCTTATGTTTTAAATTCACCAATAAAAATGGCCCTGGCCGGGTAGCTCAGTTGGTTAGACCATCATCCTGATACGCAAAGGTTGCTGGTTTGATGTCCAGTCTGGGCATATACAAGAAGCAACCCATGGATGCATAAATGTGTGAATAACTGGAACAACAAAGCACTGTTTCTCCCTTCCTCTCTCTCAAGTCAATAAATACATTTAAATTTTTTAAAATAAAAATAATAAGCCAGTATTAAAAGGAAAGACTGAGCACACTAAACCCTAGACCCCCACTCTCAACCCCAATAAAAGCAGAACTCCAGGACCGAAGCTCTCCCTCCCCTCTGCTCTCCACCTCACTGTGTGCCTCCTGGCAGGCCTGGTCTGCTCCAGGGCCTGTCAGAAATACACTCTTTCTCCAGATTTTCCTGATGGTTATAGCTGAAGAGCTTCTTGAAATCATAAGAACTGCAAGGGTCTGTCCAGCCCCAACATTGGATTAGGAGAGATGTCACCAGAAAGGCCACCTGGCCCTGTGGGTCTGCCTTGGGCTGGCCGGCGATGTGTGGTTCTTGATTTTGTGCAGGAAAAATTTCACAACTCGAGTCCAGGAGATTTTTAGAGGATGTTTATGAAAGCTGGGGGCAGTGAGACAAGGAAGGGCTGGGGAAATGAGCCCAGGCTGGGCTGCTCTGGCTCACTGAAAGTCAGAGTGAAGAGAACTTGGGAACAGTCTCAGGGGGGTTTCCCAGGATGAGCTGCCACTGCCCAGTGCTGCCCTGGCTGCAAGCTTCAGGGGGTCTCTAGAGTTTAGGAGATGCATGCCTGTGGGGAAGACGAGGGGGGGGCATGGGCATGCTCCTGGGAAAGTGTGCGCTGGACCTTCGTTTTGAGAGGTTTTAAAGTCTGGGCGTTTAGGGCAGGTCTTAAGGCAGGATTGCCAGGGAGCCTTGGAGTTGAGCTGAAAATTTTCACCCTGGACACTTGGGAGGTGGGGAAATCACTGACTTTGAATTTTAAAGGATTTGGGTTGTTAGGGAGGTTCTAGGGTGTGCCTCTTTAAAACCAAGGGGGTAAACAATTTGTTCTGGGGATGAGACTAGGAGAACAAGGGCCGGTTGAAACAGGCAGGCAAGAGTGGCTCGGGGTTATTATCCGTGGAGAGATGGCCTGGGCCAGTCTTCTAGGGAATTTGGGAGAGTTTTCAAGGAAAAAAGTGGGTCAGATCTCTCTCAGCGTCTAGGCTGTTTTTTATGGTCATTAGTTTATTGAGTTCCAAGCAAAGCTCTTTGGGCCATTGAACCCAGAGAATGACTCAGGGCCGTAAGTTGAATGACCAGGGTCAGGGTTGGTTTGTTGGGCCTGTGGGGAGGCTGGAGCAGGTCATCAACTGGAGGTCACATTCCAGGAAGCCTGGGCAGGACAGGAGGTTGCTTTCCGAGTCTGACGAACTGGATTGAGTGGACAACAGATAGTAAAATAGTTGCCGTTTTGTTGAGCCTTTTTTATGTGCCAGCCATTGTGCTAAGCTTTTATATATATTGGTTTCAGAGAGGAAGGGAGAGAGAGATAGAAGCATCACTGATGAGAGAGAATCACTGATTGCTGCCTTCTGCATGCCCCACACTGGGGATTGAGCCCCAAACCCATGCAGGTGCCCTGACCAGGAATTGGGAACTATGAACCTCCTGGTTCATAGGTCGACCTTCAACCACTGACCCACGCCAGCTGGGCTCTGTTAAGCTTTTTATATGAATTATCTCCCTGAATCTTCTTAACTGCTGAATGGGGATAAATACCAACATCCCCACTCTACAGAGGAGAAACACGAGATAGAAAAGATAAAACAATTCTTTGGAGTGATTCCTATTTGATGGGATGAGTTTAAAAGTATAATTGGGCTTCTTCTTCCTTTTTTTTGGTAATCCTCATCCAAGGATATTTTCCCATTGATTTTTAGAGAGAGTGGAAGAAAGGGTGGGATGGGGAAAGGGAGAAAGAGAGAGAGAGAGAGAGAGAGAGAGAGAGAGAGAGATCATTGATTAGTTGCCTCCTGAACATCACCCCGGGCTGGGAATGGAACCCTTGACCTTTTGATGCACAGGCCAACACTCTAACCACTGAGAAACACTGGGCAGATCTGGATTTCTTTATGTTACCTCTTTTCAAAGTAAATGAGAAAGTTTGGTGTGTTTATGCTGGTACTTGATATGAGATGAGATGTATTTGCTTTAAAAACTTAAGCAAATACATATACATATTTTTATTTTTTTATTTTTTGTGGGCTATGGTGTTTTATCCCCCTGCATCCATTGACCCTTTCTCCACTCATGGTGCCCTAGTTTTCCCCTGGAGGACCCCTCCTCCCGCTCTCATCACCTGTGTGTAGTGGAAAGACTCTAGGTCCTGGTCCAAGGATAAAAATGCCCCTCATTTTGGTCAATCAGAGCCACCCCCCCCTCCCCGCCCCCATCCCCGCCTCCGCATTCACAGGAAGCCAACAGCTGTTCTGTCAGCTGCTCTGAAATGCAGTTGGTCTGAAGAGGAAGAGTCAGGACATTGGAGTAGGCGGGAGAACAATGCTTCAGATTCCTCCCAAATGTACCACTGGGCCAGGGTCTGTTTTTCAGAATAGCTGACAATTTTTATTTTTTTTAAATCAGTTCCTAATGGTTTTATTAATTTTGACAATTTTTTTTAAATCAGTTCCTAATGGTTTTATTAATTTTTTTATTTTTAAAATATATTTTATTGATTTTGTACAGAGAGGAAGGGAGAGAGATAGAGAGCTAGAAACATCGATGAGAGAGAGTCATCCATCAGCTGCCTCTTGCACACCCCCTACTGGGGATATGCCCGAAACCAAGGTACACATCCTTGACCGGAATCGAACCTGGGACATTTCAGTTCCCAAGCCGACACTCTATCCATTGAGCCAAACCAGTTTCGTTTTTTGTTTGTTTGTTTGTTTTTGTTTTTTTTACAGAGAGGAAGGGAGAAGGATAGAGAGATAGGAACATCAACCAGATGCCTCCTGCACACCCCATACTGGGAATGTGCCCGTAGTAAAGGCACATGCCCTTGACTGGAATTGAACCTAGAACCCTTCAGTCTGCAGGCCAATGCTCTATTCACTGAACCAAACCAGTTAGGGCCTGAAGATGATTTCAGCATGAAATGATACTTAATCCACAGAGTAAGTAAATTATTTCCTGTTCCAGTCTTTTCTCAATAATTGTTATTGACTTTTAAAGAGAGAGGAAGAGAGAGGGGGAGAGAGAAAGAAACGTGGCTGTGAGAGTGGAATATCGATCGGCTGTGCCCTAACCAGGAATTGTACCGGCAACCTTTTGGTGCACAGGAGGACGCCCAAACAACTCAGCCACACCAGCCAGGGTCCCAGTCTTTTCCAAGCTTTCTGAGGAGAAAGTATTAATTTGGAGCTACTAAACTGCTAACACCTTTCTAGCACTTGCTAATCTTTCTGTTTTTTAACAAAGGGGCTGACTTTGGCTCAGAGCATTCACAAGTAACAGGATTAATTTAGGGTTTTATGGAAAACTTCAAAACAAATAAAATAACATTATAAAAAAAAAATAACATTATCAACCTCCCATGTGCCCATCACCCAGCTTTAACTACTATCGATATTTTATCAGACTTGTTTTACATAGCCACCCCAGCACATACCAATCTCCAGTCAAAGCAAGCACATACAAGAAGCAACCAATGAAAGCATGAAAAAGTGGAAAAACAAATTTCTCTCTCTCTCTCTCTCTCTCTCTCTCTCTCTCTCTCTCTCTCTCTCTCCTTCCCTCCCTTTAAAAATTCAATAAAAATAAATGTAGTAGTTCCAAAGTTAGAACTACAGAACAAGGTAACTTAGGGCAGGTCTTAAGTTACATTTAAACATTTTAAAAGAAAAATAGCTTTTTCACAGAAATAGCTTTTATCAACAACCTTTCCCCTCTCACTAAGGTAACCATTTCTGTCAATTTTTGGTTTTCAATTGATTTTCTTTAAAAACTTAAGCAAATACATATACATATTTTTATTTTTTTAAGTATAATCATATTTTTAAATATATTTTATTGATTTTTTTACAGAGAGGAAGGGAGAGAGATAGAGAGCTAGAAACGTCCATGAGAAAGAAACAACGACCAGCTGCCTCTTGCACACCCCCTATCGGGGATGTGCCCACAACCAAGGTATATGCCTTGACCGGAATCGAACCTGGGACCTTTCAGTCCGCAGACCGATGCCCTACTACTGAGCCAAACCGGTTTCGGCCATATATATATTTTTAATTTTCTCTCCTGCACTTGGAATATTGTTCTGCATCCTGGTTCTTGTTGCTTGTTTTTCACTGGAGATCACGTTGTAGCATCACATAGACATTCTTCCTGTTCCTTGTTACATTTAGAACTTAGTGGCATACTTTGATTAGCACTGTGTCAGTTCCTTTCTATTTATGACATGTCAAGGTCCTGGCAGGAAACAGATGGCATTTTCAAAATGGGCAATCTGAGAATTCCGTCAAGGGGCTGTTTACGCAGACGTGGCCCCACGTGGGTACGCCAGAGGAAGAGAGCAGTCCCTAGGGCCAGCACTGCAAGGGGTCTGAGGGGCACGGAAGCTGTGGTACTGGGACCAGAGAGGGTTCTGGGGAGTAAATATCCCAGCCTCAGTCTTCTTCCCCCTCTTCCCAACCTCCTACCGATGCACCCACTGCCAATCCCAATGGAAACAGAGGCCATGGGGGTCTCCTGGACTCAGGCTGAAGGTCAGCCCTGGTTCCTAGAGGAGATTGGGAGGGTGGAGAGTACATCCCAGGGGCCAACAAGACACACTGACATGGCAAGGGATGTTCCTCTTCATGTATTAGTGACCTATGTTTTCCTTTACATTAAATGTGCTTATGTTTTAGCCCAGCCCATGTGGCTCCATGGATTGAGCGTTGTTGTCCCATGCACCAACAAGTCACCAGCCCGGGTGGTGGGCTGGATCCCCAGTAGGGGCATTCAGGAGGCAGGCCATCCATCTCATCCATGTTTCTCTCTCTCCTCCCTTTCTTTTTCTAAAAAAACCAAGAAACACATATTTTAAAAACTGTATTTATGTCTTAAAAATAAGTTTACATAGTGTTAGGGATGTGAGGATATGACGAGATGGAGAGGGTGGTGTGAGAGGAGTGAGGCCTGGAGGCGCCCAGGCAGGACCACACTGCTGCCTTGTCTTTAGGTAATGGGCTCTCCCGCTGGCCCCTCTGGACCCATGAGAGTTGCTAAGAACCATTAGGCAAATGATTTAATTGGAAAGAGCAGGAGAGGCCCTGGCACATCGCTGTGGGAAGGGGTTGGAGAGCCCCTGAAACGGAACCATCTCTCCTGGGGCACCTCTCCCCACCCAGACCACTGCCTTGGCCTCGCTCCCGGGGAGCACAGGGCCCTCTTTCTTAGTTTTTGGCCAGCTGAGCGGTGGAGGGAGGCTGGACACTGCCTGTCCTTGGGGCTGAACGTCTGGGTTGGAAACTAGAGAAGGTTCCCAGGCCTGTATTCCATCCAAGACCCACCTGGCCCCGGCTCACAGCCAGCCGTTCCTAAGGGTGAGGTTATGACCTCCAGATGCTCCCCTTTTCTCCGAGGACCCAGGACCCGAGGAGGCAGGAAGCTGGGAGGTGAGTGGAACAAAGGAGACAGTTTTAGCAGGAGGCATCCCTTCTGCCTTTCCTTGCCTCCATCTCTAGAGCTAATGGCTCACTGAGCTGAGTGATTGAGCCCCTCCCCTGGGCTGGGCCCTGTGCAAACACTAGGGACACAAGGGAGACAGGTACCACTTCTCCCTCCATGACACTCCCAGTGCAGTGAAGACAGCTGAGGAAACAGTACCTAACCCAGACTTGGAGTCAGAGAAGTTTTCCAAAGGAAGTGATGTCTGGGCTGAGAACAGAAGGATGGTAGGAGAGAGCAGTTTAAGTCCCAGGGAAACTGTTTCAGGCAAGGAAAACAAAGGTAGCAGGAGCATACCCAACTGGTGTGGTTCAGTGGTTGAGCATTGACCTATGAACCAAGAGCTCATGGTTCTATTCCCGGTCAGGACACATGCCTGGGTTGCGGGCTCGATCCCCACTGTGGGGTGTGCAGGAGGCAGCCAATCAATGATTCTTTCTCATCATTGATGTTTCTATCTCTCCCTCCCTTTCCCTTCCTCTCTGAAATCAATAAAAATATATTTTAAAAAAACCAACCAAGGTAACAGGAATGTCAAGAGATTCTGGTTTGACAGAGCAATTACAAGTGGGTCTGGTTAATAGAATGTGTTGGTGGGGGAGGGGGAGGCCAGGGTTGCGGGGGTGGAGGGAGGGATGATGAGGAGGCTGGAGGGGTTGACAGGAACCAGGCTATGCAGGGACTCCTAAGTCACCTTAGGAGCTTGGAGGGAATGCGGCTAAGGAGCTAAAGGTGGTTGCCTGTGGGCCTAGAGTTTTCAGAGCTGGAGAAACCCTTAAAAACATGGATCCACAGCACATGGTGCCCAGAACATGGAGGGCGGTTTCAGACAGCAACATACCTCCAGTTCCCAAATGTCTTATTAGAGGCTTATTAGAGGCTCCCCTGCCCTCTATCATTGATCCCACATCTGTGAAAGGCACTGGCCTCAGGCCTAAGAGCTTAGGTAGGAAGGAGGGAGAAGGCCCATTCCCGGCTCCTGCTGGCCCCTTCACCTGCCCCTCTCTCAATGTCTCACTATCTCTTTTCCTTTTTCTCTCTGTCTCTGCCTCTCACAGCTTTCCTCTCTCTCATCCTCATCTCATTCTATGTCTGCCTCTTGTCAAAATACGGTTCTTTAGATGTTAAAATCACACCCTGGCCGGGTAGCTCAGTTGGTTAGAACATCACCCTGATATACTAAGGTTTCAGGTTCAATCCCTCATCAGAGCACATACAAGAATCAACCAATGAATGCATAAGTAAGTGGAACAACAAATCAATGTTTTTCTCATTCTCCCTTCCTCTCTCTCTAAAATGAGTTGAGAAAATATTTAAAGTTAAAATTATAACTCTCATACAAATAAAACATGTTAGTCAGTGATTTCTTTACACCACGAGGAATTGAGCATTTTTTTAAAATATATTTTTATTGATTTCAGAGGGGAAGCAATTTGCCCAAGTCATTTACTGGGATGGAGTGTGTGTGGAGCCCAGGTCTCGTCCAGTGATTCAGAGAAGTCAAAGAGAGATTGTCCCTCCAAATATATACCCACACCTTGAATAATTATATGACAGTATTTATTAAAATACATTTCATTTTCAAAATTAAGCTATTGGCTGTTAAAGTGTGTATACATTTTGGGGGGGGCACGCTGTAAAGGGGCTGAAAGAATGCTGGGGAAAGACTGCAAGATCAAATGCAAACCTGGTTAATGTCCTACACGGCATTACAACTAACTTCTGGGGTTCTTCTTCAACTGGACAGAAACCTATGAGTTAATGCGTAACTTTAGCTTCAGTTCCCTAATCAATAGTAAGCAGGAAGTCAAACAAGAATAAGAATGCATTCCTAGAGAAGAAGCTAATCCTCAGATAGGCCCATAGGCCAGGCCTCAGGCTGACGTAGGAGGACACGCAGGCAACTTTTGCCCGATTGCTAAGATCTGGGAACGTTTCTCTCCACTTCTGATTCTGTGTGTCCTGTCTCTTCCTTTTGGTATCTCCTGTCTCTCTCTTGACTATGCCAGGCTCTGTCAGTGTCTCTGTCTTGATTTGACAAATGCACTTCAGTACTTTTTCCTGGGAGTCAACCGTGTGCCAGGGCCTGGGCTCAGAGCTATGGGCAAAAGACAGCCCACTCCGACATGCCCTTGCCACTTTGTCTGCATTTCTTTCCAGAACTGGAAGGAGTTCAAATGGAAATTCTGAGCCCTTGGAGGAGAGGAGCTGAGGGTGTGGGACGTGGCAGGGTGAGGGGGGGCCAGCAGCTGCCGTGGGCTGTCCTGAGCTCCCCGCTTCAGCTGGCTGGGGCGGAGGTGACTTCACACCACAAGAATGTCTGAATCAGGAGTGTAACCAACTTAGAATGGGGCTGGGAAGCGGCGGCCTAGTGGGGGAGGGGAGAAGTTAGAGATCTGTGTTGGGACCAGGGACCGAGATGGGCGGCTGGCTACGATCTATTGTGGCCCTTTGGGTATCCCTTTCTGTCCTTGGATTTCTGGAAAGACAGTTTTATTTTCCTATGTTGCAAGTGAAAGGCTGGAGCCGGGCCTCTAGAGGGATAGTAGGACAGGTTCATAAGGCTCCGCTGGCAACCTGAGGATCCCAGTGGGGAATCGGAGGGAGGGAGAGAAGCAGGAGACAGAGGAAGGGAAGAGGAAACCCCGGATTTGAAGGCTTTAAGTTAAATGACTTGGTGGTTTGCAAGTGGTTTGTTATTAGTGGGAGAAGCCTTTGTTTACACGAGAGAGACCCCTATTATTAAAATAGCCAAACAGCTGTCTCTGAGGGCCTGAGGGGCACCCTGAGCCCTCTCATCTTGGTCCTTGGGAATTGTGACCTAACCCAACACCCTCATCTCACAAATGAGCAAACGGAGGCCCAGAGAGGGGAAGCAATTTGCCCAAGTCACTTACTGGGATGGGGTGGATGTGGAGCCCAGGTCTCGTCCAGTGTTCTTTTCAAAAGGATGGGGAGGACAGAAAGAACAGGTTTCAAGCAAAAAAGATGGAGAGAAGAGAAATGAGAAGGTGGAGGAGGAGAAGAAAGATTAGGAGAGAGAAGGAAGCAAGGGACTGCGTCTCAAGGGGCTGTGTGTCCTTAAAGTTTTCTAAATGGGGAGGTTGGACATTAGCCTTTCTTTCAGAAGAATTCAGAAGAGAGAGGGTCAGTGCCTTTAAAGAAAGATAAATCCAACCCCTACCAGCAAAGGTATCAAACTGGTGGCTCGAGGAGAGATTTCCCCAGCAGGTGGGTTTTGTATCGTGAAGGGACCCAAGCCTCAGGGTGGGCACACATTCTCCAGGCCCCGTGTGTCCTGGTGTATCGCCTTCTGTCACCTGCCTGCCCTGAAGACGGGAGTTTGCCTCCCTGGGAGCCCTGGTCTCTCCTCCAGGGATGCACCAGGCTGGGGGTGCAGCCCCTTCCTTCTGCCTGGGGAGGAAGCAGGGACTGCTGGCTGCTGGCCAGGCTGCGCAGACTCCACGCTCCCAGGGAGTGGGCCTCACCTCCTCCGGGACTCCCACTTGGTTCCTTCCCCTTTCCCATAGTCCCTGAGATAGTTTGCAAGTCTGTGATACTCCGTGTCCTTGGACAGATGGCCCTTTCTCTCCAGGGCTCATTTTGTTTCACTAGTAAAGCCAGTGGCCTGAACATAAATTTGCGCATTTCAAAAAAAAATCACTTTTTAAAGTATCAAAACCATTGCAATAAATAAAATCTTGCCCAGCAGGTGGGGCTCAAAGGGTTGAGCATCAACCTATGAGCCAGAAGGTCACAGTTTGATTTCTGGTCAAGTCATATGCCCAGGTTATGGGTTTGATCCCCAGTAGGGGGCTTGCAGTAGGTGGCCAATCAATGATTCTCTCTCATCACTGATGTTTCTATCTATCTCTTCTTCTCCCTTCCTTTCTGAAATCAATAAAAATAGTGGTGTATTTTAAAAAACATTAAAAAAAAAAAAAGAAATGAAATCTTCCGCAAAGCCCAATATGTCAGACCAATAAATGTAGTTCTGCTCTGGTTGAAGGAGGGGTGGACTGGGGGACTGGAGACTGCCCTTCTGGCCTTCCTGCTGCCCCCCTCAGGGCTCTTGCAAGGAACTCCTAGAACTCAAGAGGGCCGCCTGCAAACCACCGACATGGAGAATCTCAAAGATTCATTACAAGAAGCTCCTGTCTTCATTCTCTCATCATTGATGTTTCTCTCTCTCTCCTTCTCTCTTTCTTTCTGAAATAAAAAATATCCTATACAATAAAAGCCTAATATGCTAAGTGTCCGACTGTTCAACCATTCGACCAGTCGCTCTGATGCACACTGACCATAAGGGGGCAGATGCTCTGACCAGTAAGTTAGCTTGCTACTGGGGTCCGGCCAGTTAGGACTGGACGAGACATCTTGGACATACCCTAGAGCCCTCCCTCGGTCCCTCCCCAGTCCAATCGTGCACCGATGGGGTCCCTCAGCCTGGCTTATGCTTTCTCGCAATCTGAGACCCCTTGGGAGATACCAGAGAGCCGGTTTTGACCACATCCCTGCAGGCCAGGCTGAGGAACCCCACCAGTGCATGAATCCATGCCTCTAGTGTGTGTATATATATATATATATATATATATATATATATATATATGTAGGCATTGAGGCCTGGCTTGTCCAGGAAACAGTGCAGAAAAAGACTTGAGTTGGAGAAGGAGGTAGGGGCTCAAAAGACCAAATGACTGTCCAGGCTGTCTCTCAGATCGGCTAAGTCACAGCGTAGCTGCCACGTCGCTGGGCTGGCAGGCTGGCATGATTTCTGGTTCCACAGCTGCTAAAACTGAAGAGAGGTTTGGTTTGAGGGCTACGTCAGGGACATGTAAGAGCTGCCACATTGTAGGGGTGAGTTATTGGGTTTTCCCCTCCTTCAGAAAAGATATCCGGACATGTGGGGTTTCAGAAGAAAATTGGTGCCTGCGTGTGAGTGTTCCCTGGACCAGGACCAGCAGCTGCAATATTACAGAACTGGGATGAGAGGAGACAGAACCAATCCATCGCTGAGCTCCTCCAACCCTGCCCACGGCTGCAAAAGACAGCTCAGGCCAGGCCTGAGGCAGCCCTGCACCCTCAGTCAGAGATACAGAAACCCAGAGAAAGGCTTAAGGGCTATAAAGCCTGCAATATAAATCTTTTAACATTTAGAAGTGTGTTTCCACACCAGCAGCAGAAGGTGTTTTCTCAGAGCAATAGGCCAAAGAATTCATTATCTTGGGTCAAATCTCAGCTCTGCCACTAATATCCCAGGTGACCCAGGACAAGTCACTTCACCTTCCTATACAAGGGCGTTGGATCAAATAAACATTTCCAAAGAGTTTTTCATGGAATGCAGGGTATGTAGGATGTATGCGGAAGCTCATAAAATGGAGGGTCTGTAACAGTTAAATGGGGTTAATCAAGTTTCTTTTCTACAGGACTTTTCAGAGCCTTTAATGTTTTAATATCCCTTAGGAATATACACCCATGAGGAAGGTGATGAATGCCACATTAACCGGACTCACTTGAACCTAGGGTCCCCCTTTTTTTCCTGAGGATTCATATTTGTGGAATACACTTTAAGAAACGTCCAATAATTTAGTGATCTAATGATAAGGTAGCTAACATTGATAGGTTATGTCATAATATGCAACAATAAGCCAAATGCATTATACATATGATCTCATTTAATCCTCTCAAGAACCTAAAGTGGAAAGTTACACTTTACATGTGAGGAAACTGAGGCAGGAGGTTCAGTGAGATGCCCCAAGTTTTCCAGAATTAAATAACTCACAGCAGGACCCATTCACAGAAATCAGATTCCAAAGCTGAGCCTTTGAACTCCGGTCTTGTGTTTACTGATTCTCTAAAATGCATGCTCACTTGGACTTTACATTGACTTGATACCCAGGTGGATCAAGTATGAAGATCATAGCTCATTTTACAGTAAGGAACCGTGGAAGGGAGAGCTAACAGACCATAGGCAGGGCCTCAGACCCTACTGAGGGCAGAACTGAACTCAGAACTCAAACCAAAGCATCACTTTGGGTAGGCCTGCATCAACAGGAGAAAGAGCGACCGACACACTATAAACCATTCGTCACCTCAGTGAAGAAGGGGGCTCTGTGAGAAGATGCCTTGGCAAACTCTCCCTGGTACCTGGATGGAGGAAGCTAACACAGTGGGAAGAGTCTTGGACCAAATGTTGAGTATGGGCTTTCCATTCCCGCTCCACATGGGCCAGCTGGGTGACCTTGGGCAATTTCTCCAGGGACACTGTCAACTCAAGCCCAAAATGCACTTGGTGAATCCTGACTTTTCTACTTTATAGACTAACTGTGCCATGCAATGAGATTATGGGTCTAAAAGTCTTTTGTGCGCTGTAACAAGCTGAGGGCACAATCTGAACTACTCAACGGGAGAACTGCAAGTGGGAGGGAACTGCAGTGAAACTTCATCCTCCTCTCTGTTGGGCCTTGCCCTGGTCAGTGGCCATTCTGCCCAGGGGACCAACATCCAGAAGACAATGAGGTCTTTGTGCCTTTTAGCCAATGGGAGGGCCGCCCTGGAGAAAGATACAGTAATAAGACAACAGGCTGAGCCAGTCTTCATACCCCAGCCTTCTTAGCTTGGCAGCCTTGACTTTGAGGCAGACATACAAAGGGTACATATCAGAGTTTTGATATGTAATCTTCAGCCTAAAGGGATCAGCCAGTCCAGTCCCTGCCTCCACGGGCGAGGGGCAGCTAGAGCTGGAGGTGGGAGGCCAGGGCTCCAGGCCTAGCTGTCCACACTGTGACCTTGGCCTCAATTTTCCCCACTGTACAACTGGGTAGGGCCCAAGGGCCCTATCAGCCCTAAGCTTTGAGAGAATAGAAATTCAGCCTGGATTGAAGGACGGGTTAGGGTTGAGGCAGATGAGGAAGAAGGGTGGTCTCACCAGGAGTGTGGCAGAAGCAGAGGTTTGTACAGCGAAGCAATAGTGTGTGTGTGTGTGTGTGTGTGTGTGTGTGTGTGTGTGGAGTTGAGTTACTTGTGTGGATTCCCAACTTCTCCAATACGGGACTTTGAGCAAATTGTTTAGTTCTCTGAACTTCTGTATTCTCTTTAAAATGGGAATGGGACTCAGCCGGTATGACTCAGTGGTTAAATATCGACCTATGCACCAGAAGGTCACAGTTTGATTCCCAGTCAGAGTATATGCCCGGGTTGCAGGCTCAATCCCTGGTATGAGAGGTTCAGGAGGCATCCAATCAATGATTCTTTGTCATCATTGATGTTTCTGTCTCTTCCTCTCCCTTCATCTCTGAAATGAATAAAAATTATTTTTTTAAAAATTTTAATAGGAATGGGAATTGTATCTACCTATGGAAGACCACAAAAAGCACCCCCCCAAGATGTCCACATCCTAAACCCCCATAATCATAAATATATTACCTTAGACTGCAGATTAAGTTAAAGAATCTTTTTTTTTTTTTTTTTTTTTTTAATCCTCACCCAAGGATATTTTTCCATTGATTTTTAGAGAGAGTGAGAGGGAGGGGGAGAGACACACAGATAGACATATCTATGAGAAAGACACATCAATTGGTTGCCTCCCATGGGATTGAGCTTGCAACCGACATACAAGCCCTTGACCGAAATCAAACCCAGAACCCTTCAGTCTACAGTGCGATGCTCTATCCACTGAGCAAAACTGGCTGGGGCAAGTTAAAGATTTTGAGATGGGAAGATTCTCTTAGATTATCCAGATGGGTCCTTATACAAGAGTATGAGAGGGGCAAGAGGGTGAAGTGAACAAGGAAATGTGATGATGGAAGCAGAGGCTGGAGCGACATGCTTAGAAGATGGAGGAAGAGGCCCTAAACCAAGGAATACAGGTGGCCTTGGGGAGCGAGAAAAGCCCAGGACACCAACTTTCCCCTCAAGCCTCCGGAAGGAACACAGTCTGCTAACACCTTCATTGGCGGATGTCTGACCTCCAGGACTAAAGTAAATGCCCACTTTCAGTCACCAAGTTTGGGGTAATTTATTATAGCAATAATGGGAAGCTAACATACTACCTAAGTTTATATATTAAGTGGAGATTAATTAAGATAATAGGTATAATGTGTTTTGCCCAGTATCTGCTCAGCAATATTGGATATTATTTCTCTTCCCAGCTTAGTCATAATTGTTTCAACAGGCCACCAAGTTCCCACATGCAAAATTTGTTGTTGTTTTTTTTAACCTGTGAGGCCCACTCAGGATTTATGGCCTGGAGAGCTGAACCAATGAGCTCATGACAGTTTCTAATGTATGGCCTTAGGGGATGGTTCCTGGCGCTGCTTTTATTTATTTAACTTTCTGCTTGGTTGCTTTCCTTTTTGCCAGAAGCCAAATCAACAGCCCCGCTGGTCTCTTTCCAGGGTTCAGATGTCTCACTCCCTGTCCAGGTATTCCTCCTCTTACAGGGAAACTGGTTGCCCACCTGGCCCCAGTCCAGCTCCAAGAGATGGTCCATCAGATGACATCAAGAGACTCGAGTCACCCAGCAGAAAGACAAGTGGGGCTGAGAATCTGCCTCTTAGCCAGGTGTGAGGTGACTTGGAGCCCTAGGTGACTGGGGCCTCAGTGTCCCCATATCTACAATAAAGGTTCTGAGCCCCACTCTGACTCCCTCATTGACTTCTGTGTTGTTCATTGAGACAGTAGATGAGGAAGCACTGTGGAATGGCCAAAGGGTGTAAAAATGGAAGGACTAAAGAGGAAGGAGGGAAGGAAGAGGAGAAACACGAGTCTCCATGTCCCTTCCCAGGCTAAAGTCGCCCATGCTTCAGAGGCTCCTGTTCCCCCAGGGGTGCTCTTACTCCTAGGTATAAACCTACCACGTTTTCCTCTGAGGAATCCCGGCCCAGATGTCCCCACAGGGGTCTGGAAAGAGGTCTCCAGATGGGATCACTGTCCCAGAGCTTTAGCTTAGCCCCAACCAGCTTTTCAGTCCCTGAACCAAAGGCCACCTTGGCACTCCAGCCACACACTAGAGATAGTTCCATTGGCTCATTTTCATCAGAATCATTATCTTAGTTTATGAAGAAAACTCAACGTTTAGGTTAATTTTAGTCCCTGTGATGCCTGGAAACTATAGCAACGGGTCCTATAAAAATATACATCTGTTTAGTTGGCAAAACAAATCTCTGAGGCATCTGCCGGCACCTTGTATGGACAGCCAAGCGGAGCATCAGCCCTGGCTTTGGACCAGGGAGAGGGCTTGGTGGTCATCCAGAGCCGATCCTTCCTTGGGTTTCTGACTACTTCCTTTGAGGATCTGGAAAAAGCCAGGGACCTTTTCTACGGAAAAGCGCACCGGTGCCTAAAATTTCCATCCAATGTTTGTAGGCTTGAGGATCTCTGAAGACCAGCGTTCAGCACGATTCCAGGCTGGAGCCCAGTCAGAAAACAATGCCCTCATTGATTCGAGCCAACTTTGTGTCGGCCGTTGTTCTAGACACGGGAGCGCTGCCGTGAGCGAGGCACATGAAGCCCCTGCTCTCCTGGACCTTCCAACTCATCGGGGAGAGTTTCTCATCGTGACAAGTTCGAGGAAGGAGATGAAACAGTGTAAGGTGATGCACTATGCCAGTGAGAGAGAGAAGGAGGTGGAAGTAAGTTGGGTGGTCAACAAGGCCCTCTCTTAGATGACATCAGGACAGAGACCTGAAGGCTGAGGAAACTGTAGGCACAGGGAAATCAGATGGAAGGATGCTCTAGCTAGAGGTAAGAGCAAGTGCAAAGATCCTGGGGTTGCTGAGGAGCTAAAAGGAAGCTGATGGGAATGAAATAGAGTGAGCAAGGAGGACAATGAGGAGGCGAGGAGGCGAGGAGGCCATGTCGTGCAGATGCTTATGAGAACATTCTCCACCTTCTCCCTGTGTATGTTACTCAAACCCAGTCCATGCTTCAAGATCCACCTCTTCCAGGAAGCCTTCTCTGCCTGCTCCTCCTGGCATCCCTGCCTCGAGTCCCGGGGATCCGCTTCAGAGTCTGTCCCACGCGTGTATCCATTAAGGCATGTCCTCTCAGCAAGACCCAAAGCTTCTGGAGGTCAAGGGCCAGATAGTGATTCTTGTTCCTCCAACCAGGACCGAAAGCACTGGGAAGTTCCTGGAGCATCAGTCGGACTCACGTTGAGTGTGGAACCAGCCTGCCAGGTGGTCTTGACAAGTGACTTACGCTCTTTGAGCCTGTTTCCTTATTAGTGAAACGGGCATCATAACAATATCCAGGCCAAAGAGCTGCTGTGAAGATCATTCAGGCCTCAGAGAACCTTGGCTACGGTTACTTCTCTGGTTATTATCAATACCATCCATCACCTTATCTGTTCTATACTGATGACACAGATCTCCCAGCGGGAAAGCCAACCTCTTATGTGTCTATTTGTGATGCAACTAGAGTTAACAGTGTTGTTGTTTTTTAGACCATATACCAAATCCTCAGCGAGGACGCCACCAGTGGCAGCTTCTCTTGTCTGTACAGAGGCCAGTCCTGGCCTTGCCTTTGTCGCAGACACAAGGCCTTTCAATTGCTTTGCCCTTCTCGGCATGGCCTGGTGTTGGGCTCCTGTGAAGATTGCTGTCATAAAATCTAGACACTTGGCTTTGGCTCTGCCCCTGGAGGCCCTTGGGCAATCCCTTGCCCCCTCCCGGCCTCGGTTCCCCTTTGAACAAGGAGGAGGCTGTTCTAGGTGATTCCTAAGGCCCTTCCAGCCCTGGCACCCGGTGAGTCTGTTTAGGCAGCAGCCCCAGAACCCAGGAGGCAGGCGGCAGCGTTGGGAAGTCTGGTCAGGACAGCCCACCACAAGGAGAGGAAGAGAGGAATGGAAGACAGAGACAGCTTTGGCTAGGGGTGGGGGTAGGGGCGGAGGAAGGAGGAGACAGAGGAGGGGGAGGGACCTCCCCAGCCCAGAGCTCTGAGTGGTTTCCTGTTGCCCAGCTCTAAATCCCTCCACATTCCCGCAGACTTTCAGACTGTCGGAGCGCACTCAGCCTGCTGCCTGCCTGCCACTGAGGTATGCACGACCCTGCCCTGCCTCTCCCTTCCACATCCTACACCCCGGCTCACCCCTCCAGTGCCTGCACAGGGCGGGGAAGCTGTGCTGGGGATCTGGGTCAGGGAGGGGGGGGCGCGCATCTCCTTTGGGCTCCCCTCGAGGGCAGGGGCTCCGGACTCTCTGCCTGTTGCTTTTCAGGTGCAATCGCAGCTTAACTTCTAGGTTTGCAGAAAATAATCTCTCTGTATCTGAGAGGGAGTCTTCCCTCTGTGTCTGGTTTGAGAGGCTGTCTGCCTGTCCCCTTTGCTCCCGTTGCAAATGTGGTAGCCGTCTCCTTCCCTGGGAATCTGATCTGGTCGCAGCTGCAGAGGGGGCCTGCTGGCAGCCAGGGTCTGCCTGGCTCTCCATTCCAGAAGAAACTTCCTGGACTCGGGTCTTGGTCAGGGGCTTTGTTTTCTAAGAGGGACTTTGAACAATAAGCGGATCTCCAGAAGGCTAAGGAGGAGGGGGGGGGGTACCTTTAATTAGCACCTTCTGGAAGGCTCCTGTTTCCCTTGAATTCTCCCTTATCCACATCCCCACCCCCAGACACACACACTGACTCCAGAGGCCCTGTGTATTGGTCTGGGCATTCTCCCACCCTGGGCTACCCCCCCCCCCGCCCCCCCGCCTCGGGTGTAAACACAGACAACCACTAGCAGTGGCGCTTAGAGAGTCTAGATCTGAAGACTTAGGCGTCTGCTATGGTCCAGCCAGGGCTCTGGGCCTAAGGTAGGCTGCTGGGTGTGTGTGTGTGTGTGTGTGTGTGTGTGTGTGTGTGTATGTGGGGAGGTAGGGGGGATGAGGTGGGGGGATGTGCGGAGAAGGGGAAAGGGAAAAGGCAAGACCGAGAAGATTCCAGGGCAGTTTTCCACACACATACCTCCCGGTTTTGAGAAGTCCAAACCCTACAGAGGACCCGTGCTGCGCCTGTAGGTGTTAGGTCTTCTTCAGATGATGCCCCTCCCGTCTTTTCCCTGCTGGCCCCACTGGCTGGTTGACTTGATGAGCAGGCTTCCTGAGTCCTGGAGAGAAAGGGGCCATGGCGTGAGGCAGGTCTTCCAGAAAGCTCCGTCTGCCCAGAAGCGCACAGAGAGGTGCTCATTTGCCCCCGGAAAGGACATCATCCTCCACGGAGCACAAAGAGACAAAGTTTTCAGCAGCCACAATCAGGGCTGAGTGTCTGTACACCCCAGGTGCTGAGGGTGGTGTGAGAAGCACATCGGAAGGATGCAGGATGGCAGACATTAGCACACATTCTGCGTGTGGTCTTGGGTAAGGGACGCCTCTGGATGTAGTGTCCGGTCTGTAAAGTAAGGGTTGGCCTTGAGGGGCTATGGGACAGCTGACATCCTGTGAGACTTCAAAGGAAGGTCTCTTAAACGGGGATCCACAGAGTCACCCGTGAATGGACTTCAAGGCATCTGCAAGCCCCTTAGAACACTGTGAAGAGCAGAGAGAGCGAGAGAGCGAGCGAGAGAGCGAGAGCGAGAGCGAGAGCGAGAGAGAGAGAGAGAGAGAGAGAGAGAGAGAGAGAGAGAGAGAAATAGAGCACAAAAGGGTGTTGGCAACCTGAAAATACTGTCAGATGGATGCACAGCCTGCAAAATAGATAGCCAGAGGGCATGGTGTGGGAGATGAGTGGATGGGGGCTGGGAGCTAATGTATATCTGCAGGAGGATGAAACAGTTTGAAATAGAAATGGCTGGGGGAAGAGAGAGTTAACTCAGCCATCAGCTGCCACATCGACAAAGCAGGAGCAGAGGGAGGGAGGGTGGGGTGGGAGGGGGGGGCCTGGAGAAGGAATCAACTTTTGAAACTTTCTCCAAGTCCCACCCACTGAAAGGCTCTTCTCTGCCTGACTCACTGTGGGAGGAATGCGGGTTGCCACGGTAACCTTTTTCAGAGTTTCTGCCTGCTGGCTGGGAGGGGATGCTGGGAACACTCCAGAGTACATCAGGCTCAGTCTGAATGTCCCCCACCCCACTGCATCCCCAAAACTAAAAAAGCAGGCTGCAGGCCCTGCCCTGCTGACTTCCCAGGACCCCAGGGCAGCTATGGGGCTGTGATAAGCTTCCCAGACAGGGTCTTGAAGACCTGAGTTTAGTTCCACCCTTGCCCCGAAGATGCCATTTGACCTGGAACTAATGACTTCTTTCGGAGCCCCCATTTCCTCCTTGGTTAAAGAGCAGCAGTAGCAACAGCCACCTGACAGGGAAATTATGTGGGCGAAACGGGATACGGCGCAGGGAAGCACTTGCTAAAATGTGGCCCTCCCACGTACTGCACGGCTTTTTAGAACTGATAGATTTATGGCATCCAAAGGGTTGGTGAAATCGTTTCCAGCTTTTTTATTTTTTATTTTGGGGGGGGGAGGGCAGCTCCATCATCTTACTAAAAGTGCAGACAACCATATTAAAAACACAGTATGTAGATTCATTTTGATTTGGGCCTCTTCCTGAGTATTTCCCAAGAGCATTGTATCCTCTAGTGTTGACTGAGCGTTGGTCCAGGCACCAGCAGGAGTGGGTCCTAACAGTGAGTGACATTGGGAAAGATCCTTCCCATCCCTTGGCCTCAGTTTCTCAATCTGTTAAATGGGGAATCTAGCCTAGATGGTCTCTAGTTGCCCATCCTGCTCTGAAGTCCTGCAAACCTAAATCCAAGATGCTGCCTTCATTGGAAGGAAGAGCTGGCCTACATTTTGAGCACCCCCTGTTCCCCGAGTTGAAAAAAGAAAACAACGAGGAGGGCCCCTGGCAACTTGGGTTGCATAACAGTCCTGATAAAATCTTTATCCATCTGTAGAGACTTGTCAGCCATAGGATGGCTGGGGCTCGCTCTTCACAAGAGCAGCTTTTCTTGCTGAAAACAAGCTATAAATAGGAAAGGATGGTGGGAGAAAGGCAGGAGCTGAGGATGTGACATAAACAGGAGAATGTTTGTTTTTGGGTGCTATTTAGATAGGTAGCTAAGTATGCCGAGATAAACACGGATAGACATATACCCACGAGGATTCAGAATATACACATTATTTCCTTTTTTTTCAGTACACACATTATTTCATCAGTAGGCACCTATTGGCACAGCTAAAAAATAAATGCCGATCAATACATGAGCAGACCCAGAGGTCATGAACCAAATCCCCGATACCTTGACTCACAGACAAATTCCAGGCAAATATCCTGATGCATCTGAAAACTCTACCCTCACTTGGACAGGCCGAAACAGAGAGACGCTGAGTCAGGTAGACACACACACACAGGCACACAGGGGCAACTTCACACATATAGATGTGCACAGTCAGACACAACTATAGATCACGATGGGAAGATAGACACGTTACATACATACATACATACATACAGCACCAGATCACTGTTACAATATATTTCACAGGTAGAGAAATTGAGACTCAGCAAGGGAAATAACTCACTCAAGGACACACAGCAAAGTGTCTGAGCCAACCTTCCAGACGTTTGGAAATATCCAGATGTTCACCTTGCCTTTTTTCTATTTTTCATCTGATCAGTGTGTTATCATGTCCCCACACCTCCCTCTAGGCAACAAGCCCCACGGATGACGCGCAGTATCTCCTCTCCTCTGCTGCCTGCCATGGCCTGTCCCAACCCCCATGGTTTTGTCACTGGGCAGCCTGGCCATGTATCTAATAGGCAGCTGCTCTTCGCTTCCTGCTGACTCCCTCCCCAGCCTCTGTCTTTAAAGGAGGGCCGGAGGGAGGCTGGAGCTGCTGAGCTTTCACTGACCAGGGGGGGTTAATGAAGTTACTTTTTTTCTACATCACAGAGCCTGACTCCCAGCCCCAGTCCTGAGATCAGGGATGGCGGGGCTGAGAAGGGCCAGAGTCAGCAAGCAGTGACTTGACACAATTATTTAGAAAAACAGCCTCCTCTTCACTCAGGAGGAGGTGTCTTAGACAGGAAATTAACTCTGCTCCCACTCTTCAAGCCATAGAGCTGGATGTCTGGAGGGGAAATATGGATGGGATACAAACTCTCTCTGGACCTGGGTTCTTTCAGAAGCTTGGTATCAACAGGAGATCCCCCTGAACCATTTTGTGTTAGTTGTGGCGTTAGGATTCCAGATTGACCAGATGAAAAAAGAAACAAAACGAAACAAGGTTAACATCTGGTAGTTTAGCTCAGCTACCCGCTTGCTGAATGGCCTGGAGTGAGCTATTTCCCCTCTCTGATCCTCAAGAGTTCTGTTTCTAAAACCAGAAACATGACAAAGAGGTTTCATCACATGGCTTGTGAAGTTCATAAGTCATGGTTAGTGGTTGTCAGAAGAACTGTTCAGGATTCAGATGCTACTCGACTTCAGGGGGAAAGATCGTATCATTGATTAGTAATGTCTGCCACATGCACAGGAGGAGCAGGTGGAGGCACATATGCCACGTATTTGCTGTCTTTAGGGCTAGACATTTGGATGTTGTTTCTCATCCCCTCCATTTGTGGTCACAGGGAAACAGCAGTGGCCCCTAGGGGGAGCCAAGGAGCAGAGCCTGAAGCTCCACCCCTGGGCTGCTCCTAACCACTGTGAAACGTGGCATAGTGATACGTGGCATGGCAGACGCCTGATTTCCAGGCCCAAACTCCGGGGCTATTTCTTTTTAATTTTTTTCCTTTTTAAAAAAAATTAAATTATTATATTACCATTGCCCCCCCCCCTTCCTATACATACCTCCCTTCCCCAGAGTTTTGTGTCCATTGGTTGTACTTATATGCATGTATACAAGTCCTTTGGTTGATCTCTTATCTCCCCCAGATTTCCCTCCCCTCCCCGCTGTAATTTGACAGTCTGCTTGTTGCTTTACTGTCTCTATAGCTATCTTTTGGTTCATCAGTTTATAATGCTGGGGCTATTTCTGAGTTGCCTCAGAACCTCTTTAATCCTAAGCTTGAGCACCTATAACACCCTAAGATTTCCCCTGCCTTCTTCCCTTCCAGCAAGAAATATTAGGAGTGGAAGCCAAGTTGAGGGACAAGTTGGGGGAGGTGATGTTCCTAACCAGCTGCCTGAGTTGACTCAGAAGTCAGGAACCGTAGGGACCACCTTGCTCCAGGGTTTTCAAAGTGTGTTCCTAGGCACCCAGGCATGTGTCCTTCCAGCCCTATCTCCTCTTCATGTTTACTGGCTTTTGTGTTCTAATTTCAAGCTGGTTTATTGAATAGATAACAATACATTCACATGTTTCAACAAATGCAGAAGGGTGTTAGCGGTTTCATATGTTGGGCTTCTGCAGGAGATGTCCCTGAGAGGAAGGGCCCCCTGGCAGCCATAATTCTGAACACCACGGATCTAAACCACCTCCTCCTTGTGCAGATGGGTGGGTCGGTGAGGTCCAGAGAGGACAGGCGTTTGCACGGTGAGCTGGGCCACATCGCCAAGGCTCGATCTCAGGACTCCAGTGGCTGTGCGGCTCCCGGCCTGTGAGTGCCGGGGTGGCCTCACGGGCCGCCGTGGCGCCTCTCCGGCGTGGCCCGGCCCTCTTTGCAAGTCCCAGCTCCCTGGCAGGCCTGGCCCACGGGTTCCTTTTTAGCCTCTCGACTTGTTTTCCTCTCTTTGGGCTTGTTTACCACGAACGTGTGTTTTAGGAAGCCTTGTTTCCAAGCCAAACAGTGGGAGCGAGATGCTCGTTTTGCGTCAGCGGCCCAGCTGAGAGGCCAGCCTGGAGGCGGGGCCGGTTTCCCCGGGACCCAGCGGAGCAATGTCTCCTTTGTTCCACGCTGACTGCCTTTCTCCCTGGCCACAAAGCGCTGGGATTCCTGCCCTGGATTCTCCGGGGTGATGGAGACTCTGGGATCCTTGGGTTCTAAGATGCTCTTCCAAATGACATTAAGCTACGGATTCCCGCCTGTGTATCATCCGTGAGTTTCCTAAGGTAGGCGAGTTACTTCCGTTTTACAGATGGAGAGGTGCATTGAGGCCCAGAGAGTGAAGGTCACCCTTCGAAGGTCATGCAACTGCTAAGTAGCAGGGCCAGGATTTGAACCCTGGACGTTCCATCTCCAAAATTCGATGACTCTGAGATTCCTCCCAGTTCTGATGTTCAGCCACTCCTCGGCGTCCAGGGAGGCCCGGAGGAAGCCCTTTATGTGTGAGGGGGATGAGTGGGGGGCTGGCTGTACTTTTCCATCCCCAGCGTCCTTTCAGAGAGAGAAGTGACCTCAGTCTCGGGTCCCGCTGGCAGCCAGGGTAGGGTTCTCAGCCATCTCCAGAGCAAATAAAGGCAAAGGAAAGGACTTGATGTACTGAACGGGAGGTGGCGGCCGCGGTGGGGTGGGGAGAGCCGAGTCTGCATTTGATGACCACTCAGCCAAGGGAAACACACCTCCTCTTCCTCTTCTGGCCTGGACCACCTTTCCTCCTGCCCCTCGGCCAGTTCACAGCCCAGCTGGGCCCCGTTCAGGTGGACACCTGGGAGGGAGCGGCCGTCAAGGGAAACTGAGGTGGAGGGCAGCCAGAGATGCAGTGGGGCCGTGAAGCCTCACTCAGCCCCGCCACTCACTACCTGGGGCTCTTGGCAGGCTCACCCCTCCCGGGGCCTCAGTTCCCTCACCTGTGCCATAGGGTGGAAAGACCGGCCACGTGGTCCCAGTGGGATGCTGGATTGTGAAAACACTTTTGAAAAGGTAAACATAGGCATCATCACTAACTCAGGAGACACACAGAAGGGAGTTTTCATTGAATACTGGTCGTTTATAGGAAGGTGTTTGTATTTTCACCTGGCCTAGGTTGGATTCGCAAAAGGAGGTCTACACAGCTGAGAAGCTGAATGTCGGGGTTGGACCCTGTGTCCTGGCTTTGCTGAAGTTACTGTCCATGAACTCTGCGGGATGGGCGCCTGGCCTCGCTGGCCAGCGGTGCCTGAGAGAACCTGGGAGATGGACTGCATGGCTCTCGGGAGGGCGGGGGGGGGGGGGGGGAGGGAAGGTGTGCAGCTGTGCAAGAACAACAGCCCAGCTGCTCCCCTTCCCTCTGTCCCATCACCTGGGACTGGTGATGTGGTGCCAAGCGGGGCCCAACATTTGGAAAACAACTCGTCCTCTAAGATTTGGGGTCCTTTTCTTTTTTAAAATAGGTTTTTATTGATTTCAGAGAGGAAGAGAGAGGGAGAGACAGGAACATCAATGATGAGAGGATCATTGATCAGCTGCCTTCTGCACACCCCTACTGGGGACTGAACCAGTGACCTCCTGGTTCATAGGTCGATGCTCAACCACTGAGCCACTCCGGCTAGGCTGGGTCCTTTTCTTAATGCTTTCACTTTCTGAATTCCTCCCCTGCGTCTACACCAATCTCAGAACATCATCCCTATCAGGCCCCCCAATGCCTTGACCTGCATGTTACATGAATTCCTCTCTCTCGACCGCAGCCTCCCTACCGAGGGAGTGCGCCTAGGACCCCCTCATACCCATCTGCCTGTCGTGTGTCAGAGGCTCTGAGGGGACAGCGTGTAAGTGAGGCCTTTGCTATAAAGCACAGCGGGATTTAGAATTCTTTTCTCTTCTGGCTGCGAAGCCGGGCACGGAGGAGGCAGAGAGGGTGAGTGTGCCACTGGGAAAGTGCAGGAGGTGATGGGGCAGGACAGGTGGCCGAGCCCGAACCCAGCCCTTCTCTGGTCGGAGAGGCAGCAGGCTTCCTCCGCTCTGACGAAGCACCTGGACTCTGGAGACCAGTCTTCCTGCCTCTCCAACCCAAGCTTATTGCAGTTCCAGCCCTGGCTGAGCTCTGTCTCCAGGGACCGCACCTCTCTGTCACTGCGGCCCAGACACGGTGCCTCCTTTGCCCTCGCCACAGCCTCACGTTGGCCTTCAACTTCAGACAGCCTCAGACAAGTCCCTCATTGACGCTTTCTCTCCAGCGCCGTCTGTCAGAAGCCACATGCAGGAGGTGTTTGACTTGTGTCTTCCAAATGGGGAGGCCAGAAGGGAGGTTTTCCACCCCTACGCCTGGAGGAACAAGCCTACAACTGTGTGCCGAGGGAACCTTCCCAAAATTGCCTGGAAAGGGAAGACGGGACTTCCCTGGGAGTCAGGGCCTCGGTGAAGCAGAGCCAAGCCCCCTGGCCCATTCCTTTACATTTTTGTTAGTTTTCTCTGATGCACACCCCAGGAAGCGGGAGGCGAGATTTGTGTTTATTTTAATCTAACAAAGGAGCGTTAGGGACTCTGCTGTCTCCTGCCTGCTTTTGCAACTCACACACTGTCCTCGAGGCCAAGCAAAGATGCTGGTGCCGGAGCTGGTACTGGGTACCACGCCAGCGTGTGCCTGTGGCATTGTAAGGACCTAGCTGCCACCTCCAAGCTCACCTAGTCCAACGCTCTCAACTAAAGGAAGGGGGCCACAAGGCCTAGAGAGAATGGAGGGCTTTGCCAAGTCACCAAAACACCATGGAGGTAGAATAAGAACCCCTGGAATTTGATTCCAAGCCGAGTGGTTTTTGCACACCTCCAAGGTGCTTGGCCAGCTGAGAGGCCTTGGAAAGAACCAGGGATGATAAGCCTGATCTGGAGGTTTTGGGGGGGACGACAGAGGGAAGACAGGGCAACCACTCCCCTTGCCTAAGAGTGGTTTGGGAGCCGAGGGGCTGTGCTTGCTCTGTTTGGCCACAGGAGGGGGAAGAGGCCTGGGTGATCAGAAGAAGCCTGGGTGAGTCGAATTTAGATCAGTCTGAGGAAGAGTTTGAAAATGGAAGCACGTTTAGTGAGAACAAGAAACAGAATGTCTTCACCATGGACCCTCTGTTAGGGATGGCACAGTTGGCATGGAATCGCCGGAGAGGGTCCTGCTTCCGGATCCTACCAGTCACGAGAGTCCAGAGTTCAGCATCAAAGGGGTGAGGTCTTAGCAGTGACCAGAGCTTCCTAGATCCAACGCACACCCTTCAGCCGTGAAGGGGGAAGAGAACACGCAGCACATGTTCGCATTTGGACAGTCTCCCTACAGGATCCGGAGGAAAACTGACCCTTCTGGGGAGAACGGAAAAGAGTGTGGCCACCCTCACATGCCACAGGCCCAACACTATTGTTCTTTGTCTTACAGGGTAGACCTCATTGTCTCAAAATGGCAAATTGGCAAGAGGTTGTGGCCTGCTAACTTCTTCCATTGTAGAGGGGAAGGGGGCGGGGGTGGGAGGAAGAGGGAGAGGAGGAGACAGGAGACTAATTCTAGAACTGAAGGCCCCTTGGGCAGGATCTGTCTTAGCATTGTCCAGACTTGGCAAACTGGCCAGTTATCTTCCTGATCACCTTTTAAAAACTTCAAATAAGTGTACTGAGAAGGGAGACTTTGTATCATTACTATAAATGGAAAAGTCTGTATACCTTTGTCATCATAAAAGGAAGCTATAAAAATACATACAAGGAAGACAAAACAATTGGTTGAATTCCAACTGGAAATAGTTTCCCGTGGAGGCTCTGAGCCAGGGCCTGCTCTCTGGTCAAAAGGAAGGTAGATGAGTGTTAGGTGCTAAAGGTGCCTCAGCATCAACTAAGACGCTCCCATGTAATCGGCATGGAAAGAGAACTGAGCAGAAGCAGCTTTTTCCACGTCTTTGGCTATCATAGAACATGTCCATCTAAAATTCTCTTGTAGGCCTGGCCGGGCAGCTCAGTTGGCTTGTGTTCCTCTCCCGCTCTCTAAAAATCAATAAATAAAAACTTAAAAATAATAGTAAGTTATATTGTATGCCACTGGAATTCAGCAATAGAAGGAGCCTACTCACTGAGTTCTCTCCCCCCGCAGGGTTCCCGGCACCATGAAGGCGTGGATCTTCTTTCTGCTTTGCCTGGCCGGCAGGGCCTTGGCGGCCCCTGTAAGTAACCGGAGAGCATCTCTGCGTGGTCTCACCTCCCGCCACCAGCTCAGGGTCATCGAACCTGCCAGCCCTGGATGCTCAGAGGGCACAGGGACTTCCCTCATCTCAAGCTATTTGTTTTATATTTTTTTAAAATATTTTTTAATGGGCTCAGGATAAAACTTGCAACGAAGGCCACTAGGTGTAGATTTCGGAGAAAAGAGATTTCCGTGTAATGAAATGAGCTTTTTAGCAGAGTTTCTCAGAAGCAGACTAGGACTGCTTTAAAAGGTGGAGACCACTGTGCCACCTGAGCAGCTCTGGCTGAGGGGGAGCGGTGCTGAGGGTCCAGCCACAGGGAGGGGGATGGGTCAGTTTCTGGATCCCTGAGAGCTCTTTGTTTGCAAGCAACAGGCTGCAATCTGACTAAATTAGGGGGGAAGAGGACACAGAGGTAGATTATAACATCAAAGGCCATGGGGAGGAGTAGATAAAGAAGTTCCAGGACTGGGAGGTAAGAACTAATGGACAGTCTCGGAGAGGTTGCCATCTGAATAGATCTCCAACAGTTTTCACTTTTTGAGAGAATGTGCCAAAAAAATTAAAAAAAAAAAAAAAAAAAAAAAAAAGGAGCATCAGTCCAGCTGAGCTCAGGTCCTGGGTCTGTCCTGGCCAAGGGGGTGCGGGCAGGGTCCCTTGACTGACACGGTCCCTCCGAGAACCATGCAGAGGGCCAGGGTGGCTGCCCAAAGCTACATGGGAAGCCTTGGCCAGAGGAGGGGTGAAGAAAGGTGGGCAGGCAGAGGGAATAGCTTCTTTCAACCCGGGATTCTCTTATCCTCTCGCCATGAGTGATGGCAGACCCTGGCAATCCTGATTGGGTGGGTAGATTTTGGCAAGCATTTTCACAAGGTTAACATTCTTTTTAGAAGCAGCCCCAGCCAGCTAGCGGTCTCCAAGTCGTTATCTTATTTTTGCCTACTCCTCATTGACATGGCGAGAAGGAATTGCCTAATAATCACCACAATCACATCACACACGTGGGGAAGAGAGTGACATCTGTGCAGACCCACGGTGCCCTCCATCCCCTCGAATCTGCTTCCCCATCTGTTCTGCCCCTGTGGTTTGCAGACTTTTTTGGAGTTGAAGCAGTGGGAATGCGTTCCAAACCAAAGCCATACAGAGACTTCAGATAGATGGCATAACCAGGAGGCGCTCAGAGTGCCATGGGGTCTGTGTCTGGCTTCTCTTTTGCCAGGTCATCCCACCCAGGCAGTCCCTTAGTCACAGCCTGGGAAATCTCCCATGAGCTGTTCCCAGCTTCAGTGCTCCAGGCTGGAAGCAGTGCATAGGCGAAGCCGGCCTTGGCCTTGACCTCTCTGAACCCCATTTTCTCTTCCCAGCAGCAGCAGGAAGCCCTGCCTGATGAGACAGAGGTGGTGGAGGAAACAGTGGCTGAGGTGTCCGAGGTAGGTGGGTGGTGGCTCCCGCCCCTCCCTGCTCCACCTGCTTTCCCTCCAGAACCCAGTCTGGCTCAGCGGGTCTCCTGCTGGCTCGGGGCGCTTGTACCCCACGTGCACAGATGAAAACCCTATACATCCTCTAATCTCAACAGCCTCTCGGATGCTTCCCAAACGTCAGTGGAACCCTGCAGGGGGAGCTATAATTTTGAAAGCTTTTATTTCTGAAGCTGTGAGACCATTTTTCTTAGAGGATCACCCAGTCTCCCCATACATCCAGCCTTCAAAAGGGGAGCTGCCCGTGTTGCTGGCAGGGATAGAGGGCTTGGCACTGCCTTTTGCCCTAATACCCCTGGTGGTGGTCCCCAGACGCCTCTGGATAGAATCCAGGGCACAGCCAGCACAGGGGTGCGCTGAGATTAGGTCTAAATTCTGGAGCTGGCATTGGTGCTTGGTGACCTGGGCCCAGCACAGCTCTCTGGCTTGTCATCTCACCATCCCCTGTGGGAACCTAAAGCTTCCGCCAAGTCCCCTCCAGCCTGCAGCGCTTTCTTCCAGGTCTGGGGTGGGGCCAATGATCTCCTTCTTCTCCCTCCAAACCAGGTCCCCGTGGGAATCAACCCCGTCCAGGTGGAAGTAGGAGAATTTGAGGAAGGTGCTGAGGAAGCTGAGGAGGAGGTGGTGGCTGAAAGTAGGTCTCTTCTCATGTTTTGCAACATCTAGTGTTTGCCCTCCGCCGCCTGGGCTCGGGGACAGCCCACATGAGGTTCCTTTCTAGGGAAATGCGGGTGTGTTTGTGTGTGTGTGTGTGTGTGTGTGTGTGTGTGTGTGTGTAGGGAGGGGGGTGGGTCCTCCCTCCAGGGCAGGCTGTGGAGGAGAAACAGCTTTGACTTAAAGGTTGGGAATATTCTCAGGAATCCGGGAAAGGCCTGTGCAGCCAGGCTGTCCATGCTGGGAGCGGCAGGAAGGGAGGTCCTCAGCTGGAAACGGCTGCTCCCTGATTCCAGAGGGGGTTCGCACTCTCACTGGGTCACTGGTCCCCCAGCTCTGCGATGGCCTCTCCTTGAGCCCAAGCCCCACACAGGAGCACACCTGAGCACACCTTCCATACTCCTTAGCTTACGTGATTTTCACGCAGCCCCGAGGCCTGGATTCCTGGCCTAACGTATCTGGTGCTGTCCATGGAGTGAGTTAGAGAGAGAGAGAGAGAGCTAGGGCCGCTGGATCCAGGCCACCAAACTGACATCTCCATCTCCAACGTGGACTTGGCAGGCAAAACCACCCACGTGTGCATTTCGACCTGCCGGCCCCTCTGCAAGCACCCTGGGATGGACTGCTTGCTTAGCTCCTGGCCCGGCTCCGCCAGCCCTAACAGGAAATGATGCAGAGGGCAGCCCCTCGGCCTGGGGCTGTGGAGGATGGGCATAAGAGCACTTGGCCCAGTGTCCCGCAGAGCAGGCGTCTAATAAATGACTAAAATCCCCAAGTCCAGCATCAGGAGGGAAGGCTGGACGCGCTCTCACCCTGAGGGCACGGAGCTTTTTTGGGCGCAGGGGCGTCCACTGAACCCTGTTCCTTCCCTTCCACGTCCACCTCGTCCGGTGTTTACCAGGCTCGGCGGCTCCATTGTTCCCCATAGCCTCGGGCCCTTCTCCCTTTTCCTCTGCAGCTTCTTTGGCCGTTTTTGTTGGGCCTCAAAGCTTCCTGGATCCATGATTGTTGACATTCTCCCATCGTTCTAGAAAGTCTATTCTAGAATCCAAAAATGCCTCACTGATCGATCACCCGAGAGCTCAGAACACACTGCTTGCTCCGGTCCCCAAGGGAGCCATATGGCATCCCGGGGCCCTAGACTGAGCCTACAGCACCCCAAGCTGTGCCTGAACATGATCTCAGACTGAGTCTCTTACCCCAAGACTGAGCTAACTGCTCCCCTAAATGCCAACCCTGGGCTCCGCAGAAGAGAGGGGAAGCTCATCTGCCCAAAGCCCAGGGTGGGGGGGCACAGGCGAGGGCTCCTGCCCAAGGATAGGACTGGATTGGGGTGGGGAGGGTGGGCCGGGCCGGGTGGTGTGACTGCATGCCCTGCCCTCCCAGACCCCTGCCAGAATCACCACTGCAAGCACGGCAAGGTGTGTGAGCTGGACGAGAGCAACACCCCCATGTGCGTGTGCCAGGACCCCACCAGCTGCCCCGCCCCCATTGGCGAGTTTGAAAAGGTGAGCACTGAGGCGTGAGGTGGGGCCGGGGATTGGGCCCTTCCCAACACACAGGGTCTGCCCAGCCACCTGTCGGCTTGCTGGTTCTACTGAGCAGCTCCAGTCTCCAAAGCCTCCCGGGTTAATGCTTCTGCACACTCTGCCTTTTGCCATCTCCAGCTTTAATTCACCCATCCACACCCTCCAGTTTTCTCATATCTCAGCCCTGACTTAGTTGTACCTCTGCTCAGAGACCAACTGTGGCTCTCAGCATGGCCTGAATATTGGCCTGGGATGCCAAAGACTGGGTTCTTTAAATAAATAAATAAGTAAATAAATAAATAAAAATATATATTATAAATTTATATATACAAATATATATATATGTTTTTTACTGATTTCAGAGAGGGACAGGGAGAGATAGAAACACCAATGCTGAATCATTGATTAGTTGCCTCCCACACACCTCACACTGGGGATCAAGTCTACAACCCGGGCATATGCCCTGATGGGAAATCCAACTGTGACCTCCAGGTTCACAGGTCAACGCTCAACCACTCAGCCACTGAATTCTTGCCGCAGCCGCACCATTAGCTCACTGTGTGACCTTGGACTAATCGCGTTCCTAGCTTGGCCTTCAGTGTCCCATCTCTGAGATAGGCGAGGAGGGTGGTACCCGAGAAGGGCTTTGGGAATGAAAGTGAGATGCTCTATGTTTTGCCACCAGGTGTGCAGCAACGACAACAAGACCTTCGACTCTTCCTGCCACTTCTTTGCCACCAAGTGCACCCTGGAGGGCACCAAGAAGGGCCACAAACTCCACCTGGACTACATTGGACCCTGCAAATGTGAGTCTCCTGGGGCCCTCCAGCCTCCATTGGGGGAGAGAGCACTGAACTGACATTGGTATTGACACTGCCACCCCTGTGCTGTGAGATCTCAGGCAAATCTCCCCTCTCTGAGCTTCGGGGTTTCCGTTTATAAAGTAAGATGGTTGTCCATGAGTAGGTTCCTCTCAGCTCTGCATTCAGGACATCGCTGGGGAACCACTGGGCAGCTGTGAAAGCACAAGAGCAGGGAGAATGTGTTTTCTCCAATGATGAGGAAGTTCTTCTCTAGGGCTAACCCAAGTCTTTCCTGCTTCAACATTGTAAAGCAAAGATGAGGTCCCACCTGGTACTATAAAGTGCTTTTAAAATATTGAGTGCTTTAACCTAGAGGTATGCCTGTCAATTTCCCCGTTACTCAGTATTGTCAGATCCTTGGCCTTCTTATCCCATTATATTCCTATCTGCCCGCGACAGACACATGATTAACTGCCCTGTTCTAGGAACCTGGGAATCAGGTGTCTGGGGGAGAAGTGCCAGGGTGTAGTCTGGCTTCCTGTCAGCGATGCCAGGTGCAGGTTCAGCTGGCTCAGGTGCCTCCTTCAGTGTTGGCAGCTTCCCCATCATTTGAAACCCCCAAAGCCACATCTGCTCTCCGGCCAAGACAACATCCACGCCGTGTATCTGTACATTCTGGCCCCAGATGGCCCTGGAGAGAGCCCCGCCCCTGCCTCAGGTGTGCAGAATGCAGAAAGGCGCAGGGGAAACCCAGGCTCTCCCGTGGTCGGTCCACCTCTCCAGTTGTGGGGCCCAGCGTGAGGCGTGAGAAGGCACAGGCCTGAAACAAGGGGGAATGTTGGTAGGAGTTTTGGGCAGTGAGACTGAGGAGTGTGCCAAGGAGCCTTTCACCCCGTGGTTCCTGCTGTCCTCTGGGGCCTGCTGCTCACTCGCTCCAACTCCTGGTATTTCCAGCACTGAGCTCCTCTTCCATCCCCAGCTGTGGGGGAGGAGACAGTGGTCCTAACCACCGAGGGACTCTCCAGAGGTCCAAGGATGAGGGAAAGTCAGACCCTTGTGCCCCAGGCAACCACATGCCCTGGATGCTGGAAGAGGCTCTGACAATGTGGCCTTGAGCAAAGTCCCTTCTCTCCGTGCAAACCACTAATAAGTCCCGTAAGAGGGGAGACTTTGATGAAATCTCCAGCTGCAACATTCTGAGAGTCCTAAGTTCCGAAGACCAGGATGGAATAATTATCACTTATGTTCTGGTGGTTAAACAGTCCTGATACCCCACTCCCCCCCACCGCTGCTAAGCATAGCTTGTGGACAGATGTTACTCTTCAAACACCTCACAATAGTTGACATCACCAGCCTGGGTCCTAGGCCCAACACTCAGAAAGGTGCAGGAGCCACTGGAGTGAGCCATTACCCTCAGCAGGTCAAGGACAAGGTCAAAACCGAGCAGCAGACGTGCCTTTGAGCTTTTCAGTTTGCAGAGCGTTCTTCCCCACACCCGATCTTTGCTCATGTGGCGTAAAGAAACTGTGACCCTCGCCCTGACCAGTTTTGCTTAGTGGTTAGAGCATTGGCCTGCAGACTCAAGGGTCCCAGGTTTGATTCTGGTCAAGGGCATGTGCCCTCAGTTGTGGGCACATCCCTAGTGGTGAGGGTACAGGTGGCAGCTGATCAATGTTTCTCTCTCATCAATGTTTCTAACTCTCTATCCCTCTCCCTTCCTCTCAATAAAATATATTAAAAAAGAAAAGAAAAAAGAAACTGTGGCCCAGAGAGGCTGAGTCACTGTGCCAGGGTCACTTTTAGAAGTGGCAGTAGGATGAAGGCGTGAGGTGGGGAGAGAGGCCCAGCCAGCCTGTGGGCCCCAGGCAGGGAGAGTTGGGGTCTCTGCTGACCACCTGGTATTTTGGACCCTAGACATCGCCCCCTGCCTGGACTCTGAGCTGACCGAATTCCCCCTGCGCATGCGGGACTGGCTCAAGAATGTCCTGGTCACACTGTACGAGAGGGATGAGGACAACAACCTCCTGACCGAGAAGCAGAAGCTGCGGGTAGGTGGTCTGTTTCTGGCCCTGAGCTGGCCCCAGCCTGTCTGAGACCCACAGTCCCAGCCCCAGAGCTAGGCTACCAGGTCCCTGCTCTGACAGGCGCTTCATCCTAGGCGCTGACACAGACTTTTCCTCGCTGCCTGTGGAGTCTCATTGTGCACAGACCCACCTTAAAGGCTCTGAGAAGTCCTGTAATGAAGAGACCTGCTGCTCACTTGGTTTAGCTCACTGTTCAACAAGAGACACAGACAACCCTAGTACTTTTTCCTTCTGGTCTGTGGCTCTCAAACTTTAATGGACATATCAAGCATTGGGGCAGAGGGGTATTGACAAAATGCAGATTCCCGGGCCTGGGCCTCCTGGATCGGCGACTCTGTGGTGAAGAACCCTTGGAGATCACCCAGGCCCCCACCTTCGTGGATGAGATGCTGATACCCCGTCACTGCCACTTCCCTCTTTTTGAACCCTGGGCTTGGCCGATTTCTACCTGCTCTGGCCTCCTGTGAGGGTGGGAGGGGACCCTGCCTGGCCTGGACAGTGTCTCACAGTGTCTCTGCCCCCACAGGTGAAGAAGATCCACGAGAATGAGAAGCGCCTGGAAGCTGGAGACCACCCCGTGGAGCTGCTGGCCCGGGACTTCGAGAAGAACTACAACATGTACATCTTCCCTGTGCACTGGCAGTTCGGCCAGCTGGACCAGCACCCCATTGACGGGTAAGGCCAGGCCCCAGGAGCACAGAGGGCGGGCCGCCCTGGCCCTGGCCCCGGAGTGCACAGGCATGGGCCAGAGCTGGCAGGTGCACTCGGTCCGGCCCACAACCCTCTCAGCCTCCTCTGATGCTCCCAGTCCTAGAGCCCACAGTGTGCCCTGAAGTTGGGGAAGGAAGGAGAGGCGTCCTGAGAAAGGATACGGAACTGGGGGGGTGGGGGAGGGGAGTGAAGGGGGTGGAGGGGGACAGCGGGGGAGAAAGCAAGACACACTCCTTAAGCCAGGAGAGGCGGAAGACAGCGGAGCCTGATAGTCCTTCCTCAGCCCTGTGAGTGCTGGCCTTGGGCATCCATTCTTCCAGGAAAGGAGGGCCAGACTCCAGCCCTTGTGCCCTTGGCTGGAGTGTCCTGAGCTCTGGGAACTCCCTGCTGCTTCTCTCCCAGGCTCTTCCCATGGCTGGGATCCAACTGCGTTCCTCCCTGTGAGAGGGAGGGGAAAAGTCAAGGGAACATCTGGAGCTCGGGGCAGAGCGACTGGATCCCACCACAGGGAAGGGGCCGGGAGGGAAGTGTCTGGGTGGGGCTGCAAGGGACTCACATCTGGAAGAGCGGACCAGCCTGGGCCAGGGGCCCAGCCTCCCTCTTCTTATCCTGGAGCTGTACACAACAAAGGGGAGGGGGTTCCTTCCGTGAGTTGGGTGGGGCAGTGAGGGTCTGGGGACTGGAGAGAAAACTGGAGTCACGTCGCAGCCCCTTGGGAAGAGTGTTCTGAGGACAACCAGCTGAGGGCTCTGAGGGACAAGGGGAAATCCTACATGAGCTCTGGGGTCAAGGCCGAGCGGGAGGAAGAGGGATGGGGACAGGGGTGAGAGCTAGAAGGCCTCCCTCTCACAGTTACATCCTATATAAACACACTAAAGCTCTGGGGGGAACGTTAGAGGCCCTTTGGCTCTGCCTGCCAGTCCCCATCCCTTCCCACGCTCCTCCCCGGAAGTCAGCACTGTCATCAGTTCGATGGCTCTTTTTAGACCCTTTCTGTGCATTTGCAGCTGTAAAAATGTGTGTCCCTAGGAAACAGGTGTGGCTTCATGCCAGATTTTGATCTACCGATAGCAGAGGTGCTGAAATTTTCATCTGAAGTTTCTGTGCCCCCATTCTTAGCCAATTAGGAAACAAACGCACCAAGAGACCTTTGTTATGAGCCCTCAAAACTGGAAGGACCCTCAGGCATCGTGGTTAATGCTTCCCCTTCTGATGGAGGGGAAACTGAGGCTCAGGCCGGGCAGTGCTACTCTCTAAGTCCCACAGCAGACCAGTAGCTTTCTCACGCCTAAGGCCCTTCCCACCTCCTTCCTCCCCACCCCCTGCAGGTACCTGTCCCACACCGAGCTGGCCCCGCTGCGTGCACCCCTCATCCCCATGGAGCACTGCACCACCCGCTTTTTCGAGACCTGTGACCTGGACAACGACAAGTACATCGCTCTGGACGAGTGGGCCCGCTGCTTCGGCATCAAGGAGAGTGAGTGTCTGAGCAGCGGGCTGCTGGCCTCCGCCTCCCTCCTCTCGCTTCTGTCATCTGTGTTTCTGTCCTCTGCCTAGCTCTGCTCTCTGCTGAGTTAACTCCTGTCTGCTCTCCCTGCGGGGTGAGCCTCGCTCTCTCAGTGCTTCCTGACTACTGGGCGGGCGGGCGGTCTCTTTCTCCCTTCCTGGAGCATTAGCATTAGCGCTCACTCTGCCTCGTCTTATTGGGGAACTGGCAGGTACCTAGAGGGGAAAGAGGAAACATAACGTGGCATGTGTGTAAGCAACAGGGACAGGGAGACTAGCATGCTCAGTCACTGACTTCCTGGGTGACCTTGGGAAGTCACCTGGCCCCTGGTCCTGGGGATGGGGGATCCCTGACTCCTCGGGGATACATGCCTTGTGCCCACAGGCCTGGTGTCTAACTCAGCTTTCTCTTCTTGTTTACAGAGGATATCGACAAGGATCTGGTGATCTAAGTCCACACCTCCTCCCGCAGGACCAGATCCTCTCTCTTTAACCTTCCCCTCCCCTTTTCCCCCAAAGTTTAAAATGTTTGGATGGTTTATTGTTCTGCCTGGGGACAAGGTGCTAATATAGACGTAACTGAACACATTAACGGTGCTAAAAATGGAAGTTGTAACCCAAATCATGACATTCTTAGCGGTAACTCTGCCTCTTGCTCACCCACTAACGATCCCGTTTTTCTCTGCCCGTTGTCTTAGTGGCAAAAGGGTGGGGACTTTTTTTGTTCACATCTGCCTTCAACACATATTGCATCTTCAGATTTGCTCTTGAGTTCTCTGTTCAAACTCATGCTCACCAATCAGATTCTGTGTTAATTTTATTTCAGGGTGTTGGCTGCCGGTGGGGTGGGCGGGGTCTTCCCCGCTGGCCTGAAGGTGGCAAAGGGAAGTAACAGACACATGGCGTTGGCAGGAATGTTTCTGGGACTGGAGGACCAGGGGTGGGGGAAGTCCTGGAAACCCACCTATGGAACAGCAGATAACTGGTCTTGCTTGCCCGGGGCTGTGCAGGGAGAGCCCAGGGCTGTGTTTGAAAGCATGTAAGCTCTCACTCAAACCCAGCTCCTCACCACTCCCCTTATATTTCGGTGCCATTTCATAGGATGCTGTTCAGCCAGGAAAGCCAAGATCAGGAGTGAAGTGTAGAAAGTTGGAAAATAGAAAAAGTGGAGTTAGTGAATTGGTTTTGTTTTCTGAGTTTAAAAAAAAAAAATTTTTTTTTATCCCTTTTCATTTTTTGGATGAGGGGTCTTTCCCTTGGTTCCTAGCATGTTTCTCCTTTTCTCCCCTCCCCCGTTTCCCATCTACTAACCAAGAGAAACTTCAAGGTCAATAGGATGGCCAGATCTCACAGGCTGAGAACTCCACCTCCAAGCATTTCATGAAAAAGCTGCTTCTTATTAATCATGCAGACTCTTGCCGCGATGCGGGGAGTTTGACAAATCTTCCAAAATAAAAGTAACGACTTAGAAACTGCCTTCCGGAGTGATTGTGTCTGTGTCTCAGTCACCTCGCCACCCTGACATGCAGACCCGTGGACATAGGTGTTTGTGTGTACAGCTACACAAATGCAAACTTCTGCAAACACACTTATGCTTTTGAACACACACCTGTACACACCAGAGGCTTATTTATGCACAGGGAATGTATGGTTCCTATAAGCACAAATTTGTCTTTTTGTTATGACTTGTGGGCTAACCCTTTTTGTTATTGCACTTCATTTTCAGAAACACCAAGCTATGCAACTATCTCCTTTCACTACTTAGTTATCCATCCATCCACCCATCCATCCATTATTCAACAACTGTTTATAATGAACCTACTAGGTACCAGGTCCCAAATATGGGCAATGCAGACAAAGCATTTGTTCATCTGAAACACACAGTTTATCGAGGAATAGATTAAACAACTGCACAACTAAATATAAATTACAAGCTGTGGTAGGTTCCAGGAAGGAATATAAGAAACCGTGAGTGTAATAGTAGAGCACAGATTTTTCTGGAATCACAATGACCTACTAACTACCCATGGGTGGCTATTTACATTGAAATTTGAATTAATTAAAAATATAGCTTCTTGGTCACACTAGACATGTGAAGTACCAACAGCCACAGGTGGTTAGTGGTTGCCTTACTGAGCAGGGCAGATCTAGACCTTTTTCATCATTGCTGGGAATTCTATTGGATATGGCTGTTCTTAGGGCATCTGGGAAGATTCCTTGAAAAAATCTGAGTCACAAAAGAAAAGAAGGGGATTGAGTATAGGAGGTGGGGGTGGGGAAAGGGAAAAGGGAGGGGAAAAGCATTCCAGGCAGAGGGAACAGCACAGTGCACAGGCTTTGAGGTAGAAGTGGAGCGAGATGAGTCTCAAGCCAGTGTGACGGGTGCACAAAATATGAGGAGTAGGTCATACCGGGTGAAGCAAGAGGTGGGCGGAGGCCAAACCAGGCAGCCGCGCAGGCTGTGGTAAGGAGTTTGGATTTTATTTTTTTGTGCAATGGAAGTCTTTGGAGGCTGTTAAGCCAGGGAAGGGTTGGGATTAAAATTTGCTTTCAGAAAACACTGATTCTGGAACAATAATGCATAAATCCGCAGAGCACTTCTCAAAGCCTTAAAGATAAATCACATCATGCACACCATGATGTGATTTTTCAAGGTGGTGTCCCGACTCCCCTTAGAGAGACAGGCCCAAGATGTGTGCTCCACTGTGGGGTCACACAGTGGGTCTTCAGGTGTTTCTCCCCCACCTCTTATTTTAAATTGCTTTCAAATTACTAAAATAATACAAACTCATAAAAATCAGGCTGTTTTCTGGTGTTCTTTTTCCTGCACAACAGGAGAGAGAGGAATGAGAGGGACTGGCCAGTTGGGTCTTGGCCATTTGTGGAATGCAAACCAGTCTCCTAACTCGGGGATTATCTCTCTCTACAGGCAGAGAGACAGATAAGGTAAATGTCAGTGTTGGCTTAGTACTCATGCTATGATGTTTATGAGGTGCCTGGAGTATGCTAGATGTGGCCATGTTCTCATCAGCAAGCCGGGCGTGGTCCCTGGAGCTGCCATTAACAGTCTCTTCAGGTAGAAAGCATGGAAACACAAAGCACAGAGCTATGGGGAACAAGGACTGAACGGGGTGTCCCCTCAGGTCAGGAGGGAACTGTGACATCTGCCTTGAGAACGTTAGGGTGCAGCCCAGGGCAGATCACCCCTGCGATGCCCAGCACCCACTATTCCAACAGCTTTGCCACCGCCTTACAGAGGAAACTGAGGGTCAGGGAGGTCAAGTGATTTGGTCATGCAATGGGGCAATAAAAAATGGAGGAGGGGGGAACTATAACCCAGAGCTTCCCCTCTCCTTCCATCCCACCCCCCATATCTAGATGCCTCCTTCTAAGGAGCTCCTCAGAGTTTGCAAGGAAAAAGGCAGCATCAAAGAAAGGCAAGAAGCATGAATCAGCTCAGGGCTCTGGGGGGGGGGGGGGGGGAAGATCTGGGGATGGGGGAGCTCAGGGCTCTGGGGGTGGGGAGGAGATGTGGGGATGGGGGAGGGGAAGGCTGTGCCTGTGCTGGCTGTGGCTAGACTGATCAGCGGAATTAATAGAGGCCCTCAGAACTCAGAATCCTCCTTCTAGCTGTGCTTTCCCTCCCTTTAAATCAAATCACTTATTAAAAAAAAAAAAAAATTAAAGGAAACTGCATCGTTACTTTAAGTGGAAAATCAGTATCATTTACCACAAATCGAGAAAACATTAAAGATAAAATACATTACAAATATAAATGCAATCGAAAGACAATGCTATGCAATTATGAGATGTTCTGTTACATATTTAAAGAACAAATCTAAGAGACTTTCTCTTTGATAATCAGATGGCCCAAAACAGTACTGAATTAGGATGAATGCAATGCTAATTCATGCCTAATCTGTAACTCCCCTCCCCCCAAATCACCCCTACCTTTGGGCAATTCCTCTTCACCACAAAGTGGGAGGATAAGGAGGTGGGAAGGGTCCTTTGGAGACCATCTAGGCCCTGGTCTAGCCTCCCTCCTTCCCAACATCTGCGGCAGAACCGGATTGAGCCCCGTTAGTCCCATGACCTAACGCTGAGCTGGTTTCCTCACCTGTAAAATCCTAACGACAGCCCTGACCGGTTTGGCTCAGTGGATAGAGCATTGGCCTGTGGACTCAAGAGACCCAGGTTCAATTCCAGTAGAGGGCATGTGCTTTGGTTGCGGGCACATCCCCAGTGGGGGGTATGCAGGAGGCAGCTGATTGGTGTTTCTCTCTCATTGATGTTTCTGGTTCTCTCTCCTCCCTTCTTTCTCTCTATATAAAAAAAAATTAATAAAATATATTAAAAAAATAAAGTCCTGATGACAGTGGTCCTTGCCCCATGGGTTGTTGTATCTAGCATAGAGGGAAGATCATCATCATCATCATCATCACCATCATCATCATCATCATCATCATCCCAACTTAAATGTGAGGGGCCTGCTCTTTCCCCGGTGCCTTTTCCCCTGTCCGCTCTCAGTTGTGAGGTTGTGAGGCCACAATGTCTCTGTGAAGGGCTCCAGGTACATCTCAGTCCTAAGGTGTGCAGGGCTGCTGGTGTCTACACTGGTACCGGGACTGCAGGGGTTAAATATGTCCCACAGGAAACAGAACAATAGGGCTCCCTACAGCAGTCAAGGCCCTGGACAATGACTCGGGAGTCCAGTTTCCTGAACAGTGTGTGAGCCTGAACAAGCGCCTCACCTCTCCAGGCGTTCAATCTACCTTCTACTTTATGGTAAAGGAGGAGCCAGGTGAGATGGTCTCATCTTCAGAGACCCTATGAGAGTGCCCCCTCTCTTCGTCTGAACAGGTTGTCCTGGGAGTGAGTAAGACTTGGGGCCATGCAGGCCTCATAACCTGGTTTCCCCAAGGTTCCCTGGAGCCAGAGGGACCAGCTTCCTCCCCCGCCACTGCCTGCGAGGCCGCCAAAGAGAGTCAGGACACCCCCTGGTGGTGACGGGGAGAAAGGCTCCAGAACTGTGGGATGCCTATGAATAGACTTCTAGACATCCAAGCCACAGGTCCCAGAAAGTCGTCTGGCCCAGCCCCTTCACTTCCCACATGGAGAAACTGAGGTTCATGGGAGGGAAAGATACTCCTTTCACAGAAAGTCAGTACCATTTACCATAAACCGAGGACACCTTCAAGGTAAATACAACAATAATATAAATACAAGGGTGCTTATGAGTGTGCCCTGTGCTGGAAGGGTGCTCTGGTTCTTGTAGGGCTGCCAGAAACCCTGCCAGGACTCCCAGTTAAATGGGAGTTTCAGATAAACAAGGCATGATTCCTTTTTTTTTTTTAATACAAGTATGTTCCATGCATCATTTACAACATGCTTCTATTAGAAAATTATTCGTTAAGTATCTGAAATTCAAGTTTAATTAGGTGTTCTGTCTTTTTCTTTGCTGTATCTGGCAACTGTACTTCCAAGCCAGCCCTCTAAATTAAGGTCTGTGCTTGGACAGCAGCCCAGACAGGGGTCAGGACTTCTTCCTTATATTTGGTCAATCCTTTTCTTTTTTTAAAAAATATATACTTTTTATTGATTTCAGAGAGTAAGGGGAAAGGAGAGACAGAAACGTCAATGATGAGACAGTATCATTGAGTGACTGCTTCCTGTGTGCCCCGCTACTGGGGACCAAGCCTGCAACCCAGGAATGTGCTGACTGGGAATCGAACTGTTGACCTCCTGGTTCATAGGTTGATGCTCAACCATGGACCCACGCTGGCCAGGCTTGTGTGTGTGTGTGTGTGTGTGTGTGTGTTTTGTTTTTTAAAAAAATATATTTTTATTTATTTCAGAGAGGAAGGGAGAGAGATAGAAGCATCAATGATGAGAGAGAATAACTGATCGGCTGCCTCCTGCATGACCCCCTCCCCCCACTGGTGATTGAGCCCGAAACCTGACAAGTGCTCTTGACTGGAATCCAACCTAGGACCCTGCAGTCCACAGGCCAATGCTGTACCTATTGAGACAAACCAGCCAGGGCTAGAAAAAACATTTAAAAAAATATATATATATTTTATTGATTTTTTACAGAGAGGAAGGGAGAGGGTTAGAGAGCTAGAAACATCAATGAGAGAGAAACATCGACCAGCTGCCTCTTGCACACGCCCTACTGGGGATGTGCCCGCAACCAATGTACATGCCCTTGACCGGAGTCGAACCTGGGACCCTTCAGTCCGCAGACCGACGCTCTATCCACTGAGCCAAACCAGTTTTGGCTAGAAAAACATTTTAAAGTAAAATCTCTGCATTTTACATATCTCTGCTAATTTAGTAATGTTTAGCTCTCCATTCATTAAAAGTCTCATGGTCTTTTTGGTTACATATTTGCCAGGGGATAGGGCTACAAATGTGAGCGATTCAAGTGGATAAAAATGGGGACTGCAAGAGTACCAGTGGTGAACAACCACTCTCATGAGCTGGTGAACAACGTGATAAAACTGTAGACAAAGCAAAGTGCAAGCATCAGCAATCACTGGTTCCCTGCAGTTCAGTATACCTTGAAGCAAAACAACAAAAAAGAAACCCCAAACAACCGTGTTAATGTGTGTGAGGTTCCATTCCAGGCTCAGGTAATTATAAACAGGGTTTCTTTTCTTTTTTTTTAAAAAAATATACTTATTGTTTTACATATTTTTATCGATTTTAGAGAGAGAAAGAGAGAGGAAGAGAGAAGCATAGATAGAAACATGCATCAGCTGCTTCCTGCATTCCCCCTACTGGGGATTGAGCCCATAGCCCAGGCAAGGTACATGCCCTGAACTGGAACTAAGCCTGGGACTCTTCGGTCATTGGGTCTACACTCTATCCACTGAATCAACCTGGGTAGGGCTAAACAGGATTTCTTCATTTGTTCATTCAAGAGTCATGTGGGAGGTGAGACAATTCCTAACCGTGCAGGACTGTCTCTTATATTGTAGGACTTCTAATCCCTCAGTCCCTAGCCATTCACTAAATGCCAACTGTGTTCCCACAGCCCCAAACAACTCCACATCTCCAAAATGACCCCTAGGGGGCGATACCGCGCCTCTGAGAACCCCTTTCTGAGAAGTTCACTGAGTGCTACCCGAGAGACCAGCAGGGGGCAGACTGATGCAAGAAATGGGAACTCCTAAGCCTGTGCCCCTCCACTCTGGAGATTGGCCAGACATGGCCCTCCTGTTCCAGATCACTGAGGGGTCATCTGCCTCCACCACACTCCTCCCATATACCCCATTTTACAAAGCGGGAAAATCAGTCTCAGAGGAAAGAGGATGTGTGATTTGTTCCATTTCTTCTCTGAGTCAAAAATATGTGTGTTTAAAACATTGACAGCTGTTAGCAAGGTGTCCTCCAAATGCATCCATTTCAACTGTGTCCTCTGGCATAGGGTAAGGTCATCTCTCCTCTGAGCCAGCAAGGGGAGGGACTCATCTTTAAGGTCTTGATCTTTTTATCCATGTAAAGGAGGCTTGGGCTGGGTGATACCTAGGGTCCCTTGCAGCGCTAACTTTCTTTCTTTTTATTTATTTATATATTTTATTGATTTCTTTTTTCCAGAGAGGAAGGTGGAGGGATAGAGAGTTAGAAACATCGATGAGATAGAAACATTGATTAGCTGCCTCCTGCACACCCCCTACTGGAGATATGCCTGCAACCAAGGTACATGCCCTTGACCGGAATCGAACCTGGGACCATTCAGTCCTCAGGCCAACGCTCTATCCACTGAGCTAAACCAGTTGCAGCACTAACTTTCCAGGTCTGTGACTTGTTCCTCCAATGTCCAGCTTGGGAGTGGAACCGGGTCTCAAATTTGAGTAGCTCATGCAAAGGCCCTGAGAGGTCTCTAGTCTTCCTCCCTCCCTTGTATCCTTTCCTTTCCCTTTTTCTCTCCTCATCCAGTCCAAGGAAGAGTGGAAAACCAATGATGACGGTCAGTAATGATTTCTTGTTACATTTGTGAGCCACCTGTTAGCAGACCCAGTTCTGAATTGCTATGGGAACCTTGCAAGTCCTTCCCACCTGCCCATCCATCTCCCCACCTGGTTTGGAAACTTCTGCCTTCCCTCCCAGGGCTCCCATGCAGGTCTCTAGAGATAACATCTTACATAGTCCTTTGCCAAAAGCATGCCTTTTTCTGCCCCTGGAAGGAATTATTTTCACTTGTTCTGAAGAAGAGTCTCTGCATGTACTTGTAACTCCTGCCAAGAAACCTGAGAGGCCTGAATTCCTCAGCGCCTGGATTCCAGAATCGCTTCATCTGCTGGCTGCTGCCTTCCAAGGAGCACTGAGATGATGGAGTTATGAGCTGCTTAAAGGCTTAGAGGGTGTCAGTTTGAAGGGAGGAGAGAGTGAGGGAGCGTCTGCTGCCACTTGGCTCGACCTCTCAGATGAAAGAGTTTGGGAGAAGGGAGTGTTTACGGGGATCACAGCAGACACCCTGGAGGGGCCAGAGTTCCCCTGGGACTTCTCAAAGATGACAGAGGATTGACATCATCACGCCCCCCCTCCCCCTCCCCCAGGATTTGAACTTGGGATCCTCAGAGCCTGAAGGGGATAGGATAATGGGGGCTGCTTTGTGTTGCACAACTCCAGGGGGCTCTATTCACATTGGCTACATAATAAATAGTACACCGGAGAGGTACAAAGTATTGCTGATGACAGTAACACAGCAGCCAGCATGATCTTTGTTTAAATGCAAAAAACCCCTAATGACTTCTTGTTATACTAAAAAGAAAACCCATAAATCTCTCTGCATGATCTAGCCCCATTTTCCTCTCCAACCTGTTGTCCTACCACCACCCTAGTTTACTAAGTTGCACACACAGTAACCTTCTTTCTCTGGTCTCCAAACAGGCAGGCAGGGCGCAGTGGCCTAGTTAGTTCCTGCCTCAGGGCCTTTGCACAAGCTGCCACCAGACCTTCCCAGGGTTGGCTGATTCTTGTTGTTGAATGCTCATCCTACTTTCAAAGTTGGGCTCTTTCTATTGGCTTCCAACTTCCATTCAAAGTCCCATCTACAAGGAGCTGGGCCAGTGGACCCCAGTGTCTGTTGTATCGACCACGAACAGAGTGGGGAGTGTACTTTGAGGAGTAGTCTGATCTGCCCTGACAGACCTGTCACGATGCCTGAAATTCCCCACCATTTTTCTTTCATCTGAGTCCGGGCACTGTGTCTCTAGGAGACTCCTATTATTAACACAGGAACACTTCATCAAAATCTCACCCTTTAGAAGAGATTTGTTTCTCAGATAAGCTGAGGTGAAACAGCAAAGAATGGGACCTCGAGGGAGGAAATTCCCAGGGGAGCAGTGGTAGTACATTATAAAGGGGGAAGGTTGGGGGGTGAGGCTTGGGGGCAGCAGAGTGGAAGGGAGTGTGGCCCCACGCCAGCCTCTGCCAATCTCCTTTTGCCTCAGGCTGGCCTCAAACCTGAACCACAGAGAGCCATTCAAATGCCAACAAACAAACACGACAGCAAACAAAGAGCTGTTTGTGTTGGGATCACCAGTCCCACAGGTGGTTTGGGTGCAGTGGAAAGCAAGACTCGGGGCTTGGAACAGATGGCATTTAGAAAGATGGCATTGAGGGGAAAGAGGGCCATCCCCTACCTCCCTGTACCCCTGCCCACTGCCCCTGTGGCGAGGACTCCACATCAGAGGCACTCCTGGGGGCTGGACCACACAATCGGAGCCCCTGTTCACTCACCCGCCCTCCAGGGTGGGGCCCTGGGGGCTGTGTGCAGTGCTTGGACAGCTGGAATGGGCAGAACACAAGCAAGTCCAGCAAGACTCTGATAGTGCAGCTGAACTATTGGTTTCTAACAGGATCAGCAAACTGCAGCCGGCTTGTGCAAATAAAGCAGGGTGTCCACACCCTGCTCCCGCCGTCAGCGGGAAACACCCACAAGAAACTTAACAGAACGACCAACAGCGTCGCCAGTGGGACTGTTCCTGAGCACCACATGGTTCTGTCGGCAAGGTTTGCTCCATCCATCCTCTGCTACTCTGGAGCTGCGGGGATGGGGTGTGGGGAAAGCCAGGGGCTACTGCCCGAGCTTAGTTCCAAGGCGCTGAGCAGGCCTCCAAAGTGCAATAGTTTCCCTTTCGGCTCTCCCCACCCCCACCTTTATTTTTATTTATTTCAGAGAGGAAGAGAAAGGGAAAGGGAGAGACAGATGGAAATATCAATGATGAGAGAGAATCATTGATCGGCTACCTTCTGCACATCTCATACTTGGGATCGAACAGTGACCTCCTGGTTCATAGGTCAAGGCTTAACCACTGAACTACACCAGCGGGGCTAAAGCCTATCTGTTCTTAAAGGCCCAGATCAAGTCCTGCCAAGTCCACAGCAGCTTTCTTTCCTTTGAGCTCCAATGGCCATTTGCTTCACCTGGTCCTTTGCACAGGCAGCCCCATGTCACTCCTGTTTATCGGATGCCTAACATCTCTCCCAATTCACGGAGGCACAATGCTGAGTGCACAGTATCAGCTCCTTGAAGGCATAATGCTGAGTGCACAGTATCAGCACCAGAGGAGAGGGACGGGTTGGGGGTGAGGGGAGGCCAGAAACACTGCCACGCCTGCTCACCACACTTCAGTTCATTGGTTTATAACAGGATCAGCAAGCTGCAGCCTGCTTGTGCAAATAAAGTTTTATTGGAATACAGCCATGCCTGTTTGGTTATAGGTGCTGTCTATGGCTGTTTTCATGGTGCAACAGCAAAGTGGGGCAGCTGTGACAGAGACTGGATGGCCCACAGAGTCTAAAGTATTGTACTTAATATTCTTGTCCCTTCACAGAAAAAGTTTGCTGACTCCTGGTTTAAAATCCTGAGTCATCTCCAGCAGTCCCTCAGGGCCTGACCCTGAGCAAGGCCCTTTGTTCAGAAACTTCTGCTTCCTCCTTTGTAAAGTGATGAGTTTGGGCTGTGCAGTCTCTACCTCTCCCCAGCTGACTCCATTTGGCCAAGTTGTTCTACAATTAAGCTGGTACAAAAGTGGTTTCTAATAAATGGTCTTAATTCACACCCGTTAGGGTGGCTATTTTGGAAAAACACACACACACACAGAGAAAATATAATGTGTTGGTGAGGCTGAGGAGAAATTGGAACCCTTGTGCACTGTTGGTGAGAATGTAATATGGTGTAGCACTGTGGATAGCAGTATAGAGATTCCTCAAAGAATTAGTTACCAAGTGATCCAATTCCACTTCTGGGTAGATACCTCCAAGAAGTGAAAGCAATGTCTCAAAGAGATATGTGCACACCCACATTCATAGAAGTGCTACTCACAACAGCCAAAAGGTAGAAGCAATTCAAATGTCCGTTGACAGATGAATAGATAAATAAAATGTGGTATATACTGCCATGGACTATTACTCAGCCTGCAGAAGGAAGGGCATTCTGACGCACGCTCCATCATGGATGAACCCTGATGACATTTGCTAAGTAAATAACCAGTCCCAAAGCCATGAACACGTATGATTCCACTTACATGAGGTACCCAGAGAAGTCAAACTGACAAAGTAGATGCTGATTGCCAGCCGGAGGGTGTGGCAAAGGGGAATTGATATTTAGCGGGTATAGAGTTTCAATTCTGCAAAGTGGCATTGACTGGCTTCTCTCAACATCCTTACCACTGCTGAACTGCACCCCCCCAAATGGTTACAATGGTACATTTTATGTTCTAGACCTAAGTTTTTGTTTTGTTTTGTTTGTTTGTCTGTGTTTTTTAAACTCTTTAAAGCTGTCGTGTGACTTAGTGACTGTGGAGGCCTCCAAGGGCAGCGTTTGTCTGTCTACCTGCTGCGTCCCTCGCTCCCAGAATAGTGCCCGGCGTGGAGCAGGTGCGTGGTACTCGTTTAGGGTGTGAGTGAACCCCAGTCCCTGTAGTACTGTGTTATGCACAACCCCTTTCCATGTGAGGGTGACATCACAACCACTGTTTGAAGGCCAAGCCAAACCCCGAGGGTCCTTCTGGAACTTACTCTTTCACCTACTTTGTGCCACCAGATGAATTGGCACAGCTGGCACTAGGGCAAGGGAGCTAACTGTGCGTGGGCTGTGACATCCCCACACCTACCCAGCGCCAGACCTCGCCAGCATGCTTATGGGGAACTTATATAAACAGCCATGTCTCAAAGCACTCTTATCGAATTTGCTCCGCCAGACATGAATACGTCAAACGAGATGTGAAATTTTACGTCACCTTCCCGAGACGTGCACGTCTCCGCATTTCTGCTTCAGTCACAACTGTTCCGGCTGCTGGGTCAGTTCCGTTTCTTCTCTAACACGCTCTGGAAGGAGACAGCTAAGACTTGCCTTTAATCTTTCTTCTGCTTCCTCACACAATGGTGGGATCTACTCAAATGGGAACATTTTAGAGAAAGAGGAGCTCTTATTTCAACTTTCACTGTGGAAAATCGGAAGCATATACAGAGGCATACAGGAGGCCACCATGAGCCCTGCTGTACCGAGCCCTCAGCTCCAGCAATGATCAATTCACCTTCAATTTATTTCATCTCTACTCATCCCCGTCCGCCCTCCTAGCTCTCTTATAGTTTAAGTAAATGTTTTTATTGGAGCAAAATATACATTCAAAAAGTGTAGAGGTCATAAATGTACAACTCAATGACTTTTCATAAATGGAACACATCCGTGTAAACAGTACCCCGTTCGAGAGCCAGAACACTCATCACCAGCTCCCCAAGGGCCCCTCGTGTCTACTGGGGAGATTCTTACTGATTTCTGGTCCAATATCTTCATTTTGCAGAGGAGAGAACAAAGGCCCAACAGGGAGAATGACTGTCCAAAGATGATAGTTCAAGCCACTGCTATTACTTTGTAGACTTGGAAATGTGATGCCTTCTGCACAGAACACATCCCTCTGGGCCGTGGCCACAGTACCTGAGGAGCAGATGGCTCAGGGCGCCTAAGTCCCCTGGACCTAGAGGACGTTAGCGTCAGGGTGTGGTGCAGTTCCTACACCCCGGCTGTTCCCAGAGTTCTGCGATGACCTCTTCCCTGACCACATGCTCCCAAGAGGCTTAAAAGACTGTGCCAGAGAGGCCTTTTTTACAATTTGCTTGAAGGAAGGAAGGAAGGAAGGAAGGAAGGAAGGAAGGAAGGAAGGAAAGGAAGATAGAAAGTAAAAAAGGCAGAAAGAAAGCCATAAAGCTTTATTTTTAAAATTCCCTAAATTAGTGGCTTGTTATTGCAATAATAATAATAGTAATAATAATAAATCTAAAAATAGAGAAACATAGCAAGCAAGCATACACTATTCCCTTGCCTGGATAGTGAATCAGTCAGGGGTACAGGTGGCTACCTAGTAGATGGGCTTTATATGTGTGTGATTTAACGGCTAGAGGAGAGAGCAGACTCTTCCCCCCTCCTTGGCTTTCTCTCAAAGTCGTGTTTCTGCTGCCACAAGCAGGGTGAGGAGATGAGAAGTGGGTAGAGAGACTGTCCCTGGCCATGTATCACGGAAGCCCAGCTGTCTCGTCTGGGTTTGGTGTGGTGCCTCCGTGTGCGATAGAAGCGCAGAGCAGTGGGAGTGTTCCCAGCACCAGGCCTCTGTGGCAGGATCAGTTCTGAAGGTTAGAGCAGATGCAGCCCCGTGTTCAGCCATCATCCTGTGTATGCAGGACAGCGGGGAAGGCCAGGGAAGCTGTGTGGTTTCCTGGGGTCTCCCCACCAGCGCTGGGTCATGTGCCTGTCATAGCGATTAGGGTGGGGGAAATGCAATCAGTGGGCCCCTCAGAGTCACATGGAATGGAGAGAGGAAGGCCTGGTGGCCAAGTAAAAAAACACCACCAATATCTTACAGTCAGGACTCTTTGGAGAGCCACATGAGGAGCAGAAACCAAAGACTGGAGTAGGAGAGAGCTGAGTGGACCAGAGGAAGGGCTCACAGAATTGCCTGAAAGGTTCTGGACTTTCCAGAACCACGTGGGAATTTTTGTTGCTACATTGCAGGGTTGTCAGTGTGGTTATTGCTAGAGAAGAAAAGATTAGGTGTGTGGGTGGGTGTGTGCATGCGTGTATGTGTATGCAGGTGGGGGGTGGGTATATATAGGAGATAGCAGAGTGCAGTGGTTAAGCTCTGCACAGCTTGGGTTCCTTAGCTCAGCTCGGCCACTTCCTAAGTGAGGTTCTTTATTTCTTCCAACGCTCGGACTCCTCATCTGTAAAATGGGGACAATAGTAATCCCTACCTCGTGGGACCTTTGTGAGGAGGAAGTGAGATCAGGATTGTAATGTGCTTAGTTAGCATAGTGCCCAGCGGAGTAAATACCATATGTATGGTAGCTATTATTATTATTATTATTACTTTAATTACAGAGAAACACTTTCAAAGAATGAAAGATTGTGAGGGGACCGCTCGTTTATGTGGTCCAGGAGGGCAAAACTAGGGCCAAAGGGTGGAAGCCAGAAGGAAGGACTTCCTCTGGCTCCTTTGGAGAAGGGCCAGGCTGCGGGGAGGTAGTGAGCACCGTCACTGAGATACTCAGGTGGGGAGTGGGGGCCACTGGGAGGGATGCCCAGGAGGGGTAGACATTAAATTGGGGGGTGCAGTGGTTGCCTTTAAGTTCTCCCCTTGCTCCGAGAGCCGGTGGCTCCTGCTGCTCAGGGGAGCCTTCCCCACGTGATGGGCAGCTGTGGTTTCAGAAAGGCTTCGGGCTCCGTCAAGTCTGCACGCATTTGGGTTCTGACATGCCCGGCCTGGGCCTTCTTCCAGGCTTCCCTCTGCGGCCCCAGAGCTGACTCTGTCCCTGACTGTTCAGCTGGAGTTTAGGGAGCGGAGCAATTGGTCTGTGTTCAGAATCCCTCCAGGGCTCCTGCAGGGGAGGCCTGGGAACGCAGTTTCTGCTTCAGGGATAAATCCCACACCCCATCGGAGAGCTGAATATATCAGGTTGTCTCTGACCCCTCCTAAGTACCCGGCTGTGTCGAGCTCTGGAATCCTAGAATTCAGCTTCAATGCACAGCAAAAAGCCAAATAACTAGTTTACACTTAGAAGTTTTGTGTCTTATGCATAAAGGAAGTTTGGACACATGCAGTTCTGATTGACGTGACAGTGCCAGGCACATACCAGGAGCTCAGGTCCTTCTTTTTTTTCTTTAAAGCAGAGAAGTTTGGGACACACGACATATTATAACCTGCTTTCGGAATTCTCCGGGCAGCCCAGCACACTCAGGACCTAAACTACGCCTTGGCATTTCTATGGATAATTTTTTTTTAAGTATTTGCTTTTTCACTCAAGTAGTTCCTATTTGCTATATTAAAAATAATTATGTACAGAGAGAAAAAAAGAAGACAATGTCCTTATCTTTGTTCCCAGAGAGCACCCTTACTAGGAAGCTGGTATGTTCTTTCAGACTAGATGTGGATGAGGCTTGAATCCTTTCTCTCTTACCTCCTTCCCAGTGCTCCTCCCACAGCCTCTCCCCCACCCCGGGCATCGCCAGACTAGACCGAACAGGGTGCACTGCACGGGGCACTTCGGTTCTCACCCCTGAGGGAGCGCAGGGCAGCGCAGCCTTTGCTCCAGCATGCCCAGGGAGGAGAGGAGGGTGGGAGGTTCCATGGGGCCCATTCCCAGCGCTCAGCAATGCCCACGGGCATGCTCTGTCCCAAGGGACAAAAGGGGCCCAGCACTCTGGCTGTGCTGAGGAGCTCAAACCCTACCTAGCTCTGGAGACAAAACCTGCTCCCACAAAAAATCCACAAGCTCCCACACTCCTGGAGAGACAGTCACTGCAGGTTCAGGCAGCTTCTCGTTGAAGTGTGGGAAGAAGGGAAATGACAAGCAAAAAGCACAGGCATTGGTAAGCTCGCTACCCGAACGCTGGCACCGGTCGAACAGGCACAGGCTGTTAGAAGAGGAGGAGACCCCACTTACTGTACAGCTGTGGGAACCGAGGTTGGGGTAGGGTGGAGGATGACGAGCTCAATCTCACAGAGATGCCCTTGGTGGCAGGGGCAGGATGGGAGATGATGAATTTCGGAGCAGTCCAATATTGGTTCTCCATATACACTGAGTGGCCAGATGGTTATGATCTCTGAACACATAATAATCTGGCCACTCACTGTATATCCTATGTAATAAAAGGCTAATATGCAAATTGTCCCCTCGATTAGGAACTCGACCAGCAGGCAGGCCGGCCAACCACCCATGTTCCCTCCCCTTGGCCAGGCTGGCCGGACCCACCTGTGCACGAATTCATGCACTGGACCTCTAATACACACACACACACACACACACACACACACACACACACACACAGAGTGGCCAGATTATTATGTGTTCAGAGATCATATAATCTGCCCACTCAGTGTATAATGCTATTATGTCTAATTCTGTAAGAAATAGATAGCATTTGAAGACAAAAAAGTCTGAGATGCCACATCTGGTGGATTTGCTTGCTGGTTTTCCTGCTCTGAGAATCTCCAGAGTCCAGGTGGAACTCTCCTCTCTGCTGCACACCTGGCCCTTCCTGTCCTCCAGCAGCCAGGGCCGGTCGGGGCCGGGCGGAGCCAGGAAGCACAGGGCAGGGCAGGGCAGGCAGGGCAGTGGGGAGCCTGCACTCTGTTCCTCAGCAGGTATTAGGTGACAATCAGCATCACACCTAGGCCCCGAGCCTTCCCTGATGGTTCTTTCTATTCCCTCCACGTTGGGAAGCTGGGTTGGGTCTAGTCCAAGGACTAGAGGTGACGTTTGCCACTAGTGGAGCCTGACTTTTTGGTGCCCAGAATGATTACCCGCTTGTGCATCAAAATTTCACAGTTATGCTTCATTCCTTTAACTTAAGCTTTGCCACATGTCTTGGGTAGCCATGCCCACCACTACAGTTAATCAGAAGATTGGGGTCGTTCTGTTTGTGGGAAGGGGGGATCTTCCTGTTTTTCTTTGTCTCACTCTCCAGAACCCCTTTGTTGCTTTTGTCAAGTGGACACGGAATTCTCCTCGGAGCTGTCCTTGATGGGCTTCTCGGTGATCATGAGGTGGGGCAAAATGAGAACCTCTGAGAGCAGATACATTTACGTTGTTTTACCAACTAGAACAGAAATAGTGAGGAGCCTAATGCTTACTGGGGGCTGGGCATTCTGCTAAGTGCTTGGCATGCATTGCTGCTTTTACTGCCTTTACTGCCCATGATAACCCTGAGAGGTGTGTGTTTTCTTCTCCCTGGTTTATTCCTGCAGAAGACCTGGCTAGAGGGCTTAGATTACATGCAGTGGAAACAAGGGCGTGGAAGGAGGGCCAGGGATACAGATCCAGGTCTGGCTCTTCGGGAAGGAGGTCACCACTGCTTCTGGAGATCAGAAACCCACCAGCTCCTAGATTTTCTCTCACTGTCTCTGGCATTGAGCAAAGGCCTTGGCTCCATCACCCCTCCAGCCCCCGAGCCCCCCTCTCTGCTCCGACTGCTTCCAGGAGAGATTTGGAATAGCCCCCAGAGATGATCACCACTAACCTCTGTCTCCACTTGCTCGGCCGAGGAAACCGATCAGAGGCAGGGCCGCTGGGTTGCACAACTCGGGCGCATCATCCCATTGTGTTCCCTGTGAGTGATTCTACTTCCTGCAGTTATGAAAGGCAGGGTCTGTGAGAGGCAGGCTGGGACTAGCCCACATCACATGGCCACTAGGAGAGCCAGCACTTGAACCCAGAGTAAGGCAGTCCTGTCAGTGTGCTTTGGAGAATGGGGAGGGTAAGTCTTTTTTTTTTTTTTTTTTTTTTTAAATATATATTTTTATTGATTTCTTACAGAGAGGAAAGGAGAGAGATAGAGAGTTGAAAACATTGATGAGAAACATTGATCAGCTGCCTCCTGCACCCCCCCACCCACCCCCCTCCGTTGGGGATGTATCCCCAACCAAGGTACATACGTACTTTCCCTTGACCGGAATTGAACCTGGGACCTTTCAGTATGCAGAATGATGCTCTATCCACTGAGCAAACCGGTTTTGGCAGGGAGGGTAAGTCTTGCTAGATGGATACCTAGGAGGCTTGGTGTCCACCCCAGCCATTCCTTAGGGCAGCAATTTTCAACTGACGCACCAAGAATTTTTAAAACATGCACTACCTGATTATTTAGTCGGGGGGCATTGACCTCTTTCCCCTTAGATTTGGAGAAAAAAAAAAGACAACAGCCAATACAATGATAGCCATCTGGTATGGATGAGTCCAAGTTATACCTATTTTTATGTGTCAGGTTGGAGAAAAAATGTTTTTGGTGTGCTGCAGAATTTTAGTAATTAGTTTATGTGTGCCATGAGTTATAAAAAGATTGAAAATCACTGCCTTAGGGGGAGGCCTTCTGAGCAGGATCCACAGCCTCCTACACCTGGCCCAGAGCACAGCTGCGAAGCCTGACTGGGAGCCCCACTGCCCGGGCCTGGACAGCAATCAGGAAGGCTCAGCAAGCAGCAGGCAGTGGGGACCTCCTTCAGAGCCCGGCCCTGGCCCGTCCTTTCCCATGTGCCAGCCAGCACGGGCAGAGCAGGCCATTCCTCCCTTACACCACCTGCCGTGGTGCCCAGGCCCCGCACTATGGAAGAAACCAGACATCTCTGCCCAACTTTCAAGGCCTTCCACAACCGGCTTCTGCATTTGCAGCTGCATCTTAGGACACAGCCTTCTTTGTGCCCATTAATCCCAGACCACTCACAACTGTTACCAAGCACCTTGACCTTTCCTGTCCTAGGCCTTAGCTCAGGTTGTCCTCACCTCCCCAAACAAACACTCCTCCTTTCTAACTTTCTAATTTCTTTTTCTTTCTCTGCTGAAACCCTGCCCACCCTTAAAAGGCTCAGTCCAAACCTACCTGCTCTAAGAAGTGTTACCTCAGCCCGACCAGCATAGCTCAGTGGTTGAGCTTCCACCTATGAACCAGGAGGTCATGGTTTGATTCTTGGTCAGGGCACTTGTCCAGGGTGTGGGCTCAATCTCTAGTAGGAGGTGTGTAGGAGGCAGCCAATCAATAATTCTTTCTCATCATGGATGTTTCTCTCGCTCTCTCTCTACCTTCTTCTCTGAAATCAATTATATATATCTTAGAATCAGATGATAGATAACAGAATGATATTTAAAAAAATAAATATTTTATTGATTTTTTTACAGAGAGGAAGGAAGAGGGATAGAGAGCTAGAAACATCTATGAAAGAGAAACATCAATCAGCTGCCTCCTGCACACTCACCACTGGGGATGTGCCCGCAACCAAGGTACATGCCCTTGACCGGTATCGAACTTGGGACCTTTCAGTCCATAGACCAATGCTCTATCTACTGAGCCAAACCGGTTTCGGCAACAGAATGATCTTTTATCTGGATTCTGAAAGTATTCAACTGTCCATCCATCACCCAGCCATCTATCCATCACCACTACTAGTGATGTCTTAGGTTAAAGGATTAAATAATGCATATTGTGTGGCCAGTGCCCTAAATTAGTGGTTAGTGAGGTTGGCAGAAAACTAAGCAAGAAAGGTGGTCAGTGCTGGCCTGGGGGAAGGGAAGTCTGTAAAAGCCTCAGGAGACAGGACAGGTAATTCCCCTTTAATATTCGGATCCAGCCCCACTCTACATTGGATTTGTTGATGACAGGCAAGTTGTCTGGCAAGCACTGTTTGTCACCAGCACTGTTGTGTGCCCTTGATTCCCCACATTAATATTTCACTTTATTTATTTTGCAGCATGATTTCTTATGCACTCTCCTGTGGGTCCCACAATTATCTTGCTGTTTATAGATGAAGATACTGAGGATCAGAGAGGTGAGGTGGCCTGCCCACTCCACATAGCTGGCAAGAGGCAGAGCTGAAACTAGAACTCAGGTCCCTTAATTTCTAATTAACTGGCCTTTCATCTGTACCTCAGCTGTCTCCTTTTTCACTTCTAGCTACACCCACTGCCTCCTTCTACCCCACAGCCGCTGAGGGACCTCCTCACCATCTTGTGATGGCTTATTTCCTCCTACCCCAATCAAAATGGCCAATTTCTATTGCCTTCCATCCTTACTGGGGAGTTGGGAGCAGAAGGGTATATATATACTGGACCCAGTGCATAAAATTTGTGCATGGGGTGGGGGTGTCCCTTAGCCCGGCCCCCACCCTCTCCAATCTGGGACCCTTCAGACATCCCTTTTGCAATCCTAGCCTGCTGGCTCCTAACTGCTCATCTGCCTGCCTGCCTGCCTGCCTGCCTGATGGCCTCTAACTGCCTCTGTCTGCTGGCCTGATTGCCCCCTAACTGCTCCCCTGTTAGTCTGATTGACCCCTAAGTTTCCTCCCCTGCTGGCCCGATCACCTCTAAGTGCTCTCTCCTGCTGGCCTGATCGCCCCTAACTGTCTTTGCTTTGGCCCCTGCCACCATGGCTTTGTTCAGAAGGATGTCCAGTCTAATTAGCATATTACCCTTTTATTAGTATAGACTAGAGGCCTGGTGCATGACATTTGTGCATTGGGGTTGGAGAGGGTCCCTCAGCTGGCCTACACACTTTCACAGTCTGAGACCCCTTGGCGGGTATCACCTGAGGGGTCCTTAGCATTGCCATGGAGGGAGGTGCAAGAGGCTCCTTAGCATTGCCATGGAGGGAGGTGCAAGGGGTCCTTAGCATTGCCATGGAGGGAGGTGCAATTGCCACCACTGCTATGCTCACCAACTATGAGCCTGCCTTCTGGCTGGTCTCCCCTTGTGAGACCACACTGAGCACCAGGGAACAGCTCCTGCATTGAGCATCTGCCCCCTGGTAATCAGTGCACATCATAGTGACTGGTCATTCACTGTTTGGTCAATTTGTATAATATATTAGGTTTTATTATATAGGGTTTTTAAAAATATATTTTTTTTATTTTATTGATTTCAGAGAGCAAGGGAGAGGGAGAAAGAGATAGAAACATTAATGATAAGAGAGAAGCACTGATTGGCTGCCTCCTGCATGCCTTCCATTGGGGATCGAGCCCACAACCCAAGCATGTATCCTAACTGGGAATCCATCTGTGACTTCCTGATTCATAGGTGGATGCCCAATTATTGAGCCACACTAACCGGGTGAAGCAGTCTCTTCTACTGGGAATTTGGAACTATAGGCCCCAGTGTTTGTTCATTCTTTCTAAGAATTCTCTTTGCTTTGGCTGTGTGACCTTAGGCAAGAAACTTAACCTCTCTGAGCTTCTATTTCCTTATGTATAAAGGAGAAAAAAACCATAACTTCCTCCAAAGGGAGTTGGGAGTTTTAAATAAATAGTTATTTAAATGATTCATTTAATACCTTTAAATTTCATATTTTCATCAATTTAAATGAATATATACACAAAAAATACACTTCAGAGGTTGAAATCTGGAATCACACAGATGTAGGTTCAAATCCCAGCTCTGCCACTAACCAGCTTTGTGACTCAGAGAAAATCACATAACCTTCCTGTGACTCTGTTTTCATGTCAACAATGTAGGGATAATAACAGTAACCACCTCACAGGGATGTTGACAAGATTAAAGGAGATAATGCTCATAAAAAATTTAGCTCAGTGCCTGACATTTTATAAGCCCTCAAGCTTTCTGGTCCTTATCTCCTAGCCCTTCTCACAGGTTCCCACTTGTCCCCTTTCTTCTTCTATTAAATTTTAATTATATTCTATGGACCACATGAGCAGTTGATTAACACAAAAGCACATATGAATTCCCCACTACGGACACTTCAATTGCCATGTTACTGGTTCTTTAAGTCTCAAATGTGTGTGTGTGTGTGTGTACATAGATGAATTTGTTCCCACATTCTCTCTTTTAGTTTTACACAACTGAATAGCTTTCTATAACAAATATTATTTTGTACTTTGCTTTTTTAATATTTAATACTGCAATATGGAGGCCATTGCATAGTGTATATAAAAAGCTTTTTTTCTCCTTCCATAAAAAGCTGCATAATGTTCCATCAGTGGACACCACACTGTGGATCTAACCAGCCCAGCACTGGTGGACATTTAGGCCATTCCCAGAAAGGTACTGTCCTTTTGAAATGCCTTTAAGCCTCTCAGCCATGATCACCCTGAGAGAAGGGATTGGGGACTGCAGGACACAGGAGCACAGCTGAGGTTAGGCGGGAGCCCAAGAGCAGTCAGAATAGCAGCTGAGTCCTGGATCTGCCCCTGCTGCTCTGGCACCCGGGGCCCAGTTCTCATTCTCTCTAAACTAAAGCCTCGGGGCCTGGGAATTAGCATCTCTAACAAACTTACAAGCGGTGCTGCTGCTGGTGTGGGAACTGCTGAAGCCACCCAAATGGGGAGCCTGATAATTGCCATCACATGGGCTTAGTGTGGGGATTAAGGTATGTAGCCCCTCAGCGCTGTGCTAGCACCAGACTAAGAACTTAATAGTCTTAGCAATTATGACTGAATCTGCCGCTCACCGCAGAGAGAAGAGCGAACTAGACAGGGATGGTGCAGAGCAATCCGCAGAGCCCTGGTTCAGGGGAATGCTAGAGCTTCTCCCCAAATCTCCTTTAAGCCCCAAGTCTGGAATGCCTGGGGAATTCTGCCAAGCTGCCAGAAATCTTTTTTTGCCAGGCTGGTGTGGCTCAGCGGTTGAGCATCGACCTATGAACCAGGAGGTAACGGTTTGATTCCTGGTCAGGGCACATTCCCAGATTGCAGGCTCAATCTCCAGTAGGGGATGTGCAGGAGGCAGCCAATCAGTGATTCTCTCCAATCACTGATGTTTCTCTTTCTTCCTCCCCCTTCCTCTCTGAAATCGATTTAAAAAAATGTATTTTTAAGAAATCTTCATTTTTATGGTAGCTGGGAATGGAGAACTGGGGGGCAGAAGCCCAACCCAAAGCTCTGCTATTGGCCATGGTGATGGATGCTTCTGTGGGCGCCATCCTGTACCAGCTTGTTCCTCGGTGAAGGGGGTTGCACAAGAGGACAGAGAAGGGCCCCATCCCATCCCAGCCCCCACCCTGTGGCCATCAAAGGGCCCCTGCCATTCTCAAAGCCCTTGTAATTTGCTCTCATTAACTGTGCTTTGTTGGGGGGCGGGCAGTGGAGAATCCCAGGCGGCCACTGCAGGCCTGGTCATGTCCCCACTGCTCTCTCCTTCCTGCCCTGGGATGGGAAGCCTGGAGTGAAGGCCCTGCCTTGCTCCTTCCCACGCCACCCTCTCTGCACGGAGCCAGGGACTCAGGAGAGCCAGCCATGGCAGAAGTGTGCAGTCTGTTAGTCGAAGCAGGGCACTGAATGGAGCACCAAAATTACTGGGTTGGGAGCAGGAGCTGGGCTGGGCTGGGCTCTGACTTGCCGTGTGACCTTGGGAAAGACGTTTTCCCGCTCTGAGCCTCGCTGTTCCCTTCTGTGAAATGAGGGGCCTTGAGTCAGCTTCAGGTCCCAGAAATAAGAAGCCAGCAGCATTTTCCTTTGGCTCATCTCTGCCCAGTCCCTTAGACATTGACCTTCTAGCATTGGGCCTCCTCTGCTGCCTGGCACCCCAACCTGCTGCCCTCCCATCCCAGCCCCTCCCACACTCCCCAGTTTGGATTCTATTTCCCAAGACTTTGGAGACACAACACCAATGCTGTGCCACTTGCTGGCTGTGGGACCTCAGACGAGTCACCCCACTCAGAGTCCCCATGTGTGCAATGGAAATAATGCCATTATCTGCTGACACGGGGTGTGAGCATTCAAAGAGATATACATGCAGCATGCGTAGCATGGTGCCAGGCATGAGTTAAGCTCTCAATAAAAAAGCCGTGGTGCATGTATACCATAGAATGTTATGCAACGGGACAAAAGAAGAATCTCTTACCCTTTGAGACAGCAATGAGGGACCTGGAGAGTATCATGCTAAATGAAATAAGTCAGAGAAAGACAAGTATCACATGATAGCACTCATATGTGGAATCTAAGTGAAAAAATAAACTGATGAACAAAGTGGATCCAGAGACATGGAAGCATGGAACAGAGTGCGGAATCTCAGAGGGAAGGGGGGAGGTAATCATCCAAAGACCTTGTGTGTATATATGCATAACCCACGGACACAGACAATAGGGGGCTGGGCGGCTAGAGGGAGTCAATGGGGCTAAAAAGGGGACATATGTGATATTTTCAACAATAAAGAATTATAAATAAATAAATAAATAAATACATAAATAAAATTCCTTCAGCCACTCTTGTGATTGTTACTCCCATGATTCCTTTAAAAGTTAAGCAGACCCAGGGCTCTGGGGGGACAACACCCTAACTCTTGAGACCGTATGTCCCTGCCTGATGTTCTGTTTTAACATCTTGCCATTCTCTTGTCATCCCTTCTCTCTCCCTAATATCTAATTATCTAGAAAAGCTGTCTAAGTTGTCTCTCTTTCCTTCTTCTTTTCTTTTCTTTTATCAACAAAAAGACATAATATTATTTCTTTTTTCCCTCAACAAATGACCCAATGCCTCTATAGCCCCCTACTCCATCCAAGGCACGGTAGCCATCAAAACAAAAAAGACCGGGAGGGCCCCTCAAAGAAGTGAATGTGTAACCTACAGCCTAGAAGTGCTCTCTGGATGGCACGTTAGGGCGGAGAGAGCTCAGATAGCTTAAGCAGAGGTCCTCTGCAGCCATGGTTTGGCCTGTGAGACTGCAGATGTGGTACATGTCACAGGGGGACAACATCAGATACTGTAGGGGTCTCCACCCCAAGTGTGCTCAGTGAGTTCGGATGCAGCCGAGTGTGGGGGTGAAGGAGGACAGAGATCAGCTACTGCAAGCAAGCAGGACAGGCTGAGTGCCTTGGGTGAGTCACTCGGCCTCTCTGTCTCTTCAGCTAATTTAACAGGGGCAAGAAACCCGGCTTTACAGGAAGAGCTGCAGAGTGCTCTCACATGAGAACAGTTTGTGTGCCTTCACTCATGTGTGAAAGACTGCTCGAGTGCCCGCTCGGTGCTCTGTGCGGGGGGAGATGGATCCACGACACTCTGGAAGGCTCCTAGGAGCAGCTAGGATTTATGGAGCTGTAACTACGTTTCAGGCACTTTAACCCACATTAAGTCATTTTATTGTCATGAGAGTCCTATGACAAGTTATCACTATCCATATTTTATAGGCAGGAAAAGAGATGGGCTACTTGCCCAAAGTTCCCCCCAGTTTGGCTTCAGTCACTGCACACTGGTCTCCTGGAGTGGTGTGGGGACCCTTGGGAGGCACACCCTTGTCTGTGGTGCACAGGTCAATTTTCATCATTACTAAGAACTCCCTTGCCTCGTTCACTCTCATTCTCTCACGTGTGCACAGTGGGGTTTTCCTAAAGCCACATGCCTTGTGACAGCACAACAGGCAGCTCAGAGAGTCAGATATTCGCACAAAAGGAGACCAATGCCCCTCTTTGCGCTAGTTTTTCATTCTCATGTTACTTTTTCATAAGAATATTTTATGTGACTATGTGATGAGCTTATGGTTATTTTTAAGCGATCCCATAACTATTTAGAAGGTCCATCTCATTTTAATTTCTAATAAAACAATGTGTCAAAGCATGACAAACGCTGTACAACACCAAGCAGGGATGCTCCCCAGTCGCTGTAACCCGGGTCCGATTCTCCAGGAGAGATCTGTGGGGGGTGTGGCCTGCTGCGTGCCAGCACCATTAGTGTTATTAAGAAAGAGATCCCTGGATCACACCACATGGAGTGGCCCCTGGGAGAACCAGCCCCACCACAAGTCAGTGCCCTTGACCCAGAGTGTCTGCCCCTATGCCTGCGATTATGGGGCTCGGATTTAAAATCCCTCATTGTGTTCTTTCCCTACAGTTTTCTGAGAGCTCTGGCATCTCTCTCGATTAGGAACCCCCTGCAAAATAAATTTTGTTTCCCGCACAGCCTATATTTCACACAAGATGCTCACAAACAGTCTCTCCAAATTTGGCAACAATCCACCTAGCCGCTCTCATCTGATGTGGTGACCAATAGAAACTGAGTAATGAAAATGACCATAATAATATCAGAAATTTGGTCAAAACAGATGGCATGGAGATTAATGGCAAACCATGGCACATCTGGAGAAAACTGTGTTTACATGTCCGTTTAGGGGAGTCTGGTCTTCTGGACGGCATTCTTGAGTTCAGCGTTCACATTCCTTTTTAGATTGTTCTCTTCATCTGGAACTCTGTGGGAAGCTTCTTGGAGGAATTCCCAAGGAGATGTGTATATATATATATATACACACGTGAGAAGGATTTCATTTCAGAAATATTAAGTTACCATCTGACACAAACATGATTCTAACTTTCAGAGTTTGCATAAAGGTTTCTTCAAAAGATGAAAGCTATGTTTCTCTGCTGTGTAGTTAAATGACCATAGCCACAGGTTGAGGAGCGGGGCTGTGTTAATTCTCTATATCAGTGGTCAGCAAACTGTGGCTCGAGAGCCACATGCGGCTCTTTGGCCCCTTGAGTTTTTAACAAAGGCAGCTTAGGAGTACCCTAATTAAGTTAATAACAATGTACCTACCTACATACTTTAAGTTTAAAAAATTCGGCTCTCAAAAGAAATTTCAATCATTGCACTGTTGATATTTGGCTCTGTTGACTAATGAGTTAGCCGAACAATGCCCTATACGGACTCTACAGAGCACTCTAGTCTATAGAATGCTTGGCAACTTGACTGCTTGGCCCAACGTTGCACTCTGCACCCCATTGAGAGGCTTTCCTGAGAGCTGGTCTTGCTTCGGAAGCTCATGCTGGCATGGGGTCAAAAGAAATGAGCTTCAGATATGACTTGAAAGGGTGGTGCAGGCCACAGATTTCTGCTCCTGAATCGGGATATTCCCATGTGATGCTGGCTGACCTACTGGACATTCTAGAGCTTCAGGGCCTCAGCTGTAAAATGGAAAAAGAAATCTACCCTCTTGCCTTGACAGCTTTGTTCTGAGGATCAGATAAGGTGAAATGCTTTGAAAAACAGAAAGCGCTTGTCTCTCGCCTGAGGCCTTCGGGCACATGCCCTTCTCCCTACCTGGAACCCTCTCTGGCCTTTCCCTGGAGCCGGGTAACCCCAAATGGTCCTGAGACATGGCTCGCTCTGCGCCAGCCACGCTGGCCTACCCCTGCAAGCCTGTCTCAGGGCCTTTGCACCTGCCATGCCCTTTGCATGGAACATTCATCCCTCAGATATCTCCATGGCTGACTCCCCAGTTTCCTTCAAGTCACTGCTCAAGTGTCACCTAATCAGAGGCCTTCTCTGGACACACTATATGAATTGACATCCAACCCGCAGAGCTCTCCATTCCCCTTACCCTACATCAGTGTTTTTCATAGCAAGTGTGCATTTTACAATTACTCATTTACCTGTTGATTATCTGACTAAAATGCCACTTCCACGAGAGCAGAGACCTGCTGCAATCCTCACGCTCAGAGCCGAGCATGCATGCCCTCCTTCACCAAAATAAAACACAATCAGCAGAGGGTGGGTCAGGGTGGGATAGGTAGAAAAGAGGTCAGTGGCCAGGGCGTAGGGGCTTAATCACAAGAAACAACAACGGCCTGTAATTATTGGAATCGAGAGTCTACTCTAGAGAATGAAGAGGAGGAGACCCCATGCTTCTCCTGCTCCCACTCCCAGCTCCAGGCTGAGATGTAGTAGAGCAAAGCCTCGGTTTAATTATGGGCATTTGGATGATTTGCTCCTTGTTAACCGTCCCCTTTGCTCACTTAATTGGTCCAAAGCCTGTGGCTTGAGCAGCTAACTGTGCTGTGACTTGGCATGTGTGAGCCGGGCCGCGGTGTGATTGCAGAGCCTGCGCTTGCAGGAACCGTGCTCTGGGCAATCCACACGCAGTGAGGAGCTCCGCCGCTGCCGCTGCCCACCGCACCTTTGATGTTCTGGCAAACACACCCGTGGGACTTGCTCAACCCCAGCATCTTTGCTCTGGGCTTCTCACGGGGCCTAATTGGTCTCCATGCTTCCTGTGCCTTTTAGCCAAGTGGGCAGAGCTTCACATCTCGGCTCCAGGAAGAATAAAACCACAGCTGCAGAGGCAAGATCTGGCCTCTGCCTCCCTGGCCACCTCACCTCACATACCTCTCCTTCTTAGTGTGCTTTAGTCCCACGTATGTCCTCCCTGCTTTCTGGTACAATTTCTGCCCCAGGTCCTTTTTACCAGCATTTCCTCTCATACATTCACCTGGCTACCTCTTCTTATCTATGCATCGGCTTATGTGAGTGACTAATAGTACTGTAAGACTTCATGCCAATGTCTCTTGATATCCATTTCCCATCAGATAAATAGGTAAAGGGATTCAAGCTCTGGGGTCCTATCTAAAATGCATGCTTTAGCATTGTGCCCACCATCCAATGAGGCCACGGCAATTTTGGAGACACTACCGGGCCCTGGGTTCCAGAGACAAGGTAGACAGTAGTAAAAATAATAAGACAGATGGAACATCTGAAGTCTTGCTCTCCTGTATGTGTTGCTGACTTGGCTCAAATAAACTCGTATAAAAATTTTAAAAAGTGACACACAGAAAGAAAATAAGATAGAAACCCTTTCCTCATGAAGTGCACATGCATTCTGGAGGGAAGGCACAGAGAGACAATAAGCATAAAAACAAATAAACAAAATAATTCCAATTACTGTAAGTGCTGGGACAAAAAGAAAAAAATAAAGGCATGTGACGGAGAGTGAGGGGAGGGGGTGGGCTTTGGTGAGAGCAGTCAAGGAAGACCTCTTTGAGGAGAAGGTGAGGTCTGAGTTGAGACCTGAGCAATCGTGAGCTGGGACAAGTGTTCCAAGAAGGAGCAGCAATTGCAGGGTCTCAGGAACAGGAACCAGCACGTCATCTTCCAGGAGTAGAAAGAAGGCCCGTGCAGAGGGGAGGATGCTGGTCACAGGGGACAGAGGATGAAGGTCTCGTTTAAGGGCCATGAATAGTGTGTGTGTTTCATGTCCAGGGCCATGGATGCCCACGGAGGGTTTTAGGAGGAGGGAGACTTACGTCTGAGAGCACATCCTTCTGGCTGCTTCTTAGAGAACTGACTACGGGGAGGTGAGAGAGGAGGCAGGGAGAACAGCCCCCCAGGGGAGGAAGGTGCTCTGGGTCAAGGGCAGAGGGGCTGTGGAATTCAGGATGGATGGTTTGGAGGCAGAGCCGGGAGCACTCGCTGATGGACTGGATGTGCTCAGGAGAAAGGGAGAACCATGTGGGGCACAGTTTATACATGTCTGATGAATAACAAACTGGCTCAGTGATCCCGGCGGGGTGCTGGTGTGCCAAAGGGCTCAGCATTGGGGTTTGGGCACATGTGAAACAATAATAGAGTCATCTTTGTATTTCCCACTTGTCATTGTTCTTGAGGGCAGGAGCCATGTGGGTTTTGTCACTTCCCTGCTGCCTAGCACATTGCCAGGTGCCGAGAGGCACTCCTAATAGTCACAAATAGTCCCCGGAGCTCCTATTTCCCCAAGGACCTCACAGGGAGGCTGGGCCAAGAAGGCATTCCTGGGCTTGAGAGCCTCGTGCTATCTCCTAGTCCCATCACCACAGCAAACCAATCCCTGCAGGTGAGGCAGCTCCCGCTCTGCCCCTCGATTCCCAATTTATTATTATTTTTTTAAAGAAACTTAAAAATATATATAGAGAGATTTTAATTAATTTCAGAGGGGAAGGAAGAGGGAGAGAGAGAGAGAGATAAACATCAATGATGACAGAGAATCATTATTGGCTGCTCCTGCACACCCGCTACTGGGGATCAAGCCCACAACCCAGGCATGTGCCCTTGGACTGAAATGGAACCTGGGACCCTTTCTTCCTCAGGCCGATGCTCTATCCACTGAGCCAAATCAGCCAGGGCCAGGCTCCCAATTTGATGCGGTCTAGCTGCTTTCCCAGCTCAAAAATATGCCCACTGATGAAAATTCACCAATATTCTGGACCCCAGCCCTTTCTTTCCCTGTAGGTCACAGCAGCCGCTGGGAGACCTGGGGGTCTGTTTCATACTAAGGGTGCAATGTCAGTTCCACGGAGAAGTGTTCTGGGGGAGGGGATACTTTGGGGAGCAGGAGGATGATCTGTGTTCATCCAGACTTCTGCCGGCTGAGGGGCTCCCACGTGGTCTCATATTAGGGCTGGTGCAGGAAAAGGTATTCCTTTCCCAGAATGAGCCACCCTTCCTCTAGAGAGGAAGAGTGTTGCCATGGAGCGAAGCATCTCAGGGAAGGGACTTCAGCCCAGCATTCTTGGCTCGCCCTGTGCCCTGCGTGATCATGCAGGCTGCACCCTGTTCCAGGGCTAATAAGAAAGCACAGCCCCAAGGCACTCGGGCTTTGCATTAAATTTTTAATAGCCCTGGTGGGTTTGATCCCACATCCCTGGGAGAATTAGTCACTGCAGGTTCAAGTGAGGAATTTCTGAACACGCCTCGACAATCTGCTTCTAATTTGAGGATGGAAACTTTGATTTCAGAATCCTAAAAGGCAATATGGTATTGACAAGGAGGCCTCAGTTTCTGACACTCAAGTGTCATTAATGGAGGTGTCTGTACTAGTCCAGGCTCCCTCCTGTCCGTCTAACGCTGTGTGATCTTGGGCATTTATAACTCAGCGTCCTCCTGACTTATAAATGACAGAGTGGGGCTCCTCCCGGCACTCTCCAGCTCCCATGCCCTGCGTTTGGGACTGGGCAGGACAAATGGCACCTCCACCTGCAGCTGCTCCCTGGGAGGCCTCCCTTACGGAAAGTTGGCGTGGAGGCAGAGCAGTTCCCCGAAGCCCTAGGAGGCCCTGCCCTGGAACCCTGTTTGCTCTCTTGCTATTGGGGGAAGCCTGGAAGGGGTTAAAGTAGGCTCAGCGAGGCCAGAATAGATTTACTCAATCCTGGGCAAGTCCTCTGAGCTTTTGTTCTCAGGGATTTGCTCAGCCCGCTGAGGTTATCTAAGCCTCCTCACTGGGCTGGGATCTAGGCCTCTCGGCCTTTGCTCCCTCTGCTCGGTGAGAGCTGAGTTGTAGCAACTTGCCCTGGCTCTTCCCGCAGGCCAGAAATCTGAAGCTACCGCAAGGGGTGGAGAGATCTTGGAGCCTGAGACAATGAGTCTAGCTGGAGCCAGAAGTGGCTTTAGAGATTACAGAGTCCGACCAACTCCCTGTGCAGAAGGGGAAACCGAGGCCAGGAGAGGGGACTTTCCTTTGGTTCACCCAACGAGTTCGGGAGAGACTCCAATGCAGGTCCCCAGATTCCCAAAGGCCAGATCCCTTTGTTTAGGTTGATCTCTGGAGTTTGGGGACAGTCTTTTGAGTCGGAGCTGTCAGGGATCGATGATGTTGGGGGTCCAGAAGGAAAGTGGAGGACGCATGATTCCAGGTGTCATGGAAGCAGGAAAAAGGGCCCGACTCTTTCGTGATGCTTCCTGAGCTGATGCCCATCCCTGCCTTCGCCAGGTTGCTCCAGGTGTCCCAAATGTTGACCCCCTCTGATCCTCAGATGGCAGCTGGCAGTTCTGTTTTTACTATGGACTAGTCTTGGATGGAGGCAACTTTGTTTAGGCCCTAAACTTTTAGGGCCTAGTTTTTTAAACAGAACTCTCTCAACTCCTACCTTCTCTTCTTATTGGCTGTGTGACCCTGGGTGAGCGGTTTAACTTTTCTGAACCTGAGCTCCTTGTCTGTGAAGTGGAAGTGCCAATAGTACCTTCTTCCCGGCATTGTTGAGAGATTAATGAAATGACACCGAGTGGGCCCAGAGCAAAAGCGTGAGAAAATGCAGCGGTGACTCCCCTCTCTGCCTTGTGCGTCCTTCTCTTTCTTATCTAGTCGGTTCTTCCCCTCCTGGGCTTCTTCCTCTTCTCTTTCAGCAGAATGGACCTATTTCTGGGCCTGCCTGCCTCACAGTGTGAAACTCTAAGAGGACGATGGAGGGATAGGAGCTTTATAAAGGCCTGGGTGGAACAGTGGTCTCTTGTGGTAGTCCCTCTGGCTAGTGTCCCATGGCTCCATGGCTCCTGGGCAATCCCTGGGTTGACCAGTTGTCAGTCAGCTCAGGCTGTGCTGTCGAGGAAACACGTGGAGCCTAGACGCACTGGGATTCATCCTAGCCACCTGTGAGCTCAGTGGCTCTAGGCAGGTCATTTCACCTCTCTGACAGTTTTGCCCACTGCAAAATGGGGCCAGAGTCATTGCTTTTCCTAATTCATATGTCTACATTGAAAACTGCAAAGCTTTATCCACTCCCCTCTCTCTGGTTCCACGCTTGATTTTCATAAGGGACCCAATTCACTCTAACCTTTAGTTGTAACTAGTGGTTTGGAGGCAGCTGACCCAACCTAGGCTCCCGTGGCCTGAGACCCAGCCTGCCAAGCAGAGCCCTGAACTCCCTCTTGTCACTGTGGTTTGTTCAAGGATGGGCCTGTTATCTAGTCACAGCCAGCCTACCTTCATCCCGGGACTTGTGCTTTTAGTGACAGGGAGAAAGGACTCATTCCCTTTTCTGCTGGACAGGAGCCTGGGAGAAGGAGAGCTTGGAGATCCTAGGCACCATCAGGTGAGGGGAATCTACCTGATTATCAAGCAGATGCAAAGAAAAACAGAAAAATGGTGGAGAAGGGCTGTCTTCTGCCAATGTTGTTTGCATATTTGGCCCTAGACTCACCTAAAGCTAAATTATTCTTTTATATATTTCCTCTCCTTCTTTATTTCCTTTTCTTTCTACCAGATCCTCTACCTATCCAATCCTTCATTTTTGCTTAAGCCAGTCTACTTTGGGTTTCTGTCACTTGCAACCAAAATTTCCTAATTAAGACCCCCTTTAAAAATGATGATAGCTACTGGGATAAGCAATGTGAGCTGCTCACCCAATATCCATTTCACTTTTCTCCTGGCTAACAGAACCCCTGATGGAGAAAGGGGGCAGGGAGAGGCAGCTAAGTCCCAGCAGAGACGCTGTGCTTGGCCTAAGCTCCTCATCACACCCTGACTCTTGTTTTTCAGGATCCCTTTCACTGACAGTGCCCATTGACCCAGTTCTAGACCAGGAAACAAGGAGATATGTTTGCAAAAGGAAGCATCAGGAGCATCTGGGAAAGTAGACATAGCCAGCATTACCCCACCTCCTCCTTTATGCCTTGAAAGAGGATGTGATGGCTGGAACTGCAGCAGCCAGACAGTGACCATGAGGCAGAGGCCAAAAGAATTGCAGGGACACCAGTCCAGATATCATTGAGCCACTACGTTAATGACAAAAGCCATCTGCTTGTATGTTTCTTGTAATAAAAACAAACACCTATTTGTTTAACCCACTGTTAGTTAGGTTTTCTGTTATTTGCAGCACAAAACATTCTTTACGAATGAGTCATTTCACTCGGGCAGAACTCAAATAGCTCTTCAGCAATGACCCTGATCCAGAACTCAGGCAAGAATGCTAGTTAAGAATAAAACAAACAAAATCTCCTGAGTAGTTACCAATGCCAGTCAGTCACTGTGTTAAGTGCTTTAGTTGCATATAACCTTATGTCTAGCTGCAATAATTTATGAGGAAGATATTATTATTAGTCCCATTTTATAGGTCAGAAAACTCAGCCACAGAAAGACCTGTTTTAGGATTGCACAGCTAATAAGACAACAAGGTTTACAAATAGCCACAGTGGATTCTACCCTGTATTTCACTCATAGGAGAGCCCCTTGCCCACAGACGATACCCTAATGTTCTACACAATGTGGACATGTAGTTAGCGGACAGGTTCGCTGTTTTAGAGACTAGGGAGAGAGGGGCCTCTGAAATATGTAATGTGCTGTCAATGAGCAAAGATAAAACATGAAGAAGTAAAGCCTGGTCCTTCCATAGAGGGTAAGATTGTCCCACTTTTGGTGGGACAGTCTCGATTTTCAACAATTTTTCCCACGTCCTGCGACGTTTTAAAAAAGTCCCGATTTTTGGAAAGATTGGAAAGATTCTTTCCAAAAATTGGGACATTTTTAAAACGCCACGGGACACGGGAAAAATTGTTAAAAATCAGGACCGTTCTGCCAAAAGTGGGACAATCTGGTCACCTTAGTATAGGGGCAAGGAGTCTAACATACTTTCCCAGGCCTTGAGGACACTGTGGTATTAAAACTCAATTCACTCATTCATGCTTTCAGATGGCCCTGAGACATTGAGAAAAGATAAATCATGCTTAGCCTTGTTTGGAGAGGCAGGGAAGCATGCAGCACCTCTAGGGAAGATTCCCACCTCAGATACTTTGTAAAAATTTAGCATATTCATCAGCAACACTTCTCCCTCGCTGCTCCCCAACCCAGCTCTCTGGAAAAATGAGCTCAGAATGCTTCCTCCCCCAAATGACGCCAATATGTTAAAGAACTGCATTTTTTTTTTTAAATCAACATTTCCCCCAAATGTTCCCTTCCCAAGTCTATAAGTGTCAACCAGCATGTTTTTAGCAAAAATGATCTTAATTATAATGCCTAGGGTTACCAATGGGCACTCATGACAGGAACCCAGCGACAGCATTGGGACCTCTGCTTACCTCCTGGGCTGGGATCAGGGGAAGCTGCACAGAAGCAGGAGAGGGGATCTGAGAGAGGAAACCTACCCAATGTTCAAATGGGCAGGGGCCACTGGACTAAAGGCTTGCAGGCAAAAACCACATCACGCTGACCGGTTGTGGCCTTTGAGGTCTGTACATTCAACTGCTCTTTGAACAGATAGGCAAACCGAGGCAAAGAAAGAGGAGGTGACTTACTCAAGGTCACACAGCAAGGGTATGGCAGAGCTCAGCGTTTTATGTCCTGACTTTTGACCAGGACAGAGGAGACACCAAGCAAAGGTCTGAGGATTGGGGAGGTCAGCCAAGACCCGAGTCCTGAGCTAGGAATGGGAAGGATTTGGTTCCTCTCCCACACGGGGCCTCCTGTCTGGGACTTCTGGAGTTTCCCAGGGAGCCGGGCCAGATGAGGGCCTCTGAGACCATAATTTAACATATATAGGATGCCCCCCCCCCCTGCAATGTATATACACACTTTGAATAATTATAAAGGCAGTGTCTATTAAAATATATTTCATTTCCAAAACTGAGCTCTCAGCTATGAAAGTGTGTATACATTTTGGGGGGACACCATGTATGCATTGAGTATTTACTATGTTCTCACAATAGTGAGAAAAATCTGGCGTGGTGCCTGTCAAGGGGCCGACAGTCAAATGTGGTGGTTGAGATGGTGGGCCTGGAATCATTTGCCAATGGCCAAGCTGGGGGAGCCCCCTGCTTGCTGCATTTAGACTCACCCTAAGTTACAGAGGCAAAGACAGAGACCTCCCCCCACATTTGCATAAGCAGAGCAATTTACTCATGCACACAAAATGTAGATACTGCACACTTCAGACTAACATGTAGATCTATGTATAGACATGTGCCCACACCACACACATACACATCACACACAGATGCATGCATACATGTATACACATGAACATGCACACATGCACACACACACATGCACACTATATTCTCTTTCATAAGCAAATTGCAGTCTCAGCAACACTGGAGACGACATCTACACAAGATTTTCTCAAGCTGCCTGACCCAAGGCCAGGGGTGCCTGGGCTCCTCCCCCACAGCCTTTGCTACCGCAGATATTTGCTGAGTAGGGGCCGGATACCAGGGTGTGAGCCACTCCTGCCTGATTCACTCCCATCCGGGCTGCAGAGTTCCTCTTTCCAGGGCTCAGCGCCTTGTGTGCTGCCCTGACTCATCCTACCTTAGCACAATGCAGAGGCCTGTGGTTTGCACAAGTCAGGGCAGGGCCCTAGGTGGGGATGGGGTGATTTTGATGGAGGTGGGGGTTTCTATTCAGTAAGGACCCAGGAGGAGGTGTGGCTCTGTGTCTTGCAGGCACCCAAGGAATATGTACCAATCAATCCATCTGGAAAATGGGTGTATGGGGGCAGAGAGAGTGTCCTCCAAATTGTCTGAGGTTAAGATCCCCCTCACAGTGGAGGCACTGGGGCCTGCCCTGCCCCTCCTGCTGCTGCACTCTGCCCATGGGGCCAAGGGTCTTTGGAACCAAGGGGACAAGTCTGTAAAACTCCCCCCCCCCCACACACACACACACTTCCTGATCACAATCTGGTCATCCAAATTCAATTCATGCCCAGAGGCTAGCTTCCTAGGCCTGTGCAGCAGGTACCTTCCTCCAGAGGCAGGCTGTACATCCCAGGAGTGCTTGAGGAGGGTCAAGTTGGTGCTGTTCACTGGGCAGAGTTGGAGTGAAAAGTATAAGCCCCTTCCTGTGGGAAGGAAAGGAAAGGGGAAGGGAGGGAAGGCAGGCGGCCAGAGCATGGGTTCTCTTTTGGACTCTTGGTGCCCTGCATATCAGGGGTGGACCTGCACAAATCCCATCAGTCCTGGAGGCCTTCCAAAGGGGGATGCCAAGCTGAACTCAGATCTAAGGGCAGAAACATGGGGCTGAATGTCAGAGAACCTGGGTTCTTGCCAAGTTCTGCCAAGGAGTCCTACTGGATAGGAGTGTAGGCTCTGAGGTCAGCTACCTGGGCTTCAAATCTCTGGGAATTTTTAGCTGTGTGACCCTGGACAAGACCCCTTCCATGAGCCTCAGTTTTCTCATTTGTCACATGACACCAATAATTGCCTCTACCTCATGTTGAATAGTAAGTGCTTAGCACAGTGGCTGTTACATAATAAGTGATCAATTAGCATGATTATCTGGGATCTTGGTAAGTCCCTTGCTTTCTCTGAATCTCAAATCCCTTTCAGGAAAGGAGGGATGATGCTAAATTCAATGAAAATGTGAAGTTTCTTTGGACGCTCTTAGTCTAGGATGAGGGCCGGGGGAGACACTTCTCAGTGCCCTGAAAGCCCCATGGAGAGAGCACAGCAAGCACACTGGGCCTCCTAGCACCGGCCTCTGCTCCTGCAGATGATTCAGACCTGCCACTTACATTTCAGATCTTTAATCAAATATCACTTCCTTGGGAAAGCTCAGGTCCTCAGTTACAGGTCTCATCCTTCCTTGTATTTGTTCCCATTTATAATATATATCGTTGGGGGTGAGCACTGGATGCCGCTTCCTTCAAGAGGGCTTCCTTAACCCTCCTCCCTGCCCCCTCCTCCACATTGATTTTTAGAGAGAGAGGAAGGGAGAGGGAGAGACAGAGAGAGAAGCATCGTGTGTCACATTGATTCCCACAGGGTCCTCGTCCAGGGCTTGGACTGAGCCTGCGACTGAGGTACGTGCCCTTACTGGAATGGAATCCAGGACCTTTCAATCTGAGCCAGATCAGCCAGAGCAAGAGGGCTTCCCATTGATGTTTAGTGCCCAACTGGTGCACCCCCAAAGTACCCTGCACGCTATAGTTCACATTTCATCTCTGAAATGTTTGCATTTCATCTCTGAGGGAGAGATGAAATGTCATCTCATCCTAGAGACACCAGATATAGGTCCCCCTGCTGTATGTTCCCTTAGTGCTCCTTCCCCTCCTTTCATAAAAGGCCCTGCACTTGTCAAACTTGTCATGACTTATTCAATATCTGTCTTTCTCACCAGAACAGGAACTTCCTGAGACAGGAACATACTTGCCGTAGCCACAGTCAGTTGTATCCGCAGCATTTAGGACGGCACTTAGCACATTGAAAGAATTCATAGCTAAGTGTCTACTCCTTCCCTGCTGCATACATGCATGCACACTCATGCTCACACTCACTCTCTCTCTCACAAACCAGCTTTTATCCTCGGTGCCTAAGACAGTGCCTGGCACAAGGTAACATTCTCAGTTACCACTTGTTAGCTGTGTGAGTGAATAAGCGAGTCTTCTCTACTATTCTGGAGCTCTGGGAGGCCAGGGGACATGTCTTCAACCATGTTTTCTACCTCCTTGTGAAAATGGGATCGAGCGAGTCCCCAGAGAAAGTCCCTATCATAGGACCAGGCCTTTTGACTTCCCCTACAGGCAGACACAGCAGGGCCTCCACATCCTCATTCATCAGCTGATTACAAGCTGTCCAGTCCCAATTTTTCTTCCTTTTTTTTTTCTTTTCTTATTTTTTGTTAATCCTCACATGAGGATATTTTCTCATTGATTTTTAGGAAGAGTGGAAGAGAGAGAGGGAAAGACAGAGAGAAACATCGAAGTGAGAGAAACACATCAACTGGTTGCCTCCTGCATTCACCACAGCTGGGCTGGGGAGGAGCCTGCAACCGAGGTCCGTGCTCTTGACCGGAATCGAACCCATGACCCTTTGGTCCACAGGCTGACACCCTATCCACTGAGCCAAACCGGCTAGGTCCAGCCCTCATCTTTCTTGCCAATCATTTTCCATAACTTCCTTTCAACCTTGGGTATCAGCCACGGAGGTGCCCGCATGGTTCCCTGAAGCCACCTTGTCCTCTCCATTGTCCCATAGCCACCACAGAGGGCCAATGGGAATGCAATAGGAATAAGGGAAGGAGGAGGTGCACAGGTTCTGTGGGAAAGCAGGAAATGTCACTGAAACAGTGACACTGAGCCTGGCCTGGAAGGTGGGTATTATCCAGCCAGGCTGAGAAGTAGGACAGAGCAAGGGAGGAAAGGCATTTCAGGCAGAGAGAACGGTCGATAAAAGCTCAAAGCAGAACCAGTGAAAATTCCTGGCATTGTGACTACTTCCTAAAAACACGGGGGCCTGGCATTACAGGGGGACAGAAAGACTGGCAGGGCTGGAAAAGAACCCAGACCCGGTATCATTTCAGTGTAAGGAAGTAGTGGTATCACCAGCGACAGGAAAACCACGACATGGCCTTTTCTTGTGAAGAGCCCATTGTCCGACCACGCCTGGGCCTTGCCTTTCCTGGGCCTCAGTTTCCTGATCTACAAAATGAAGGTTTTGGACCAGGTGATGCCGCCAATTCTTTCCAGCTGAAGTCCTGTGACTGAAACTGAAGTCTCCCCTTGGCTTCTCAGTCCGGACTTGGGCCGGCCCCAGGACTTGTGACCAGATATGAGGTCAGTCTTGCAGATTTCAAGACAAATGAGGGCTCTGTCTGTACAGCTGGTGCCCATTTCCTGTTTGTCGGGGGTTCTGTCCTCGTGCTTGGCATGGCTGGCTGTCACCATGACCATGTCGTCACCGGCCCCTACCAGCCTCTGGTCCTCTAAGCTCCTGGAACACCCCCGCAGCTTGGCCAGGGGGAAGGTGGGACAGCAGGTCAGGGAGGGCAGGTGAGCAAAGGGAGCTCTGGAGCCTAGCAGGGTGCTGTGGGCATCCTGGCGATCCCTGGCTCCGTGGCCCAGGCTTCTGTCTTCCTTTCCTATACCCACATATGGCTCATGCAGCCAATAATTTGGGAATGAGTCAGACCTGGCTTTGAATTCCCTCCCTGACACTAGTTGCAGGCATCTGACCTAATTAGTTCACTTGTTCATTTACTAGTTATTTCATTTGTTCATTAGCTCAATTTGCTCATCAGTTCATCCATTCATGCATTATTCAATGTGTTTATTGAATACCTACTATGTGCCCACACAGTTCAAGGGGTTTTGTGGTAAACAAGTTGACTTCATCACTGCCTTCATGATACAGGAGGTAACAGGGTTGTTGGCCTGCGTGTCCAATGAGATAGTCACTAATCACCCATGCTATCAAGCATTTGAAATCTGGTAATGGTGACTGAGGATTTGAATTTCAAATTTTATTTAATTTTTACTAATTTAAATTTATAAGCATAAATGTAAAAGATACTTGGATCACTTTTAAGTATGTTAAAACAAACAAACAAACAAACAAACAAACAAATCACCAAACCCTGGAATGTGGGACTACTTTTTTCAACTTGTGAAATCAATATACAGGTCAAATATTGATGATGAAATTTTAGCATTTGAGTGAAGATATGCTGAACATGTATAAAAACACAATGGATTGTAAAGAGTTAATAAAAAAAAAGAATGAAAACTATCCCACTAATAGATGTTTAGATATTGATTACTTATTGAAAATGACAATATTTTGAATATATTGAGTTAAATAAAAATGTTTTTCCAGCCTGAATCTCACCCATTTCTTTTTACATATATTTTTATATGGCTCCTGGAAATTTTAAAACACATGTGTGGCTCACATGCTATTTCTATTGAACAGTGCTGTGTTAGGCAATTAAACTAGCGACTACAATGTGAACTAAAGATTGTGTGAACAATAAATGAGATGCTGCATGTAAAGTGCTTAGTTCAAGGTAAGTACTCAGTCAGTATTAGCTGCCTCTGAACATCGGACCTGGGTCTGGGTGGGCTCTGCCATCCCTCTTTGAGGCCATCGTCTTCTTTCATCTTCCCCTCCTCCTCAGCAGTGCACACTCTATTCTACCTCAAAATCTGGCCCATTGTCTAGGACTTTCTAAGTCACTTTTGGATTTCACAGACTGGCAAAATTCCCCACAATTTTTGGGGCCCAATAGAAAATTATTTTCTTTGTCAAGTAAGGTAATTTAGTTACTGTGTTCTATTGCCTTCTTTCATAAAAAAAAAGAACTCTCTTAAAAGTGAGACCTAAATTTTTTGTGTGTGCAGAATTTAATAAACTAATTCCAAAAATTCACACGGAAATGCAAAGGACCCAGGAAAGCCAAAAACAATCTGGGGGGGGGGGGGGGAGAACAAAATTGAAGGGCTCAGACCTCAATTCAAAACTTACTACAAAGATGTAGTAATCAGGATGGGCATATAAGTCAATGGAAGATAACGGAGAGTCCAAAAATAAACCCTTACATTTATGGTCAATTGATTTTGACAAGGGTACCAAGAAAATTCAAATAGTCTTTTCAACAAATGGTGCTGGGACAATTGACTATGCAATGCAAAAGGTGACTTTGTATTCCTATATCTCATTACATACAAAATTTAGCTCAATATGGGCCATAGACCTAGATTAAAGAGCTATTAATTACTTAGAAAATGTAGAGATGAATCTTTACAAATGTGGATTAGACAGTAATATCCTAGATACAACACTTAAAGAATAAGCAATTTTAAAAATTGATATATTGGGCATTGTCAAAAGTAAACACTTTTTTTTGGGGGGGGGGGGTGTCTAAGGAAAGCTCTGAGCACCAGAGTTAAAAGTAAACACTTTTGTATTTGTATGATATCATCAAGCAGATTAAATGACAACCCACAAAATGGAAAAAATATATCTGCAAATTATATATGTGATAGTAAAGTTGTACCAGAATTACATATATGATAGTAAAGTTGTATCAGGATAAAAACTGTTATAACCTAATTTTTAAATGGGCAAAAGATTTGAATAGACATTTCTCCAAAGAAGATTCAGGAATGGCCAATTAACAAATGAAAAAATGTTCAATAGCTTCAGTCATTAGGGAAATACAAATCAAAACCACAGCGAGGTACCATTTCACACCTACTAGGATGGCTATAATCAAGAAGACAGATAATGACAAGTGTGGCCATGATGTAGAGAAATTGGATCCCTCGTACACTGCTAGTGGAATTGGAAAAGGGCTGCTTTGGGAGACAGTTTGGCAATCCTTCAATATGTTAAGGATAGAGTTACCATATGACCCAGTCACTCTACTCCTCCATATCTACCCGAGAAAAATGAAAACACACATTCTCAAAACCCCCAAAACAAACAAACAAACAAACAAACAAATAAAATCCTCATACAAAAATATTCATAGCAGCATTATTCCTAATGGCTAAAAAATAGAAAAAGCCCAAAATGACCATCAACTGATGATTGGATAAACAAAGCAGATGTATACTCATACAGTGGAATTTTATTTAGCCATAGAAAGGAATGAAATACTAATACATGCTACTGCATGAATGAACTTCAGAAAACATTATGCCCAGTGAAAGAAGCCAATAACAAAAGAACACATACAGTATAATTCCATTTATTAGAAATGTCTGGAATAGGCTAATCAATAGAGACAGAAGTAGATTAGTGGTTGGCAGGAGCTGGAGGTAGAGAGATGGGGACTGGGCAATGACTGGTAATGGGTATGAGGTTTCTTTTTGGCATGATGAAAATGTTCTACAGTTAGATTATGGTGGTCATTGGATAACTCTGCAAATAAACTGAAAGCCATTGACTCAAACACTTCAAACGGGTTGACTTTATGTTATATAAATTATCCTATATAATAAAATTATCCTAATATGCTAAGTGTCCAGTCATCATGTTGTCCATTCTACCTATTAAAGTATAATATGCTAATACTGCTCAACCGCTTGCTATGACATGCACTGATCACCAGGGGGCCTGCTGCTGGGGTCTGGTGGATCAGGACTGAATGAGACGGTCCACATGGCCCTCCCATGGTCCCTTTCTGCCTGGCCAACTTCCCGCAGCCCTCACTGGCCCTGATTATGCACTGATGGGGTCTTTCAGTGATCTGGGCTGATGGGACCCCTTCCTCCCCCACTCCCCCCCAGTGCATGAATTTCATGCACCAGTCTTTTAGTACCTCAATAAAGCTGTTAGGACAGACAACATATTGGTCAAAAGCACTGAGTTCTGGTGTCCCAAGGTCTTCAGTGTGAGTTCCAGCTGTGGACCTGAGACAAATTAGGTGACAGTGCTGGGCCTCAGTTAGCTCAGTGATATTGAGATGTTGCGGGGATTAAACAAGAACATTGTGTAAGGTGTCCAGGACACAGAGAGGGTTCAAAAATTACGAAGTATTTTTTACTGTTAGATGGGTTGTCATCTCTGATTCAAGAACAACCCTTTAAATGAAATAAAGTGAACTTGATGAAATCTCACTGGCTTGTCCCTTTTCTCATTTTGTAAAAACTGGCGGAAACTTCTTTCCTGGCCAGCATCTCCCAGGAAGCCAGGTGCTGCCTGCCCACAGCACCATCCCTCCCTTTGAGAAAGTGATGCCATGGCTGGAAGGTCTTTAGGAATCAGCTACTCCAGTTCTTCCCAAACACATTTTAGAAGTGGAATCAGTCTTCACATGAAGTGAAAATGCTAATAATAATAATAATGGCTAATGACTATTGAGCCTTTACCATAAGCCAAGTACTGTGTTAAGCATCTCATGTGCATTATCTCCTTGGTTGAGGCACTTGAGGCCACAGCGTTAGTACAAAGCACGAGCCTGTCAGTTTAACACAAAGCACCTGTACCATTAATCAAAGGAGGGTTAACTTAAAAGTGAAGATTCGGGGCCTCACTACAAGCATTTGCATCGTAGATCAGACTCTAAATAAGTTACTTAATGGCTCAGCGCCTCAGTTTCCTTGTCTGTAAAATTGAGATACAAGTACTAGCAGGATTATTGCACTAAGCATCACATATGAATTATCACATATAATCTGCCCAGCAACATGTGAGGGCTCAGTATTTATTTTCATTATCATTGCGCATATCACCTGCTTATGAAGAAACCCAGAGCGTGGAACAGATTCCAGTAGGCCATTCTGGCTGAAAAGAGTGGGGTCTCACTTTTATCTGTCCCGTCTGCCTTCTGCTGCCCCTTCCCCCAAAGCAGCCCCTAAGAACCCCTCTTTTGGACTCTAAGGCTTCATCAAGCATCGTTTGAAACCACTCTTTAGCCCACCCTCGTTCATCGTACAGATGAGAGAAGTGAGGTCCAGAGAGGGGAGGAAACCTGTCCGAGGTCACACAGTCTCTCAAGAGCAGGGACAGGACTAGAACCCAGCCTCCAGGCCTCCCTGCCTCCCCAACCTGACTGTTTTCCACAGTTGGGGTCCCCAGGTCTCCCTGTTGTCTTGGAGGAGGTTGTGCTGCTGCCAGAACTCCCAGGTCGGCCTCCACCCCCCACTCCCATTTTGGGATAATCCTTTAATGAATTAAGTGGAGCAATTATGGCAGGTAAGAGGGAGGCTTTGTTACTTTTTGATAACCAACTGGCATCTTGCAGAGTCTCATTTACTGTCAGTTGAGTGCTTAAAGGTAAACACTCTTACTTTCCACATCTTGACCAGAATTTCCTCCCCTACCACTTTCCCCCTCGATTCACATCAACACATGCCCAGCTGGGCAATGGGGTGGCGTGGTGAGCAAGACCCCACAGCGCCTTCTCTCTCAGACTTTCCATCTAGTACAACCCACGGACACCAACCAAGCAAAAACCAGAACAAACACCAGAATGGTGAATACCTCAAGATGTCTTCCAGGCTGTGGGTCCCCAGGTTCAGAGTGGAGTAAGGGGTTGGGTCTTGGATGTAACACGAATCATGGCCTGGCTGCTGCTCTTGCTTCCGCCTGATCTGTTCCTCTCTGGCCTGTGTGCTGGCTCCCTGTCATTCTGGTTGCCTACTGGGTCACCTCTCAGAGTGTTCTTCCCTGACCACCTGCTGGCGCCGTTCCGAGCTACTGCGGCCCATTCTCTGCTCTCTTTTCTCTAGAGAACACAGCTTACTTAAATCATGCAGATTGATTAGCTGATGTGTTTATTTTCTGTTTCCTCCCAGTGGAAGGTCAGGAAGGCAGGCATCTGTCTGTCTTACTCACTACTGCACTCCCTACAACCAGGGCAGAGTTTGGCCTCTGCAAGGGGCTCCATAGTATTTGCTGAGTGAGTGAGTGAAGGAAGGGATGGAAGAGTAAAGTGCAAAGAAGTGGAAGCTGGGAAAGGATTCTGCTTCCATTTTTGTCACTAGCTTGTAGTGTGGAGGGTCTTGTTCACCACTCCACCCCACTGCCCAACAGGGTGCGTTAACGTGAATTGAGGGGCAAGTTTCTTACCCTCTCTGGTTAATCTCGAATTCTTCATTTGCAAAATTAAAAAAAAATTAAGAGTCTCACCCTGAAACTGCTCTCAGCGGGGTTTCTGTGGGCGCTGAGCAGCTCGGCTCCTCCTGCCTGGCCCCCATGGCTCCACTCCTGGGACATCGGGGTAGGCATCAGTGCAGCCTCCATCTGGGCAGCAGCCAAATGGGAGGAGGAACAAGAACCACTTATCTCCATTAGGCCTCCCTTATCCCTGGGTTTTCAAGGATCCCGACAGCAGCCCCGTGAAAGCTGGAGGGCTTAGCTCGAAATCCTCAGGCAACTGGAGCGGCTTGTGTCTGGGAGCTGCTGAGGAGTCTGAAATCCCCGAGCCTTTTTTTTTTTTTTTAGGGCCATGGAGAGGTCATTTGGGCCATTTCCTTGTCTCTGGGCAGGAGGCCCTGGCAGGGGCCCTGGAATAGGCAGGCAGTAGGAGAGCCAGGTTCAAGTCTTGACCCTGCCAGACGCCAACCAGAGAACCTGGGCAAGCAGCAGCAGCAGCAAAATGAGCAGGTAGTTCATGAACAATCACGAGGGACTGTGGTTATCATCTACCTGGGCTTGTCAAAGTACTCTGATTTAGGGGACAGAGGTGGGACCCCTGAACCGCATTTGTCAGTGGGCGTGCGAGTGATTCTGATATCGGTGGGCTCTGGATACTGAACTTGAGGCTGGGATGTCACTGTGATTCTGAGGAGGGAAGCAGAGCTGAGCATCCCAGCAGAAGGTGCTCTGTCAGGGAGGAGGGGCATGGTTTAGATGAGATCAAAGTAAGCCAGACACTGACCTCAAACAACCCCAATACATCAGGCCCTCAGTTTGCTCACCCGTTACTTCATGGAGTAGGAGCTACTGTTGTGTAATAAAAATTCCAGCTCCTACGTCTATTGCTCTATCAGTCACTTTACATACCAATTGTGAATCTCCTTCATTGTGCTACTGATGTGTATCTAGGGCTGAGAAGTCCTTTAGATTTGCTCCCTCTCATATGCTAAGTACTCTCATAATTTTCTGGTCATCCCTTGTTTTCAGCACAAAATCCTTATGGTCACATAGCCAGTCTGAGTCAGTAAGCAGAAGGGCCCCAAACCAACTTGGACACCTGACCCTAAATCCAATGATTCTGGACCAAGATTATTTGTCTGTCTCTCTGCTTGCCCCACCATTTGTCCATTATTTATTCATCCATCTATCCATCTGTGTGTCTATCCATCAATGCATTGCTAGCTTACTTTCCTCAGCTAATTTCTCTATCTGTCATCTGTGTAACACACTCATCTGTTTCTTTTTGTTGTTAATTCTCACCCAAGGATATTTTTCTACTGATTTTTAGAGAGAGTGGAAGGGAAAGAGAGGGAGACACACACACACACAGAGAGAAACATCAATCAGTTGCCTCCCACACACGCCCCGACCAGGGCCAGGGATTCAGCCTACAACCAAGGTATGTGCCATTGACTGGAATTGAATCCCAGATCCTTTAGTCTGTGGGCAGACGCTCTATCCACTGAGCAAAACTGGCTTGGGCTCTATTTCTTGTATCCACTTACCATGATTTGGTCCCTATAATAATCTGTCTATTCACTTTAGCAAACATTTATGCAGAGCCTGCCCTGTGTCACCTGCTCTTCCCTGCTTCCACTTTCCATACACCCGTCTTCCCACGGACACTTTCTCCTATGACCTCTTTGCAGGACCCTTAGTCTGTGTGACCATGACCTCCACTTGCCTCTCTCCCGATTCACATCCTTCCCTGGTCACTTGAGAGTGGACCTCTTGTTTTTCCTTACTGCCTTGACCTGGCTCCATTCCTGCCCCATGCTAAACTGCAGGGCAATGTTGATTGACTGGGTGACAGACTGTTTGCAAGGAGTGTGTCTTTCCCAGGGTTCTAACCCCGTCAGTTCCCAGTCTAGGGCACGCACATGGTATGCATTTTGTTCCACTGGTTGGCCTGAATTCGCAGTCAGTCCTTAAGAGTGGGAAGACTTTTCAACTTTTATTCATTCTACAAACTTGTCTAGATTTGCTCACTAGATGCTCTTTCCAGGCATAGAGAGGAATGAGTACAGACAGGGAGAGGAAAGCCCCGAGAAGGACGGGGGCGTGTCAAGGTCCCCAGCTGTGGCAGAACCTTGAGGACACTGAAGAGAATGTCACTACTCAGGACCCAGACAGCTCCTGGGCTCCTCACAGAGCCAGAGGGTTGGTGCTTGAAGGTCCCCAGAGAGGAGGTATTAGGAAACCAGGGGCCGCCCCACCAAGTCAAACCAGTCAGGCCCCATCCAACACCAGGGGCAGCTGCCCTCGGGGTGGCAGGGAGAGCCTGAGTCAGCCTCACCTGCAGCGATGACATCAGGGTGATCAAGAGCTGGCAAGGGAGGAAGGGAGTGGCCCTGAGGGTTCTAAGGGAGGGAAGTAGGAGGCCCTAGCTGGATCCCAGGGGACCACACCCTTGATAGGGACTATCTGGGAAGCAGAGTCCAGCTTCAAGCACCGAAGACACTCCATTTAGGTAGGACATGCTCTCATTCCTGAGAGATACCCCACTGCCCCTGCCACTATCCTATGTCAAACTCAGACTCATAAGATGTGATGTGAGACTTTATCTAGCTCAGAGGTTCTCAAACCAAACCCGGGTGAGCCCCAGCATAACCCTGGAGCTGGAAGTGTAAGGTGGATGTATGCGTGCTCCATGAAAACACTCTGTCCAGCCCTGTGAAGATACTGTTGAGTGAAAAGTTGCAGAACGACACACAACATACTGTTTTAACAACCCCCCCCCCCCAAACAAACAAACCCACAAATGTTATATACAGGGTGGGGCAAAGTGGGTTTACAGCTGTGAGGATACAAAACACAGATTTATTCTTGTATTGTTTATTGATTAGTCATTATTTTCCATACCAACAACTGTAAACCTACTTTTGCCCCACCCTGTATTTCATACTGGTGGTATATTTGTGTATGAAAATAATTACATTGGTTGCCTTTGGAGAAGGCATTGGTGGCACCGGCAAAGGGGGCCTTAGCCTTTAATGTAATGTTTTATTATTTTATAAGGAAAATACATTTTGTACTACTTGTCTAAATGAAAGCCCCCATCCTTCTAGGGGCTTTCCTCTCCCTGTTTGTAAAATTTTCCACCCACTTGCTGAAATGGGTTTGGCTCAGTGGTAAAGCATCGGTATGTGGACTGAAAGGTCCCAGGTTCGATTCCAGTCAGGGGTATGTACATTGGTTGCGGGCACGTCCCCAGTAGAAAGTGTACAAGAGGCAGCTGGTTGATGTTTCTCTCTCATCGACATTTCTATCTCTCTCCCTTCCTCTCTGTAAAAAATCAATAAAATATATTTATAAAAATTTCCACCCACTTTATCTGATTAGAAGTCTGAGAATCTGCATTTTAGCAAAGTTTCTGGGGGCTTCTGTGGAGTTGATCCATGAACTACGCTTTGAGAAAAGCTGCTCTGGTCCACCATTGTACAGGTGAGTAACTTGAGCTCAGAGAGGGTAAGGAACTTGCCTAAGACCACACAGCATGGCAGTGACTCAGTTGTCACTTGAGCCCAGGATGTTTTACTCCAAGTAGTGCTCTCGTACATAGTGATAGGAAAAGGAGAGCAGCTAGAAGGGAAGAGATGGAGGAGGGATAGATGTCCAGAGGTTGTACACAGTTGCAAGATGGCAGAGCTGTATTTGAATCCAGCTGCCTAACTTCAACAACAACCTCACCCTTTGCTCCATGGACACCTCTGATGAGTGCAGTTGGGGGCGGGCTGGGGGAGGACAACACAGTGGTATTCAGAGCCAGAGTGCGTGAGGCTGGGGCTCCATGCACCCTGAGTTAGGCCAGTTAGCGGCCTCCATGGGGGAGGAGGCACAGGGAGGGTGATGGAGGGAGAAGGGGCAAATACTGCCCATCTTTCTAACTTTGAGCTGCTCTGCTCTCAGCCCTCCTCTCTTCCTGGATTCCTCTGCCCCTGTGCAGTGTGCCTCTGGGCTCCTCCTGTTTCCAGCAGGGCCGTGGCTCCTTGTTGCTGGGTAACTGTGGGCAATCCCTTCCATCTCTTGACCTGAGTTAGCTTCCTCATCTATCATTTATACAGTGGACTGAATTAGCCTCATGGAGGCTCATTTAAAAATGCAGAGTCCCGGGCCCACCCGTCGTAGGGGGGCCTAGAATGAGCATGTTAACCTCTGACCTCCACTCCCACCAGATGATTCCTACAAAGTCCGCAGTTAGACAGCTACTGGGCTACTAGTCTATTTTCCCTGCACAACCCTCCCAGAATCTTGGGCCTTGAGTGGCCTGAGGCCAGCCCAGTGAGGAGGGCTTGAAATGCCGAAGAAGAATCATAGTGACCAGCAATCCCCACTCAGCTCCTGGGAGACACCAGCCTCTCTCCCCGGCTAGGCCAAGGTTGCGGGGTTTCCTCCCTCAGGGCCAGCCTCTTTCTAGCCTGGGCAGAATGTCTGGAATGTGCAGCCTAGGGAGACAGGGGTGGTGAGACTGCCAGAGCTGCCTCCAGAACTGGAATTCAGGCAGCAGAGAGCAGACTCCTGCTCCCCAGGGCCTCTGCCCTGCTGGCCTTGAACTGACCCATCAGGACCCAAGCACCCAGGGAGGGGGCAGAGGGAGGGCTGCGGGGCCTCAACAGGCCGGCAAATCTCACTGGGCCTCAGTTTCTTCATCTGTAAAACCATGTGCTGTTTCTCCACACGTGTGACCCTTTGGCACTTCCAAAGGGATAATCTATCCATCCTCTGTACCTCTCCCATTTCATTAGCAGGATACAAAGAGCGATAGGAAATGCATGGGTAAATTAGGTACTAAACTGATCTTGGAAACTACCATTTTGCCTCAGGCACTGTGTTTAGTGTTTTACTGATTCATCACCTATTTAATTCAGAGGACTCCCCCACCCCTGCAAGATAAGAACTGTTCCCACCTCCATTTGGCAGATGAGAAAACTGCTCCCCAGAGGGGTTAGTAACTGATCCAAGGTCACGTGGTTGCAGGATGGCACAGCTGGCTTTGAATCCAGCTGCCTAACTTTAAGGACAACCTCAGCCTATGTGCTCCACACACCCCATGAGTGCAGCCAGGGGTGTGAGGACCACACGGTGACACCCTGTCCTGACCTCACTGTGAGACCAGAACAGAGCAACCTGTGCTCCACGAGGGCACGGACTCCCTGCCTGCTACGATCATGGCGGGGAGATGAGGAGATGCTACTGAGCAGTGCCAGGTAAGTGTGGGGGGACGGCAATCTGGGTAGACCCCCCGCATGAGCCAATGGAAGGTTCTGGGCTGAGGCTGGGGAGCAGCAAACCAGCTGATCTGCAGTTTGACAATGTGAGGACTGTATTCAAAATTGAGATTTGCAAGGTAGAGACAGCAGAGCACTGAATCAAGAGCGGGGCCTTCCAGATGCCCGTGGCTGGCTCATGGATCCCACTCCTGTGATCTGGTTGGGGCATAACACCAGGGCGGAGGCTCAGAGCTCAGGCTTGGGAACTAGAAAACCTAGTCCAATCCTGGCTCTGCCTTTTAAGGGAGGATGACCATGGACAGGTCAGTGAAGTCTCTGACTCTCAGTTTCTTCCTCTGCCTGAGAATGATGATAATAAGAGTACTTCATTAGGATGACCTATTTGGGTATTAAATGAAATGATGCACTTAAACTATAACAAATATTAGTTATTAGCACCACAGTTGCTATTGTTGCTACCATACAGTAAGGAGAAATGGGAGATGATGCTGGAATGTAGTTCATGGTTGTGGAGAAGGGGACCAGGGAGGGTACTGGTTCCCTGGGCCAGGGCCACTTCAATGCCCCAAGTCTGGGGCTGGACCGGCTGGGGATAACATCAGAGATTCTGTTTCAAGTCCGCCTCCCAGGCTTCCTGTTGGGATGACCTAACCAAGGCCATTGACGAGGCCTGCCTGGCTCCATTAGCTCCAAGCCAGAGCCCCGCCCACCAGCACCAGCTTGGGGCAGGCCGAGAAGGGAAGGATTGGTGGCAGATGAGCTCATGCTCACCGGCCTGGCCAACAAGGCCGGACGCTTCTCCTGGCGGGAGCCTGTCAGAACTGCCAGCTGGGGGTCGGGATGAGCTGGAGGGCCCGGTGGTATCCAGATGCCCATGATCAGCGGGTCTGCTGGGTGTTTGATTACATTCCCAGGCACCCCACGCAATGCCAGGGCTGGCCATTCCCACTCCTGCTGGGTCCCGTCTGTCAGCCGCAGAGCTGACATTCCAGGCTCGGCCCCCACGTCCCACCTGCCTTCCACCTTCTGCCTCTCCCTCTCGAGCCTGCAGCCCTCGAGCAGCCAGGTGGTCTCAGCCCCGATGACTTCATTCCCCTTAAAGGCATAATGTCCCTTTGACTTCCAGGCCTCTGAGCCTTTTCTGTCCACAGAGCGGACTCTAGGGTCTCTGTTCTGGACCTGTCTCCCAGCCTCACTCCCATCCTGCTGTGTGACCCTCCCCGGGGAGAACGCAGTCTGTCAGAGGAACCCCAGCCCTGGAAATGACAGTTTGCATTTCATGTTCATTGAACACACCGTTTCAGTGTAACCAGTCCACCAGCCCACTGTTCCCAGTGAGCTGAATCTTCTCTCAAGAAAGGTCTTCCAAGATAGACCACACACACTTGGCACTTCTGCTGGGTGTGCAACAGGTGTAGGTAATGCAGTAAGGCAGCAGTTCCTGCCTCTAGGGCACATGTGTCAAACACAAGGCCCGAGGGCCAAATCCGTCCCGCCAGGCCTTGCAATGTGGCCCGCACCGCGCTGTCATCACTGCACTCCGCTGCATTTCCATCACAATGACAGTTTATGACTGTTCAGTAAACCATTCGGCCCGCGATTTAGGCTGGATTTTAGATTTTGGCCCCTTCTCTGATTGAGTTCGACACCCCTACTCTAGGGTAACCGACTAGCCCCCTTCCCCTGGGACCCTCCCACTTATAGCACTGAAAGTCCCACATCCTGGGAACCCCTCAGTCCTGGGCCAAGCAGGCCATTGGCCAACCAACCCTCACATGCATCTGTGATGTGCTGTTTCTAATGATGTGTGTCTGATTTTCACTAAATAAACCTGAGCCTTTAGCCTGCCCCAGAAGGACTCAAAGGGGTTCAGTCTGTCAAAAATGAAAATAACACTATCGGTGCTTCCAGACTCTATGGGCACCTGAAACTTGCCACCTGCTTAGAGTTTTCATCACTGCTCGGGCCCTCATTTATGCTCTCCACCCCACAACGAGCGTAGGAAAACTTAGGAGGCAAGGAGGGACAGCTCGGCCAGTCCACGGGAGAGAGCAGCTTTCCAAGGCAAGCAGGGAAGTGGACAAAGACTATTTGCTAGGTCTTTCTTAGAAGCCTACAGCATCCTTGCAGGGTATAGCAGAACTGTAGAACCTCAGAGCTAGATGTTAAAGGCCAGAGTTCAATACCTGCTATATTCAGGTCAGGAAACAGGTCCCGGAGGGAGATTCAGAATCAGATGTAATTCTTTAGTGCCTACAATATGCCTGCCCCTGTGTAGCAACCCTGATGTGGGGCCCATCCCAGAGAGTTCCATGCAATTAGTCTGGGATAGGGTCTGGGCACCAGGATTTGTGGAAGCCCCCACTCTCAACCTCTGACTCCCAGGGGTACGACCTTAGCTGAGAACCACTGGGTTAGACAGAGATACATTCCCGAGGAGGTTGAAATAAAGTGGGGCTGGGCTTGAAGACCAGAGAGGAGCACACAGACAGGAGACACAAAGCAGAGGGTCACACAGGAAGTTTGGCCAGAGGGTTGGAAGGAGAGACCCAGAGAAGTACAGCTCGGTGGCCAGACTCAGATAGACTAGGGCTTGAGACTCAGCTTACTTTAGACCAGCAATGTTGGGTCAGGGGCTAAAACTTTTGTGAGCTGCAGATTCTTTGTGTGAAAAATAGAGATTGATAACAGCACCTAATCCGATGTGGTGGTGTTCAGAGAAAGTAGATAATCCCTACAGAGTGCTGAGTTGAGTGCCTGACATAAAGATGGACAATTATTAATACTACTAGAGGCCCAGTGCATGAGATTCATGTATGGGGGGAGGGAGGGGACGACAGTGTCCCGCAGCCTGGCCTGCGCCCTCTAATAGTCCAGGACCCATCGCTCCTTACCGCCTGCCTGCCGTGGAGGCAGGAGAGGCTCCTGCCACTGCCACTGTGCTCACCAGCCATGAGCCTGGCTTCTGGCTGAGCAGTACCCCCCCTGCGGGAGTACACTGACCACCAGGGGGCACCTCCTGCGTTGAGTGCCTGCCCTCTGGTGGTCAGTGCGCATCATAGCAACCGGTCTTTCTGCTGTTCAGTCAATTTACATATTGGCCTGTTATTATACAGGATTATTACTAATCGATCAGATCTGGGGTATGGTCAGGGGGAGCTTACCGAAGGAGGTGACATATGATTGTACCGAGATAGATGAGTACAATTTCAGATACACAGGTGGCTGGGAACAAGAAGCTGGGGAGGACACTGAGGAGTCCATCTCCTGGTGCAAGAAGGACCAGAGGCAGCAGATCCCCCGCTGGGTCCTGGAGCCAGCAGGGAGGACAGGGATTAGGGTCAGGGTCAGGAGGGGAATGCCGGTAGCATTATAGGATTTTGCAATCCATCCCAACTCACCTCTCCCTTTTCCCTGCTCCCTAGGGGACAGTCCCTGCCCTGGGCAGGCTGGAGGCCACCCTTGGCCCAGATGGGGGTCTGAAGGAAGACAGTCGCCTGCCACTCCACACATGACTAGTCAAAGAGCTCGTGGGGCCGCTCAGCCACCCTCCCTCGGGTTAATGCCTAACCGGCCCAGGCTCGGGGACTTGGGCGGCAATCGGCCAAGTGGATAATTACCCAGGTAGCCTTCCCACCAGCGTGGAGAGTGGATTGCAATAGCTCTCCTCACACTGCAAACCCCTAGGATTCTCGTGCAGGGCTGAGGCAGCTTGGGGGAGGGGACCTGGAAGAGTCTTCCTTGAAGGGAGCTCCTCTGGGCACCCTGGGCAACACACCACAGCGGCCTGCTTGACACCTGTGGCCATCCCCGCTGCTCGTGACAGTCAGTGGGCACAGCCCGTCATGGCTGCAGCAGCTCATGAATGAACATATTCTGAGAACTGGGAAACAGCCAAGAGCCTCCTGAACCTTAACGGTTCCACTTATCCACAGGGTCCGGCTTGAACTTCTAGGAAACTAAGAGACCACAGACCCAGGCTTCAGTTTCTGTCCCATGGTAGAGGAAGTAGATCTGTTCTGAGTGGCCCTGGCAGTTGTGAGTCCATTTAACAAATAAGGAAACAGAGACTCTGCAAATCTAAGTCATTTGCCTTGGATCATATAGTTTATAATAACAGTAATAATTTGTAGAATTCTTGAGTATTAGCCAGTTCAAGGCTGGCTGCTCAGCGGAGCATCAAGTAGAATTTACTAACAATCAGAACTGACTGCTGGGAGAGGTAATGAGCTCCCTGTAATTAGAGGTGTGCAAGCAAAGACTCACTCATTTGCCAGAAAAGCTGCAGAGGGGCTGCAAGTCCTGGGGAGAGAGAGAGGGAATTAGGATAGTTGCAGAGCCGTTTTTAAATCTTGTGGGGCAGGAACTATTTCATTTCCCTCTAAGTCCCCAGTGCCTGGCCCAGTGCCTGGAAAAGGGGAAATGCAGGGCCTTACCTGTGTGTGCACAAGAAACAAGCAAATGAATACATCTATAGCAAAGAAGAGTGGTAATGAGAGAGAGAGAGAGAGAGAGAGAGAGAGAGAGAGAGAGAGAGAGAGCGAGCGCGCTCTATTTTCTGTCTAATTCTTCTTCCCTTCCTAGAACATTGGTTCTCAACATGGGGAGCACATTGGAATATTTGGGGAACCAGAGCAGAGAGGCACCCTGTAAAATACATCAAAACGAAGATGTCTTGCTTCCCAGCGAGATGCCAGGCTTTGTGCTTTTCACTTTGCACACATCATCTGTCTCATCACCCTGCACAACCGTAGGAAGTAGAGATTCTTGTTACCCCATTTCAGAGACAGACAGAAGCCAGCGATCAGGGAGGCTGTCGTGAATGGAGGGGGTCACAGCCAATAGCAAGGACAAGAAGAGTGACCTTTTATGAGGGACTTTCTCTGCTACTGCTTTCCACCAACTTTATCTCGTTCAACTCCCGCAACCACCTCATGAGGTAGAAGGTACTGCCTCCATCTTTTCCAAAAAAGGAAACTGAGGCTCTGATGATATCACTCGCCGAAGGTTACTGAGACAGAACATGGCAGTGCCAGGGTTTGGAACTAGGTGCTGGGCTGAGGGGTGACTAGATTGTCTCTCAGATCCCCAGTGTGAGGGAAGGCAGGGTCCTCTAGCAGCCTGGAGAGCTAGCAGCCTGGGTCCTCTCCCAGTCCCGGCACAGCCTCTGTGGTTCCTGGGGCAAGCACTACCTGTCTAGGGTCTCCTTTGATCCCTGTAAAACTGAGAAGGGAGGTGGAGATGGGCCTGATTTCTCAGCAACTTTCCAGCCGTCATTTTCCATGACTTGATTCCCCACCGTGAGTTCTGGGCCACAAACCAGTTGGCTCCCTCCCTCCCTCTCGGTGAGACAGAGAGCTGGCAGGAGGGGCTGATCCGCCTCAATTCTCCCACCTCCTTTTCCCTCCTCCTCCTGGGCTGGGACACACCTACTCCAACTTTCTCAGCAGCCTCTCCGGAGTGGGAGTGCGGAGTGCAGTGCGCGCCTTCCTGCTCCCTCTCTGCACCTCTCTCCAGAGCCTGTCAGCCCCTCTTGCTAGCGAAAGTGGCTCCAGCCCAGCCGCCCAGCCGGGCACCCTCCCCTACCTGAAGGGCACAGGTAAGAACTGCTGGTGGATGGCAACTTGGCGGGGTGCGGGGGTGAGGGTGGGGGAGGGGGTTGCAGGCGGAGGGGTGTGCAAAGCTAATCCTTTCTTGTGCCTTGTCCCAGAGAAGGCGGGTGTTGGGGACTCTTGGCAAGTGGGGACAGAACCAGGACATGACCGAGGCCGGCATGGAGCGGTAGAACAGGGACACCTGGACCTTAGATCGCCCGGTACACTGAATGAAGCTGGAGATGTACAGCCTGAGTCTGGGCCGGGGGATCGGGGCTCAGGGATGGACAAGGCTAGGACTTTGATCTCATGGAGGAGCAAGGTCATATTTGCATGAATGGAAAGTTGGACTCCTGTTCCCGGAAGAATGAAATCCCTTGCTTCGGCTTTCTGGGGATGAGCCTCTAGGGAGATTTGAGGGCCATGTTCTCTGTGGTTTTAGGGGAAATGCTGATGCTGGGGAAAGGAGAGGTGCTGGCTGCTGTGTGTGTCCAGGGGGCAAAGGGGCCCTAGAACAGACAAAGCCACCTGTAAGGCAGAGGGAGGGCGGGAGGGACAGTCAGGTAACCTGGCCAGCCCTGGTTCTCCTGCGACTCTAGCTCACCCGGATCAGAACCTCTGCTTTCCTGGCTGTGAGATGGGGTTGGGTGGGGGTGTGGGGGCAGCTCTATTCTCCCATCTCGGGGGAAGCAGGAATCTGATGCATATCTTTAGAGGCAGGAGTGCTGGAGTGGAACGCTGAGCAGAGCCACCAGGCCAGAGTTCAGCCCTTTACTGGGGAGCGGGGGCGCTCTCTGCCCCAGTGTGGGAAACAGCAGCTGTGCCCAGGTGTGCCGAGGGCTCTGAAGGCTGCCTCTGCCCCCAGCCACACTCTGGAGCTGGTGCCCGGGCTCAGGGCTCCTGTGTTTCTGTTCCTCAGCTGGCTGCACAGATGGGGAGCTGAGCCCGGGCACGTGGGCAGTGCCCTCCACGCAGGACAGTTCTAGCAGCTATTATTACAGCTGACATGCGCTGGCTGCCTTCTGTGCTGGGGGCCTGTGCTGAGCACGCACAGTCATTTGAAAAATTGGAGTTTTCAAAGCAGGCAAGGTGAACAGAAAATTTCATTATCTGTGTCTCTGTGACCCACAGACTCTGTGGCCACCGACTATCTCCTTTGGACCCTTATCCCTACTTGTAAAGTGAAGGTGCTTGGATTATTAAGAGCCAGAATTAATCGATTCATCCTGACAAGCCTGTTAGGTAGGCAGAGCAGGAATGATGGCATTTTGCGGGAGAGGAATCCAAGGGGCTTAACGTCCGTCCCTCGTCAGTAGCGGCAGCTTGGGTCCCCCAGGAGCCCAGGTGACTCTCTGGCAGGAATGAGCTGAGTGCATGATGTTGGCTAGCCTGAAGGAGTGAGAGGGGCCTCAGTTTCCTCATCTGTAAAATGGGGGAATAACCAGAGGGAGTGAAGGTCTCTCTGGAACTCCCCACTGATTCCATGACTCTCAGTGGCCTCCTTAGGTATTCAAGGAACCAGACAGAAGGACACTGACATTCCCTCTGGACACACACAGCCGTGCCTGTGCTTTCTATGGGAACCGCCAGGCCCCCTCTATTCCCGAGCTGCCTCTACACCATCCCCTGTGAATTGGGCCACCACGCTCCACTCTCTGCACACTTTGCTCTGAACTCACCTCCACCTGGAAAGTCTCCTTCCGGTCGCCGCACCACAGACCATGGCACCGGTGTTGTTGTTGGCCAGGTGGGGTCAGGTGGGAGAGAATGTGGGGCGGGCAGCGTTAAAGAAAACCAGGTTGCGCTGGGGGGCAACAAGGTTGGTACACTTAGGGACCTTCCTGAACTCCGGATTGGCCCTGCCTTTTGGATTTCTTCAGGCCTGGATGGATGGGCAGAGCCTCTGGAAGCTCCCCTGCCTGCTGGGTCCCAGCACAAGCTCAGCTAGCCCGGAACCCCAGTGCTACTATTTCTATGATTATTGGTACGAATGCTTCCATTCATAATGGGGTTTCTAGACAGGCATACGAAGAAAAGTGTGGGTCCAAGTATTGGAAAGTAGTCATGAGTGACCTGAGCCACAGCTTCTCTAATGCTCAGCCTCCTCACCTGAAAAATGAGGATAATAATAGTCCTTTTCTCAGAGAACTGATGTGAGCATTAAATGTTGTTCCCAGGGCCTTAGCCACTATGTTCGAAGTCATCAGTGAAGTCATTACGGGGCTCCCCCTGCTCCCCCCAAGAGGGGAGATCACCCACAGCACCCTAACCTAAGTTCTCCTTCCTCAGACACATCACAGTTGGAATTTTAGTTATTTGTATATTTTTTGTTTGATATTTTCTCTTCTACTAAGTGTTGCTCAGGCATACACCTGTGTCTAGCATGCCGGGCACATACAAGAAGCTCATTGCATATCTGTTAAGAGAATGAAAGAACTTTTATGTCTAAGTCATAGATAAAAACTGTCACTTACAGGGACTAAGCATTAGCCCAACCCAGTCACAGGTAAGAGCTGGGAGTGGAAGGGGCCCCAGAGATAATTAAATCAGACAAATGGAGACACTGATGTCTCACCAGAGAAGGCTGGTAATTTGGCTGAAGTCACACAGCAAGTGAGTGGGAAAGGCAGGCCCACTAGCCAGATCTTTTCACTTTCCTCTGCCTTTTCTACCTAATCCAGGTAATGAGATGACGCTGTTTTCTATACGGGTGGTCAGTCTTGGAGGCCAGTCAATTGTTCCCATATACTCTGGAGACAATTAGGGATTAGCAAGAAGCTTAAGCTGCCCTTCAGAGAATAGGGGACATCAATCAGACCATTCCCCCAACCCTCACCAACACCTACACACACACACACACACACACACACACACACACACACACGCCACACACACACACACACACACACACACGCCACACACACACACACACACACACACACACACACAAGCATGCACACACACCACTTCATACCTATTGCCAGCAAGTCCACAAGGAATCTGTAACTGCACAATGGCAAGGTCCTTGGGAGTTCCCTGAAATCTGCCTTCATTTTACAGATGACACCTAGATTTTGAATTTTTGCCTAAAGTCAATAGCCAGTTAGCTCTGGTGTCCTAGGTGAGTCTGTCATTTCCGGGAGCCATTTCTGAGCATGCAATTTAAATGTTGGAAAGAAAACCTGATTTATGCAGCCCCTTTATACATATGTCACGAGGTTAGACTCACAGATACTTGCAGGCCGTCTGTCCCTGTCCACTACCTTTCCTGTTTGTTGTTGCTATGGTTTTCAGTGTAGAGACAAATAGACTCAGAAAAGCTAAGCCACTTCCTTTCAGTCACACAGCTTCTTTTTCCTCGATTCATTCAATAGACACCGAGTAAGCACTTATGAAGTGTCAGGCTCCCAAAGATTCTCCGTTGGTGGAGGCAGGCCCATAGTGGATGGTTAACATACCTCGAGGTAAATGCTAAAACAGAGGCAAACTCAGTTTTGGCATGGGGGCCCTGAGGAGTGAAAGGAGCATGTGCAAAGGCACAGTGGTTCAAAGGTAACAGCAGGTGTGTGCAGAAACTATCCGCCAAACAGGGCCAGGTCACTGAAGGCCAAGAAGTGTTTTGTTTTGTTTTTTAAAGTAATTTATATGTAATATTTAATTAATAGGAAATTCTAGAAATACACAAACGTAAGCAGGATAATATTTAAAAAAATAAATAAACAACCCACGAACCCATCAACCAGCTTCAACAATTAATGCTTTCTCTCTATCCCCACTGATCCTTGCCTCACCAGATTATTTTGAAGCATATCCCAGATATATAATTGCATCTGGAAATATTTCCATGTATATCTCTAAAACATAAGGACTTCATAAAATCACCACAGGGGCATGGCTTTTACTTTGTAAATATTAGAGGACCATGTTGAAGGAGTTACAGCAAAGAGCGCCTTGGCTGGGTGTATGTGGCTATGAGTGGAGCATGCTTTTAAAGAGAGGGGTTGGAATAGAAGGTTCAAGTGTCTTGTCTCCCCTTGGCCAAGTATAGAGCCTAATATTCTACCATTACCCATTGATTATCAAATTTCCTAAAATCCATGTCGTTTTGAAAGAGGTGATGCCTTCCAGTTTGGAGCCTGAGGGAGAGAGAAATCTCTCCCTGACCCCTCCCTTGCTGAGTCTTCATTAATTCCTGAGACTGGCGTGGCCCCTGCAAGGAGGAAGTGGCAGGGACTATGAGGTGGCAGTCTATCCCCTGGCTGGGGGCAGGGAGCCCACACTGGAGACTTCTCCAGTTCCCAGTTCCCGTTCAGCTCCAGTGCCCACAGTAGTTGGCCTCGGAGCAAGCTGAGCAGGACTATACATGCCAGCTGTGGGGTAACGTCAGCATGTGTGTGCGTGTTGGCCTGTGTGTGCTCACATGTCCCAGGTCAGAGCTGCTTGCTGCCTATCCCTGCAGCATCCCCTCCCCTCACCACCTGCCTCCCAGCAAATGCAAGGCTAGATGGCACAGAATGTGTCCTTTAGACATTTAGAAGTTCAGCCTTGGGAAGGGGCAGAGCTAAGATTAGTATGGCACCATGGTTGGGCGCATGAGCTCTGGAGCCAGGGGTCAGAGGTCCTGTCCTGACTGTGACCTTGGGCACATCCTTCCACCTCCCTGAGGGGTAGGGGTGCAGCGTGCTCTTCACCTCACAGGGCAGCTGTGCATGGACACATGTAAAGCCGATAGTCATCGTGCATTAAGAGCTCACTAAATGTTAGCTACTTTACAGACTTGGGGGCTCCTGAAATCTTGGCATTGACTCAGAAGTCATAGGCTCTTGGAAAATTTAAATCCCAGAATCTCAAACTCTTGGAAGGGAACAATGAGAAGGCCCCTATTGGATTTCTAATACAGCTCTCAACTCTGTGCAAAGATTCCTTGTACGGTGTCTCTGACAAGTGGTCAACCTTGATTTTTTTCTTTTTGTAAATATTCCAAACCAGAGTGCATCCATTTAAGTTACAGTTTGGTGGATGTTTACCAAGTAACACGAACAATGGCCTCACCAGCCCCCAAGAGCCCTCTTGGGATCCCTTGTCAGTCACCACACCACCCGGAGTGTAGCTATTCCCCAGCTGGCTGGGCTGTTCCCAAAAACCTTCCTGTGAAGTGTGTACCATCGTTAGGAGAACTCTAATGACTAGAGAGTTAGTTAATTTGGAAGTTGCTACATTAAACTTCACCTTTAAATTGTTTTGTTTACACTGTCATATTTCAGGGGTAGTCTTGTTAAGAGCTGAGCCTCTCCAATGCCTAGGACTGTTATTAAAAAATACTGGTTTCTTGCAGAAGCCTGCAGACTGAAAGGTCCCAGGTTCGATTCCGGTCAAGGGCATGTATATTGGTTGTGGGCACATCCCCAGTAGGGGGGTGTGCAAGAGGCAGTTGGTCGATGTTTCTCTCTCATCGACGTTTCTAGCTCTCTATCTATCTCCCTTCCTCTCTGTAAAAAAATCAAAAAAATATTTAAAAAAAAATACTGGTTTCTCAGACCTATCCTAAGTCTACAAAATTAAAATGTGGGGTTGGGGGTGGGGTCAGGGAACCTGTATTTCTGCAAGCTCCACGGGAACTCCAGGTGAGGTCCAACTGGGTTTGGGAGCCACTGGGCTAGTGGTTCAGGGCTCAGACTCAATTCAGACAGACTGTCCCAATCCATCCTCCACTCCAACTGGCCATTGACCTTAGACAAGGCATTGGGACTCTCTACTCTCAGTTTAGTTTTTTGTTTTTGTTTTTTTTGTTTTGTTTTTTCATTTGTGAAATGGGGATGAAGTAATAGTACCTACTTCCTTGGGTCCATCCACAGAGAAGGTGCTCACTAAGCGACAGGTGCTATCACCAGCACGGCTATTATTGGGGATAGCACATTGTGGAAGGGTTGGATCTGGAAGTTGAGCTTGGTGTTTGAGTCCTGATGGGGCAACTTGCTTAGCAGTATGACCTTGGACAAGTCTTTTGACCCCTGCCTCTGGGTCTCAACTTCCCCATCTATAAGATGAGAATACTCCTTGCTCCCCTTATTGGGTCTCTGAGGGGACCAAACAAGAACATGGACCAGAAAACTGCTCTCAGGACAGAAAAATGCTGCACAAAGTGAACCCCAATGACCCGGAACTGAGCGGAACCTGGGAACCTAGTGGAAGTGGGCTTGCCACGGTGCTTGCGGTTCTGCGGAGGGCGGGCCCGGTGGGGGTGGGGACAGGGAACTGCTGAGGCTTTGGTTTTCCACAGCCCTGGTGTGCCCTGGCACGCCTCCGAGCTTCTTGGTTTTTGAGAACTGTCTCCTTCCTGGTTCCTGGGGCAGAGAGAGACCAAGATCCCATAGCTATGAAATCCTGTGCCATCTGCCTGTCAGATGCTTTTATTATTTAAATGTCTTCCCTCTTTTTACAAGTCCTCTTTGAAGTCCTTTTCTAGCACTTTTAGGGAACTTTCTAATCCAGTGTCATATGCACACAGGAAAGTACACAAATCCCAACTGTCCTTACTGCTCAATTAGCTTTCCAGAAACGAACTAGTTTCCAGATAGAGAATTAGAACATTTCCACCATTCTCTACACCTCCTTTGTGCCCCTTCCGGTCACCACCGGCCTCACCAAGGGTAACTTTATTCTAATGTAATCCATAGCTTTTGCCTGTTCCTAAACTATATATAGTCGGGATAGCACAGTATGTCTTCTTTATACATGGCTGCTTTCACCCACATTATGTGAATGAGATGCCTCTATATCGTTGCCCAGAGCAATGCCTGGTTTTCCTTGCTCTATAGCATTCTACTGTGTGACTACTACAATTCACTTATCCATGCTGCTCTGGATGGGCATTTGGGTTGTTCCCAAGGTGGGCTATTATGAGGAGTGCTGCTCTGAACGTTCTCGTGCACATCTTTTGGTGAATGTAGTAGGCACACACTTCCGTTGTGTATTTAACTAGGAGTGGAATTGCTGGGTCACCAGGTATGTAGATGTGGACGGATCCCTATGATTTCCAGATTCAGTGCTATTCATGGCAAGTAGAATGTGATTCCTGGGGTTGGTGTCTATCTGGGAAGAGAAACAGTTGCCTCTGGGGTTTGAGATGTTGATGAACAGTGAGATTTGCAGACTCAGAGATTTCCAGGTGAAAGTCAAGTGCAAAAATCAGATCTGCTTCTTTCCCTCTCCTGCATTCTTCTATTTGACCTAGACATAACCTTGCATCTGCTTTGCCTGAGGGCCAATGTTCCCCTCCAAGTGGTTAGTGGACCACCTACAGAGAAACGTGTACCTGAACCCATAGTGGCCCTACTAACTCATCCATCAGACTTCTCGAGGATGACGCTGTGGTTTTTAACACACTGACATTTGAGAAACACTTCTCCAGTCTATAAACGCCATGAAAATTGTGGTCTTTTCTTAACGTGCCCCTCCCCACTCCACTGGGGCCTAGGAGAGTACCACATATGGGTCTGAAATAGGCATGGCAGAAGGTAAGATCACAGAGAAAGAGATTCCCTTTTTCAGCGGATCCCAAACACCAGACACACCGAAATCACCCCCAGGAACTTGTTAAACATCTATTCCTGAGCCCCACCCCTGAGGATTTTAATTCAGTAGATCTGGGGTGGGGCTGGGAATATGTCTTTTTAAGCCCCACCCCCACACCCTTAGGGGATTCCCACTGGTGGGAACAGCTGGTTCAGGTCCATGGCCAGCCCTGTGGGTGAGAACATAGCTTGGTTGAATTCTGTGTCTGCCTATGGCTGGGGGAGCAGTTACCCTGGGTAAGAGGAATCGTGAGGACAGAGACCAGGGGACTTAAACGTGGACCTGGGCCTGGTCCTGGAGCTCACCATTCATGGCTTGTTTGCATCTCATTCGTATGCACCTTGATGCTCCCAAATCAGCCCTAACCCCTCTAGTGCCTCTGGCCCTCAGTCAGGTTGGGCCTGCAAAACTGCAAGCCCTGGTGTCTCAGACAGCCGAACCGCCTGCCTTGCCCCACAGATAGAAGCCGCTCTCACCTGCCCAGGCCTGCCCGCCTGCCGGCTTTGTGCCCCTAAACTGTTCTGCTCGGAGGGGATTGGCCTTGGATAGACAGGCAGGCAGCTGGGCCAGGCCAGACCAGAGGGAATGGGATCCAGAGGGAGGGCTAAGATGAAGTCTTTGCTGAAATGCTGTGTTTGCTGGTGTTTGAGGACCCATCATTGTAGCGTCCTGTTGTGGGGGAGGGATCGTATATCTAACCTGAGGACAGGGGAGGTGGCTGAGGAACTGTTAGACACACAGGTGATCTGAGTTTTAATCCTTGCTTGGCCACATGTTAGCTGTGTGAACTTGGAGGTTAGGTAACCTCTCTGAGACTCACTTATCCCCAAACTGAGCATAATTATAGGGTTGCTGTAAGCTGGTAGCTTAAAAGCGATATTGCATGCCAAGCGCTTACCGCAGGCCTGGCACATAGTAAATGTTCAATAAACGCCCGATGTGATCAGTGCCTGTGCCTTGTAAGCCCTTCATAGTACCCAAACCTTGACTTCTTCAGGGCTCACCATTGACAATAGCTCCCTGGGCCTGTTCCTAGTGCCCAGATGGCCAAGTGGAAGCCCCAGGAAAAGAGGTGCTTGCCCAGGGTCTCCCAGTTGGGAGACTCTGATATGTTACTGAGGCCTCCTGTCGTCAAAGGAGTAGGGCCTCCAATCCTTGCCTCATCCTCAGCACAACAGTCATTGCCGAGGGCTCACAGGCGAGGCCTTGTGCCAACTGTCATCTTAACTGATCTTCACAGCAGCCTGGTGATTACCTTCCTCAGTTTATATGTCAGAAGACTGAGGCTCCAGCAGGGTCAACAACTTGCTCAAGGTCAAGCCCAGCAGTGGGCCAAGACAGGACTCAAATACAGGCTGCCTTACTCCAGAGTGTGAGCACGTGGCCACCATGTTCTGTGGCCCTTGTCGTGTTGCACGGCTCTTATCCGGCTCTTATCGTAACTCCCCACCCCCAGGGTGCCTGGCTGGGCTGGCCTGGCTGGGATGGCCGTGGGTGGCTGATGGTCTCATACAGAGGCTTTTGGTCCCAGCAGCTTCTCTGCTATGAGGAGCAGGGTTCACCTCACGGGTGGCTGCAGGGCCAGCGAGCCCCCTGGGAAGGAAGTGTGTTTTGTCCTGGATAGAGAGGGGACTGTGCTGAATGACCTCCTTTTATAAATCACATTAAGATGAGGCCCAGAGCGGTCACCCCGGCGGTGGGAAACCCATGTTGTTGCAGGGTATGCACTCCATTCTCTACTTCCTGTTTTCACTGCCCACCTTCTTCTCCCCACTTCATCCCAAAACCTGCCCCCTCAGACTTGGAATGGGGTCATGTCTGTGACCTCTCTGCACCCACAGTGTGACAGGAATAGCAATTATTATAATGCTGCATAAGCTGTGGCTTGAGCTTGATTACAATTTGTTGCAAGGAGAGAAGGAATGTCACAAAAACCCACAGGTTTTGTGTGTGTGTGTGTGTGTATGTGTGTGTGTGTGTGTGTGTGTGTGTGTGTGTGTGTAGAATGGGGTGGGGGGAAATCAGTACACATACAGAAAAGAGTTCCCTCATTCTACACATTTTTTGAATACCTATTGTAATAGTTAATAGAATTACTGTAATCATTACAATAGTAATAGTAGTAACTAATAATAGTAATAACATTAACGACTTTCTGTGTTCCTGGCACAATGCTAAATGCTTTCCATGCATAAACTCACTAAGTCCTCCAGTGAGGTAAGTATTGCTCGCCTCACTTCACACATGGGGAAATGAGGCTAAGATAGAGGAAGCAAGGCCCTTACATAAAAGCAGAGACAAGATTGAGGGCAGCTCTGATCCCAAAGCCTGGCTCCTTCCCAACGACCCTGGCTAATGAGTAGAAGGACCATGGAACTGTGGGCTCCTGAGGAGCCCCAGGTGGGAGAGGAGCTGGGTGGGGGTTAGTGAGCCAGGGCAAAGCCATGAGGATGGGAAGCCTGAGTTCCCATTCTAGTGATGCTAGGAGTTCATCTCTAACACCACACCCCTCTCTCCTCTGCTCCTCACTAACCATCCTGTAAGTCCTGTAGTGGGGCCCCACCTCACTGCAAGTCTTTCCTTTACCTGAAAGGACCTGGCCACCTCCCTGATTTCCCTCCTTGCTCCCTCTAGTCTGTCTGCACGGCCTCCTCGTTCCTGCCTCAGGGCCTCTGCGCTGCCTGTTTCTTCTCCCTGGAATTCTTTCTCAAGAGGGCTTTGTGGCTCTTTCCCTGCTCAAATGTCACCTTGTCATGTAGGACTCCCCAACCACCCTTTCCACAATAGTATTTCTCCCACACATCACTCTTTAAACTTGCCCTGCATAATTTTTCTTCATCTCACCTTTCACACCTGATATAGTGATATACTGTATATATTTTTATCCTCTCTTTCTCCTTCTCTCTCTCTCTCTCTCTCTCTCTCTCTCTCTCTCTCTCTCTCTCTCTCTCTCTCTCTCTCTCTCTCCCCCCGCCCCCCCCAAATACAATACCTACAGGAGCAGGGACCTGTCTTCTAGAATGCCTGTCACAGGGCAAGCCCTCCATTAAAAATGTACTGAATAAATTAATAAATGACTTTGGTATAAGAAGCTCAATAACAAAATACTTCTCATCATCAAAATACTGCTCACACTTTATCCCTTTTCTTCCCCAAAGCCCAGGCTCCTGGGAGCCCTCTGTTTTCTTCCAATGTCTACCTCCCAGTGTCACATTATAGCTTTGGAGAGTCCTCGGCATTTTAGCCTTTGCAGATCCCTTCCTCCATGAAAAACAATATTAGAAGAGTTTTCTGATGACATTAGTATAAAGATGAATATATTATTATATACAAAAACATTTTATTCAACCAAATTGTTTGTTTTCTTCTGAATTTGAGAGAGATGTTCATGGGCCTTAAAAGTACTGTGGGCCCTGGGTGTGCCTACGGGATAGGTGGACCTGACTCCTCCTCCTCTGAGTCTATGCACACTTGGCTCCTGCGCCAGGCTCTCTAGAGCTGGGCTGGCCCTGTGGTAGCCACTAGTCACGTCTGGCTATGTGAGTCAAAATGCCATAAGATTACAAACTCACTTCCTATCAGCCATGTTTCAAATTCTGGACAGTCCTCCATGGCTCGTACCTCCCACCTGGACAGCGGGACACTAGAACACAGCCATCACTGTCCAGTGCTGTTGGAGACGCTGCTCCAGCCCCTCCAGCCTTCTGAGTCTCTCTTCCGAGAATGTGGGTTCAGTAACAATGAATGTTGGTATAGTAACACTTGTACTGGGTATATTCCAGCCTTGGCTGGACCTAGGTAGAACCTTCAAATGATCTGAGCCTCAGTTTCTCCTTTACAAAACAAGAGCAACGAAAAGCATCATGATAGGATGATGTTGGTCCAGTCACATTTGTGCCCTGGGAATTTGCCATGCACTTTCTTACTCAGCCTTCTCCACCATTCCATGAGATTAGGTGCTATTATCATGTCTCCTTTTCTGGAACCACTGCCCTGGGTCACACAGCTGGTGAGTGGTAGAGCTGGGATTTGAAATGAGGGCTATCTGATGCCAGAGTCCACTTTCTTCTTATTCATTCTATCCAGGACTGTACCTCCTATTCAAAGACTAAGGGAGATAATGCATGAAGACTTTTTTTTGGAAAATGTATAGATTACCATATTGATATAGGACACTGCAATTTTTTTGTCACCAATAATGATAATTGGAATACCGATAAAGAAGGGGACCCCCAGTCCCAGCTCCCTTTCGTCCATGCCTTGGGGAGGGCTTCCTTTTTTTTCCCCTCTGATTCCAGCTGTGCAGGGCTGGCTTTTACAGACATCCTCTTAAGGCAGCCCTCAGGCTGCTGGTGGTTTGGCTGCCATTGTAGGGCCTGATAAGGTGTTACTCTGTCTTTCCTCCCTGTGCCCTGCAGCCCTGGGAAGGAGAGACAGGGAAATTGAGGCTCATAAGAGGTTCTGTGGTCTTCCCAAGGTCACACGACCCATCACAGACTCAAGGCATGGCCCTTTTCCAGTTCATATCCAGTTCTTTGACTTGTTTTGTTACATGAGAACCTTGCAGTGGCTGCTGCCTACAAACCAGCAAATGACCCCAGTGTTCATCCAAGTTTCCTGGAGGCAAATCAGGCCCTCCCCTCCTATTCACATCGAATTCCAGCTGGCCTAAACTAATAAAGCTGTTGTTCAAACCCAGTCCACAGCAGAGTGGGAGTCTTCAATGGGAAACTCTCCCTTTTGATCTGATGTCAGATTACTCTTCCCAGCATGTGGCTCTGTTCTGATCAAAAACCTACTTCGAAGGAGAAATTTTGTATCAGTAGCTAAAGACTTCCATGGCATTTTTTAAAAAGTCCCAATTTTTGGAAAGATTCTTTTAAATCTTTTAGACTTTTTTAAAACGCCTCGGGAAACAGGACAAATTGTTAAAAATCGGGACTGTCCTGCCAAAAGCGGGACATCTGGTCACCTTAGCGTGTACCTGGAATGTCACCATTCTATCACTTATAATTTAAATTCTGGTTTAAAGGCACAATCCCTCCTAATCCCTCACCATCACTACCACCATTGCTACTTTTAAGCTTTTCTAACAAACTGAATATATTTAGGATTCATTCTTGACAGTCACAAAAGCCAGCGCTAACACTGGATGCCTGAGGGAGATGCAGTGGCCGGAGGAAAGTAGGGTCAAAAAATATATATCGAGGTACCCAAGTCCATGGTCATTTTACATTTAGATTTGGGGAGGGTAGAGTGGGAACATTCTCCAATCCAGAGGAATGAACCCAGTGGTTCTTTATTTCATGAAGAGCTCTCCCAACTTTAAAAAATACCTTATCGCCTTGGCCGGTTTGGATCAGTGGTTACAGCGTCAGCCCGCATTCTGAAGGGTCGCAAATTTGATTCTGGTCAAGGGTGTCTACCTTGGTTGGAGGCTCCTCCCCGGGCCTGGGCCCTGGTCCAGGCAAGTGCAGGAGGCAACCAACCAATGTGCCTCTCTCACATTGATGTTTCTCTTTGTTTTTACCCTTTCCTTCTATTCTCTCTAAAAATCAATGGAAAAAATATCCTTCGGTAAGGATTACTAATAAAAATAAAAATAAAAATCCTATCTCATTGCTTCTCCCCAGAACACCCAGGTTAGGAAATGTGTATGTCTTTTCAGTTCAGCCACCACCCTCCTGGGTGGCCTTGGGTGTGCCATGCAAATCTCAGTTTCCCTTATCTTAGATACGGGAGTAAAAGGGCAGATGTGTTTCCCAGGAGTAACGTGTGGGTTATAATTTATCGTCTGTGTCATGGCTAAGAAAAGGGAAGGTGCTGGGCCACGAGAGAGAATGCCATGCCGGCCTGTGCCTGGGTACTTCGGGAATGACAGGGAGGAATTTCACCCTCAAAAACAAAGCCTGTTATTTAGAACAAATCCGGAAGAAGCTTCTTCAATTCAGTTTGGTTGGGCTTTGAATTCCTCCAAGTACATGTGGTTCCTTGTAGAGGGACAGAATTAGCCGGAGTCATAGACTTCTAGAACCTTTCGCCAGAGTGACTGCTTGGGGACTAACCGTTATGAACACCGATCATAGAGCATTAGAATTGTAGCATATCCAACCGCACGTCTTAGAACCTTCCATGAGGGGACACAGAATGTTAGACTAGCAGGAGCCCAGCCTGTCAGATGGAGGGGGCTCTTAAGGTCTCTACTCCAGGTTTTTAACCTGTGCTTCCCAGGGGGTGTTCACCAGGGGGATAAAGGTCAAGCCTGGGGGCAGAGTCCTAGGCCTCCAGCTCTGCTTCCAATAGTGCAGCTCTGCTTTGACCTCTTTATAGATTGTGTCCAATTTCATTAGGGAAAGAAAGAAACTCTGCCTCTGAAAGCAATAGAGGGGTTTCAAGTCACTGATCCATCGCAGCCCCTCCCCCAACATACACATGTCATTACAGATGAGGAAAGAGGGCCACCTGGTTTTGGTGATGAATTTGACCAAGGCTACACAGAGAAGAGGGACCTTAGACCTAGGTCTCCCAACAGCCAGGTCAGCTTACTATACTGACGATTGAACAACCCTGACCCACAGCCATGGGAGATCCCCTCACTGCCTTTGAAAGCCCCGTTAGAGTCTCACAGAGACCATAGGCTCACACAGGCCAAAGATGCATGATCAAAGGTGCTTTAGAGCTCTTCTCATCTTCCCCAAGGGCCACCTAGACTCTGCTTCGATGCCCCCAGGAGGGGAGTTCTCCACATTCTGAGGAGACTCATTCCAGGATTGCACTTGAGATCACTAACCAAGAAAACAGGGAAGGTCTCAGAGCCCTGCTCCTCCCAGTTATGCTCAGACTTTGATCAATGAGTTGGGTCAAGACATGATGTTACAACCGCCAAGTTTCTGAATATCAGAATCAAGATTCTGAGAAGGGGGAGAAGTGGGCTGAAACACAGGGTGAAATTAATCAGGGTCTCACTGAAGTCCTCCAGCAGTTACCTGCAGAAAATCAGCCTGCACAGAGAACAGAGAGAGGGTGACCTGATAATATGCCTGAGAGTGTTCATCACCCACAAACTCAACAGCCAATAGTATGAGCCAGCTGCTACAAAAGTAACAGTATTTGGTATTTGTTGAAAACCATGTTGCATACTATGTTTAGCCTTTGTGTACATTAACTAATGTCATTATCAAAATGGTATTATAGCCCAGCCAGTGTGGCTCAGCGGTTGAGCATCAATCTATGAACCAGGAGGTCACAGTTTGATTCCCAGTCAGGGCACATGCCTGGGTTGCGGGCTCGATCCCCAGTGGGGGGCGTGCAGGAGACAGCTGATCCATGATTCTCTCTCATCGTGGATATTTCTATCTCTCCTTCTCCCTTTTTCCTGGAAGTCAATAAAAATACATTTTTTAAAAATGGTATGAAGTAGGAAAAGTTAGGGTCAGAGAAGGTAAGCCATTTACCCAACGTCACACAGTCAGAACCACCTTGTGCTGTCTTCCCATCTTTGAAATGGGGTCAGGAATGACAAGGAGCCAGAGTTTGAGTCACACATATCCTAGAAGGGTCCATGCATGACCCCCTTGCCTGCACTTGCTCACACCTGGGCACACACAAGCTCCATCCTATCCCTTTATTTACTCACATCATACTCATTCCGTCAAGCAGGCATGTACAACTAATGAACCCACAAGAATTATTCAAAAATTGCCTCCTAAGTGTGTGTGCCTCTTGCAAATGTGCACGTTCACCCACATGCAGATCTCTCTCCGGGCCTGGGGAGCCAAGAGCGTGAGGCCCCACCCCAGACAAGCGCCTGCTCGCAGCTTCCCAGAACAGCCTGTGGCAGGGCCAGCAAGCTCAGACTCGACCAGCGACCAGCGGCTTCCTGCTCTGCCAGGGTGCAGGCTGGTCCTTCCCAGAGGATTCAGGGGCCCCCACCCTCACCCCAAACTTAGGCTTTGATTCTGCCTTGGCTTTGAAAACTAATAATAACTAAGATTTATTGAGTGCTTTCCTATGGGCCAGGCACTGTGCTAAGCACATTAATGTGCATGGTCTTATTCGTTCTTCATTACACCCCGGGAATGCAGTGCTCTTAATAGCCCCATCTTACAGCTGAGAAAACCAAAGTTCAGAGATGTTGAGCAACTTGCCCGATGGGATGCAGTTAGCCAGAGCCCAAACAGTTAGATTCATGTGACTACAGCTTCTCTCTCTGGCAGCATGGAAAGAACCTGGCTTCAGTTCTCACCATGTGACCTTAGGCAAGTCCCTTTCTTTTTTTTTTACATAATATATTTTTATTGATTTCAGAGAGAGAGGGAGACAGAAACATCAATGATGAGAGAGAACCATTGCCCGGCTGCCTCCTGGATGCCCTCCACTGGGGTCAGAGCCTGCAACCTGGGCATGTGCCCTGACCAGGAATCAAATTGTGACTTCCTGGTTCATAGGTCGACACCCAATCTCTGAGCCACACCAGCTGGGCCCTTTCTTTCTTTAGGACTATTTTCCAGCTTTAAAAAGTAAGAGATGTTCATTAAAGATTTTTTTCTACTTTCATTCTGTCGTTGCTTTTCCTTTTCCTAAGTCCAAACAGTTCCATTTTTCAACTAGTAGTTATACATCAGGCACTGAGCTAGGCACTGGGAATTCATTCATGAATAAGCTACGCAAAGCTCCTGTCTATGTGGAGTCCAATGTCTAGTGCAAGAGATAGTCATTAAACAAATAAACAAGAGCATACTGTGTGGCGATAACTGCCCTAGAGAGAATGGAGTGATGTGATAAAGAAGGGTGTTAGGAAGGACATTACAGCAAAATGAGGGTGAGGAGTTGACATCTGACCTGAGAACTGGATAACAAGAAGGAGCCAGCCATGTGAGAATCTTAAGGAGAGAGAGACAGCAAGTGCAAAGGCCCTGAGGCAGATCCCAGTTTGTAAGCCTGCAGAGGAGAAAGGGCCCGTGTGGCTGCAGCTTGGTGAACAATCATTGGAGAAGAAGGCAGGGGTCATCCTGGATATGGTAAGGAGTTTGGATTTTAACTGAAACACTACGGGGAAGCTACTGGAAATTTTTAAGCAGGAAGGTGATACAAATTGACTTACATTTTCACAAGGTGTTTCAAAACAGCGGTGCCAGGTGGTGTGGGCCAGAAGGGTGCCTCAGGGAGCCCAACGGGCCTTGCACCCTGCAAACCTGTTCACTCGCCTGGACCTGATGCCAGGAAACTGATGCCCAGATAGGTCCTTTCCTTAGCAAACCAGTCACCAGGTCTGCAGGTCCCTCAGCTGGAATACAGCCCTGGGCACCCCACCCCCACCCAAGGGTGCATTCTTTTTGCATCTCATCCCCCTCCAGGGAGACTCCGCCCCTGCTCCCTTCCCTACATTTCACCCTAACGCCTCCCCCACTCTGCAAGCCTCCTGTGCAGCTGCCGAGCGGGGTGTCTTGTTGGGGCCTGTCTGACACGGGTGCTGACCTGGTGAACAGGAAGCTTTCTGCAAAGCAGGGCAGGTGGAGCTGGAGGCTGCGTGCACCACGGGCTCGCTGGGCCGCGCATGGAGTGAGTGGACCTGGGAGTGGGGTAAGCACTCATTTCCCCCTGGGCTTCGTCTTCCAAAGCAATGCCATCCTGTGGAGAAGGGGGAGAGGGGTGTCCAAAGAACTCAGGGGACCCTCCTGCTTGCAAGGGACTATATCAGGGGTGAAGTGAGTATGGCTTTGGCCTCAGGCTGGCTCCAGGAGGGTGCAGTGGTAAGTAAGGAGCATAGGGGCAGGAGGGGTGGAGAGCAGACAATGCTTTTTTCTGTAACTGGCGTTAGGAACCCAAGTGTAGAACCTGCCTCCATCCTGCCCTCCCTTTCCTGGGGTGCCCAGGCTTAGGGCACCACCAGCAGGATCTGAAGTGAGGAACGATAGTAGGGAGGTCAGAGAGCGGGGCATATTCACATTCTTTTCTGTCACTAGTTTTCAGGTCCTGTATTAGGCCCTTTTTCCATTCCTGCTTCCATCCTGCCTCGCATCCTAAAATGGACCTGTAAGGACTGAAAGAACCTGCATTGAGTTCCCTCCCTCAAAAATCTGGAAAGAGGAGGATGCAAGACTTTCCCTTTCCCCCTTGCCCTGGAAGTTTAACTCTTCCTCGCCTTTGAAGAGCAGGCAGCTGGAAAAACAAGTCCTGCCTGTTTCATCCAGGAATGCGGGGCCCATCTGTTGGAGGAGGCAGCAGCCCAGCCACCTCACTCAGCTCCCATGAACAGCAGGCACCAGCTTCTAGGAGGCCCAGTTTGGCAACCAACTTTGCCCTCCTCCCTGCCCTGTCCTGTCCTTGCCCCCAGGAGCCTCACGGTTTGAGCCAGGCTTGCGTTCAGGGACAAGCCCTGTGAGGAAAGGCAAGGGAGAGAACGGGGAGAGCAGCAAGTGTTTGAGGGGCAGAGCATTAGGTCAGTACGGTCTCACCTGGCCACCCACCACATGACATGGGGCAAGATATCCCCACCCTCTTCCCCCCTAGGACTTTATTTCTCAGCCATGCATGAGGAGCAGGATCAGAACTCCCTCATCCCTAGGGTCCATGTCAGCTCTGACATCCCAGGCATTGAGGGGTTTTCTATGTTCAAGGTTACAAGGTGAGCCAGAGTCAGGTCCTCCTGTCCAGAGGGACTTGTGCTGGGACAGGAACGGGTGGGCTTGGGGTAGGGCAAGCAGCCCTGGCCCATGCTGCAAGGAGTTCCAGATCTAACTCTTGTTTTGCTTCTATCTTGCTGCAAGGCTCTGAGCAGTTCCTCTCCTCCGTGAAGCTTAGTTTCCATTTACTAATCACAGCTAGTAAGTAAAAACTTACTATGTGTCAGGCACCCAGTGAGGTTGACAATAAATCTTATGTCCATTCTACAGAAGAGGAGATGGAGGTGCACAGATATTAAGCACCCTGCCCAGGTAGTAAGCAGTGGAGCCAGGGCTGGTGGCCAGGCAGCCTGATGCCAGGCCGCTTGGTTTTGCCTGCAGCCCTGCACATGCCGACGAAGTTCCGTTTCACTGGAGCTTAGCCTCTGGAAGAGACAGGTTGCTGAGCTGGTTGGAAACTATTTCACCATCACTGGGGAGCCCCTGAAGGGTTTGGGGGGAAAGCAGAGAAGAGGTCAGGATTGTGTTGTATGTGCCACGTGCCCTTGAGATTTAAACTAGTCTGCTATTGTTAGTTCTCCAATGCAGGGTTTCTTCACCTCAGCACTATTGACATTTGGGGCCGGATCACTTCTTGTGGGGCGGGAGGGGGGTTCTGTGCATTGTAGGATGTTGAGCAGCATCCCCGGCCTCTACCCACTGAATGCCATCAGCACCCCTGCCCCCATCCTGGGGTAGCTGAGAATATCTTCAGACCATGTCCCCTGAGGGGCAAAATCACCCCCAGTTAGGAACTACAGCAGTGGAAACCATTTTCTTCCTAATGTGCTTTTTTTTTTTTTTTTTTGCTTAGGGCTTCAGGAGTTTCCACCATGATTATTGCTTTGCTGGGTTTTGTCGTTTTCTCGCTCCATCGTACAACCTGTGACAGGCCCCTGGAAGGGATCATCGCCTCCTCCTCCTTGCGCTTCACGCACACCCTTTATAATGCGACCATCTATGAAAACTCTGCCCCCAAGACCTACGTGGAGAGTCCCGTGAAGATGGGCATTTACATCGCCGAGCCCCAGTGGGCAGTGAGGTACCGGATCATCTCTGGGGATGTGGCCAGTGTGTTTAAAACAGAAGAGTACATGGTGGGCAACTTCTGCTTTCTGAGAATCAGGACGAAGAGCAGCAACACGGCCCTTCTGAACAGGGAGGTGCGGGACAGCTACACCCTCATCGTCCAAGCCACGGAGAAGACCTTGGAGTTGGAGGCTCTGACCCGCGTGGTGGTCCACATCCTGGACCAGAATGACCTGAAGCCCCTCTTCTCCCCGCCTTCATACCGAGTCACCATCTCAGAGGATATGGCCCTCAAGAGCCCCATCTGCAAGGTGACCGCCACGGATGCTGACCTGGGCCAGAACGCCAAGTTCTATTATGCCTTCCACACAAGGTCGGAGACGTTTGCCATCCATCCCACCAGCGGTGTGGTCACGTTGGCCGGGAAGCTCAACGTCACCTGGCGAGGGAAGTACGAGCTCCAGGTGCTGGCTGTGGACCGCATGCGGAAAATCTCTGAGGGCAACGGGTTTGGTAACTTGGCTGCACTCATCATCCATGTAGAGCCGGCCCTCAGGAAGCCCCCGGCCATCACCTCTGTGGTGGTGGCCCTGCCAGACAGCAGCGAGGGGGCCCCCTATGCCACTGTCATGGTAGATGCCAACAGCTCCGGCGAAGTGGACTCACTGGAGATTGTGGATGGTGACCCCGGGAAGTACTTCAAAGCCATCAAGTCTTACGCCCGGAGCAGTGAGTTCGGTCTGGTGTCCGTCAGAGACATCAACTGGCTGGAGCACCTTCATGGCTTCAACCTCAGTCTGCGGGCCAGGAGTGGGGGCAGTCCTCCCTCCTATTCCCAGATCAGGGGCTTTCACCTCCCCCCTTCCAAACTGGCTTCCCTCAAATTTGAGAAGGCCGTTTACAGAGTACAGCTTAGTGAGTTCTCCCCTCCTGGCAGCCGCGTGGTGATGGTGAAAGTAACCAGAGCCTTCCCCAACCTGCAGTATGTTCTGAAGCCATCCTCAGAGGGCGCGGGGTTTAAACTGAATACTCGCACTGGGCTCATCACCACCACGAAGTTCATGGACTTCCACGACCAAGCCCACTACCAGCTACACATCAAAACCTCTCCGGGCCTGGCCTCCACCACTGTGGTCATCGACATCGTGGACTGTAACAACCACGCCCCCGTCTTCCACAGGTTGTCTTATGCTGGCACCTTTGACGAGAACGTCCCCCCGGGCACCAGTGTTCTGACTGTGACTGCCACAGACCGGGATCACGGGGAGAATAGCTATGTCACCTATTCCATTGCTCGTCCGAAAGATGTGCCCTTTTCTATCGACCCTTATCTGGGAATCATCTTCACCGCCAAACCCATGGACTATGAGCTCATGAAAAGAATTTATACCCTCCAGATACGGGCATCCGATTGGGGATCTCCATTTCGCCAAGAAAAGGAAGTATCTGTTTCTCTTGTGCTCAATAACTTGAATGACAACAAACCTATGTTTGAGGAAGTCAACTGCACGGGGTCTCTCCGGGAAGACTGGCCGGTAGGAAGGCCAGTGATGGCTGTGTCAGCTATAGATGTGGATGAGCTTCAGAACCTCAAGTATGAGTTTGTGTCAGGCAATGAGCTAGAGTATTTTTATCTAAATCATTCTTCTGGAGTGATATCCCTCAAACGCTCTTTTATGTATCATACTTCTAGTCAGCCCATCAGTTACTCCCTGAAAATTACAGCCTCAGATGGGAAATACTATGCCTCACCCACAACTTTGAATCTTACTGTAGTGAAGGATCCCCGTCTCGAGGTTCCTATAACATGTGAGAAAACAGGGGTACTGACACGTTTCACAAAGACCATCCTCCACTCTGTTGGGCTTCCCAACCAGGACTCCGATGATGAGGACTTTACTTCCTTGAGTGCATATCAGATCAACCATCATGGCCCACAGTTTGAGGACCACTTCCCTCAGTCCATTGACATCCTTGAGCGTGTTCCTCTCAACACCACCCTGGCTCGCCTGGCAGCCACTGACCCTGATACTGGTTTTAATGGCAAGCTGGTCTATGTGATTGCAGATGGCAATGAAGAGGGCTGCTTTGACATTGAGCTAGAGACAGGGCTGCTTACTGTAGCTGCCCCCTTGGACTACGAAACCACCAGTTTTTACATCCTCAATGTCACAGTGTATGACCTGGGCACGCCCCAAAAGTCCTCCTGGAAGCTGCTGACAGTGCATGTGAAGGACTGCAATGACAATGCACCCCGATTTCCTCCTGGTGGATACCAGATAACCATCTCTGAGGACACAGAAGTTGGAACCACAATTGCAGAGCTGAAAGCAAAAGACGCTGACTCGGATGACAATGGGAGGGTTCGCTACACCCTGCTAAGCCCCACGGAGAAGTTCTCCCTCCATCCCCTCACTGGGGAACTGGTTGTCTCAGGACACCTGGACAGGGAATCGGAACCTCAGTACATACTCAAGGTGGAGGCCAGGGATCAGCCCAGGAAGGGCCACCAGCTCTTCTCTGTCACCGACCTTACCATCACGTTGGAAGATGTCAATGACAACTCCCCCCAGTGCATCACAGAACTCAGCAGCCTGAAGGTCCCAGAGGACCTGCCCCCAGGAACTATCCTAACATTTCTGGATGCCTTTGACCCTGACCTGGGCCCAGCGGGAGAAGTGCGACATGTCCTGTTAAATGATGCCCAGGGGACCTTCCATGTGGACCTGGTGACTGGTGCCCTCTCTCTGGAGAAAGAGCTGGACTTTGAGAGGAGGGCTGGATATAACCTGAGCCTGTGGGCCAGTGACAGTGGGAGGCCCTTGGCTCGCAGGACTCTCTGCCATGTGGAGGTGATAGTCCTGGATGTAAATGAGAATCTCCACCCTCCCCGCTTTGACTCCTTTGTGCACCAGGGCCAGGTACAGGAGAACAGCCCCCCGGGAACCCAGGTGATCATAGTGACTGCCCAGGATGATGACAGTGGCTTGGATGGGGAGCTCCAGTACTTCCTGCGGGACGGCACCAGTCTCACAGCCTTTAGCATCGACCAAGACACAGGTACCGGAGTGGGGCAGGATGGGAGTGCCAGGTGCTGGGAGAGGATGGGGCTAAGATAAATCAGAATCTATCCTGATCTGTCCAGTTAGACTGCAGGCGAAAAAGAAAAGCTACAAATAGGAACTCTCCTTCCTGTCCCTTTCATTTGATTTTTAATCTGTTTTTATCATACTGGGGCTACATATATACATGCATATGTGTGTGCATCCATTTAAGTTGAATTAACCATATCACTAGCATCTGTATATGTGTGTATATATACATATACAATACACATACACATATTACATATATTTGCTTATAAAAGTAATACATCATGGTTATATATCTTGTATATAATTTAAAAATGAATGTTTCTCTGTCACCCATCTCCTCAGATACAGTATATATTAACAAATTTGTCTATAATCTTCTAAACTTTTCTTCTTTGTATCTGGGATATTATCACTGTTCGTGTCATTATCATGAAAACATAATAGAAGCTAATTCTGAAACTTATTTTTTTCATGTAACATAACTCCAGGGTATCTTATATGTTAGTACATATAATCTTTGTAATTCCTTTTGAATGGCTGCATTTTATCCTATCATATAGGTGTAACATCCTTGTTCATATACTTTTACTCATATGCATTAGTATCTATAGGAAAACCCATTAAAAACACAGTTGTTGTGTCAAAAAATAATTCGTATTTTCAATGTGAATAGGTATTTCCAAATTGCCCTCCACAAAACGTGGAACCAACTTATTTATCCCTTTCAAGCTTCATAGAAAATAAGTGCATTTCATCAAACACTTACTGAGCACCCTCTACTTGTGAGGCCCCTCATAGACACTTTGAGGGAGATCCCTGGTGAATAAAGGTAGGTCACTGCCCTCAAGGACTTTACAGTCTGATGGCTGATTTATTTCCAGGGTAAAGGGCAGGGTGATGTGGTGGAAAGAGCATTAGACTGAGAGTCAGTTCAAACCCAGTTTTCCCACCTATTACTACATAGTCTTAGTCAAGTCATGCTCCTTCTTTGAGCCTTAGTTTCCCACCCATCAAAGGACTAGGTTCCTTCATCTCTGACATGTTGACTCTGAACAAGGGCCCTGCCTCCCCTCCCCCCCACATCGGCCCTTCCAAATGAGTATGAGCCATGAGAACTGAGGGTGCAAGCTGCCTCTTTTGCTCACTAGTGGACTCTAAACTTCTAGAACAGTGCAGACCCAGAGCAAGCAATTTGTGGAGCTAAGTCTTTAAAATCATGAAGATACTGCAAAGGGGAATAGCAATTTATCTATCAAATCCCCAACCCTTAAACTGTATCTATACTATCTGAAACTTGAAGGAACCAGTTTGAGGACAACTGTGAGGAAATCCCTTTGAGAATGTGAAGTAAAGCAAACAATAGGCCTTGGGTTGAAGAGGCCAAGAGAAAGTAGGTCAGCTACCACCGTCTTCTGGAAAGCTGCATGTGCCAGAGTCCTGGGCCTATTTTGGCAGAGAAAGGCTCTGAGAGGTTCAACAGTAAGGATATGAATTTCCCCATGTTTAACTCAGCAGCTCCCACACCATATTGCCAACAGTTTTCTTTTCTCACAGAACACCTTTCAGTATCCTTTCCAGAGAACTGTTTGGGGAGGGTTAGGTAAGATGATCTCTAAAGCTACTTTGAGCTCTAAAATATTCTGGGGTTTGGCAATCGACTATCCCTAGGAATGATTCAGACCCTGGCAACCTTGGACCGAGAATTCGTGTCTTGCTACTGGCTCACGGTACTGGCAGTGGATCGGGGTTCCGTGCCCCTCTCTGCTGTAACGGAAGTCTACATCGAGGTGACGGATGTCAACGACAACCCACCCCAGATGTCCAGACCGGTGTTCTACCCCTCCGTCCAGGAGGATGCGCCCCTGCACACTTCTGTGCTTCAGCTGGATGCCTGGGACCCGGACTCCAGCTCCAAAGGGAAGCTGACCTTCAACATCACCAGTGGGAACCACCTGGGATTCTTTGTTATTCACCCTTTCACAGGTAAGGACCTCAGAAATCTGGATGAATGGGATCCCTTAACTCAGTGCTTCTCAAAGTGTGGTCCCAGACCAGCATAGTCATGGACCTATAAACTTGTTAGAAGGACTCACCTTAGAACTACTGAATCAGAACTCAGGGTGGGCCCAGGAATCTGTATTGTAACAAGATAGCCAGGGGAATCCGATGAGTGGTAACAGAGAACCACTGCTCCCCAAAGTCCGTCTCTATGGGAAAACAAGATATGAAAGCTTTCTTTCTTTGGGGCCTAGGGATGTTAACAGTTTGCTTAGTGACTCCAGACCTCCAAGTCCTCCCAAATGACCACTCCCCTGAGTCACAAGCCACAGTCTGAATTTCCTAACCCTAGATCCAAACTGATCTCGAGCCTGCCCACAGAGTGGTGGCAACAGAGATCCATTTGAGCAGAGTCAACCATTTCACAGATACCTATCTTAAGCCCAAGGCCCTCTGGGGCAAGGATGTTGTGAGGTTTAGAGGAGTCAGAGGTCACTAGTTTGCAGTAGCCAGCCAGCTGTAGCCCACACAGGGGTTTTGTGTGGCTTGCACAAGCTTTAAACAATGATTTTTCAAGTTGTTTTGAAAAGTGGGCAATTCCACAAAACATTCCATGTTTTTGGTTGTCACTAAAAGATCTGGTAACACGGTCCGCCCTGCCCCCCATTCCTCAGGACCACAATTGCCTAGCTCCCTAGGTAGAGCAGGTGCTTGTCCTCTGGTCCCCACAGTCCCCTCATTCCCCATTGTGTTATTGCCAGCCTGCTTTCCACTTTTCTGCTACCTGCTTGTCTCCTGTTGAAATCTGGGATTCAGTCCCCACTACAGATACTTCTCCAGGGCCACATCTTCCTCTTGGAGGATGAACAACAACCCGATTGCAGAGAAGGCTGACATTCTCTCCTCTGAACCTAGGATTCTATTCTCCAGCTCCAACAACTCACCTTGGTGAGACTGGAGGAGGGGGAAAGAGAGAAAGCTAGCGGACAGCCTCCCCATCCTTAAGTCAAGGAAACCAGGAAAAGCATGAGCCTGGGGGTCCTGGGGCAGACAGTAGGTGGGGGATACACGTGTCTGTTTGCACAGTGGCATTTGTTGGAACCTTTCCTGTTAACCTTTGACCTCGGGGAACGGATTAGTCTTCCTAGAAAGATGCTTTCAGCCTACAAACAGGCCTAGCTGGCTCTACCTGGTTCCACCCTCTCCCTCCCTTTTCAGAAGAGGAAAGAGATCTCTCACCTAAGGCATTAGCTTCTCAATGTCTCCAAATCCCTATTCTGTTTACTGTCAACAGTTCCTTGGCATGGGGTCTGGCAAAGTGCCCCCGGAGGACAGAGATGTACTTAGTCTTCCCGAAGTTGAGGAAGAAATTTTTACCAGAATAAACATCTAAAAATAAAATAATCAGCAATGAACTCTCAACCTAGCTTTCTTAACAGCACCATATTATTGTTCCGCTTCTCTGCTTGGATACCATGAATGGTGTCCCTATGCCCTAAAGTTAAAGCCAGATCCTGCTGTGTCCCGCAACCTTGTGCCTGACACGGCCCCTCTGAATCTTTCTGGCCTCTCTCACCTTGCCACTCTCTGAGTCGAGCCACATGGCCATACCCTTTCTTGGCACAGAGCCTCTGCCCATGCTGATCTGAGCCACGAGTCTCTTCCTCTCCTTTTTTTGTTTCTTTAATATATTGTTATTCAGTTTATTTCAAAGAGGAAGGAAGAAGAGAGAGAAACATCAGTGATGAGAGAGAATCATCGATTAGCTTCCTCCTGCACATTCCACACTGGAGATTGAGCCTGCAACCCAGGCATGTCCCTTGACCAGGAATTGGACCTGTGACCTCCAGGTGCATAGGTTGATGCTCAACCACTGAGCCACACTGGCCAGGCTTTTCCTCTCCTTTTGTCTCGCTAACTCCTGCTCTTCTTTTAGGTCCCAGCCCAGCTCTGCTTTCCTCAGAGAAGTTTTTCCTGACACTATAATATACTTCACAGCACCATCTCCTTGCCTCCTTTTTAAAAGCATTTGTCGCATAGAACATTATATTCATTTGTGTGATTATTCCATTAACTTATCCATGTCTTTTACTAGACTTCAAAGGCTTTCTAGAAAAGGAATGTTGATTGAGCACAATATAATATCTATGGGTTTGGATGCCCGTTGTACCCTTGATAACCTCATTCTTGACTTTCCTAATGCATGCAAAGGACTGGCATCTTCTCTCCTTTGTGGCCTCAATTATAGCCATAGCGCCTCATAAAATTAAAACTGGACTTAAAGGGACAAGTGAGATGAGAAGAGCCTTCCTCTGGCTTCTCTGTACCAGGGTCATGGGAAAGAACTGAATAATACAATAGGAGGAGTAAAAAGCTACCACTTTGTGATTTTTCATGAACTGAACACAATGACTGAGATCCCTGTTGTAACTCCTGACAAGCTGCCTGTTTTACTCAACAATGCATTGTGCACAGCAGCCTCCTCACAGTGAAAGGGGGGCATAGGTGTATTCTCCCGCTTCCTCCCTTGCCTTTCTCTTCCTCCAGAGTTCCATTTCCCCTTAATGTTCTCATTCTTCAAAGACCAGAATTCCAGTCAAGGATTTGTATGTACCCCTCCAAGTTACCCCAGTGAAGTGGCCCTGGGAGCCCTGGGAGCTCAGGTCTCTCTCCTACCGTCTCTCCCCCAGGCCTGCTGTCCACTGCTCGGCAACTGGACCGAGAGAACAAGGATGAACACATCCTGGAGGTGAGTAATGGTGGTGCACCCACTCACTGGATTTGAAACCTCCTGAAGGATGCCAGGCAGGAGCCCAGCCAGGCCTTGGGCCACGTGCATATCTCCAAGCTGAGGAGGGTGCTAGGCTCAGGGAGGAGTTGCTACTTAAGCTGTCGTTGGTGGTGAAGACTGAGAATCTCTGCTGGCTCATTAGCGCTGTGAAGGGAAAGAACCTAAAACCATGTCCAATCTGGGCAGGAAGCACTGATTGATTAGTAATGCCTGTAGTGAGTGTAATAAGAGGGAGCAGTGCACATGTGCTATGCAGATTAGTCTGGTTTCCAGCTGATCCCCATGATTCAGAGAGAGGGTCACTCAAGGGTAAACACCAGGTCAGCAACAGGGCCAGGATAAAAGCCAGACCTTTCTAAAATCCCATGAGCATCACCACCTGGTGCCCATTTCAACTAGAGCAGTGGTCGCCAAACTGCGAGTGTGGCTCTTCCACAAAATACCATGTGCGGGCGTCCATGTACATTATGATTGAAACTTCATGGCCCTTGCGCAGTAGCCAGTTTTTGACTCTCAAAAGAAATTTCAATCATTGTACTGTTGATATTTGGCTCTGTTGACTAATGAGTTTGCCGACCACTAAACTAGAGGAATCGATCTTGATCTAGTCAGAATTAAATCAAAGGATTCTAGCTATGCCCCCTCCTGAGCTATCCATACCATTGAATAGGCACCTCTCTTCTAATCTTAAAAACATCAGTTGTGAGGGGCACATATTCTTCAGCAGAACCGAAATAAACTTGACTGTGCTCCCAGGCTCTGCACATACCTTTGTAAGAATCAGGAGTTAACAGTAACTAACCGGCCTTCTAGAGATTGGAGCACTCTCCCGAGTCCAGGAAAGGCATTTATCTTTAAACACCAATGTATTTTTAAAAATGGGAACCATTTAGAGTAGCAATGTCCTGTCTCCTACCCTCAGGGTCACCGATACATGGGACCATCTGCCCCTTCAGGAAATACTCCCTGGTTCTAAAATTGTCTGTCTTTTCTCTCATTCTGGATTTCATTTCATGCATTGAGCTGCCTGTCTGACTCAAAAGATACCACCCAATCCTTCATAAACATCTCATTTGTTTCTTCTATCATCTAGTAGCTTAAAGACACTGAAGAACAAAGCTTATGAGAATTATGAGCAAATAAAAAGTCAATGGACTCTGAGAAATGGCCCACAGGCCTCCTGAGAAAGGGCACCGTCTTGTTTTACAGAGCCTCTGTGACTTTGTCTTCTTCCAGTTATTTCTGGTTCTTTCTCTGTTCCCGCTGGCTTCCCTGTGGGTGAGGTTGCCAGAGCAAGGTTCCAAGTAGGTGAGGTTGGGATAATAAAGGTCACACTCATACACCGAAGAACAGACTGATGTTTCCGGGCTGTTGAAAGCAGGGGTAGTGGTTGCAGTGGGTGGCAACACATATTTCCTGCTTTGTATTTGGCAACTCATGCTGGATTCTGTCCCCAGGTGACGGTGCTGGACAATGGGGAGCCCTCCCTAAGGTCCACCTCCAGGGTGGTGGTATGCATCTCGGACGTCAATGACAACCCCCCTGTGTTCTCCCACAAGCTCTTCAATGTCCGCCTTCCAGAGAGGCTGAGCCCGGTGACCCCTGGGCCTGTGTACAGGCTCGTGGCTTCAGACCTGGATGAGGGTCTCAATGGCAGGGTCACCTACAGTATTGAGGAGAGTGACAAGGAGGGCTTCAGCATCCACCCGGTCACGGGCATGGTGTCGTCCAGCAACACCTTCGTGGCCGGAGAATACAACATCCTAACGGTGAGGGGGCACAGAGGCCTTGGAAGGGTGTGACATTGCCGGTTAGGGATTTTTCTCTGGTACAGGAGGAAGAAGGCAGCCACCAGGCATGATGAAGGTGCTACTCCCATAGAGCCTAGGAACCCCAACATCAGCCAAAGGGTCAGAATTATGGGCCTTTCTATTTGAGGGCAATAAGGTCCTATTCTTGGCGATATTTTGGTGAGAGTAACAAGAGCTTTAGAATCAAGATAAGCCTGAGTTCTAATCCTAGCTTTGCCATTTTACAGTTCTGTGGCCTTGTGCAAGTCATTTAATCCCTTTGAGCTTTTGCTTTATCATCTGTAAAAGGGACTAGGAAAACTTTCCTTGTAGGAAGGCAAGATAGCAATGTTTAGGGCATGGGATCTCATGTCAGACAGCCTAAATCCAACCCAGCCTCATTGCCAGCCAGGCAGAAAACCCCAGGCTATATATTCACCAGGCTGAGCCCCAGTTTCCTCCTGCAAAAGGGAGGTGATAATGGTGCCTCTCTCAGGTCTGTCATGTGTATTAAATTAGATATGGCACATGTGGCTCTTAGAGCAGGGCCTGACATAGTGAAAGCTCATAAATTCTAGTTTATTAAGTTTACAGTTGATGGGAGGGTAAAGGGTCCATGTGTGTAAAATCTGGCTTAGGAACCAGCACATCGTAAGCATTATTTTGTCACTTCTCATGAGGTTCTTTTTTTTTTTTTTTAATATATTTTATTGATTTTACACAGAGAGGAATTGAGAGGGATAGAGAGTTAGAAATGTCGATGAGAGAGAAACACCGACCAGCTGCCTCCTGCACATCCCCCACTGGGGATGTGCCCGCAACCAACGTACATGCCCTTGACCGGAATCGAACCCGGGACCTTTCAGTCCGCAGGCCGACGCTCTATCCACTGAGCCAAACCGATCCCGGCTCATGAGGTTCTTGAACACAGGTTCTATGATCTGTTCACCACTGTGCCTGCAACCACCAGCATCTACCTGCTTACAATAAGCCCTCAACTCTGGGTTGAATGAGTACGTAGACAAGAGGCCAGCTCAGTCAGTCACAGGGTACCCTGTTTCTTGGATGGTCACCTGGATCTTCTTGTTTCTTGGATCTTCTGCTCCTACAGACAAAGCCTCACTCTCAGTTTTGGCCTCTTTTCAGATCCAGGCAACAGACAGTGGGCAGCCACCACTCTCGGCCAGTGTCCGGCTACACATCGAGTGGATCCCTCAGCCCCGGCCCTCCTCCATCCCACTGGCCTTTGACGAGCCCCACTACAGCTTTACAGTCATGGAGACAGACCCCGTGAATCACATGGTGGGGGTCATTAGTGTCGAGGGCAGACCTGGACTCTTCTGGTTCAACATCTCAGGTGAGGCCCTCAGAGGGCCAGCCCCTCCCTTCCTTATAGACTATCCCTAGTCCTCAAAGCATGATTCTTCTGAGTCCTTTCAAGGTCATGCTTCGTGGAAGCCCCTTTTTGGGCCACAGGTGGTTCTCTGGGGCAATGAGTAGTAGGGGCACCATTTGTGCCAAACTTCCACACCAGGTAGTTCTCAGATGTAACCTCCTGGTCTCACTGGTAAACAGAGCCAGAGTTGGACAGTGCTTCAGCTACCCCTAAGACGGTGGTCAGAGAGACCCAGAGGAGAAAGGACAAGTTTTATGTTTCTTCTTCTGCCTCCATGTGAAAAGCAGCGCTAACTTCATTGACCGTGAGCCTGAGGCCAGCTATATGTTCTGGTCCCAGCTATATGTTCTATCCTCAAGATCAGGGGAAAGTGTCCATTTTCATTGTAGGAGATACTTGGGTCCAAGCTCTGATGGCCTGCTCTGAAACTCCTTTCTATTCTTAATCCAAGATTAAAAAAAAAAAAAAATCAGCGGGGTGGTGGGGGTGGCACAGACTCCCTTTGGGCATCTGATGTATTCTTGGGATCCTCTTCCCAGAAAGTTGCACACACCAACATAGATTTGTAGACAAATTTAGTGGTTTCATACGTTCTCTGAAACCCAGTCGGGGATTCCAGGTTAAGAACTGTAATCTTAAGAGTTTCAGCACAAACCATGGATTTCTATTACAGTTTCCCAGCCTGGTTCAGAGATTGGATGTGCACTTGTCTTAAGCTTTTGGCCTCCTGCAATTACTTCCAGTTCTGACTCTCTGCTCTTTTTTATTGTTTGGTTTTCTTTCTTTTATATAAAATGAATACATGTACTCTAAAGAACATTGAGAAAATACAAATGAATGCAAAGCAGATAATAAAAATCACCTAAACTCTCACCAATCAGAAGCTAATCCACTGTTACAATTTTGATATGTTTCGTTCTAGTCATTTTTCTACACACACATACACACACACACACGCACACACACACACACAAGGTTATATGAAAATATTGCTTTCTAAGTTTTAAAAATGTATGATGAACATATTTCCATGTCACTAAATAGATCTCTATTTAGTAGACATTTAAATAGCTGCATGCTAGGGCAATGTTAAAATATGTACACAGATAATTTAATAAAAAAAATAAATAGTGCATGCTAATCCTATATTTTAGATTCTTAGAATTCATGAAATCAATTTCCTCTTGATGATTAGAATTATTTTCATTTTTTTCCTGGGCATTGGCATCTTTAGGCCATACAAACTGCCTCGAAGCCATAAAGTAGAGCTCCATCACTCCTACATGTTTTAATCCTAGTTGCAGAATATGTTCTGACTAATTTTGATCTTCCTCTGAGACTCTTCGATCCACATAAGTTCACCTTTTTCCATATCATTACTTGGATCTTGATAAAAATTTGACAATAACTTAACAAGATAAATTACAGCTTTTTGGATGCCTGGGGAATAAACTCCAGCCTGTCACCCAGATATCGCACTGTTTCTGAACAGTCTTAAACCCCTGGTTCAGGTTCTTCCTTGAATGCCTACAGTCCCTCCAGCCAAGGTTGGCACCTACTCCCAACTCTTCTAAATCTGCCAGCCAAACCCCATGTTGTGCTCCTGCTGCCTAAGTCACTGAGATTGTGTGCTTCCCGCCCCCTCACACTCCAGGTGGGGACAAAGACATGGACTTTGATATTGAGAAGACCACAGGCAGCATCATCATCGCCAAGTCTCTCGACACGCGGAAGAGGTCGAGCTATAATTTGACTGTGGAGGTGACTGATGGGTTCCACACCATTGCCACCCAGGTTAGTAGCCTCCGCTGGGAATTCTCAAGTTGAGAGGAGATAGGAGTCCTGCTTAGTTGGGATGAAACTACAAATGGCTTTCTGTGGTTGTGTTTTCCTCAAAGAATGCTAAAATGGAATCAATGTTATGCATCCCAGTCTTATCTGACACACATCCTACTTCTGTGATCTTGGAAGGATCCTTTTTCCCATTGTGGATCTCTGTATATTAAGGGGTTTGTTTAAATTACTAGTTTTTTGTTTTGTTTTGTTATATATATATATATATATATATATATATATATATATATTGATATATATATTGATATATATATATTGATATATATATATTGATATATATATATATATATATATATATATATTTTTTTTTTTTTTTTTTTTTTTTTTTTCCAGAGAGGAAGGGAGAAGGAGAGAGATAGAAACATCAATGATGAGAGAGAATCATTGATTGGCTGCCTCCTGCAGACTGCCCATTGGTGATCAAGCCCACAATCCAGGCATGTGCCCTGACCCGGAATAGAATCATGACCTCCTGGTTCATAGGTAGATGCTCAACCACAGAGCCACACCAGCCAGGCTAAATTAGTAGTTTTTAATTAAAGATAGAGGGCCATGGGGCTACTATGGACATGAGGAATGATAGGGAAGTAAATGGGGCTCTGGATTTCTACTTTGGCTTCAGTCAGATTTTATCTGTTTCATATATTGAGATTTCACATAAAATTTCATCTAAAAAAAAAAACCCTGTAAAAAAATTGTTTTTGAAAACCACTAGATTACATGTTAACTGAAAGATTTATGACTTTGAAATTTCATTATTCATTCAACACATTCTTAAGTACTGTGTACCAGGCATGGTGCTAGGCAGATGATACAGTGGTGAACCCTGACTTTATGGAGTTTCCAGTATATCTTCTGTCTCACTCTCCTCCCTAGGTCTACATTGTCATGATTGCCAACGTTAACCACCACAGGCCCCAGTTTCTGGAAGCTCATTATGAAGTCAGAGTTCCCCAAGACACACTGCCTGGGGTTGAGCTCCTCCGTGTCCAGGCCACAGATCAAGACAAGGGCAAGGGCCTCATCTACACCATACATGGCAGCCAAGACCCAGAAAGTGCCAGCCTCTTCCAGCTGGACCCAAGCAGTGGTATCCTGGTAACGGTGGGGAAATTGGACCTGAGCTCAGGGCCCTCCCAGCACATGCTGACAGTTATGGTGAGTTAGCTGAAAAATCAGGTAAAAAATCTATTTGCATAAAGATATGTGGGGGTGGACGCTTAGGGGCATGCTGAAAGTTCCCTTTCCCCCTGATAGGCCAGGTGTACTGATGCTCAGAATGATAATCCATGAGATGAGTTGTGACATTTCACAGCCTGTCAGAAGTACCTTCCATAAAGGATGCCTGGGAGTGAAGAAAGAGATGGGACAGCTGCCAAGAAAACTCCTACAATTTTAGACTTGCTCCAAATATCACCCAACAGTTCTCTCCCTGTTCCATGAACTGCATGACCACAATATGGATTTATATAGTGTCAGAGCTGGGAGGGACCCAGAGACCCTCTCACCCAGAGCAAACACTAGGGTGAGGTGAGCCAGGTATATAGGGCACAAAATTTAAGGAGGACTCACTCTCAAGGTCTTTTGTCTACACTTTTATGACCCTGAGAGTCAGTGCCTCCTCATATTTATGCCCTATTTGTCTTACTCTAGTCCAAGCCCTGATCCTACCATTTCTCTTATACCTGAGGTCCACAGAAGAAGAGAGATGTGCTCAACATCATATAGTTCTTTCTGATGGAACTAAAACTAGAGTCCAGCCTTCCTGACTTGAGGTTCAGGGTTTTTATATATTAGTATATTATTCTTTGGGCATATTGATATATATTAAAGGCTCTGAGAAGTCCAGCAGTAAAGAAAGCTTTAACTTCATTTAATTTAGTGCTCCCTAAATTTACTTAACTATAGAATATCTCTTCATCCCTGTACAACATGTTAACAGCTTGAAAAACTAAAATTCTCTGAGACCTATTGAATAATTTGACAAATACTGTTTTTCTGTTAATTTCTGCCTTTCTCCTAAAGTGAGATTATCCATTAAAATAGCTAAGCCTAATAATCAATAATTAAAAACTTATTTTAAAAGAAAAAAAGAGGATAAATGATAACAAATTGAAAGGAACTGAGCTACAATTGGGTGTACACAGGCATTCTACTTCATTAACCTCAATCTAACCAAGCCTCTTCCCATTCCATTTGCTACTCACCCCATTACCTACTTGGGCCCATAGGTCCGAGACCAGGAGATGCCCATAAGGAGGAACTTTGTGTGGGTGTCTATTCACGTGGAAGATGGAAACCGCCACCCACCCCGCTTCACCCAGCTCCACTATGAGGCAAGAGTTCCTGACACCACAGCCCCAGGCACAGAGCTGCTCCAAGTCCGAGCCACGGATGGTGACCGGGGAGCCAATGCTGAGGTCCACTACTCCCTTCTGAAAGGTGAGAGGCCTGGCTATAAGTCCAGAAGGGGGTAGGGGTTTTGGTAATAAAGAGAAGCACTACAGGCATGAAGTTGGAATTTACTTAAGGGCCAAGCTCTCTAAATTTTGGCAAGCTATCACTCTAGAACAGGGGTAGGGAACATTTGGCCCGCAGGCCATATAAGGCCTGCGAGATGATTTGTTCTAGCCCTGTGAAAGCATCCCAGGAAAGACATGAAATTTAATAAATCTAGGAGCTTTTTTCATAGCAAAATAAATTTATATTAAGTGAATTATATTAAGTGAATGATGTCATAAATATCCAAACGGCCCTTGGCAAAAAATAAGTTCCCCAACTTTGCTCTAGAGCAGTGGTCACCAACTGGTGGACCATGGACAACTGGTGGTCCATGAGGTCTGAAAGGTTGGTGACTGAAGCTCTAGAGCAGTGGTCAGCAAACAGCGGCTCACAAGCCACATGCAGCTCTTTGGCCCCTTAAGTGTGGCTCTCCCACAAAATATCACGTGTGGGCGCACATGTACAGTGGGATTGAAGCAAGTACCCTAATTAAGTTAATAACAATGTGCCTACTTACATAGTTTAAGTTTAAAAAATTTTGCTCTCAAAAGAAATTTCAAATGTTGTACTGTTGATATTTGGCTCTGTTGACCAATGAGTTTGCCGACCACTGCTCTAGAACATTTCCTAGGACTATAGTGACCTAAGATAATGTACTTTCAAAGATGGTAAGAACAATAACTCGGAGACTACTGGTGTGACAAGAGAAGTTGCACATCCTATATAATAAAACCCTAATATGCAAATTGACTGAATGGCAGAACTACTGGTTGCTATGATGTGCAATGACCACCAGGAGGCAGTCACTCAATGCAGGAGTTGCCCCCTGCTGGTCAGTGTGCTCCCACAGGGGAAGTGCCGCTCAGCCAGAATACGGGCTCATAGGTGATGAGTGCAGTGGCTGTGGTGGGAGCCTCTCCTGCCTCCAAAGCAGCGTTAAGGACCCCTTGGGGGATGTCTGCCTGCTGGCTTAGGCCCGCTCCCTGCTGTGGGAAGCAGGCCTAAGCTGGCAGGTGGACATCTCCCAAGCGGTCCCGGACTGCGAGTGGGTGCAGGCCAGGCTAAGGAACTCCCCCTCCAGCCCCCCTTCCCTGTACACGAATGTTGTGCACCGGGCCTCTAGTATATTATATAAACCTACTAATGACAATACACAAAGAGGATGCTTATAAATACATGCCACATTTAAAAATAGAATATCTTTGTGCTTATACAATAGAAGGGACCTATAATACTTCATAGGATGTATGGCATAGTTTTAGGAGTAATTTTCATTTCCTGCTAAGGGCCACATCATGATTTTGTATCGCTTAGGTAATTTTCTTCATCTCAAAAATTGGATAATATTACATATGTCAAAAAGCCTTTGTAAAGATTGAAAGAGAAAATGTATGTTAATACATGTTGTAAACTGTAGAATACTCTACAAATGCCAGGGATTATTGCTATTACTGATAAGTGTTAATTATAGGTAATTAATGTAACAAAAATGATAACATCTAGTATCTAATTTTAATAATTTGTAATGTTTAATAATTCATAATGAATGATATTTAACAATAATTGCCTTTCATAATAATTAATACTTTAGCAAGTTGGATGCTGTGGAGGAGCAGAGATGAATATGACTTGCTTTCTTCCCTCATAGAGCATAATATTAGTTTATTATTATATATGTATAATACATTATTATATCGTAACTAAATCCATGTGACATGGGACGAGAATTTTGCCCTGTCCAACTTTTGGGTAATAGTCTCTTTACCAATGTAGAAAGCTTAGTTGGTACCTCTTGAAGGTGTAATTCAATTTGTCTTATCTTTTGTTTTAGGGAACAGTGAGGGTTACTTCAACATCAATGCCCTACTAGGCATCATCACTCTAGCCCAGAAACTTAATCAGACAAATCATGCCCGGTATACTCTGACAGTGAAAGCAGAAGACCAAGGCTCCCCACGGTGGCATGACCTGGCTACAGTGATCATTCATGTCCACCCTTCAGAAAGCAGCGCCCCCATCTTTTCAAAAGCCGAGTACTTTGTAGAGATTCCTGAATCAATCCCTGTTGGTTCCCCAATCCTCCTTGTCTCGGCTACAAGTTCCTCGGAAGTTACCTATGAGTTAAGAGAAGGAAACAAGGATGGTGTATTCTCTATGAACTCATATTCTGGCCTCATTTCCACCCAGAAGAACTTGGACCATGAGAAAATTTCATCTTACCAGCTGAAAATCCGAGGCTGCAATATGGTGGGAGCATTTGCTGACATCTTGGTTCTTGTTTACATCATTGACGAAAATGACAATGCTCCCATGTTCTTAAGGCCGACTTTTGTGGGCCAAATTAGTGAAGCAGCTCCATTGTACAGCATGATTATGGATGAAAACAATAGCCCCTTTGTGATTCGAGCCTCGGACAGAGACAAAGAATCTAATTCCTTGTTGGTCTATGAAATTTTGGAGCAGGAGGCCTTGAAGTTTGTCAAAATTGATCCCAGCATGGGAACGCTAACCATCATATCAGAGATGGATTATGAGAGCATGCCCTCTTTGCAATTCAGCATCTATGTCCATGACCAAGGAAGCCCCATCTTATTTGCACCCAGGCCTGCTCAGGTCATCATCTATATCAGAGATGTAAATGACTCTCCTCCCAAATTCTCAGACAAGATATACGAAGTAGCAATAGTGATGCCTGTCCATTGGGGTATGGAGATCCTCACGGTGTGGGCCAGCGATGATGACTCCAAAGTCAGTTATAGCATCAAAAGTGGCAATGCCGATGAAGCTGTTGCTATCCATCCTATTGATGGTCGAATATCTGTGTTGAATCCTGTTCTCCTGGGACACTCCCGGGAGCTCACCATTAGGGCTTCTGATGGCTTGTATCAAGATACTGCACAGGTGAAAATTTCTTTGACACAAGCTCTTAACACAAGCTTACAGTTTGACCAGAATGTTTACAGGGCAACAGTCAAGGAGAATTTGCAAGACAGAAAGGCACTGGTGATTCTTGGGGTCCAGGGCAATCATTTGAATGACACCCTTTACTACTCCCTCTTAAATGGCACCGATATGTTTTGTATGGTCAAGTCAGCAGGTGTGTTGCAGACAAGAGGTGTGGCCTTTGACCGAGAACAACAGGACATACACAAGTTGGCAGTGGAACTGAGGGACAATCGGACCCCTCAACGGGTGGCTCAGGCTCTGGTCATAGTTTCTGTTGAAGATGTCAATGATAATCACCCTTTATTTAAGCATCTGCCTTATTATACAATCATCCAAGATGGCACTGAACCAGGGGATGTCATCTTTCAGGTATCTGCCAGTGACCAAGACTTGGGGGTAAATGGTGCTGTCACATATGCATTTGCAGAAGAGTACACATATTTTCGAATTGACCCCTATCTTGGGGACATATCACTGAAGAAACCTTTTGATTATCAAGCTTTAAATAAGTATCACCTCAAAGTCATTGCTCAGGATGGAGGAACCCCATCCCTCCAGACTACAGAAGAGGTACTTGTCATTGTAAGAAATAAATCGAACCCATTGTTTCAGAGTCCTTACTATCAAGTCAGAGTGCCTGAAAATATCACACTATATACCCCAATCCTCCACACCCAGGCCCGGAGTCCAGAGGGACTTCGACTCATCTACAACATTGTGGAGGAAGAGCCCTTGATGCTGTTCACCATTGACTTTAAGACTGGTGTGCTAACAGTAACAGGCCCTTTGGACTATGAGTCTAAGACCAAACACGTGTTCACAGTCAGAGCCACAGACACAGCTCAGGGGTCATTTTCTGAAGCCACTGTGGAAGTCCTGGTGGAGGATGTCAATGATAATCCTCCCACTTTCTCCCAATTGGTCTATACCACTTCGATCTCAGAAGGCTTGCCTGCGCAGACACCTGTGATCCAACTATTGGCTTCTGACCAGGACTCAGGGCAGAACCGTGATGTCTCCTATCAGATTGTAGAGGACGGCTCGGATGTTTCCAAATTCTTCCAAATCAATGGGAGCACAGGAGAGATGTCCACAGTTCAAGAGCTGGATTATGAATCCCAACAGCACTTTCATGTGAAGGTTAGGGCCATGGATAGAGGAAACCCTCCACTCACTGGGGAAACCCTTGTGGTTGTCGGTGTGTCTGACATCAATGACAACCCTCCAGAGTTCAGGCAACCTCAGTATGAAGCCAATGTCAGTGAGCTGGCAACCTGTGGACACCTGGTTCTCAAAGTCCAAGCTCTTGACCCTGATAGCAGGGACACCTCTCGTCTGCAGTACCTGATTCTCTCCGGCAATCAGGACCGGCAGTTCTCCATTAACAGCTCCTCAGGAATAATTTCTATGTTAAACCTTTGCAAAAAGCACCTGGACTCTTCTTACAATTTGAGGGTAGGTGCTTCTGATGGGGTCTTCCGAGCAACTGTGCCCGTGTATATCAACACCACAAATGCCAATAAGTACAACCCAGAGTTCCAGCAGCATGTTTATGAGGCAGAGTTAGCAGAGAATGCAAAGGTAGGAACTAAGGTGATTGAGTTGCTAGCCATAGATAAAGATAGTGGCCCCTATGGCACTGTAGATTATACCATCATCAATAAACTAGCAGGTGAGAAGTTCTCTATAAACCCCCGTGGCCAGATCACTACTCTGAAGAAACTAGATCGAGAAAATTCAACAGAAAGAGTCATTGCTATTAAAGTCATGGCTCAGGATGGAGGAGGAAAAGTGGGCTTCTGTACTGTGAAGATCATCCTCACAGATGAAAATGACAATGCCCCACAGTTCAAAGCCTCTGAGTACACAGTGTCCATTCAATCTAATGTCAGTAAAGACTCCCCAGTTATTCAGGTGCTGGCCTATGACGCAGATGAAGGTCGAAATGCAGATGTCACCTACTCAGTAGACTCAATAGAGGATTTGCATGAACAGATCATTGACATTAACCCAACCACTGGTGTGGTCAAAGTGAAAGAGAGCCTGGTGGGCTTGGAAAATCAGGTCTTTGACTTAAAAATCAAAGCCCAAGATGGAGGCCCTCCTCACTGGAACTCTCAGGTGCTGTTACGACTTCAGGTGGTTGATAATGAAGTATCCTTGCCCAAATTTTCTGAACCTCTGTATAGTTTCTCTGCATCTGAAGACCTTCCAGAAGGGTCTGAAATTGGTTCTGTCAAGGCAGTAGCAGCTCAAGATCCAGTCATCTATAGTCTAGTGCAGGGCACCACACCAGAGAGCAACAGGGATGGTGTCTTCTCCTTGGACCGAAACACAGGAGCTCTAAAGGTGAGGAAGGCCATGGACTATGAGTCCACTAAATGGTACCAGATTGATTTGATGGCACATTGCCCCCACAATGACACTAACTTGATTTCCTTGGTGTCTGTCAACATCCAAGTGAAGGATGTCAATGACAATAGGCCTATATTTGAGGCTGATCCATATAAGGCGATCCTCACTGAGAATATGCCAGTGGGGACTGCAGTCATTCAAGTGACAGCCAATGATCAGGACACTGGGAAGGATGGCCAGGTGAGTTATAGACTGCCCGTGGACCCTGATAGTAATATCCATGAGCTCTTTGCCATTGACAGTGAAACTGGCTGGATCACCACACTCCAGGAACTTGACTGTGAGACCCGCCAGACCTACCACTTTTATGTGGTAGCCTATGATCATGGCCGGACCATCCAGCTATCTTCTCAGGTTCTGGTTGAAGTCTTCATTACAGATGAGAATGACAATGCTCCCCAATTTGCTTCTGAAGACTACAGAGGATCTGTGGTTGAGAACAGTGAACCTGGAGAACCAGTGGCCATTCTTAAAACCTTTGATGCTGATATCTCTGAGCAGAACAGACAGGTTACCTGCTATATCACAGGTAAGAATACCTATCTTGGAATGGAGGCAATGGGATGCACTGAAATCCAGTGAGAGTCGCCATAAGACATAGGTTTAAGTCTTTCTCTGCCACTTACTAACAATGTGACCTTGGGTAAATCACTGACCCTCCCAGAACCTCATTGCTCCATCTACAGACTTGGCATGCCTGTTTTCATTCCCATAACAGGGATGCTGTTAAATGTAACTTGAAAAAATTCTGAGAACACCCTATAAATTGGGAAGGGCTTTGCAAAGAGGATCTCTTATTACTTTAGGTGGCATAGATAGAATAGAAATGAGTTACTGTTCTCAGCTTCTGGGAGATAGAGAAGGCATCAACAGTTCAATACTCCACAAGTCGTAGGGAAATATAATGCTGTCCTCTTTTATTAGACTCTTGAAAACACAAAGTTTTTAAATCTCTGAATAATAGAATATTATCAACTCTTAGAATATTTGAATCTTAGAACTCTGGAATCTTAGAACCTCAGAAACCCATCTCTTCTACCAGTGAATGGTGTCAAGGAAAGATGATTCAGAAGCAAACCTAGTAATCATCTGGCCCTCAACTTAGTCTGTGTCCTCAGCTGTAAAATAAAATCTTAGCATTTAGTATTATTGGTCACTTTCCACCCCTCTACTGTTGAATAGATACTAGAACGTTCTTGTATAGAATTAAAATGTCTTCCCTTTAACTTCCTCCAATTCCTTCCAAAACAAAAAAATAAGAAACCTGCCGTAGGCACATATTTTGGAGTGGTGTTTCTGCACTAATAATTCAATTATGCATGTGGCCCATGAAGTTGGAAGACATGGTTATGCTTAATAACAACAAATAAATGACTTAATGTAGAATTGTAAATCCCTAGTTAAGGGCCAGCAATTCTAAAAGTGTTAGGTGTGCAGCCACCTGTGGCATAAAGCTTGGTTCATTCGAGTTGCTCAACTTCTGGACTCTCTGTCTCATGTTTTTAGAGGGAGATCCCTTGGGCCAGTTTGGCATCAGCCAAGTGGGAGATGAATGGAGTATTTTCTCAAGGAAAACCCTGGACCGTGAGCACATAGCCAAGTACTTGCTCAGAATCACAGCTTCTGATGGAAAGTTCCAGGCTTCAGTCATTGTGGAGATCTTTGTCCTGGACATCAATGATAACAGCCCTCAGTGCTCACAGGTGAAGGCCTGGTGAGGAGTTGGGTGGGTGGGAAGCTGGAGGGAAGCGCAAGAGGAAGGAGTACAACTCAGGGGACTGTCTCTGAGACTGGCCAATTCTGACTACACCGGTCCTTGCTTTTCCCCAGTTGGCCTCAAACTAATGCCTTGAGCAGGGATCATTCTAAGTCAGTGGTGGGCAAATTCATTATTCAACAGAGCGGCAAACCTCAGCTCTCGAGCCGCAGTTTGCCGACCACTGTTCTAAGTAATTCCTTGGTCTTCCCATAGGGATGTCATCAAGCTCTTTAGAACCCAGGGTCTATACCTCTGCCCCTACATGCCTTACAAAGGACTATTTCTCCGCAAAACATGCCCAGAAATAAAGTAACTTTTTCATTTTCCAAACACAACCTGCCATGCCAAATGGGAAGCCCCTTCCATGGCTTAGTTTGTTAGCATGGATCATTCTTATCAAATGCATCCATAAAGACCTGCCTCCAAAGACACACTGCACTGCCCCCCCATGCTCACATGTGCATAGTATATGCCCACTTCTCAAGAGATATTTCCCTAAGGGCCTCATATAATTAATACATAACAACACAAATAACCTCCTCCTGATTACAGGTATTCACAAACAATACATAACAACACAAATAACCTCCTCCTGATTACAGGTATTCACAAACATACAGACAGGGCAATTACTTTTCTTTCTTTCTTTTTTTTTTTTTTTAAATTCTCACCCGAGGATATATTTTTCCATTGATTTTTAGAGAGAATGGAAGAGAGGGAAAGACAGAGATAAATATTGATATGAGAGAAACACATTGGTTGCCTCCTGCACATGCCCTGATCAGGGCTGAGGCCTGGGGCAGGGAGGAGCCTGCAACTGAGGTACATGCCCTTAACTGGGATTGAACCTGGGACCTCTGTCCGCAAGTCAATGCTCTATCCACTGAGCCTAACTGGCTAGGGCAAGGGCAGTTACATTTTGATAAGAGATATTTCCCTAAGGGCCTCATATAATTAAACCCTAAACTCTCTCTGTGTGTTTTTGTCTCTCTGTGTGTCACCCTGCCTCTCTCTAGATCTAAGTGAATCTCCCATAATTCCCCTCTTCTTTGTCTTCCATCTCCAGCTTCTCTACACTGGCAAAGTCAGTGAAGATATATCTCCAGGACACTTCATTTTGCAAGTTTCTGCAACAGACTTGGACTCTGATACCAATGCTCAGATCACATATACTCTGCATGGTCCTGGAGCAGATGAATTTAAACTAGATCCTCATACAGGTGGGTTTCCTGAGCTACAGCATTGAACCATTTATTTATTGAATACCAAGTGCCCAGTATTATGGTAGGCTCCTTGGGGAAAGAAACAGGAATTAACTTATCCATCCATCCATCCATTTATTCAGCAAACATGTATACTGGCACAATGTGCTGAGCATTGAACTAGATACTGGGCACATAATGATCCAGGCTTTATAATCTAACTAGAGGCCTAGTGCATGAAATTCATGCATGGGGGGGGGGCGGCGGTCCCCTCAGCCCAGCCTGCACCCTCTCCAATCCAGGACCCCTCAGGGGATGTCTGACTGCTAGTTAAGGTCCAATACCCAGGACATCCCTCTCACAATTCAGGACCACTGGCTCCTAACTGCTCACCTGCCTGCCTTCCGATTGCCTCTAATCATCAGCCTTGTCACCCCATGCAGCCTGTGTTCAGTTACCCATCCAGTTGTTTCGGTCATGATGGCCTCTGGCTTTTTATACATTAGGAAAGTCAGTCATTGAATCAGTGGTTTGCAATATGCTGAGTTAAGAAAAAAAAATGCAGGGTTTTAAGGAGAGTTTTGATAGGAGAATTTGACTTAGGTGATTAACTAAAAGCTCTCTGAAGAAAGGCCATTTTATGTGAGACTTGACATAGAGGAGTTAGCCATGGGATAAAAGAGTAGTAAGTAGTAGGGACAAATATTTGAGATAGAAGGAGAATTTTACAGACCTGGTTTTTGAAAAGAGCGTGCACAGAGGACTTGATAGAGGGCCAGAAACTGGTGTACAGAAGGCGAGGAGACAGGGCAAAGGATAAGACCCTCAGGACAGGGGTTCCAAATCCACCTTTAGAGCCACTGAAGGATTTATGCAGGTGAGCGTCAAGGTCAAAGATCTGTAGCCTGGGGATAAAATCTGTAATATTGTAAGGATCAGAGATAAAATATGTGGAAACCTAACCCAGGTCTGGCACACAATAAGAATTCAACAGATGTGGTTGCCATTGTCAATATCATTAGTTAAGAGACAAAGCAGAGAGCAGGAAGCTGAAAGTCCTGAAGGACAGACTGGGAATCCCTGGGAGAGGTTGGGCTCTGAGAGTCTGGTAAAGATAGGGTGGGGTCTGCTTCCTTTGGAAGAGCAGCCCACAAAGGTAGGATCCCTGTCCTGATGTAGGGGAGAGTGTGGGGATGGGTAGCACAGAAGGTCCCGGTCACGATGGGCCAGCTGCCAACAGTTGGCTTGGAACCAGGACCCTTGGAGATTCCTGAGCAGGGAGGTGGCGGTGAGAGTGGTGTTCCAAGAAGCTGGCTGAATAGACAGGAGACAACATTGTCCTTCCTGACTCTAGAATGGGAATGCTGAGTCACCCCAGGCGGGTTACCTGATCTCTTTCTGCTGTTGTTTGTTCAGCTGCAGGATGATTAGTGGAGTAAAAAAAAAAGGGGGAGGGGGCGCGGGGGGCTGTTTTTTCTCAATATGGAAATAATACATGTGTATTGTTAAAAAATTCAAACAATGTAGGCGTATATTATGCAGAAATTGGAAAGACTACATAATAATTAGCCTCTCCCCTAAGATACCCTTAGTGTATAGTCTATCAGATTGGTTTTCCATGCATCTCCAAAATCTCTATATAGAATTCTGTTCTGTGACTTGCTTTTTTTTTTTTGCATATAACAATATCTTGGAGAAATTAGCAAGACAATACATAAAGCTCTATTATAATCCCTTTTTGGTTGCACAGTATTTTACTATATGGCTAAATCATAATATATTTAACCAGTCCTTTTTTGAAAAACATATAGGATGTTTTCAGTATGTTGCTATTATAAACAATATCTTTGTTGGGTTGAATATTCTAGAGGATATATTCCTAGAAGTGAAATTGTGGGCTAAAGGGTAAACACAGTTATGTGTTGTTAGAAATTGCTCTTTTGAAATGTTACGCTTCTTGCAGCTTGTTGGTGTGGATGTCAAGTTGGTGATGTGGTGGTGGAGTGTATTTGGGAGGATTAGGGAAGTGAGCAGGTATTGGGGCACGGAGGCGTGGGGGGGGGGGGGCGAGGAGCATGTAGGCCAGCCTTCTTTTCTAAATGTCCATACACAGGACTGAGTTCTTATACCTGGGTCAAAGCTGTATGGGTGGTGTTGTGTCACATAGGTATCTAAAAGGTGTGCATTAGGATTACATTCCCCTCTCCCCCCCAGAAAGCTCACTTGCTGTTATTTCTTTGGACAGGGGTGCTGACCACACTCACAGCCCTAGATCGAGAGAGGAAGGATGTGTATAGCCTTGTTGCTAAGGCGACAGATGGAGGCGGACAATCTTGCCAAGCAGATGTGACCCTCCAGGTGGAGGACGTGAATGACAATGCCCCCCGATTCTTCCCCAGCCACTGTGCTGTGGCTGTCTTTGACAACACCACTATTAAGACCCCTGTGGCCGTGGTACTGGCTCGGGATCCAGACCAAGGTGAGAACAGGAAGGGTTGGAAGCCATTTGCTCATGGGGTCACCTTGAGTGAGAGTTTGGCTCTGTGTGTTGCTCTGGGATTGGTAAGGACTGTGCCTCCTCACTGAGTTAATGGACACATACAAGTGGAAAATATCTACAAACTGTATACCTCAGTGCTATATGACAAAAGATTTTGGCAATTTTTTGAGGCTGGTATGGAGCATTTTAACTTCATTGTTTCTCATTGCCACTTAGACCTGGAGTCCTTTCAATCCTGCCATTGAACCTCAAGGACATTTTGAATGTCCTTTATTGGGTTGATTATTCTAAAGGATATATTCCTAGAATTGAAATCTTAAGCATACTAATTTGTTTATTTATTTAATACATTTTATTGATTTTTTACAGAAAGGAAGAGAGAGAGATAAAGAGTTAGATACATGGATGAGAGAGAATCATCAATCAGCTGCCTCTTGCACACTCCCCACTGGGGATGTGCCCACAACCAATATACATGCCCTTGACCAGAATCGAACCCGGGACCCCTCAGTCTGCAGGCTGACGCTCTATCCACTGAGCCAAACTGGTTTCGGCAAGCATACTAATTTAATCTGAAGTATACCAATCAGAATTATCTAACTCTGATTAATTTGCTATAAAAAAGGAATTTGGGGCACTAAATTCCTTGATCAATTTTCTATACAATAATGTGGAATCCTTTTCAATATCTTACATTTTAATTTTAATGACATTTTCATTAGATTTAATTATTTTCTTTTTAAAATTTACAAGGCATATTGGAATTATTGGGAGTATTTTTTCCATATTGTGCCAATTAATAGCCTCTGCCATCAAGTGTTTTATTGTGATTATACACACACACACATATACATGGGTGTCATGTATGTGTGTAGTGTGTGTGTGTGTGTGTGTGTGTGTGTGTGTGTCTAATTTTTCTCGAGTCAAGTTTTATAATTGAGGTAGGATAAAAAAATGCCCTGGGGTCAAAGTAGTCAGATCACCATAGGATATGATGATGGTGATAAAAGTGGGATCAAAATATTCTCTTTTGTTTGACCCCAGCAAAGTAAATTGAAGACTTCCTAGAGGAAGTGAGCTTTAGCTTGGTGAGAGATTTGGCAGGGGGAGAGGGAGGAGAGGGAGGAGAGGGGGGAGGGAGGGAGGGAGGGAGGGAGGAGGTAGGAAGGGCAAATAGTGCAAACGCAGTGAATGACTACAAGGCACTGCAAATGCTCAATTAGCCAGTGCTTGCTCACCTTCAGGGACAGGAAGCTCCCTACTTCCTAGACAGTCCTTCCTTCCATAGTATCTCAGATAACGATCAAGTGCTACCTATTTGAAGCTGACAATCATTAGTCCTGGTCCTGCCTCTGTGGCCACACAGATCTCCCAGACCCTAGCCCATGACAGCCATTCCAAGACCAGAAGGTGGCGACTTCAGCCCCTACCTGCTTCAGCCCCAACCTTCCCTTTCAGGGTGGAGGAGCCCTAGTGTCTCCAGTCACGTTTTTCCAATCCTACCACCCTCATGGGACACATCCTCTAACCTTGCACCCATTTACCATGAACTGCCCAAATGCCCTCGGTCTCCCCCACAGGCGCCAACGCCCAGGTGGTTTACTCCCTGCCGGACTCTGCCGAAGGCCACTTTTCCATCGAAGCCACCACGGGTGTGATCCGACTGGAGAAGCCCCTGCGGGTCGGGCCGCAGGCGGCACTGCAGCTCACCGTCCGTGCCTCTGACCTGGGCACCCCGATCCCGCTGTCCACACTGGGCACCGTCACAGTGTCCGTGGTGGGCCTTGAAGACTACCTACCCGTGTTCCTGAACACGGAGCACAGTGTGCAGGTGCCCGAGGACGCCCTGCTCGGCATGGAGGTGCTGCAGCTGTCCACCCTCACCCGCCCGGGGTCTGAGAAGACTGGCTACCGCATGGTCAGCGGGAATGAGCAGGGGAGGTTCCGCCTGGATGCCCGCACAGGTGAGAGAGCGCTGGAGGCAGCCCCGCCCCTGGTCTTGGGGAATTTTGGATTCCTCACATACAGAGCATATGCGGCCCACACAACTCTTCCATTCTAACTCTTTGGCCCTTTCTTACTCTGCATCTCTCCAAGTACCAGGTCCCTTCTGCACCCCAGGGCCAGCTTATGTGGCAGCCTCCCTTATCTCCTACACCTCAACCCAGCACTCTCACCAATCCACTCTCCTCCCAGTTTTCAGCTTCAAGATTTCAGCTCAGACTCAGCTGAAGCCACCCTCCTTTCTTGGTTGCAGAGATATAAACAGTGAAATGTGGGGCTTAACAGTCTAGGATAGGGGTGTCGAACTCAATCAGAGAAGGGGCCAAAATCTAAAATCCAGCCTAAATCGCGGGCCGAATGGTTTACTGAACAGTCATAAACTGTCATTGTGATGGAAACGCAGCGGAGTGCAGTGATGACAGCGCGGTGCGGGCCACATTGCAAGGCCTGGCGGGACGGATTTGGCCCGCGGGCCTTGTGTTTGACAGAACAAGGCTACCAGCTTCTTTCCTAGAGCCCTCCCCCAATATCCTGGCACCCCTGGTTTTCTCCGTATTCTAGTGAAGAGAGAGAGGGGGGATAGTGGGGTGGGGGCGGGGGAAGGGAGAGAGAGAGAGAGAGAGAGAGAGAGAGAGAGAGAGAGAGAGAACGAACGAACTAGGAAACTGTCTCTTCTCTTTGCTCCTAGCCATTGAAGAATCTAAATCAGGCTCACAGAACCTCATGGAAAGGCCTGAGAGGTTCCCAGGGCAACCTATACCCATGCAAGTCCTCCCCATAGGCTGACTAGTTCTCTTTTCTGAGGTTAAGATTGACCATGAGCTTGGGGTTGTCAGCCTGATTCATCCAATATAGAGCTCTTCATCAGTTCTTCCTCTAAGGGTTTTAGCATGCTTTGATGATTATTGCCTAGGTATATTATTTAATTTGGAGCTGCAAAATGGTAGTTTTCTAATCCAATCATTCCTCATTCATGTACTAACTGGAATTTGTTTATAAAGAAGAGTTTTCCACCATTAACTATTTGCTTATCTAGGAATGGCAGGAAAAACCTTGTTCTTTTACTTTCTGATTTTCAGGATAACACGTCTATGTCCTAACAATCTATTGAACAATTTTGTGTATTATATGGCTTTTTATAATTTAACTTCTGTTGTGTACTAGCTGAGTAAGTTTGAACAGGTCACTTAGCTGTTAGGAGAATCAGTTAACTCGCCTACAAAATGGGAATCACTCTTAGATCTAATATAGGTAGATTTAATACTTCAGACTTAATGAGTTATCAATGAAATATTACAGAAATAAATGAGGGAAACATTGCTATTGAGAACAATAATAGGGAAAATGAGAGGAAATGGAGGTAGTGAAGGAGGGTAAATAAAGAGGGAGGTGAAAGAGGGCATGAGAGATGATGGAGGAACTGAGGGAGGAGCTGAAGAAGGAGAGGATGAAGGAGGTGATGGAGATCTGTTTCTCCTAACCCTATTGAGCTGCCTCTCCTGGGATTTGGCTCAAGGCTTCTCAGCCCTCTGCCTTTATGCTCTCAACTGCCTCAATGCTCTCATCACCTTCCCTCTCCTTTGATTCCCCCCCACCTCCCCAGGGATCTTGTATGTCAACAAAAGCCTGGACTTTGAGACAAACCCCAAGTACTTCCTGTCCATCGAGTGCAGCCGGAAAGGTTCTTCCTCCCTCGGGGACATGACCACAGTTGTGGTCAACATCACCGATATCAATGAACACCAACCGAGATTCCCCCAGGATCTGTACAGCACGAGGGTCTTAGAGAATGCCATCGTGGGTGACACTGTGCTCACAGTAAGGATCTACAATTTTGCTGTTTGGGGGACCTAGACTCTGGGGTCACTCTTATCTTCTCTCTCCTGGTCATCCATGAGCATAAATTTCTTTATCAATTAATACACTACAGACCTGACTCTGACTTGTAGCCACTCAATCAAACTGCTTCCCATGACAAAATGTCTCAGGGACAGATTTAATAAGATCTAGATCAAGTACTGGTGGAATGGGGCTCGGGAGAGGTCCCAGAAGACTATTAGAGGCTCCAAAGCCTGAGAAAGGCCTAGTCACAGTGCATGACAGGGAGTGTTCGTATAGGAGGGGAAGGAGGGGACATCAAATAACACCTCTTTGCATCTTAAGCGTGTAATTGTTCCCAATGCATGAGTGAAATTCTTTATGCCCATAGTCAAGGTTCCCTATGACCCTTCTTCAGTCTGGCTTCTAGTCTTATCTCCTTCTACTCCCTGACATGCACACTATGTTCCAACCACATTGGAGGATGTACCTTTTCCCATGCATCCTCTGCACTTTCACACCTCTGGGCTCACATTGTTTCCTCTGCTTGGAATGTGGGCTCTACTCCCAGAAGCCATCCTTCCTTCAAGGCTTCATGAATCCTTTTCTAATCTCTCCAGATGGAATTTATCACCGTGTTTTCTAAAGCTGATCACATCTTGCCCACGAGTTAGAATCAGCCATAAAATTAGATATTAAGCTTTTTGTGAGCATATTTCTTTTGCCACATTCCTTATCTCCTAGCACAGGACCTCACAGCCTATTGGTATGGGTCAATGAGTAAATTAATTAATGAATAGATAAATGAACGAACCATGGCATGCTGAAGTCCATACCAAGATATAAATACTGAGATTCCTTTGGCAAGGGTGGCTGTGGTCCAGTCATTGAAGAGGGGACATATCTGTTATCCCTATATCCCAGAGGTCAAGATTCCTTCCTGGTCCCTCTTGTCCTCAATTCACAACCATCTCCCCATTCCACTGCAGGTGTCAGCTACTGATGAAGATGGGCCCCTAAATAGTGCCATTACCTACAGCCTGATAGGAGGGAACCAGCTCGGGCACTTTGCCATTGACCCCAAGAAGGGAGAGCTACAGGTGGCCAAGGCCTTGGATTGGGAACAGGTAAGTCATGTGGGAGGGGCCCAAGCTGAGCTCATCAAAGCAGATTATAGCCCTGCTACAGGTCCAGAGTATGAATTGTGGTCAACACCCCATCCTGACACTTCTCCAGACTTGCCCTCACTTGTTTTCTCAGTGGGGCCTCTATGGCGTGTGAGGCCAGAGGCAGGAGAGGGACTGATGACCCTTAACCTTCCCTCAGGCCAGCTTCTCACCATTGGCCAAGGATCATCAGATCATTATAACAAGTTATCATTTATCAAGCTCCTGCGCTGTGCCAGGAACTTTGCTAAGTGCTTTACATTCACTGTGCCATTTGGTCCTTAAAATAATCCAACAAGGTGGGTCCTGATATCATCCTCACAGAAGTCTGGTCACTTTCCCTAGGTTTCACAGCTAATAAATGGTTGACTTGGAAATTAAGTATTTCTGCCTAATTCCAGAACCTAAGTCCTAAAATGTCATGGTTGGGTAATGGAAGATGAACACAGGAAGTGTCTGTATCTAATTTTTCTGAAAACATTAATGATAAATCAGGGGGTGGAATTGAAGGGTCTCATTGCTAACTCTTCACTGGGCATCCCGCTATGTAGGTTTCTAGTTATTCCCTGAGGATCCGAGCCACAGACAACGGGCGGCCCCCACTGCATGAGGACACAGACATTGCCATCCAAGTGGTTGATGTCAATGACAACCCACCAAGATTCTTCCAGCTCAACTACAGCACCTCTGTTCAGGTATGCTTGACCTTCCAAAGGCATACGGAACCCACCCTCCCCTCACATCCCTCCTGGAGGAGAGTGCTCACCACTGGTATCAGTCTACCTGAACAATGGCTGTGACCTTGCACTGGTCTAGATTGACAAAGTCAGCAACTAACTCACAAGCAGGCAAAATGCATGAATGACAGCTCAGGGTCATTCTGGCCTGGGAGCAGCCAGAATGCTGAGGACACATCCCAGAAAAGGGGGTGCAGAAAACTGTGAGAGGAAGAACTGGGGCTCATTTTGCTCTTTGATTTCCTGTTACTCTTGGTCTAGGAGAATTGCCCCATCGGCAGCAAAGTCCTGCAGCTGATCCTGAGTGACCCAGACTCCCCAGAGAATGGCCCCCCCTACTCATTTCAAATCACCAAGGGGAATGACGGCTCTGCCTTCCGAGTGACCCCAGATGGATGGCTGGTGACCACCATATACCTGAGCAGGAGAGTCCAGGAATGGTATCAGCTTCAGATCGAGGTGAGAGGTGTGTTGGGCCGGTGGCGGTGATCATAGGGACAATAAATGTGCTGGCAAAAACACTACCCTGCTTTAATTATTAGAAAAAAACAAAAGTTCTTACTATGTGCCAAGCACTGGGCTAAGTACTAAACATGCGTAATTGCACTAAATCTTCACAACATGCTTTAGGGTAGGTGTTATTATAACCCCACTTTATAGATGTGATAACTGAGGTGCACAGAGGTTAACTGACTGGTTCAAAGTAATACTACTAGTAAGTGGCAGAGGTGGATTGCTCTGACCCAAAGACTCAAGCTCTTAATTTCTGCTCTTCTCTCAGGCAGAACACCCTCAACCTGGCTATCACTCCTTACGGTTGGTCAGGACAGCTCTCTGAACCTCAGGTCTTGTTAAAGACCTACCCCAGAGAATTGGTATGGGGTCAAATGAGAGAACATATATACGTGTATGGGATTTGGGTTTTATTGCTATGGGTTGAACGAGAATTACCCAGTGATAGTGGCCAAGATGGTGGTCAAACACTACTCTCTCATTTCATTCTCCCCAAATCCTTTTCCTAAATCTCAAGACTAGTGGACCCTGATATTCTGTGAACTTCTCTGGGTTCAGGATGATGTATTCATCCATTCAGCCAGACAACTAGTCATTCATTCATTCATTCATTCATTCATTCTTTCAACAAATATTTATTGAGCACTTATTATTAGCCAAACCCTATGCTAGCTTTTAGTGAATGGTTCCTGCCCTTGTGGGCTTTTGATTCTAACTGTGGAGGAAAACAATGAGTAGATGAAGAAAGAAAGTGATGAGAAGCTCCTAAGGCACAGGATGATACATATCCATAGGGTGGCTGCCCTCATGAAGAAGGGACATTTTGAGATGAGACCTGAGGAGCCAACTATGTGAAAAGTGGGCAGGAAAGTGTCACAGACAGGAAGGTCCTGCATTGGAAAAGACCTTGCAGTGACCTGAGATGTGTCAATGTGGTCAGACATTGTGAGCAATGGTGGGAATAGTCATTTTATGTTATGGCTCTCCCATAAAATGCCACCTTGTGCTCCTCAGCCCATCAGTGACCGGGTCCCTGCTTTTCTCTCTCTCATCTCAACTTCTGCTCTGCCCACTCCTCTGGCAATGGTGGCCCCTTGCTGTTTTGTTAAGCACACCACATTCTTTCCTACTGGAGAGTTGTTCCCTGTCTGTCACATCTTGTCCTCCCTTCTTCTCATCTTGTCAAGTTTTACCTCCTCTAAGAAGAAAGGCCTTCTCTCCCACCTGATCTAACTTAGGTCTTTCAATCTTCAGATGTCTCTGTCACTTCGCTATTTATTTCCTCAATAGTACTTTGCCCAAGGGTGACATCCTTTGGTTTATTTGGCAACTTACTTATTGCCTCTTTTCTCCTGATCACAGCAGAGGGTCTGGCCCGTAGAAGGCACTTAACAATTGCTCGCCTGAACCCTGAGCCCAATCACAGAGTAAAAGGGAATCCCAGAGAGAACCTCCTGTGGCTGATGGGGTCCATGAGAGATGCACACTGGGCTCGCTAAGAGACCTTTGATGACTCACTTAGACAATGAGAGAAGTTCAAGAGGAAGGAGGTGTATCTTGTGGCTGGAAGGGTTTAGGGAGAGTGATTCCCCACGGAGGCAGGCAGCCTGTTGGGGCCACAGTCCTAAGGTAATGCCTGCTTCCCTCGCCCACAGGTATCAGACAGTGGCATCCCGCCCCTTTCATCTTCCACATCTGTTAGCGTCCACGTCACGGAGCAGAGCCACTACCCACCCTCTGCCCTCCCACTGGAGATCTTCATCACCACCGGGGAGGAGGAGTTCCAGGGTGGCATGGTGGGCAAAATCCATGCCACAGACCGAGATCCACAGGACATGCTGACCTACAGCCTGGCAGAAGAGAAGACCCTGGGCAAGCGCTTCTCAGTGGGTGCGTCCGACGGTAAGATCATTGCTGCCCAGGGACTGCCTGAGGGTCGCTACACATTCAACGTCACAGTCAGCGACGGGACCTTCACCACCACTGCTGGGGTCCACATCCACGTGTGGCACGCGGGGCAGGTGGCTCTGCAGCAGAGCATGTGGATGGGCTTCCGCCAGGTCACCCCGGAGGAGCTGGTGAGTGACCACTGGAGGAACCTGCAGAGGTTCCTCAGCAACAAGCTGGACATCAAAAGAGCCAACATCCACCTGGCCAGCCTTCAGCCTGCAGAGGCCACAGCTGGGGTGGATGTGCTTCTGGTCTTCGAGGGGCATTCTGGTACCTTCCACAAGCTGCAGGAGCTGGCAACCGTCATCGCTCACTCAGCCAAGGAAATGGAGCACTCGGTGGGAATTCAGATGAGGTCAGCCCTGCCTGTGGTGCCCTGCCAGGGGCCAAGCTGCCAGCGTCAAATCTGCCAAGAGACAGTGCACCTGGAGCCCAGGGTGGGGCCCACGTACAGCACAGCCAGGCTCAGCATCCTAACCCCACGGCACCGCCTGGAGGGGAACTGCGCCTGCAACGGTAAGGAATGGGCCTCCCCCAGGGCAGTCAACACTGCGGGCTCCATCGGCCTGACTCTCGGGATGGAGATCCCAGGGAGGGTCTGTGGGATACTGAGAGGGAAGTTTTAGGTGAAAGACCAGGGACTCCTAGAAGGCAGGTGTGGCCTCACAAACTCTAGTCACAGGATAGCATCCTATTCCTGGTCACTTGTTGGAATTTTGAAAACAATGATAATACAAGAGGCAGTTTAGCATCATGGTTAAACGCATAGACTCTGGTATCAAGCTTTCTGGGTTCGAATCTCAGCTCTGCCACTTGCTGGCCACATGACCTCAGGAACATTACTTAATTTCTCTGTGCCTTAGGGGTGTTGTAGAAATAAAATAGCAAGTATTTGCTTAGAAAAGCACCTGATACGGAAAGTGGTCCATAAACAACAGTTCCTAATACTACTACTATTATTACCGTAGCCTGCTGGTTACAACATCAAGGTTTAGACTAGATGGCTCAGGTTCAAGCCCCAGCTCTGTCACTTACTAGCTGTGTAACCTTGGGGATTTATTAAAATCCTCTGGGCTTTAGTTTCCCATCCATAAAATAATGAAAATTATGCCTCCTTGAGTTGGTTTGGGGAGTAAATTACTTATGAAGATAAAAGCACTTAAACCTTGGTGGCCCATTATGAGCACCCCATGAGTGGCAGCTGTCATTCAGTATAGCAGCTGTTGCTATGAGAACTCTGCTATGTGCCAGGCTCTGTGTAGGTTACCCAAACTCAGTATTACCACAAGCATATGAAGCAGGGTCATAGCTCCATCTATATTTGGAACTGAAGAATGAGGATTATATTATACTGGAGGCCGATGCACAAAATTTGTGCAAGAGTAGGCTTTCCTTCCCCTGGCTGCCAGCACTGGCTTCCCTCTGGCACCTGGGACCCGGCTTCCCTCACAGCCCTGGCTTTGTCCTGAAGGATGTCCAGCCTAATTAGCATATTATGCTTTTATTATTATAGATTGGTTTGTCTGAAACTGTAGCCTCTAACAGACTGGTTATTCATATACCTGGGCATCCCACTCTAAAGCCTGAGCTTTTTGCCCATCTCTTTATGATCTCAGTTTTCTGACTGGCTTCACCCAGCGCCATGACATTAAGACCAATACACGCAAGCATTGGCAGAAAGAGAATGGCCTTGCCCCACCTCACCATCGCCCTCTGCCTGGCATGGCCTACCTTCCTGGTTTGAACTAGGGAATTCTTTCTCAGATTTGTGGACTTTCTCTGGGCCCACTGGATTTAGGTTAGGTGAGCTATTCTCAGGGTGAGGGGTTCCTTTCTATATCCTTTGCCCCAGAGTGGATTGCAGGGAAAATGATGGCTGAAGCTTCTCTCTTGACCATCTGGCATCAGACAGCAGAGGTTCAAAAAGTTAAGATTGTGCAAATTTATCCAGGGAGTGTATTTTTAAAGAGACCTGCTCCTGGTGTCACCTCCAGACTTTTATTTAGAAAGCCTTGGGTAAGGCCTGGCATTGGCATTTTCTGTGGACTTTTTTGGGGGGTCACTGTTGTTGTTTCTCATTGCATTGACATTTTTAACCTGCACCTCAGTCGATGCTGAAGCCAGTGGTCCAAGGACTACACTTTAAGAAATCTAGATGGGCTGGCTCACACATCACCAGAATCGCTTGGACAGAAGTTTCGGGTGATTTTTTTTTTTAACCTTATGGGACATACAGAAAGACCCTGTGTCATAAATGTACAGCTCAGCAAGTTTTCACAGGCCAAATACACCAGTGTAACCAAAACCTAGATCCAGAGTCAGAACACAACCAGCACAGAAACCTCCCCTGGCTCCTCTTCCAGTTGCTACAGCCATTCTGGGGAGAGATTGAAAATGCAGGCACCCGTGTGCCAGCAGAACCACTGAGCCGTACTCTCCGCGGGGAGAGCCTGGTATTCCGTATCTTAAAGGACTCCAGTTGAGGCTGATATTCAGCCAGGTTTGGGAATTCCTGACCTAGATTACCTTCAATAACCCAGCCAATAATGAGCTACCACAATGGAATTGCCAACATCAGAGAGGATTTTGACCTACACTATGACGGCCTCTTAGGATTTTGTAATCCCGCATGCCTCAGGCTTTTGGGTTCTTCCTTTCCCTTTTGGCCTTGTTCCCCTCTTCAACAACTCCTCTTCCCTAGGTCTCGGGGTCTGTACCACTAACCCCTCTCCCTGACAACGATAAGCCTATTCACAGGGAATTGATATCTGAACTCAGTTCTGGGGAGGGTGGAGTTTAAAGAGTCTCGGGAGGGCAGTGCTTAAGATTGCACAGCATTTCCCAAAGGGGGTTCCACAGAATGCAGTTTCCAAGGACTATGGGTAGATGGTCCACATAAGAGGGTCCCATGGCCAAATGAGCTTGAGAAATCAAATGTGGGTGAAAGCTCAGACTCCTTGTGCAACTGCCCAGAGTTTGAAGTAATGCAGAAGTTTTAGCCACACAATCTATTACTACCTTTATCAGTGTCTCCTGGCCTCTCAGTGGCATTTCATTTGGGAAGTGCCTACCCAAATGGTTGCACTCCTAATGAGGGAGATCTGTTGAGGCAGAAAAGAAACAAAAAAACAAAACAAAACAAAACAATAAAACACCATATGGTGTTCCTGAAATCACACAGATATGCAAAGTCCTCTCCAAGTCTAATTCCTTCTTCCCCAAGTGACATAGAAATGACACAGAAACTATGTAGAATAGACATTTTTTATTTCCACACACTTGATTATATTTCCGCCTTGATTCCTGCTTTGTTAATGGTTTGAGCTCACAGTTTCTGACCAGGCTGATTCCTGGGGCCAACGGAGGGTATGCAGGGTGATGGCCCTTGTTTTGCTGTGTGACCCAGGACAAGTAACCCCCAGCCTCATTTCTCCGTCTATTAAATGAGCAATGACTCTGCTGGCTGCCCAAGGGTTGAACGAGACAATCAGTGCCAGGGCTCCATGGGGACCATTTTACATGGAGGTGACACCTCTGGTTGCTTCACAGGTACTGCTGCAAGGTTCAGTGGTCAGAGCTTTGGGCGGTACACTCTCCCAGAGGCTCAGAACTGGCACATCCGTTTCCGTTTGAAAACACTCCAGTCACAGGCCATTCTCCTGTTCAGCAATGGGACAGTGTATGTCTCCCTGAAGGTAAGGCACTGATGTCATGGGAATGTGCCATGCTGGGAGGTGGGGGCAGCATGAGCATGGCCAAGAAGGCTAATTTCTGCAAAGAAATCCCTGACTATTGGGTCAGGACGTGAGACTTTCCAGTCATGATGGCCAAAGCCACCCCACATAGATATATAATATGTCCAAGTACAACAACAGAGGTCGGGCTGTTCTAGGGGTTAACAGAGAGTCTCTGGAGATAGAAAGAGAGATGGGTGTGGCCACCTGGCCCTGGTGCTTTTAGCACTTTTGCTGAGTAATAGAACAGTGTTTACCACTGGGGCGCTCAAGATGACAAACACAGATTACATTACATGGAAGAAAATAAGTTTCCTTGCTAATGGCCTTTCAGTCCTTCTGCTTATGTCATCTAGAAAGTCTCGGTGTACCTTCCTGATTTTAACACCTCTAGCACACATTTCAGTCTCCCACTCTGACAAAGAGAACCAGACTTGGGTTAGTTAGAATTTAATTCATCTAATAAATATTGACTGAGCATCTGCTATGTGACAGGCTCTGTTCTAGGTGTTTGGGTCTTATCAGCGAATAAGATTAAGAAAAAACAAAACCCTTAGAACTTTCATCCTACAGGGCAGACTGACAATAATCATAATATCTCAGAAAATTATAGATTTTGCCCAAATGTGATAAGTGCTTTGGGTTAAAGGAGGGGGGAGAAGGTGAAGGGAAATCGGGAGTACGGAGAGTTGCAATTTTAAATAAAGTGGTTAGGAAAGGTTTCATTGAGGTAGTAATTGAACAATAATTTGAAGGGGGTGAGGGAGTTAGCTTAGACAGCTGGGGGAACAGCATTCTAGGTCGAAAGAATAGTAATTGGCAGGAGATTCCTTACATGCTTAAGGCACAAGCCAGAGGTCTGTACAGCTTGACAGAAGTGAGCAAAAAGGACAGTAGTAGTAGGAGTTGAGGTCAGCAATGTAATGAAATGGGGGCAGATTTATATAGGTTGCACAGGCCATTTAAGGACTTTGGCTTTTATTCTGAGCAAAATGGAGGGCCTCGGAAGCTTTTGAGCAGAGAATTAACACGTGTAGAAAGGATCCTCATGGCTACTCTGCTAAGAATAGACCTTGGAAGGACAAGGCCAGAAGCAGAGAGACCCAGACAAAGAAGTAGTAATTCAGGTGAGAGATGACTGTGGTTTAGATCAGGGCAATGACAGTGGAACTGGGAAGAAGAGGTCAGATTCTGGATAGATTCTGAAGGTAAAGCCAATAGGATTTCTAGATGAATTGAATAAGCGCTGAGAGAAGAAGCAAGGAGTAAGATTTTGTCCTGAGCAACTAGAAGGGATAGAGTTGCCACCAACAGACCCAGGTAAGAATATTGGTAAAGCAGGTTTGGGGGGGAAGATCCAGAGTTCAGTTTTGGACGTGTAAGTTTGAAATGCCTATTAGACTTCCAAGCAGAGCTGCATAAACAAATCTAGTGTTTGTGAGAAAGGTCTGGGCTGGAGATGAAGGTCACTAAGGAGTATAGATTAAAAAGAGAGTAGACAAAGACACTCTAACAGTGAGATGTAGGGGGAAGAGGAGGATCCAACAAAGGAGACTGAAAAGGAGCAACCAATGATGGTGAAGGAAAACAAGACAGTACTATATCCAGGAAACCAAATGAAGACGGAAACCAAATCAAGAAGGAAGGAGTGAGTGATCAGCTGGGTGATATGCTACTGAGAGGTCAGCTAAGATGGGAAGTGATACTAATCACTGGATTTGGCAACACAGAGGTCACTGAATACCCTGACACCAGTAGTTTCAGTGTTGTCATGGGTGAGGGTGGAATTTTGCTGCAAAAGAGAAGCAAAGAAAAAAAAGATAATTGATAAGAGAAATGGGTTCAAGCCAACTTTAAAAAAAATATATTAGAGTAATGATGTTTGCATGACAAATGGGATGATCCAGCAGAGAATTAACAAAGATCTAGAAAAAAGGAAGGAAAGTCAGTGATATCTTGCCCTTGAAGAAATGAGGGGGAAGATCTAGTACATGAATGGAGAGATTAGTTTTCACCAAAGTGTATCCATGTGATTACGAGTGTCTTCAAGTCCCCATCTGGTTTGTAGAATAAGAATTGGGGGGATGGGGGAGAATTAGGGATCTGAGGACAGAGAAGTTGTGAAAATAGGCACATGGGAGAGTAAATGAACTAAGGAAGATAGTTCAACTGTTGAACAGCATGAAGGGCTTATTGGAGACTCATGGTCGTGAAATTAAAAGGAGACCAACAAGTAAGCCTATGTTTCTCTCCAGCCAAATTCAGCTCCATGATGATCATATAGAATAAGAGAATAGTTGAGTTTTACCTATTTGTGGGTTTGCTAGTCAATTTCTACAAAGTAAGAGATGGACAGGACAGCTGGATGAGGAGAGGAAGGATGGCTTTACTGAGATGACAGAGACAGTGAAAAGATGGTGGGAGCAATGGATTTGTGGTCCGAGGTAAAGTCAAAGGAGTGATTTAAGGACATTGTTTTGAGTTGTACTTATTTTGTCATTCTCTTTTTCTATTTGCTGTATATAAGTTTCCTTTTTAAGTAATGGTATAGGCCAGTGGTCAGCAAACTGTGGCTTGTGAGCCACACGCAGCTTGAGAGCCGCGGTTTGCCGCTCTGTTGACTAATGCATTTGCTGGTATAGGCAGGGTTGAATCAGGGCAAAACTCAGGAAGGTTGTGTATAAATAGCTAACTCCTGAAAACATTGGGTTGTATCTTTACATTTCACCCAGAAGAAGCGCTACCTACCCTACAGTGACCAGAAAAAGACCCACTTCTTAGGATGAGGTGAACTATAATAAAATGTTTTAATCCAGTGGGATTTCAGATTTTTTGATTTGGGGGTCTTTCACTCTTTTAAAAATAACTGAAGATCCTAAGGAAGTTTTGTTTATATGAGTTATATATAGCTATCAATGTTTCCAGTATTAGAAATTAAAACTGACAAATGTTGAAGTATTTGTTAATTCATTTAAAACTAAGGAAGTCACTGCATGTTCACATAAAAACCATACATTTAAAGAATAATTATATTTTCCAAAAATAAAAAGGAGCAGTGTTTTACAAATCTCTCTTCTGTCTGGTTTAATAGAAGACAGCTGGCTTTTCATATTTACTTCTGCCTTCATCTGTTGTGATAGCACATGTCAGAAATCTTCATTGTATATTTGTGAGAGAGAAAAAAGGCAAATAATGCCTTAGGATTCTTACGAAAAGTAGTTTCCATTGCAGATCTCCTAAATAGATCTTGGAGAAACTTCAAGAACTGCTGACCTGTTGCCTAAGGCAGTGGGAGTGGGAGGGGGTTTTGGTGTCCTTGAAGGCCAAAGCTCAGGAATGCAGAACACTGGAGAGGCCTGTGAACAAGAATGCAAAGACAGAAGGCATCTCTGGGCCTCAGTTCCCTCATCTGTGAAATGGAGATGTTGTCCCTGCCCAGGCCATCCCATGGAGTTCAGTGAGGGAACAATAAAACCAGAGACAGAAGAGCAGTTTGAAGGTTTTTATTCTCTACAAACACAAAACTAAAACTGCCTTAAAAATCACCAGACAGCCCTGGCTGGTTTGGCTCAGTGGATAGAGCATCAGCCTGCAGACTGAAGGGTCCCAGGTTCGATTCCAGCCAGAGGCATATGCCTGGATTGCAGGCTTGATCCCCAGTGGGGGGTGTGCAGGAGGCAGCCAATCAGTGATTCTCTCTCATCATTGATGTTTCTATCTCTCTATTCCTCTCCCTTCTTCTCTAAACTAAAAAAATATATAAATATATAAAAATCATCAGACACTACCCCTCCCACCCATGAAAATATGACCAGCATGCTTTGCCCTGGCAGCCTGTTGCAGGGCTTTCTATAAGCACTCCTTGGCTTTGCTGATGACCATCTGGGTTTTCTTTGCAGCTGGTCCATGGAGTGCTCCAGCTGGAGTACAGTTGCCCACGTGGTTTCAATGGAACGCTTTCCTCCTGGCCCCACGTGAATGACGGGAAGTGGCACTCAGTTCTGGTGAAGGAGACAGACACTTCCACTCGGCTGTTGGTTGACAGCTCAGGCAACGGCTCTCTTGTGCTCCCGGAGAACTGCTGGGGCCTGAGGCCCAAAAGAGACCTTTTCCTAGGTGGCTTTGTCCTCTCTCACTCTCCCCCGAACGTCTCCCAGGGCTTTGAAGGCTGCCTAGATGAGGTCATGATCAATGGACAGGCACTGGAGCTGATGGCCCATGGCAAGAAGGTGGCAGGCTTGCTGGAGAGCCAGGCCCTCACCCAGTGCTGCGCCCACAGCCAAGACTGCAGCCAGAACCCGTGTCTCAACGGCGGGAGGTGCTCACAGGCCCACGGGACAGGTAAGCACTTTATATTTTCTGGCTTATTCACCAACAGTTAAAACAGGTATTTTCACTAACTGTTTGCTGATGGAGTAGCTAAGGCCCATGAAGACACAATATCCTGTTCTAACACACCCACCTATTCAGTAGCAGGGACACAGCTGCAGATCTGAGCACTTGCTTCACTTTTTTGCTTAGAGCCTTGCAATATCTCCCCCCTGCTGTTCAATAGAGTCCCAATTCCTAATTCCCGCATATGGCTCATACCTCCCATGCTCTGCCCCCTCCCACCTCCTGGCCATGCAGCTCCCACTCCCCCCTCTTTCAGCAGGTTGCCCACCCAAGCATCATTTTAATGGGACTTACCACACTCTTTACTCTAAGTCTTTACACACATTCTCTTCTGCCTGAAACACCTCTGCTTTGTCCTTCTATCTTTCTGCCTGGCTAATCTTTACTCATTCTTCAGGTCTCAAATGAAATAGTGTCTGCTCTGCAAAACCTCCCCCAATACGTCCCTTCAATAAACTCATTTTTATGATAATTACTATTAGTATTAATCCCAATTTTGCCACTTACTGGCTGTGTGACCATACATTCTCTGTGCCTCATCTCCTCACCTGCCACCCACTTGTACCTTCTTCCCCTCATGAGGAGGATAACAGAAACCAATATTGGAGTTGTCGTGAGGATCAAATAAGCTCTTCCATGAAGATTCTTACTTAGAATAAGTGTTGCCTGGGTAAATGAGGAGGATATACAGTATTCTTGAGATGCCCACTTTCTGCAGGACTGTAAGCTGTTTGAGGGCCAGGATCAAGTCTCCTTGACCAGCAGGGCTTCAGTAATCAAGATGGTGTTTGGCCCTCAATAAATAAATGTGCACACAGGTGCCTGTAGACATGCTGAGGCCTCCCCTCGCCCAGACGGCCTCTCCGCCTGGCGGCCTGACTGCCTGGCCAGTGCACTCTCTCACCTCCCTGCTCTTCCTCCCAGGCTATTTCTGTGAGTGTCCCCCACAGTTCTCTGGGAAACACTGTGAACAGAGAAAGGAGAACAGAAACTGCAGCTCCTCCCCTGGAGCCTACCCTCACACGGGAGACAGGTAAGTACGGGAGCGGCACCTGCCATTGGCTCCTCACCCTGGATTTGGCACCATTAGGGAATGAGCTCTGTTCTCTGAACTCCAGGGAGGCTGATGGGAGGCAAGGGGCTGAGTGCTCCAGGACCTAGCTTCTCCCTCCAATCACCTGCAACAGAGCCTCTGGGAGAGGGAGGTACTTGTTGATATTTCCCAAGCCCTGTTCTGAACCCGCTGAATAAGACTCCCCAGGCTGAGACCCAGGAACCTGCACTTCTAACCAGCTCCTCGGGCGGCTCTGATATCTGATAAAGTTTGAAAATACACTGAGTGGCCAGGTTATTATGATCTCTGAACCCATAATGATCTGGCCACTCAGTGTATATCTTATATAATAAAAGGCTAATATGCAAACTGTCCCCTCGACCAGGAGTTGAATCAGCAGGCAGATAGGCTGGCCAACCGCCCATGAGCCCTCCCCCTGGCCAGGCTGGCCAAACCCCACCCATGCATGAATTCATGCACCTGGCCTCACACTCACACACACACACACACACACACACACACACACTGAGTGACCAGATTATTATGTGTTCAGAGATGGAGAGAGAGAGAGAGAGAGAAAGAAAGAGAGAGATTGCTGACAGAGAAACATTGATTGACTGGCTGCCTCTGCACAGACCCACAGGTAACTGAGCCTTGCAACCAGGTATGTGTTCAGACTGGGAATTGAACCAGCAACCTCTTGGTGTATGGGTCAACACTCAACCACTGAGTAACACTGGCCAGGCTCTTCTCTTTTTTTGGTGGAAAATTGGAGAGGATAGGCTTAAATGCAGGGGTCTCCATCCATTGATCTTTGTAAGAGGGGAGAGGGAAAGGGCAGAAGAGTGGCTCAGCCCCTTCCTACTTTTCTGTCTCTACAGGTGTGAACAGAAGGTGAGGGCCTGCCCAGGAGGAGAATGCCTAGTCACCCCTGAGATCAAAAAGGGGGACTGGGGGCAGCAGGAGCTTCTGATCATCGCAGGGGGCCTATTGGTCATTATTGCTAGCTCCCTTGGGCTTCTCTTCTACTGCCGCCGTTGCAAGTCTCACAAGCCCGTGGCCATGGAAGACCCAGACCTTCTGGCCAGGAGTGTTGGTGTTGACACCCAAGCCATGCCTGACATCGAGCTCAACCCCCTGAGCACCAACTCCTGCAACAACTTGAACCAACTAGAGCCCAGCAAGACCTCAGGTCCAAATGAATTCATCACTTTTGGACCCAGCTCTAAGCAGCAGCCAATAGTCTGCAGCGTGCCTCCCAGACTCCCACCAGCTACAGTCCCTCCCCGCTCTGACAACGAGTCCATCATTAAGAGGACCTGGTCAGGCGAGGAGATGGGTCAGTATAGCCAGAGCCTTTAGCTTTGGGGACTGGTGGAATGGAGGAGTAGACCTAAGCACTTCACTACCTCAGGCAGAGGGGTTTTGGCCACCATTCAGTCCATGCTCTAGGAATGTGGGGTGTTCAAGGTCACAGTGAACTAATGGACGGGAACAGAAGCCAGGTCTCTGGAGTCAGAGCCCATGGCTCATTCAGCTGCATCATGATCCACTCCTCTAAATTCTAAGATACTCCATAGGCTCGATGTCCATGGCAGAAACCTATAGACTCCGGAAAGGAGGGGGTGGGATCCCTGGGTGAAAGCGGGCTTCTGCACATCTGTACTCTTCTGGGAAGCAAAAGAGAAGCAGTAGTTCAACCTTCTGATTGCCTAATCTTAGGCCAGACCTAGCTGGCTTTGGGGCACCATCTTTACCACTTTCTTATTTTTTACTCAAAAGGAGGTGAATATGTAAGCACTTTCTATTTCCTGGCTTACTCATCAATAGTTAAAACAGGTATTTTCACTGGCTTTTTGCCAGTTGAGTAGCTAGGGTCCATAAAGGTACAGTTCTAATTCACACAACTATTCAGTAGCAGGGACACAGCTAGGACCAAAGACACCTGGTCTCCGATCTTCCAAGATACATCTCATGTGTCTGTTTCCTTCAATTAAGGAGACAAAACCCACCAATAAGACTTGGGAGGGAGCTGCGGCCTTTAGCACTGGGGGTGGGCTGCATGGAGCCATCCATATTCTTCCCTTTTACATTGACCCTTTGATCAGTGGCACAGATTTGCAAAATGGGCAGCTTTGGGTTAAGCCTCTGGCCTTAAACTTGGCCCCATTGGATTCTAGATATCAACCTCAGCTGCAAGAGACAACATGTAGATGGGCCACATATCCACAGACTCCTTGGGCTGTCTTCACCATATGCTAAGTAGTAGCTGTCAGGCCAGCTGGAAACTTCACCAGGGAAACTCACTCTCTCTTACTGTTCTCTTACAGTGTATCCAGGTGGAGCCACGGTCTGGCCCCCTACTTACTCCAGGAAGGAACACTGGGAATACTCCAACTCTGAAGTGACCCCGGGCCCTCTGCCACCATCACCACAGCACCACCAGAACCCAGCTGTGATGCAGGAGCCCAATGGCCTCTATGGGGGTTTCCCCTTCCCACTGGAGCTGGAAAACAAGCGGGCACCCCTCCCACCCCGCTATAGCAACCAGAACCTGGAAGATCTGATGCCCCCGCGGCCCCCCAGTCCTCGGGAGCGCCTGCTGGACCCCTGTCTCAATGAGTACACAGCCATCAGTTACTACCATTCGCAGCTCCGGCAGGGAGGGGGAGGGCCCTGCCTGGCAGAAGGGGGCTACAAGGGGGTGAGGATGCGCCTCAGCCGCGCCGGGCCCTCTTACGCCGACTGCGAGGTGGTGGGTGGGATTCCCGCAGGCCGGGGCCGGCCCGAGGCGCCCCCCAACTATGAGGGCTCTGACATGGTAGAGAGTGATTATGGGAGCTGTGAGGAGGTCATGTTCTAGCTGTCCTCAGAGGAAGGCAGGCGGGAGGCCAAGGACTTGGCACCTTCTTCCTGTTTATAGAGAGTGAGTACAGTGTGGCTGGGGAAGTGGGAAGGAAGCCCCCATACCCATTCCAGGCTGCCGTACATTGAAATGTGCTCTTCCAGACCCCCAGCTAGTCCCTGAGGATGGAGGGAAGCTGAGGGTAGGACTCCAAAAGCAGCACGAGGGCCCCAGCAGAAAGGGGATGCACAGGACGGCTATGCTGGAGAACGAGGAGAAGCCTCCTGAGATGGGCAAGAGGCAGTCAGTCTCTGATCTGCCGCCTCTCAGGGCCCAGGGAAGCAGGGTCTGAACTACAGGGTCAGCCCTGTTGGGGCACCTCCTTACACCTGCCCACAGCTCCGTTCTGGAGGCAGAGGCAGGCTGATGCCCCACAGGCTACCACGACACCCACGAGAGAGACAAGGTGCCAGGGTCCTGGAGGGCCACAGGGTGTCCTAGGGGCTGACAGGTGAGCAGCAGGCGAGCAGTTACCAAAAGTCACCTAGGCACCCTGCCTCATGCATACGTCCATTGCAGCATCTGCTCCGTGCCAGGTGCTGTGCGAGGCATCGGGGATAAGATGGTGAACAAGGGCAACAAGGGTCGCCGAGGAGCATCACTTTGGCCTCAGTCTCCTGGAGGTCCCACTCCTCCTTTAATCCAGATTCCAACTAGGCCATTTGCTCCACCTCTTTAAGTCACGTGACTTTCTACCAGCCGTGGCCAGCCGGGATTCCCCGCAGCCCTGGACCTTCTTTGTTAAAGAATTCAGACCTCATGGAACTCTGGGTTCTACATCCCAAGTTTCTCAAGCACTTTGGGCCAAAGGCAGGAAGACACCATTCATCATTTTAAAACATGTTAGGCACTTTTCTACCTTGCTGTCTGGATGAGGGATTTTTCTTCCATAGACACAAGGAACTCAGAATGTCCATTCAGGGGAGGGTGGAGGCAGGGAGCCAGAAAGTAGGACACCCTGCCCTTGTCCCGCCATCTCAGAAGCCTGCCAATCTAAGTGTTACCTGCAGTGACTCAACCCTATGCATGGAGGGTCAATGTGGGCACGTGTCTACACATGTGGGCACTCATGTATAGTACGTTTGTACACATGTGTAGAGTGTATGTAGCCAGGAGTGGCAGCAACCAGAGTGTTCTGGTGACCTTGCTATTCCACCCATCCCCCATCCCTTTCTCGGGTCCACTACTTTTTCACGTGTTGTTTCTGGAGACAAAAGTCAAAAGGAAGAGCAACAAAGACTCTCACCCTCAGAGTTGCTGCTTACAGCGAGACAGAGGCTGTGTGGGTGAGGGCGTATTTGTGTGAGTGGTTCGCGACTGTGTGTGTGACTGTGAGTGTGAATGACGGTATGCATGGCCTTTTTTTTTTTTTAACAATAAAGTATCTTTTTTACTGTTATTTTCTGTGTCACAAGATCTATAGATGCTTCCAAGCTGAGCTTCACAGAATTTGGGAGCTGGAAGGGACCCTAGAAGTCATCAAACACCGTGATCCTCAAATCTAGCAAAATGGCCAAAATAAAGATCCCTGAGCCCTACCACAGACCTGCAAAATTAGAACCTCTGGGGATGGGGCCCAGGACAATACCTGGGGGGGGGGGGGGGGGGTGGCTCCAATGCTGAATCAATGTTCCACAGCGGACAAGTTCACTAACCAGCAGGGCTTCAGGACTGCCGACCCAGCTGGCATGTCTGCACCACATGGCACTGGTTGGGGAGAGGGGCTTACTGTCCTAGGTCTTGGGAAGCTAGGCACGGCCTGTCCCTCCTTTTCCTCCAGCTGAGTCAGCCTGTGGCCACTGAGGCCCACTGAACGTGAATGTCACCAGGTGACCGTGGTCCACACAAGCCTTGCAGGTAACACTGAGGAGACTGGAAAGCCCAGTCCCTGTCCTCTGGCTCCCTCTGCAGACTGTGGCTCTGGGGTCAGACAGGCTCAGTTCCAAACCTGTTCTGCCACATACTAACGGGCAGGTATGACTTGCCTCTCGTTTTTCAGTAAAACTAAGATAGTAAATAATAGTATACTGAGGAATAAAAGTAAAAAGCTTATAGCTGCATAAACAATAAATGGTGATTATTATGCTAAGATACAATACCAAGTAGTATACAGGTAGAAGCAACTTCTCAGAACTGTGCAGAAAATCACAAATAATCTAGTCCAGTGTTGCCTAAACTGTTGTGCTTACCACTTTGATGATTTTTGCCCTGATAGAATACTACCAGTACTATTATTTACTTAATATTTTTCTTTTAGATTTAGATCTTTACATTTTTTACTCACTTTAAAACGATAATACCCATAAGCTAAAGGATTTGAAAGTTACTATTTCTACTAGCACACATGAAAATACAGAACTATTCAGATTTTTTAAAAGATGATTATTCAGGGAGCCCCTAAATCATCTTTGGGAAACACTGATCTCGTCCATCTCCATTCCCAATATTCCTCTTCCCACGGCTCACAGAGGAGGAGGTGCTTGTCCGAGATCTTACACAGAACTTTACAGGGATGAGACCCACATTCAGGTCCAACACCCAACCCAGAAACTTCCCTACAAATCACTCGCTCAGCCTCTGCCCACCCAACCCACCTCTCCATGAACCAGGCCCCTCTTTCTCGTTAGCCTCTGGAGCTTGCACCTTCATGGGTAAGCCACCAGAGGGCTCTCTAAGATTGAGACCTAGCCCAGCAAATTGTGGAAGACCCAAAAGATTTTCAGGGAAATCCTCTTAGGCCACTGGGTTCCAAACACCCTGAGAATGACAGTGTATAACAATGGCAGAGAAAAACAGAAGTCAGGTCTCCTGACTTCCAGGCTGGGTGATTTTCTAGTTCACCATGTTCATCCTCACTACCACCCCTGACAGACACTGGCAGTGCAAGTACTTGGCACATCTCATCTTATTTAATCCTCACAAACAAAACAAACAAACAAACAAACAAAAAAACACCATGAGATAAGTACTGTCATCTCCATTTTACAGGTGGAGGTGCAGAGCACACAGAAATTCAATAGCTTATAACTTATGTTGGTAACTTAAAGTGAGGCCACCCAGTGGATGAGAACAGTGCCAGGATTCAATTCAGGGCTGCCTGACTCCAGACCCATGCCTCACATTTGGGTTCATAAAACAAATGACAACTACAGGGATTGAGGAATAGAAACAAGAAGGACTGAGAAGGCTTAGTCCAATGATCCAACTGAGTGCAGAGGCCAAGAACGTCACTGTAATTCTAGGTGATATTAACCAGAGTGTCTGGATTTGGGAAGGTGGAGTCTGCTCAAACCTGGGGTTCAACCCCAGGCCACTCCTATAATTCTGGTTCAGTTCAGAGGCTGGACCTTAAAGGGTGGCCAGGAAGATGTAGGGGTGGGGGCAGGACTTATAACCAAGACCTGTGAGGAGGGCAGCTGGAATTCACCAGGACAGCAAAGAGATATAAGACTGCTCCTCCAGGTGATAGTGGAGTGAGGGTGGGACAGCACAACAGTGCCATCACATAGTGTTTCTCAAGGCTTTGTACAGAAGGCAAATATATCTTCCAGAAATCAGAGCAGTGCTGGTGAGGTCACAGTGGGGAGGCTGAAGCCATCGCTAGAACCTAAAAAAATGAGTATCTGGGGCACAAGAAGGGCAGAGACAAGGCCCTGGAGAAGTGTTATACTTAATAGTGTTCCTTGAGGGCTCTGCTTTTTTAATAAATCTAATTCAGTGGCCAACAAAGATCAGTTTTCAGATCCTCTAAGGGTCAGTGAGAAGGTCTTGTTTTTCTTCTTAAATGTGACAAGCAGCAAAGGAAAGTCATCTCTTCCACTGTCTTGAAATCAGTCCCCCAAATTCAAGAAAATTGGATGATACCTCTCATATCAGTCAGGGTTCTTGAGAGAAACAGAGCCAGGTACTTGAATGTGGAAGGGGGGGGGGGGGGGCGGATAGGATTCCAAGGAATTGACTTACGTGATTGTTAGAATCCTAAGTAAAAAATTCATAGGGTAGGCTAGCAAGCTGGAAACTCTTGGGCAAAAACTGATGCTATAGTCTTGAAGCCAATTTCTTCTACCTCAGTTTTGCTCTAAATGTCCTTCAACTGATTAAAGGAGGCGGCCCACCCACATTTTGAGGATAATCTCTTTTCTTTAAAGGTTACTGATTGTAGATTTTAGCCACATCTACAAAATACCTTCACAGAAACACCTAGGTAAGTGTTTGAATAACTGCATTATTCAACACTATAGCCTAGCCACACTGAATCATAAAACTAAAACCCCTGGTATGTGTGATCCTCTGATAGGCACAGGAGTGTTGAGAATTCCTACTCAAGTTTTCAGGAGAAGCAGGAGCAGATAGGAAGGGCAGGACTGTCTAACATCATGGTTGGCAAACTGCAGCTCGCAAGCCACATGTGGATCTTTGGCACCCCCGAGTGTGGCTCTTCCATAAAATACCACAGCCTGGGCGAGTCTATTTTGAAGAAGTGGTGCTAGAAGTTGAAGTTTAAAAAATTTGGCTCTCAAAAGAAATTTCAATCGTTGTACTATTGATATTTGGCTCTGTTGACTAATGAGTTTGCCGACCACTGGTCTAACAGAAAAATCACTTCCTGGCCCTTTTTTGGGAAACTCTAAATTCCATAGATGGTTTTATTGTTCACACTTCTCCCCAGATGAGCTCCATGAAATACACCAGAAACATTTTTTTAAAATATATATTTTATTGATTTTTTTACAGAGAAGAAGAGGGATAGAGTGTTAGAAACATCAATGAGAGAGAATCATCGATCAGCTGCCTCCTGCACACACACACTCCCCTCCCCACTGGGGATGTGCCTGCAACCAAGGTACATGCCCTTGACCGGAATCGAACCCGGGACTTTTCAGTCCGCAGGCAGTCGCTCCATCCAGTGAGCCAAACCGGTTTCAGCTACACCAGAAACATTTTGACCTAGGATCAAGTAAAGGAATCTGAGTGACTTTCTTTTTTTTTAAGTGAAAACAAAGACACAGACTACAACCTTCAAAAATAAAAAATAAAATTCATTTATTGAACAGGAAAAGTTTAACACATGATCCGTATGCAGAACCCAAAGCAATATCTTCTATTAGCTCCTGCATGATCCTCATCTCTACACATACCATGTGGCAACATACATTCATGTAGACACACAACATACACAGTACTGTGTGGTTATTAAGATCTGCTGGACAGTAGTTTTCATACTCCTCTTATTCACACATTCACTGACACATTTGACAATAGTCACATATTTTTATCATTCACTAAAATAAAATAGCTTCCCCAGTATCACCTTGATTTAAATAAAAGAGCAAGGCACCCTCCACCCTTACCCCCCCTCTGCCCCCCCACACTCTGATAACCTGGTATCAGCACCATTTATGTCCCCTGGCCAGGGAATGACCCAGTGGTATACAAAGAACAGGGAAGAAATGCAACAAACTGATGCTGTCAGAGCAAACAGCCTTGCAGCCAGCAAGGCCAATTGCCTAAAAGTATCGACCATGATTTCAAAGACAAACCACGCCGTCTCCTCTTCCCCTAATAGTCTTGGAGATTTGTAATGTACTCTGGAAAATTTAATTCAACTGCAGACTTGGAGCTGACTCCCTAATCACCAAGTCGTGCTTCTTATACTTTGTGTCTCCGCTGTGAGGAGCCAGCTTTGCGTTCTGACCAGGGTCCGCTGATCAGCTATGAAATAAAACCCACAGATACAAACCCCCTTGCTGTGGATGGTGACTAGAGAGAGCTGTAAACAGACACTGAGGTTTTGCACTTCCAAAAAAAACATGAGGCGAACATGTAGTGTTAGACACAAATAATATTCTATAATTTTGGGAGAAAATGGAGGAGAAAATAGCAAGACAGGAATACAGGGGTAGGGGGAAGATTTTCCTAACATTCCTATTTGAAGGGATCATCACTTTAAGATAATTGCTAATAGTACAATTTTTACCTTTTGTGAAGGTAGAGAGTGAGTAGTGAGCATCAGCCAATGAAGATGGCTGGAAGGTGAGTGACAGAGAAGGAGGGCGGGCATAAGCTGCAGATTCTCAGCTATTGGCCTGCCATACATTCAGAGATATCTGGCCAAGGTTTGTGCAGATGAAGGGCTCCTAGTAGCCGGACAGCAGCACACAACAAATAATGCCACTTGTGAATAATGACAACTCTAGGCAAATTGAATAGAAGATGCCAGGCCATGCGCTTCCCAGCAAGCACCTACATTTAAGGGGAGGTACACTGCCGACCGGGAGCTGGAAACATGCTCCCAATAGTGGCATCTGCAGGACAGAACAAGGGGCTCTGAGCAGCTACCTCTGAGCTAATAAAAACCTGGTAATGCATTGGGGGAGGGGCACAGAGCCTAACAGTATTGGGCCAGAAAATCCAGGGTTCGCCTTTGGTTTGGCAGATGCAGCCTCACACTCCAGAAACCTTTGCTCTGCTGCTCCTGATCAGACTGCTACTTATGCTGAAGCTTTGTTCCAGCAAGGCACGGGAGGAGGCGGGGCAGCTGTTCCTAAGGAGCGGTGAGAGGAAACCAAGGGCACCTGCCTACAGGAGGCCCACAGGCAGCAGAAGAGGGCTGGCTCCAGATGAGGAGGGTCCCTCCCCTGCCATCCTCTGGCTGACCCTTTTACTCAACATCTAACTGCATTGCAAGTACACAACCAGAAAGGCCCACTGACGGGATTTGCCTTGCCTGGACTTCTGAAGCAGCCATTCGATCAGGCTGTCAAAGCAGGAGCCAGGAAAGAGATCAAACAGGGTGAAGACCATGCACAAAGCTCCCAAAAGCCCCAAAGCTGGAGCTATCTTTCCTATATATCACGTTCTCTAGGTCAGGGACCCTGAGGCAATAGCCTGCATTGTGCTAAGACCAGAGGCCAGAGGACCTCAGTATTGTGCTATCCAGCCCTCGTGTCCCAGTATCACAGTCCGTGTCACTGCCCACCTGGACAGGACTGCTTCCAGCAGCTCCCTTCATGCACAGAAGCCTCCACCACAGCAGCTGCAGGCAGGACACACATCTGACCCACTCTCCTGGCATGCACCTTCTCACTGAAAACAGCTCTCAGGCCCACTGTGGGGAGACTGCCGGAGCCCAGGCTTACAAACAGAACATGGTGATTCCTGAACCCACTCTGACAACCTCTAAGCCTGAGGCTTTAGAGGGCAGGGCTGCTGCCACCTCCAGCTAGAATCTTGGTCATATGAGCACCTGTTAGTGACCACCAAAGAGCAGGAACAGTGAAGAAAAGTGTCATTACCCTAAGGGAGACCAAGACACCACCAATCTCATCTTCCTAAGTTAGGTAGCACAGGAGTCACTGCAATGAGAGAGTTTGGCTTTGGGAGAGAAAAAAAAGAAAAAATTGGGGCTGTAAAGGTGGGTCATAGCCCTTACGAGCTTTGGTGAAACACAAAAACCCTGATAAAATTGTGCTGCTCTCCCAACTTTCAGGGTGAACGGTAATTCCAGGTAAGGAAGCAAGAGCCCATATGCATGAACACACACATACATAGACACAGCTCAAGAAGTGGTGTTAATGACTAATTACCCCCCCCCCCCCCGACTTCTCACACCAAGAAGGAAGAAGGGGCAGCCAAACTACAGGCCTTCTCTGTAGTTTGTTCCCAAATCTGAAGGCTGATCTAAAGGTGTGCCAACCCTGAGGCCATTTCTGATACTCAGGGGGAGGGACAGGAATCACAATTAGTGTTTAGAACACAGGAGACCAAAATCCCAAGCAAGTGGTTCCTTTAGAGTTCAGGCCATGAAGGCAGCCAGGATGGGACAGCGTCTGCCCTATCCCCTGCTGATTGTAAACAACCAAGCACCACACTTAGTGTCAGACTAGCTGCTGTCAATTCTCTGAACTTAATTTCATACTCTCTATGCACCATGACCTCATCATCTCATCCATGGCAACAGTGTGGGTGTCTTCCCAGCACAACCGCATGCTGCCATGCTGTTTGCACGTCAGGAGCTGAGGCTCAAAAACAGGCCTGAATGCACAAAGCCACCATTTTATAAGCCTCTGTGGGCAGAAACACACCCCCCTCAGCCGTCCTTTACCTCGGCCTCGTGCACTGGCAAATATTTCCCGAGTCCTTCCCGTCTTCTCAGTATGAAATCAGGCTGGCCGATGGGAGGCCAACTCCATGCCTCCCACAGAGGTTCACAGTCAAATGCTCCTGATTAAAACCTCTGGAGGGCTCAGCCATGTGGGCTGAGGACCTGAGCAGACTTTTCCTGCAGCAAGTTTCTTTTCAGCAGTGGCAGCTCAGTACAGGTGTACCGAGGAAGGAACATGTCACGATCTAGAGAGTCTAAGAACAAAAGCTAATTTTAAATAAAATATAAATATTTTCAATTGAGGCAGCACTTGATATTTTTGGGGAGCTAAAGCAACTAAGAATATAGTATTGTGACCCACACAAGGAGTCAGAGAGGAGGTATTGCCAGTCACAGCAAGCCAGAGAGAGTAAAAATTAAAAACTCCAGCTTTGGGCGCTGGTTTTAAACTACTAGGTAGATCCAGACACCTGCTGGAGACTTGAAAGGTAGGTGAATATTGAGGTAAAATATTGGGGAGAGAGATGAGAAAGAGATAGGCCCGGCTTTCTAAAGAGAGGGAGTTCTCACTTATTTCATCTAGGCCTGGACCAGAAAAGGAGACGCTAAAATTTTTAAATAAAGTGAGCTGTGCAACAAGAATAATTTGGGGGAGGTGGGTCAGAGGAGAGAGACAAGTAAGGGAGGAGGCATGACAAGGGAAAACTGTTGTAAAGTTCTGGGTTAAAGCAAGTATATGAGCAATGATGGCACTGCCACTAAAGGTACCTCCTGCATATTCGCTACCCACTCTCCTGCTTGCCCTCAGGTCTGGCCCAGGGCACCTAGAAGCAAGGTAGCAAGGTTCCTGAACAGCAACCTTGATTTCCCCCAGAGCCTGGACCCTCCCTGAGGCTCTGGAGCCAGTTGCTAGGGAACACACAGAGGTGGGGTGAGCAGGTGCAGAAAATACACCAGAAAGCTATGCAAAGGCACTGGTAGAGTTGATAATACTGGGAGCAACGCTTGGCTGGATCAGCTCATAGAGAGCCTCATATGTCCCCACCACAAAGCCCACGAAGCCCAGGATGCTGATCAGGGCGTCCTTGGCGATGGTGAGGGGGCTCAGGCCTTCTGAGTAGTAGGTGGTGATCTCCAGGAGGGGTGGGATGATGAGGGCCAGGGCACTGCTGCTCACGGAGCCCACTAGGGAGATGACCAGGTCCAGACGGGGGATGAGGATGGCCAAGATGCCTGTGGGAGAGAGGACAGGGATATTCAAGACTGCCCAGAACTGGAAAAGACCTCACTATTCTATTTTTTAGCAAGTGTCCTTCTCATAAAATGGAGAACTCTAGGGAAACTTGGACATTATCCAGCCCAATCTTTTAATCCACAGATGAGAAATAAATGCCCAGAGAGGTGGAGTAACCTGGATCTCAATGCAAGATCAGCAAAACTGAGACTGGAACTCGTATCTCCCGGCCCTAGTCACCTGGCTATCTCTGTTCATCACTTCCATCACATGACATTCCAGGGCAATCTGGTCCTACTAAGGGAGAGAGTGTAGAGTAAAAAGGAAGTGGGCCATATCTGAGCAACTGCTCCCTCGCTTACCCCTGAGGATGCCTCCAATGCAAACATCTCTACTTGACTGACAAGAAACAAAATGGGGAGGGGGGGGGGGGGGGAGAAACCTGCTTCTGAAACGGTACTATGATAAACCCCATTTCACAGAGTATGTCCATACATGGAAAGTAGAAGTACAGTCAAGACTCAGTTCTTGAACAGGTCGTGAATGAGGAACTGAATTCATATCAATTTAAATAGTTGGGGACCATGCATGGGACCCCACAGCTGCAGAGTATGTATGAGACAGGAGATGTGAATCTGCTGGCCACATTTCAAGGACTTACCAGCCACCTGTGCCTAGTGACTCCTGTCCGGACAACATAGACCGGAATACTTCCAACACATAGAATGTCTGGTGCAGTGATTTTCAACCTTTTTCATCTTATGGTACTCATAAACTAATAAACTCATAAATAAACCCATAAACTAAAATTCTGCCAGCACACCAAAAAATACATTTTTTTGCCAATATGACAAAAAAAATAGGTATAATTTTAATTTATTCACACTGAACAGATACTGTTGTGTTGGCTCTCATTTTTTTCCCTGTTAATCCTCATCAAAAGATATTTTTTCTAGTGATTTTTAGAGAAAGTAGAAACGGCACAGCAGAGTGAAGGATGGTACTCCTCGCCTCGAACACACAGTTGTGCCAAAACAGCTCCTCGCCCTGATTTTGTACCATTAAAGGGAGTGTTATTCCTCTGGTGCCAGTCCCTGGTTTCCATGGCTGCTCCACTTGCTAAAGAGAAGGGAGGCCTTTATCAGGGACAGTGAGCCCTGGGAGAAGACAAGACGGATGACCTGCCTGGCCCCTTCCCAGCTCCAAGTCTGCCATTTCCTTTCCATCTCTCACAGTAACCTGAAGGACAGATGGACATTCCTGATATGGGTGTGAAATGAAGTCAGATGTGCTCCATCTACTCTGAGATAAGAATTAAGTGGAAAGAGAAATAGAAGCTTGTGTGATCAGAATCTTTTCTCAGATTGAACAGAGATGTTACACTTCATCATGACATTTTTAAAAGCAATCTAAAAATATGTTTTTTTTTTTTATTTTTTTTTTTTTACTGTTAAGGATAAATAAGATAAGCATATTTAACTAAAATATCTTTAACAGAATTTTTTTAAAACAGGCAAAATTTTTCTCTTAAAGCCAGGACCACAGGGTAGCAAAAGACTCTTTTCCTATCCTAAATGAGCCAGATACCACAACTGAATCCTAAGTAAAGCCTGGCATTGGAGAAAGATAATGGGGGGAGAAGGCAAGAAGAATGAGCCTCCCACTAATCTGGGGGAAGAGAAAGAGAAGAGAACCCATAGTAGCATAAAGCCCCAAGGGTTCAACAGCAAGGATATCTGTTCTGCCACCATGCAAAATGTGGCAAACTAGTTTTAACTAATTCCAGAGGTAGAAACCAGGTACTTAGGAAATATATGGGAGCAACTAAAACTTTTAAATGTTCTTATGAGTTAAAGCTCTCTAGAAAGAGAAACTCAAGAAGGTAGAGATCTCAGGATATAGCCAACTGGAACCACCCTCTCCCACTCTCTCTGTACTTTCCCAAAAGAACACCCCATAAAAGAGGAAGATAGCACACTCCCAACTGCAGAACATAGCTTGCTGAAGCAGCAACAGAAAGCGGGGCTAAGGACAACTCAGCTGGACCATGTGATCAGTCAAGAGGCTCCAATGGTATTACAAAACATCTTCCCTTTGGGTTAAAAAGACTACAAGCGTGATCTAACGGCTGAAGTAACATGAGACAAACGGCCATGTTCAGAGCAGGAACCGATTGGGATTCTGAAGTCTGTGGTTTTAGGCCAGCAACAGAAAGAGCTGACTAATGCACAAGAGAGAAAGAACTTAAAAGAACAAATACACACTTACAGAAATATGATCTAAAATCATATCCCAATTGGACACTTACAGCTCTTAGGTCTGAGAGCTCTTTTCTGCCATTTTATTATGATTGATGGTGGGAAAGCCCACCCGTGTTACTCTTAATCTAGAAATCTACCTTTAAATTAATTATAATCTTAGAATATATAGTTTTATTTAGTTAAAATATAAATTAAAAAAAAATACAAAAGCAAGAAAAACAACCTAAATGTTTTATACTAATGGAGTAGTTTAGAAAATATGATCCAGCAATATAATGGAATATCATACAGTCATGAAAATATTTATGAAGGTTATGCATATTCATGATATAATATCCAATAAAATGCAATAAAATTATGTGTATATTATTACTGAAACTATTTTTTAAATGCACCCATGAGGATTCATGCAGAATATGCAAAAGAAAATTATTTTGTTAAGTCAGTGGGATATTGGGAATTTCTTCCTCAAAAATCTCAGATATAATCTCATTCTCCAAATATCTTTACACTAACTTTATGTTTTCAAGCAATATTTTGGTCAAAATCTAAAATTAGGCTCAAAGTAGCTGTACAGAATCACAGAATTTTAAACTTGAGAGAAACCTTAGTGATCGGATGCCAGTCATATCTTTTAATTGAGGCCTAACGAGGGTTCCCGGAGCTGGGGCCCAGGCACAGCTAATTTATGCTGCTTCCTTCTTCATTTATAATAGCTGCAAGACCAAGAAGTATGGAAGGCCAAAAGTTGCAGAGAAGCCACTGTGGATTTGGAAGCTTTATGCTCTAAAGGGTCTGGCTCCTGGAATGTTTTATAAGTATGCACTGTAGTCTGAACAGGCCTCTCAGTTGATATGATTTTATGTTATTACATCTCAACAATAGGTTTCTGAAATTCTCATAGCTAACTGAAGTGAAATGTTTCACATGGCAAATACCATAGACAATTAATACCAACCACTGAAGGACAGGTTAGTGCCTCATGGAATCCTAAAAAAGTATTTTTCCTACACCTCTCAGCTCCCCAGATGGAGCCAGCCTCTCCTACACAAGCTTGGACATAAGGTGACCTGCAGAGTTGACATTTATAAACATATGGGCTGAAAGTAAATACTGAAATCATAGCAAAATGAGCACCATTCTCTGGCATGCATGTTTTCCCAGCCCCTCCTCCCCAGAATTCTAAAACTTAACATAAAAAAGTAGACAGAGCGCCCGGCCAGTGTTACTCAGTGGTTCAGCATCAACCCATGAACCAGGAGGTTGTGGTTCGATTCCCGTCAGGGTACATGCCCAGGTTGCGGGCTCAGTCCCTGGTGGGGAGTGTGCAGGAGGAAACTAGTCAATGATTCTCTTTGATATTTCTATCTCCCCCCTCCTTTCTCTGAAATCAATAAAAAAAAAATGTATATTTTAAAGTAGAGCCATCTTTGGGGGATAGAGGAGAGTGATGAGAAAGTTTAATTTCAATTGGATATAAAAAATTTGAGGCTGGACCAAATTGCCCTGCTCCCCTTGAGGAAGAAGAGGAAAAATTGAGGCGAAGACAAGAAAACACCAGAAATAAAAATAAAACAAGTTGCCATTAAAATGCAGAGGTATCACTGAAAATAATGAGTTACTTCAAAGCTCTAAAATCACATACCAATTAACCTTATGCAAAAACATCTGAAAGTACAAAGAAACAAAAACAAAACAAACTCACATAAATTCGTTTAAATTGGTGCTACAGTGAAAGGCCTCTGCTGAATCCCACAATTACTTCAGAGTCTCCAGGGAAGGCTGGGAAAGCCAGAGTGCTCAGAGATGAAGGGGCTGCATCCTTTAATAGGATGACAATGCAATGCTAAGTCACAAGAGATCACAGAAGGAAAAAAACAACTGAACGCCCTTAAAGATCAAAAGCAGCTTGAGTCCTTTGAGTATCATGCTGTAGAAGAAAGATGAGACCCACAGACACAGCCAGGAAAAGTGAAGCAAAAACCAAAGGCATCTAAGGACAGCATGAGGCCTGTGAATCAGAGACTGGTGGCTCCTGCAGGGAGCAGCAGAAAGAAATCTGGCAGGAAGCAAGACATATGCTACTGAAGGCTAAAGCCAGACTTGAGAAGGAAATGAGGCCGCGAGAGGAATCTGGCCCAGCGTCACTGCCCAGCTCTTCGGTCAGGGAGAGCTACTATCTATGCAGTCACAGCACATTTCATCCCAGAAAGACCTAAGAGGAACCACTTTGAAACAAAGCAAATCAGGTGAATTATCTCCACCCTTTCTCCCAATGCCCTTTGGATCAAAGAATTGGGGCCCTGAGAGTTGACATTATAAACACCTGCATGTGGAATCTGTCTCCTCAATACTTAAGGCTAATCCATCCACAGAAAAAACATACATATCTGAATCAAAGCATCCACAGTTGCTGACAGAAGACAGGGGTAAAATCCAGAGTCCAAGAATCCTATCAGCACACATTAAGGCAATTTACTGCCTTAAAAAGCAAAATATATCACCTTCCTTCCTTTGCAGTAGCTCTGGGCCAGCAGTGACCTGTGGGCTGCCCTGGATCAGCTGCTGAGTGTGTTGTTTCTATTGAGTTGGACTAGAGAGAGACTGAAGGTCTACCAAGTAAAGGCTACAAGGAGATTCAGATTCTTGGTTGCCATCAGCTCTCTGAGCCTGGAAAAATCAAGGTGTCCACCCTCTGCCCAATTCCTTTCCAACTCCACCCAGATATAATCCTCCAGAGTGCTGTCTAAAATTAAATCAGAAAGCCATAAGGAAAGGCCTTTACTTCCTTACTCTAGTAGGTTCTTTCCACACAGATATCCAGAATGATAAGCTTCTACCCACTATCCTTGAAGTAACATAAAGAAGAACTGCAGGTGACTTGAGGAGATCCAATTTGCAATATCTCTAGGCCTGTGGTCAGCAAACTGCAGCTTGAGAGCCACATGTGGCTCTTTGGCCCCTTGAGTGTGGCTCTTCCACAAAATACCCCAGCCTGGGCGAGTCTATTTTAAAGAAGTGGCGTTAGAAGAAGTTGAGGTTTAAAAAATTTGGCTCTCAAAAGAAATGTCAATCGTTGTACTGTTGATATTTGGCTCTGTTGACTAGTGAGTTTGCCGACTGCTGCTCTAGGCTATTCTCTTGAAGATGTCTATCTTCAGGTAGGCACTAGTCTGTTCCCTGGAAGGGGTCTATCCTGTGATAGGCATTTGTCTGTTCCCCTAACAAGGTCCATTCTGTGAGAAGCACTTGTCTGTTCCCCTGACGAGGTCTGTTCTCGGAGAGGCACAAGACTGTCTCCCTAAGGAGTCCATTAGGCAGTTCACAACATTTTGCTTGGATGGTTGAAGAGGATGGATAATCTCCTGCCTGCCCTTCTCTTGCTAACAGGCAACGAATAAAATAATTTCTGATTTCCCATACTATGAATGAAAGCCAGACAACATCCACAAATTTCATCCCTAAACACTCAATTCTGGTTCAATTAAAAAATCATAGAGTCCTAAATTTATTCCAAAGATGAAATGAATAATATTAAAATTTCTGGGGAAATCTCAATGTATTATGAAAAATCATCTTGTCCCAAAAGAATAAAAATTTTAAAATTAAAAAAAAAGCCAATATAGCCTAAAGAGAAATATATGATTTAAGAATTTCAATTTGAAAAGCAACTACAAATCTCCTAGTAATTTAAATTAAATGGTACAGATCAATTCATTTGGGGTTCTCTATTGTATCAACTCACATCATTTGAAAAAAGTAGAAATAATTTTTGTTTTAAATTTATACCAGTTTCAACCAACAGCAAATAGGATGAAATTTTATCTCTTAATTCACACCCTTAGATGTGTGTTCCAAAGAAGAGAAATAAAACACAAAGTGATTAATCAAACACCTGGTTAAACAACAGAAAATTTTCTAAGAAACCTTTATGTAGACCAATATCCAAAAATGTCTAGAGGAGTATCATGCAGCTGAAAGAAAATCTAAGGAACAGACTGTCACTGCAAAAGTGATCATTTGAAAAAACAAGTAAACATGTACCACCTATCAAAGTAACCTGTACTCACTGGTTATGAATATGGTGAAATAGCTCTCTTTTAGGCTTTTTCTGTATTTTATATGGAATAGTAATTATACATCTTTACTATGACTTTTGACCACCTCCGTAGCATTTCACACCATATTGATAAATAAATGTCAGTTCCCATTCCCATGTACTATATAGTGCATATGTCATTAATTCACCTAACCATCTGGACACATCTCAACTCTGAAACAGGAGCATGCCCAGCCTCTGGTACACCCACACTGGCGATTTCACTACAATGTAAACTCTCCCTCATGAAAGCCCTTTTGGAAAAAACAAACAAGGCAATTCTCCCATGTCCTACTCACATGTCAGGCAAACCAGCATGGTGCGCACCAACAGGTCCACCACCAGCTCCCAATGCTCAGGCACGCGGGACACGAAGAAGGGGATGATGATCTCGGCTGGGACGAAGAACTGGATGGCATAGGTGAAGAAGATGCCAATGGAGTAGAGCAACTTCACCGACTGATACAGCCTGCAGAGAAAAGCCAGACATTCAAAAGCCGCTCCGCACACTCATATAGTAGTAGGCATAGTGCAAATTGGTCCGGTCCCATTGTGATTTGACCATATCTATTCAAGCTACAAATGCATGTGTTTTTTGGACCCAGCAATTTCATATCTAGCAATTTATCATGTAGATATATTTGCACATGTGCACAGAAACTTATATCACTGCTGCGTTATTTAAGCACAAACGACTGAAAACGGTTTAAATGTTAATCAGTGGAGAACTGGTTAAATATTGTATATCATGGTGTCCCCATATAGCAGTTAAAAAGCGTGAGGCACGACTCACATGGGATTAGCTTTATGATATACTATATGAAGCAGTACAGTGTCTACAGTGTGCTGCAATTTGTTTAAAAAGAGAAAAACAATTGCCCCTCACAGACACACATGTGACACTTTTACACACATGAAACATCTCCAGAAGAAAACGTTGATATGGTTGCCTCTGAAATGGAAAGTTGTAGAACTGGGGAGTATAGGAGGTGAGTGGGAACTTAACCTTTTCTGTATTCCTTTTAACATTTGGAATCTTTACCAGAGGCATATATCCTTTCAAACATAAAACAATTAAAAATACAAATAAATGTAACAAGCCTGTTTATTTATATCATCCCATCCAATTCAGAGCTCCCTAGAATCAGATGGTGACCAGCAGGATCAAGAGGCAGGAGCAGAATTTATCTTTCCACCCACTACAGCCGTCTTCCTATCACTGCTTCATGTGCAGCTTCTTAAGAAGACCATTAACTCGTCAGGAGATACCTCTGTCTACCCCATGCCTATGACTATGCGGAGTAGAATAAAAGCCTTACAAGCACTTATGGATCTCACATGACCATTAAATGGAAGACCACTCTGTCCCTAAGCAAAACTCCATGACAAACAAGACCCTCAGGGGTTGAGCAGCAAGAAACACAGTCCTCCCTCCCTTGTTGGAAATCTATTTAAAAGTGATGATTATATTGTATATAACATGCACTGAATTTCTCTGTGGTTGAACTAAATACCTGAAACATGTTCTTATGCTAGAAGCAGAATATCCCAGGAGAGACTGAGTTTGACAAAAGGTCTTACTTGCTCTAAGAATAGATAATAAAAACTCTTTGGAAAAAATCAGCCGATGGCTCTATAATTAAACTCAGGGCAGCACCAAAGCTTGCTGGAGTTCAGGGAAGTCAGAAATCAGAATAGCCACCCGCAGGCCAAATAAATTGCGCCTGAATTGAGGCAGAAAGATTAGAATAGCTGGGTTTAAAAATCTCAGAGGAAAGGAGACAGATACCCATGGCTTTATATTATGTGGGCTGCTTCTGCTGCTCCTGATGCACTTATGTTGTTATGCCGAGCTACCACCTGATTCTCGATAGGGGATGTAAAAGCAAGCATCAGAGGGAAAGATAAAGAAAGAGTTTCTAAAAAACAATAACCCATCTCAGGGCTACCAGTTGGGTGGCCACATAACAAACTTAGCTCCCAGACCCCTGCTGACTAGAGTATCCTTTGCTAAACACAGACTACTGAATAAACATTTTTCTCAATTTTCTCAAGTTGCCCTTGCACAATGCCTCACCAATCAGAGCTCTAAAAAACACACAGGCAGATCAACGGGCCATCTCGAAAGGTTATTCTGATCCCCAGGGCACTCAGCAAGCATCTGTGTCTGCTTGCAGCTGCTCTCCATAATGAAATTTTAATCTTCAAAACAGAACTGTTGCTTAAGACACACCCTGTGACATCTACCTTTTTAGGAAGCATTTCAGTATGTCTGTTTCCCTATAATACAGCAACCAAAAGTTAAGGAAAGTGAGATATAGAAGGGCCCCAACAACCCTTGGTCCAAGGTGAGAGGCCTCCACGTGCATATCAAATCAGTGACTGCATGGGAGAGGCTGGAGACTAAGCAGATATGCCTGCCCTATCTCTATTTGGGCTGGTTTAAGGTGAATAGACTAGATACTTGGCCCTTGGAGTTTCGTATTTCCAGGGAAAAATAGTATATCAATCAGCTTATCAACCCATCCATTCAGGATATGCCTCCATAGGAATTACCCAAACAAAGACTAAAGCTAGGGCAACATTCTACTTCTCCATGACACCAACATATTATTACAAAGCTCTTTCTCGTGCATATCATTTGATATTCATGGCAATCCTGGCAGGAAGAAATGACTATTCCTCATTCCCAAAAGAGGGAACAGAGGCAGCAAGAAGCTGTGATTTGTCCAAGGCCACAGAACTAGTACATGGCAGATCACCTCTATCCTCTACACCCCAGCTGCTTCATGATAACATCTCCTCATGTAGAAAATGCTTCAGTCTCAGCATTTATTCCTCCTTTTGTCCAAAATCATTCCCTGGGTGATGATCACACCAAGTGCTTGGATAAAATGGAGAAATGGACGGCTGCTGCCTTCATACAGCTTACAGTACAGGCAGATGAAACATTATAATGCAAAGGAATAAAAAGCCTATTGGGAACTTATGGGAGCAGAGGGAAGGGGCATCTCATTGAGACTTGAAGTGTGATCAGTGAGACATCAGAGTTTCTCAAAAAGAGCAACTCCTATACCAAGTCCCCCTCACTGAATGGGAACCGGACAAGGCACATTAAGAAAGGCAAGCGGAAGCTTTTGAGGAGCTCTCCACAAGGCATGATCGGACTGAGTGTTCTCTCCAATGCATGACTGCACTGAGCATTAGGCAGCTCACACAAGTAACAAGGAGGAGCCCTGATTAAGGAGAAAGATTAAGATACAGGTAGCGCGTGATGGGTCTCCTCTTCCACTCTATCTAAAAGCAATGGAAAAATATCTTGGGTGAGGATTCACACATACACACCAAAAAGAATTAAAGTGAAGCAGGTTGACTTAAGAGATAAGTAAGAGAAAGAATCTACATTCTGACATATTAGAGTGATTTAAAAAAATATCTAGTGTTCCCGGGCTTCCATCCTCACCCGCTTACCAGCAGTTGGGCAGGTTGAGGGTTATGCTGCCTTGAATATCAGCTCCAAATTGCAGGTACCCCAAACATCCCAGGCTGATGTAGAGGGTAGTGACAATGGCCATTCCCACATACAGTATGACTGGAAATTTCCGGGGATCCTTCATTTTGTTTTCAAGGGGCAGAACCTATGAGAGTAGGGAGAGAGAAGAGAAAACACAGCAAAGACCAATATTAATGGCCAATAAAAAAATGTAGTATTTTCAGAAAAAAGTAATTTCTTTATCCTTAGAATTTCCCAAAAGAACATCCATCCTTTATTAGACAGACAAACAAATAAATGCAAGTTGTTCCTCAGTAGCTCTCCTCTCAGAGCTTGAGACATAGAGCCCATAATCTCAACAGAGAAGTCCTGAGAGGTTAGGGTGGCGAGACTGGAACCCAAGACTCCTGGTCCAGACTAACACCCTGCCTCCTGCTCTGAGATCACTGTAGGCTGAGAATTCTTTTTGCCCTTTGAATGCAGCCACCAGTAACTAACAGACCCTTTTGCATCATACCCACCTGGATCAGATGCCGGTGGTGACATAGGTCAGTTGTAGCTCAACTGAGATCATACTTTGCTAATCTGTCTAAAGAATACAACACACAGGTCAGGGAAAACGGCCACTCTAGTCCACAGAAATGGTTTCCTTACCTCAAAAGGGGTAGACACCAGCAGTGACAAGTTAAACCTCCAAGTTAGAAGAACTGAGGTGATGCATGACTTAATAGAGGATCTTGTTTATTCAGGATCTTGGAGATATATAATAAAACCCAGTTTCTAAACTCCTATTTCAAACCATTGACCCTTGCCGTTTCCTCCCTCACAGCACAGGACGTTCTAAAGCAAAGGAAAGATTAGGAAGACTGGTTCACTTAGAACAGGGAAGACAGCAGATATGATTGTGACAATCTTTACAATCTGCCATCAACTGCTTCTGGCATGACTGACAAGGAAAAACAGCACAATGCAATGACTACAAACTATCTCTGACCTTGTCATCACACCGATTTGCCTCCAGTGCTTGTGGCCATGAGGCAGAGCAGGTCTGTGCCAGACACACCCCAGCAGACGCCACGAACCAAAGCCTGTGCTCTGAGGGGAGCAACAGCTCTGCATTTCCAACTGGCTTTCAGCAACCCCCATCCTACCAGCTCAAGGTCTCAAGCTATAGTAGGTCCATATGCAATAAGAGTCAGTTTCTAAGCTTTCCTTTAGCTTCCTCCTATGAAGAGTCTAAAGAGACAGAGGGCAGGAAACTTTCTCCTCCATGTCTGCCAGACATGCTCAACAGTCCTCAAATCCAAACTAACAGTCAAAACAGCAGTGTTCTCTCTATTGTAAAAATAGAAAACAGAAACATCTTGAAGTAACAGATGATCGTGATTACAGAATGACTCCATATTCAAGTTGTGGCTAATGAAATGAAGCAAAGAATAACTTCTGCTCTGTACTATTAGGGAAAACTGATAAACTCAGTACAATGCACTCTGAGAACCCAGGACCTCCAGGCATCCTTCCACATTTACTCAACCTCTTCTTCGCACTCCTGCCATTTTCTCACTGTTGCAATACCGGGCCATTTAGGTCTCTGCCCCAGCAGCAGGGAAACCACTGGTGTTTGTGAATCAAGGTGAGACATTCTTCCTGAGTGATGAGAAGCCCCGAGAAGGAATACAGGAAAAGTTTAAAACCCCAGGACAACCTCTACACAATCACTCTGAAAGCCTCCCCCATAATGTGAGAGCCTTCACACAGTCCATCAGCACTACTTCCTCTCTATTTTGACAAAAATTTGTCAGGCTCCTACTGTGCTTCCCCGAAAATAAGACCTACTTACAGGTTTCCTTCTGAGTGAAATATAAGGCATCCCCCCGAAAATAAGGGCCCCCTAGGCTAAACATGAGAGATTTGGTCCACTGATTCTGAAAGAAATGGAGTCACAAGAATTTCACCAGGAAATTCAGGAATTGGATTGTTATGATGATGTTCCAGAAGATGATGACATGATTGTCATTGAATAAATGAGTAAATTCTTGATACTGTAGGATTCACAGTTTGTCTGGTTTGTGTTGACGACTACCGTACCGTATACAAGTAATAAATTTCCTTTATTTTCATTTAACAATAAATGTGTACCGTATTCTTCTTCATGGAAAAATAAGACATCCCCTGAAAATAAGACCTAGCGCATCTTTGGGAGCAAAAATTAATATAAGACACTGTCTTATTTTCGGGGAAACAGACATGCTCTGTTTGAGTTAAATTTGCTATCACCTGAAACCAGAAGAATCTTGATTGACTTTGATACCTAGCCAGGTATTTATCTATTTCCCACCTAGTTGGAGGACTTCCCAAGGGCAAAGACCATATCTCATTTAACACCATAGCCCAATAAGGTAGATTATGTGCTTGGCACAGAGTTAAGGTAACTTCACAAGTTTATTGATTTAAAATAAAACTGATATCAGTAATAAAAATAAAAATTATTCAATGCTCATCATATGTCAGAGACTCTGTGAAGCACTTAACATATATCTCACTTAATCCTAATAATTACTAAACATTAAAATCACTTTTCAGAGGCAAACTGTGAAGGTCAGATAGGATAAATCCTTGCAAAGGTCACTCAGCTACTCTCTGGCAGGAAGACTCTACATTCCAGACCCTACATTCCTAATTGCCATGTACTATTGCTTAGTGCACATACAGAAGATGGGTGTGCAAAAGTGCTGGTTTGAATGTAAACATTCTCAAATTGCATATAATTTATTTTCAAAAGTTGGAGCTGAGGAACTTCAATGAAATCCCTGAAGTTCTGTACACTAACTGGCCATTAAGTCTCAGAAGATTATTTCTAATAGCTTCTCCTCAGCATTCCTTAAAGCATTCCTCAAGGACACCAAGGACACCAGAGAATCACAGTGCAGCTCTTACCATCCCAATGCCTTCAAATGAAAAAATGGCTGTGCCAAAGAACAGAGGGTAGGTCTTCCAGGGTGCTACCAAGGGGAGGCGCCTGGGGTCTGGGATCCCCTAAAAGAGAGAAAATAAAACAAAGCAAAAGCTATATGAACAGAGCTTCGAGATTTGAATCCCAACATCAGACAGGTCACACCTTTCCTAATCCCTAGATTTTCTGAAGGTAGAAAGTCTGACACCTGACAGATGATTGCGGAACATTTAGCCTGATTTTTCCCTTCAGGATGAGAAAACCCACTTCGTTTGGAAGAGGACTAGCCCAATGTACCATAAAAAAATTCAAATGTCAAAAAAACCCAGCAACACTCAAATGTTGAAGCCTGCACAAGAAAAATCACATTCTTTTCATAGGTAATCCTATCCCTAGAAATTTAATCTGATCAGGAAAAGGAAAAGCAAAATATAGAAAAGTTGAACAAAATTATTAGTAACTAAAAACGACCTAAATGCTCCCAAACAAGTGAACATTTAGTTTACTCAGATCAACTATGCCATAGAATATCACACTATTTAAAAAGTAAAATCTAAGATAACTAAGTAGCACATGAAAAACTACTTATGAAATAATAGTTAAAATTTTTTTTAAATTTATATATTCACTATGCTACAACTACATGAACACTCCACACAGATAAAGCTGGAGGAAAGATGGTATATTTTTAGATGCGTTCTTTTTCCTTTTTTTCTACATTTCTTTCTTTAAAAAAAAAACACAAAAAAACTTATAAGTTTGAATTAAGTTTGAGTACTTGGAAAATATTGATAGGAGTATTGAAACATTTGTGGGGTGGGGGGGAAGCAAAAAGAGCATTTAAAAAATAGGCAAAATAAAAACCAAGGCAACCGGCAACTGCAGGTATAATGTAAGGATGTATAAGCAAGAAGTGCAGAAACAGAATCCTACCAGCTCACCACTGGACAGTAGTGCCCAATAACAGACAGCATAGAAGAAGTAGGATGCAGAGTGGGCTAGAAGCTGCCATCCTTTTATAATTCGGCTTTAAAAAAAAAAAAAAAAAAATATATATATATATATATATATATATATAATTGATATTATACAGAGAGGAAGGGAAGAGGGATAGAGAGTTAGAAACATTGATGATAAAGAAAAATTGATCAGCTGCCTCCTGAATATCCCCTACTGGGAATGTGCCCGCAACTAAGGTACATGCCCTTGATAGGAACTGAACTTGGGAACCTTCAGTCCACAGACCTATGCTCTATCCACTGAGCCAAACTGATTAGGGCTATAATTTGGCTTTTTAAACCGTGTGTGTACATTGCTTAGATTAAAATAAAAACTGACTTTACAACTGCCTTTTACAGTGTTTTAAAAATGATTTAACTATAGAGGTATTTAGATAAATATGGGGCATGTTCTAACAGTATAACAGAATAATATCAGTGAACAAACAAAGATCTAGTATTAAGCTATGTAAATGGGCTTCTCTTTAAAAGGTTTCAAAGTGATTATACTAATGGTCTCCCTAAAAACGTAAAGAATTTTAAAAATACTTTTTTCTCAGCTGCTGCTAAGAAATCAGTTAGATCTCTTCACAAGAAGCATTTCAGTAACTGGAATGATGACAAACAATAAATATTCTTGCTCTGCAATGAGACAAGAGAGTGAGAGTGCCCTGCAATTATTCTTGAGTCACAGTGCAACTTAAAGTTTCTAGAAACATGAGCAATCTGTTGGGAAGGGGATGACTACTGCTCAAGTTTATACATCAGATCAAGTTGACGTATCAGAGAGGAAATTTCAGAATGTATGTCTGGGGATACTGTGTGAATGAGACCAGCAACAGGAATTTAAAATTCTACATAGTTAATTGCTATTGACTTATAGCACAACCAACTAAATGTGAAAAAAGTTTATGCAAAGAAATGTACAAATTAAAATCAGTTCACTATCAATATATCTCCTCAATTCTATACTACTATCAATGATATTAAGTTTTTTGAGAAAGCGCTGTTAAATGTATGTAAGGACTACAAGATGTACTCCAAGTTTGGAAACATTACAAGTGTGAGAAAATGCACCTCGGAATTAAGGATATGCAGTGATAAAATATTTATTGGGAGACCCTTTCAGCAAGGCATTCTGCTCAGAAATGCACTGCCATCCGTTCATTCCAGGAAAACCTGCTCAGGTGGAAGACCTCAGTCAGCTTCCTATGATGGCATGTGCATGAGGAACAAGAATTGCAATACATACTAAATGCAAGGATTAGGTAAAAATTCGGGAATATCAAACAGCAGTGGAATCATCATGGTAAACAGTGCAAAATGTCAGGAGAGGACAAAATTAGCAGCAGCAGGAACAACAAAAAGGACCCAAAGGGAACATGTTTAGCTATGTGCCACGTCAAAATGAAGCCACTCAACACAGCACTCTCTCATGCTGCACCCAGGGCAGATAGCACTACTTGATCACAACACACCTCCAGGCTGAGCAGAGAGGCAGGCTCAGAATTGCTCTCAAGCAATGAGCAGGACTGCCTCACCAAAGTGCAGGTTGTACTGTGCACAGACAAAGCTCTAGACAGACACTTCCTGCAGTTGGGACTGAGATGCTATCACAACTCATATTCCCAACCCAGCCCTCTGATCGTGGCAAGACCACAGTCCAACTACCTGCACGGGTTTATAATTAAATGTGGTATGTGTGTCACTCACCTCACCTTTAATGTCCACTGCAAGTGTTTCCTAGTCAGTGATTGAGATCTCTAATTACAAAGTTAAATCAAGAATTTATCTACCCTTCCCTGCTTTAACTTAATTTGCCAGAGGTGGGACGGGGAGAACTCTCTGGAAATGATCCATCATGCATTCACAGGCCCTTTTTCCAGTCTCATAATAAAATGGGACATGCAGAGATGCTTAGGTTTTAAATAGTAATTCTGCAATAGAGTCAGCATCTGCCATCCTTCTGACTTATGAGGGCAAGGAAAAAACAGTCATACTCATTAAGTCCAATTTAAACTCACTGTAATTTCTTCAGTACAGGAAGTCCCTCCTTTTTATGACCCACTGTTCCTACAAACCACATCAGTAGGTAACTGTTTAAAAATGAGGCAAAGTTCACCTATCAAACTGTCGAAATTAAAAAGTGATATATCCAGTGTTGGCTAGAATAGGAAACTTAGGAACCATGGAAAGGAGTCAATATGAAATCAGTAAATAGTGCTTAGAAAAAGCAACTTGGTAATATAAAAATTTCAAAAGTGCAAACTCTTCAGCAATTTCTCTTCTTGATAAATGTCTTGGAGGTGTACTTATACGCCCACAAAAAGGAAGGTATAATAAAATGCACTGTCAAAATACTGAAAAAATACTAAAATCTATAAATGATCTGACAGTCCACTGACTGAGGACTGGTCAAATAAACTAAGGCAGAATCTATTTTCTGAGATAATTTGTAGCAATTTAAAAAAATGAGGTAAAATCAGGTTTATCGATTTGGAAAGCTCTCTCAGGCACTACTGAGGAAAACAAACCAAAATAGACGAAAACTACATATAATAATCTTTTTATGTATGTTTAAAAAAAACCAAAAAGATATTTTTGTTTTATATATTCCTGTACATACTTACATAGTGTGTAATTCGCTCATAGGACCTAGAAGAAGACAGACAATGACACCAAGGGTGCCTGAGTGGAGGAGACTCAGGGTAAGCATGTGGTATTCAATAAGCACTTGTGTTTTCTGCACTTCAATGAGTAAGTATTGATGAGTTATTGGGGGAATTAAAATTTTTTTAAAATAGTTTTTGATATTTTAGAGAAAGGAAGGGAGAAGAGAGAAACATCAATGTTAGAACAAAACATTGATCAGCTGCCTTCTGCATGACCCCTACTGGGGATCGAGCCCACAACCCTGGCATGTGCCCTGACCTGAAATGAAACCAGCAGACTCTTGGTGAAGGGGGCAATGCCCAACCAACTGAGCCACACCATCCAGGGCAAGGGAATCAAATTTAAATACTTTGAAGAAGTTATGCTTTTATTCCCCCGCTGTCACTCTTTTCCTTTTCTCAAGTTTTGGCAAAATGCAATGTATTGCCCCCAAACAGCCACAGTGTTTAAGGGCATATTTTTCTCAGCATGATCTACCCATCTATACAGAGATATCTTCTTGTGTATTACCCTGCCCACAAGGGCTATGCGAGAAGAAACAATTACTGGATTTATAATTTTGACAAATAAATATAAAACTAGAGTGGTAAGGAATTATTTTATTTAAATACTAGTAGCCCTGCACACAAATTCATGTGCCAGTAGCTCTCTGTGGGGCCTGGCTGCTCCTCGCCCATCGTGGCTGGGGTGGAATGCTTGCCTCGTTGCTGTGGCATTCCGCCAGGTCACTCACACTGCCCACTCTCAACAGCCGTCCGCCCTGGTACTGGAGGACTCCGGTGGGGCTGAGAGGACTGGGCGCTGCCATCTTATGGCTGTGGGCGCTGATATCTTTGTGATAGAGTGGCAATTAATTTGCATATTACCCTTTTATTGGATAGAATAGGTTAGAAAACTGCTATTTTTCTGTTAATATTTTTCTCTATTTTCCAATATTACAAAATGATCCATGTATTAACTGTCTAATTAGAGAAAAGTTTAAACCAGTGATTTCAAGGTGAATGACTTTATTCCCACCCCTCCCTGATGTTTGGCAATATCTGGAGATATTTTCATTGTTACAACTCGGGAGCAGGGGCTGCTACTAGCACCTAGCAGGTAGAGACGAGGGGGGCTGCTAAATATCCCATGAGATATAGGACAGCCCCCCATGTCAGAATTATCTGGCCCAAAAAAACAATAGTGCTGAAGTTGAGAACCCCTATTGTAAATACACCACACATAAGTAACATATTCCTACTGACGCTCTACTTACTTTGTTCGTTTCTTTGATTAGTTAATAGGTAGGAGGAGAGAGCCTGAGTTCATACCTGAACAATGAACTGGTAGATCATGAACAGGCTGACCAGCATGGTGATGTTGGCCAACAGGGAGAAGATGGACAGGACTCGAAGGTTCCTAACAAAAACCAGCAGCACCAGGAACGGAAGGAAGGAGAGCATGTAGAGTCTCGAGTCCATGGTGGGTGTCAGAATCACCGTCTCATTGTTGTGGCAGTTGTTGGTGGTTCCATTGGCTGCTTCTATCACCTAGAACAAGGGGAAGACAAGAAACAGAAAAAGCCTTTCAAATGACCAAGGCCTGACTAACGGTTCAGCATGTGAAAAAGGCCGTAGGGAAGTCTGTGGTTGGTGAACTATCTTTGGAAATCTTCATAATTATCATAGCTAGGTTTGATCATATCTTACCAAAAGATAGGAAGATGCACAAGGCCTTTTGAGTTTCTTGATACCCTTAGGTCTTTATATGAAATAAAACAAAAGACACTATTCTATGTAAAGTGTTCTATGAAAAGAACCTTAATTCTTTTGTTGATCAAAACTGGTTTTAATAAAAAGAAATGGTTTAAAAAAAATCCTGAACAAAAAGTCCATTATCTCTTGCCATTCTTTCCCCCCACCCTCTCTATCCTGCTTCCTCTCCCAGCCCCTAGGGTCCTACCTGTTTAAAGTTGTCAGCCAGAAAAACAAAATAGACACAGCAGAATCCCAGCTGCGTGACAATCAGGAAGAAGTCCACAGTGTGCCTGAAGGTGGAGGTGGAAGAAATATGAAGATCATGATAAAAAGCAAGATTCCCTGAGAGATGTTTGAACACACTTTTGCCCCAGTCATCATAGACCTTCTGATCAGGTGACAAGGATGAGTGCACCCGGTGAGAGGAGAAACTGTGCTAAATGCCATCAGTCTAGAGCTTTGGAGGAAGGTGAAGCAGGTGCTGCCTGTGTGGTTCCCAAGGTCCCCTTCCCAGCTTCTTGTCAGGAAAGCTGCACGAGGCCAGGTGAGCCTGAGACTGAGTGGCCTGAACAGAGCACATCAGGACCACTGCCAAGCCCTTGGCGCCCCCTCCCTATGGCCCACCTGTCCCATCTCTTACCATCCGTTCTACAGGGACAGGGAACCCTCAATGTAACAACCAGGAAGTGTGGACCTTCTGTCTATAACTTGAATCCAAGAACCAATCTACTCTCGCAGAAGTACACAGAAATAGATGTAACCCAGCAGACTGCTGGTTGAAGCACTGTTACAACGACAACAGCTGGTAACAACTTAAAGGGTTGTCAAAAGAAAAAGGATTAAATTATAGACCATTCTTAAATGAAACAGTATTCGGCAGGTAAAAAGCATATGTTAAATCTATATGGGCTGACAGAGAAATAACTAACATCTTTAAGGGAAAAAATAAGTTTCCAAACATGTTTGAGAACATGTACATGTTTGTATACATACAGATATTCCAAAAGGATACCCATGCAAATGTGATCAGTATATATATCTTTACTTTTCACTTTATGTCCTTTTATCTTGGTCAAAAATATTTTTTTTAATTTTATTAAAGCAAGAAAAGAAGGGAGTAAGAAGGTGAGTAAGGAAGGAAGCAGGATGAGCCATGGGAAGAGAGGGAAAGAGGGAGATAAAGAGAGGAAAAAAGAAAGAAGAGGAGGGGGGAGGGAAAAAGAAGAGGAAGTAGGGAAGAATTAATCAACAACCAACCAATCAACCAACAGTGGTCACTTGGTAATCTGGGTTCTCCCAAACACAGAAAATGATTTTGCTGAAAGAATTACACAAAACTGCATCACAGGCAGAAGTTAATAATGAACGAGTGAAGGTGAAAGTCTCCCTGTAACCACATAAAGGAGTTTTTCTGAAGAATATAGTTTTAATGTGGTTTAATTTTTTTTTTTTTAAAGGACTCGGTCCTTGATAGTAACAATTCTCTACATCTAAATGCATTGTTTCCTCAAATAGAAAACAAAAAGTAGGAAATATCCTTTCAGGCATCTGACAAGTTACCATAAGGAGAAATTTCCAAAATATGCCCCACCACCTGAAACGTCTCTTTCCCTCATAAATCCATTTGTTCCAGCTGACCTCACCAGGTCACCTCACCTCCTCCTTGAAGCCTTCCTTCTCCTGCCCAGTGCCCTGCCCTTAAAGCACCTACCATGTGCACTTCTCATTTGGCACAGTGGATGAGAGAATTTGGAAAGCCTCTCGCCCTGAGTGCCTAGGCATGCAGGAAGCTCAGGACACTCTTCCTGCTGATTTATACTATTCCTGATCTCTTGGGCACAAGCATTTCATGCACCTTGTTCCTTAGAAAAACTGCAAGCCCCTGGAGTGTTGGGACCATATAGTTTACCTCAGAGAACCCCCCTCCCTAAACCTAGAATTGTTTTGTACCACTTTTTAGAGAGTGCTTATATATATTTGTTGAGCAATGGGGGAATTAATATAATCTTTGCTCATAGACTGTCAAAGCTGAAACAACCTATAGAGCTCTTTAAGGCCAGGACCCTTGTTTTACCAATGAGCAAACTGAGGCCCAGAGAAGGGAGGGATCACACAGCCCAAGGTCACAGAGATTACCTCTGAAAGGCTGAACTGGAACTCAAGTTCCTGACCCAAACAATGGTCCTTCTTACCCTCATATCTGAAGGCCTTACCACTGGGCAGCCACAGCCACAGTAAGAGAGGAAATCAGTTACCTTCCCCAGTGTGCATGGTTCCGGAGCCAGGAGATAGGGCTGGATTCCAGTCCGTACATCACTGTCTCTCCATAGTCCACAAAAGGCTTGTTCAGTCTGGGAGGAGGCAGGCAGAGTGTGTGAGTTAGACAATGACAGAACAAATGCAGCTCCTTGAGACCTAGGCTAGTTCCCCATCTCTCACCCTGGAGACATCACTGAGTCCTGGGCCAAATGCTTTCAAGGATCAGAAGTAGCAAGTCAATGGCACAGTTACTTTCATTATAATTGAAAACCATCTGGCAAAATCATTTCAATGGGTAAATATAAAATTATAATTTACTTCTGTCCACTGCACATAATTTGACAGATGACACATGATAAAAAAAAAAAAAAAAAGGACACAAAAATAACAGGGCAATGTTAATCAGCAATCACCTTCAGGTGGCATAAAAAATTTAGAGTGATCTGTGTAAGTGCTCACTTTCAGGTAATGAAACTTAAAGGGACAATCTGTCACTCAAGAGGAAGCTCATGCCCTGGCCAGTTTGGCTCGGTGGATAGAGCATCGGCCTGTGGACTGAAGAGTGCTGGGTTTGATTCTGGTCAAGAGCACATGCTAGTGTTGCAGGCTCAATCCCAGTAGGACTGAGAGATTCCCTCTCATCATTGACATTTCTATCTTTCTCCCTCTCTCTTCCTCTCCGAAATCAATAAAAATATATTTTTAAAAAAGAGGTAACTCAGAGGGCTCTCACCTGTGGCAGAAGTGGTGAGCACATTTCACCAGGATACTCATGCAGTGCACGGCCACGATGCCTATCACCAGCAGACTGAGGGGACCCATCTGGGGACAGGTGTTGCGGGCAAGAGAGGGAAAGACAAGCAGCAACAATTAGGAGTGAGCCAACAGAGACTGGATTTGCAGATGATCACAATGCTACTCCACTAAGGTACTTTCCAATGACAGAAGTTCTGACACAGCACTGAAAACAGAAATGTAAGCATGGAGATTAGCTCAGTGAGATGAGCATCATCTGAAACTTAGCATGACTTCCAGAGAATTAACCTTGTGGAGAATGACACAAGATAAGGCTGTTCCAAGACTATGGCCAATCAGTAAAACACAAGGCTCCTGTGTCTGGGAAAAAGAGATGGGTTTAGGAGTGTGGGAGGAAGGCAAAAGTTCTTTTAAAAGTAGTATCATCAGTTTATGTTGTTCATTAGGGGGGATGGAGGGTAATGGGGGAATAAGGACACATATTTAACACCTTAATCAATAAAGAATTTTTTTTAAAGCAGTATCAGATCAAGAAAGGATAGCCTTTAGCTACCACATCTCTGAGCTATCTCCAACTCTAACAAAAACCAGAATGGCTTTGGACAGTCTATAGGGAGTGAATCACAAAAGGAAAATATTCTCAGAGTTGGCCATCTAGAGATGGGGTGTGGAAGAACTGTGTAGAAAGTGGACAGACTTCTGTTAGTAATTCATTAGTTAACATTATTGATAGAAAATGCCTGAGACATTTTAAGTACATCCTTCCCACTAGAAACTAAGTTCCCTGAGGGCAGGAATCTATGTCTGTTTTATTCAATGATAGCATCCTAAGAGCCTAGAACAATACCTGGCACACTAAAGGCCTTCAATAAATATCTGTAGATAAGTGAACATCTGAATTTTGCTTTTTCTCAGCTGATATTTTTTTAAAGCTTCCCATTACAATGTTTTAAAGAAAGTAAACATATTTTTTAAAGATCCATTATATTCTAAGATTGTCATGAAACTTCCCTCCGCTGATGCAGACCCTTACCAAGATGCCTGCATTTTTCACTGCCAGGGGCAGCCCCAGGAGTCCTGTGCCAATGTTGCCTTTTAACAGGTGGATCAAGGTCTGGAACCATCTGAAGTGAGAAGAATGTAGATAAGCACATGTTAACAACAAGAGCTAACATTTATTAGGCATTTAGCATTGTGTTAAGTTCCTTCATATGTTATTACCCCATTCAATTTCCACAACAACCCTATGAGACATGTTTTAACTTTATTTTATGGTTGAGGAAATAACTTGTCCAAGGTCACATACCTGGTAAATAATTGAACCAGGTTTCACACTCAGGCAGTCTGTTCCCCAAACTCACTCTCCTAGCCACTGGGTTATAAGGTCCACTCCCTGTGGCATCTCTGAGAACCCTCTCGTTCTTGGAGATTATACCAGAGGGGCAGTAGGGATCTCTCTAGGCACTGTATCCTTTCCTAGTGTATCTGGGCCTGGTTTTCACCATAGACCCGTTCACTGTAAAGAATCAGAACTCACACTGTAACAGGATGATAAGCTTAACTGCAAAGGACACTAGTATCAAAGAACAGGAAAAATAAAAAAGAGAAGCCCAAAACCCTTAACAGAAAATTTTATGGAGGAAATTTTCATGCTTACATGAATTTTCGTTATGCTTGTATTAAAGTTTTTCTCCTGTTTAAAAAAAATTTTTTTTTTTGTCCTGGCCCATGAAACTCAGTGGTTAGAGCATTGCCCTATGAACTGGAGGGTCTTGGGTTCGATTCCAGTCAAGGGCATATACCTGAGTTGCAGGTTTGATCCCTCACCCCAATCGGGGGCATGCGCAGGAGACATCCAATCAATGTCTTTCATCATTTCTCTCTTCCTCCCCTCCCTCTCCCTTCCCTCGCAATTTCTTTAAAAATAAATCAATGGAAAAAATATCCTCTGGCAAGGATTAATAAAACAAAACAAAGTGAACAGAAGAAAAGTCATGCAGTACCACAACAGGCCAGAAATCCCTGGCATACTTTACTTTAAAAAACAAACTAATAAAAACAGTTTGCCATAGAGCAGTGGTTGCCAACCGGTGGTCGACAGAGGTCCGAAAGGTTGGTGACTGCTGCCATAGATCCTAGGGTTGGATAAGCCCTAGTTAGTCACCTAATTTCCTTCTGCCTTGAGGGCAGAGTTTTCCTTCACCTATTATCCCCTCAAAGGTACAAGTATAAAGCCTCTTATAGCCTCATTTATTTTTTCATTCAGCAAACAGCAAACACTGTGTTAACTCAGTGATGGAAATAAGTAAGAATCAGATATGGACCTCCATCTCTAGAAGCTAACAATGTCACAAGGTAGAAAGATCCCGATCTGAAGAAAAGCCAGCAACAATGCCCAGGGAGGGGAGGCAGGTGAGGGCTCAAAAGGGAGAGATCTGAGCAGAGTCCAGCAAGACAGGCAGGGTCTGTAAGTGCCAATAAGGAAGAAAGGCCTGGGAACACAAGCCTAGAAAGAGAAACGCAGGGCACCAACATGAAAGAATGCCTTGGTTCTGAGGCCCCTAGGGTGGGGGTGAGGATGGGCAAGGAATTTCTACTTTTTCCCTGGGGAATGGGAACTTGTCAAAGGACAGACAGAGCAGAGGCCTCATCTTCAGCATTTTCTATTCTTCTGTTACTTCCAGAAAGACCAAGTCATATATGGTATGGCTTTTACCCAAATCACAGACTCACTCAAGATTTAGCCCCTGGCACTGTCTTAAAATTCTTCTGTACAAATAACCTAAATCCCTCCTAAATGCTGCTTACACATGTCTTCAAATGTGCAATTTAGTAGAAACAGAAAGCAAACATGTTATTTGACCATATTACACTGATCTTTACCCTCTAGAAAGGAAATTTTATTTTTTGTAACCTTTCTCCTTTTGCCTCCAGGAAGAAAACCTCTCTAATGTCCTACTGTCCCCAAGCTTTTCAAGAAAAATTGAGGATCCTGCTTCGAGTCTAAAAATAAGAGGCTGAGTGCTCTTCTGGACTATTGTGAGGAAACAGCTTAAGGACCAGACTGCAAGGTTCCAGGAGTGACTCTATCATCAGCAACCAGTGACCAGGAGATCATGGGCAGGATGATGGGCCAATCAAATTTCTATTTTAACAAAATAAGCACTGTACCAAACCTACATGCCTCCCAGAGCCCTCCCCTAAAGGCCTAAGCTGGTTTTTATGAGACCAAGTCCCTCTAGCCCTGGCTCTGCCACTAACTCCACATGACAATTCCCTTCTCCCTTCACTGGGCTTGTTTTCTCGTCTGTAGAGTGAGGAGACTGGACTAGGAAAACATACTCTCCAAGGTCCCTTCAGCTCTGAAACACCAGGATTTGAAGCAACTGACCAAAATTACTCTTTTTATTCAATGACGCCAAGTTGAGATTACTCAAAACCATGTCACAAAATCAACTCTAAGGGACTGCAAAGTCTTAATTATGGAGGTGGGGGGGTGGAGAGGACAAGGAGGCAAATAACATCTTAATAAGCCTTACAAATTTTTCTGGTTCTGTTTATGTTCCAAATCAGTAGTTCTTAGACTTTTTGGTCTCAGGATCTCTTAATACACTTATAAATTATTGAAGATCACAAATAGCTTTAGCTTATACGGATTATGTCTATAGATATATACTATATTACAAATTAAAACCAAGAAATTATACAAATATTTATCAAATTAAAATAACAATAAGCATCAGAGGAGACAGAATAAATGTTAATATAAATAAATAACAGATTTTTAATGAAAAGTAACTATTTCCCAAAAACACAATGTGAGAAGTCTCTTTCATGTCTTGCTTAATAGAAGATAGCTGGATTATCTACTTCTGCATTCACTCTGCTGCAATATGTTGTTTTGGTTGAAGTATAGAGAAAGTCTCTCCTCACACAGACATGTAGTTGGAAAATGAAGGAGTATTTAATTACCTCTTCAGAAAATTGTGGTAATTTTTCTTTGATACTACACCAAAACTCGACATGTGGTCATTTCTTGGAAGCTGTAATGTGGAATCTGAACTTTTTATCCTCTATTACATTAAAACCCATTAGTGATTTCGCTTTTTGAGTGATCTTTTACCCATGCAAAATGTTCTAACATCACACTTTGGTCATTTGGAAGATATTGATTCTCTGGGTTATATAGACCTTCCAAATGCTGACATATTACCTTATATAACATAAAAAAAATCACATGTATGAATATCATAGCTGATCTCATCAGAAAAATCTTTAAGTAGAGGGAAACCATCCAGGTCACAGGGCTAGAGACAAGTTTGTTTTTTTCTTCTTCTAATTTTGAAAGCTCAAATTTTATTGTAAACAACAAATACTATTGACTTTTTTCTTGAGGTGACAGTCTCCTTGCGATGGGACCGTGATACCCGCCATCACTTACAGATGGGCTCTTGGGTCACCTACCTTGTATCACAATATGAGGGCAGGATCCCCTTAGAACAAAGTATACCCTAGAAAATGTCCCAATAAAAAAACCTAAGGAAAGTATCTTCTTATTCACCCAATTTCCAATAAACAAGGGTAAATACTGTGAGGTTGACTACTAGTTATAACCCAATGTGAATAAAGGAGATACTCAGAATAGCTAAAAGGCATGCATTAGCTTCAATACATATAAACCTATCAGCTACCATCCTGAAGTAGCTAGCTAGTTGGTGTTGAACTTCAGAAACATCCCTTTAAAAATGAAAATCTAGACTGTCTGGTAAGCATTGCATGGACAACAGTTGAGAACAAGAAGCAAAAACTGGAAGGGAAACTATAGAGAGAAAAACTTGGAAGAAATATTTCACAGTAATGAGTGTGACTTCTGAGGGGAAGCTATCACATGTCATTGGCTGCATTTGGAGCTCCTGCCTGGGGGAAGCCAATTGTGTGGAAAGGTTAAGGGGAAAGAGAACAATGTTCCTCATTGCTGCAAGTTGTGCTCCAAGTATCTTTTCCATCAGTTAAAAATGGAGAGAGAGAGAGAAAGAGAGAGAGAGAGAGAGAGAGAGAGAGAATGAATGAGAATATTACATGATAAAGAAGCTACAGAGTGTGAAGCTTCCTGAGCTGAAATCAGCTAGTGGTGGAGATCCTCCAGATCTATCCAGTTCACTGCAGAAAGAGCCCTACACTGGGAGAGACTGCAGCCAGAGGAGCTTCACTAGCAATAGCTTCCAAGAGAAACTCCTATGGTCTCCTTGGGCAGTCACAGGAGACAGAATAAATCTATGATACAAAGGATGCCTCAGTAAGTGATACTTAATCCATAAAGGAACACAAAAGGGTGATGGCTAAGCTTGAGGAATAAACATAAGGACTGCAAAAGATGGGATGCTGAGATCCCAAGAAAATGTCAGGGGTCTGCTGAGGATCTACTAGTAGTTGGAGAATGTAATGGAATAGAAAATGCTCCTCTGAATTTTCTAATTTGAGTGGAGAATACCAAACAGTAAGCATAGCTTCACAGTGAGGTCCTCAATGTTAACTTATATTTGGGGGAACTGAGGCCCAAAGAGGACCAAACTCAGCCCAGATGAGATGGGATTCAGTTTCCAAGGATGAAACCTAAGCCCTTCTTAGAAATGCAAAGCAGATCTTCTCTTCTCTATAACTCCCTTGATTTTTTTTAAGTGCAGAAGTTATTCCTCCCTTTTCCTACTCCTTCAGCCAGATGAATTGGCTTTTTGGTGCAGGGACAGAAGTCTGGAGGAGACTTTGCAAAGGAGGCTTCCAACTGGGCTTGGAGGTACTTGAGGTTCTAGCACAGAAGACCCTTAGTTCTAAATTAAGAGATTGTTCTTTCTACAAGTTTTTCTTATGTTTATGCTCTTAGTCTTCTAGGACCAATACAGCTGTAATGAACAAAGAATAAGAAACAGACTATAGCCGAAACCGGTTTGGCTCAGTGGTAGAGTGTCGGTCTGTGGACTGAAGGGTCCCAGGTTCGATTCCGGTCAAGGGCATGTACATTGGTTGCAGGCACATCCCCGGTGTGGGGTGTGCAGGAGACAGCTGGTCGATGCTTCTCTCTCATCGACGTTTCTGGCTCTCTATCTCTCTCCCTTCCTCTCTGTGAAGAATCAATAAAATATATATATATATATATATATATATATATATATATATATATATATATATATATTTTAAAAAGTCAGAATTTAAATTAAAAAAAGAAAGGAAGGAAGGAAGGAAGGAAGGAAGGAAGGAAGGAAGGAAGGAAGGAAGGAAGGAAGGAAGGAAAGAAGGAAAGAAAGAAAGAAAGAAAGAAAGAAAGAAAGAAAGAAAGAAAGGAAGGAAGGAAGAAAGGAAGGAAGAAAGGAAGAGAGAGAAAGAAAGAGACCACAGAGTGGCAGTTAATTGCCCAACCTCTTATTTTCATCTATAGAGGGGAGAACTGGTAAGATGGGGAGCAAAAATAACTCTAAGGGAGGCTATGTCACTGATATAAAACTGAGGGATGTGATTCTCCCCCAGGAGGTAAAAGAAACAGTTACTTACGTTGTTCTGCTGCTCTCCCCAAATCGCTGGTAGGAGCCCGAGGAAGAGAAGTTGTTCAGACCTTCAGATGGGCTCTCTTCTGGACTCACATCAGTGGAGCTGTAGTCAGCATAGTCCTCATTCCGAAGTCTCTGTGTGGACATGGTAGCTGTGGGGGCAGAGTCAGTGCTAAGACTTCCTGCCGCTGGGGCCTTAAGCTCCACGCCTGGGGTGGGCTCTGGGGCAGAAGCAGCCATTGTCACAGTCGCTCAACGAGGCTGCACTATGCAGTAAGTGCAAATGCAAGTGCTTGGATTTATGAAAATGAAAAAGGTGCAAAGTTCACATGGGCAGGCTGAGTTGACTCAGCTTTTACCTCTCTGCCTTGCCAGTTGGTGCCACACTTATATATGTTTCTGAATTTGTCCCAGCACACCTGGACTGAGCAGAGGTAAGGCATACTTGGGAGAGGTAGGCGAAGAGGCAAACAGATGATTCCAGGAAGCCTTCCCTGTTCCATAGGGCCAGTGAACTATCCTTTTCTTTGAGCTAATTTCTTGGACCCTGAACAACAGTTAAGTTGTATGTATTTCCATTTTCCCCAAGAGCAAGCTCTCAGAGGACAGAAACCTGAATATTCTATTTTTCCTCTGCATTCATTAGAGAAAGGACCTTGCTGCATTCAAGAAATGCCCTCCAGATCCTCCAGTTCTGCTCAAACTCCTCCCCAGGTCCTAGAGCCACAAATGACTTTCTCTTTCTCTTTGCTATGAGCTCTGGCATATCCTATATTCTTTGGAGGTCATCAGTGACTCTCATCCCCTGACCCTGGGACTCTTTGCTTATAACCAAACCTGAATACTGAGAAAATGGCAGCTAAAAGCAGCACAGAAGAAAAGCAGGAGCATGAGATGTGCTCACCACTGGCCTTTGTGTCAATAGCTGCCTTCCACAATGCCTCTTCCTTTTTATTTTATAGATATGCCAATATTTTAGAGATGGTGAAAGAAGAAACCCTTCCTGTTGTGCTGGGAAAGGATGGTGAGGGTGGTGTTCCCTGGGTGGCCTTTCTCAGTAATGCTATTACCGAAAAGAACGATGACTTCTCTAAGATACACGATGAGGATGCATTTGAGAGTCATATAGTCTCCAGAATCCTAGAGGCTGCTGTTAAAAGAGCCTTCAGAGGTCACTCCAGCTGCTCATTTTACAGATGAAGAATCAACACCCCCTTCCCCACCCCACCCCTCCCTCCCGGAAAAAAAAGATGAAGGGGCCTGCTCTGCTACAGCCAGATAGGAGCAAAGCAATAAATGTATCTCCTGACACTACCTGAATCTGAAAACTTCTACTGAATACAGTGCCAGTTGTAGTGAGGGAATATTATGATGAAAAAGATTCAACTTCCTGCTCTCTAAGAATTGCAATCAAGTGATAAAAGGTACATGGATATTAAAATTACAAATAAAAATCCTCCTGATGCTTTGCAGACTGGCACAACTGCCTGCCTAAAGCATGTTGGCTGGATGTTCACCCTGAGTCTGCTGTGCTATCTCAGAGACATGGTGAGGAGACAGGACCTCAGACGGCCATCACAACATATCTTCCACCTGTCACCCAACACTGTCGAAGGATAGCTCTGTGGTGAGTACTCCCACAGGTCCAGTCCCAGGACTTTTCAGAAACTATCCCCACCCTGGCACCTGAGTGATCCAGGGTGGCCTCATTTTTCCCCACCGACTGTAATTACATAGAAATGGGACCCCATGGAATCTCACAAGGAAAGTGCTTGGTAGAAAGCCAGTTTAAGGGCTTGAAAGTCCCAGAGAGGATCGTGCCTAGCTTCACCACCAGAGCAACTTTGCCAAATATCTAACAGGGTGTCCTTCATTCACAGGCTGGAAGAATTCAAGAAAGTCTTCTAGCTCTGGGGCAGTTAAGTTCATAAAGAGGCTGGGGGCAGGGGGATTATGAAGTAGTTGAAAGCTACTATTCAGGCAAAAGTAAATAAGCTACTTTCTATGTAATTTAGAAGACCTGTGTTCTAATGTTGCCTCTATCACTAACTTGCTTAGTAATTTGGAACAATTCTCTTCATGTCTGTGGTTTTTCCCCCCAAACATGCAAAAAGGGGAAGGGGTGAACTAAAATCTCTCTCAGTAACTCTCTAGTTCTAATATTGTAGGAATCAACTAGTCTAACTATTTATGCAAGCAACAGCTAATTTCTAGTCTCCTCCAATATACCAAAAGTGTCTGAGGAACAGGGCTTTCCAACTGCATCCTGCATGTTACTGAGGGAGAAGAGACAGTATACAAACCTTCTCCATCGGGTTCCCCGATCCTTCCCCATCAACCTAGAAGCCACTCTGTTGCCTTCTTGGTACAGATGCTCGTTTCAAACACTGTAAAGGTGACTTTTCATATTGTGTATAAAAACTGCAGTTACCTACCCACAGCAGATTATTGTTAAGAAACTGCTCAAAAAGAGGCTGACATCTATAGATCTAAAGTCCAAGCAACAACGGTGGGATGTGGGAGATGTGGCTTGACAATTGTGTGAATGTTGAAAAGGGGGGAAGAAATGCTACTTATATTTTAGTTGATAAGCTTCACAGAAGTCAGTGATATAATAATAAGCCAATGTAATTCTAGGTTACACTAGGAAACCCCATGCAGATGATATAGCACTGTTCAGTTTGCTATGCATGGTATTTAGGGTAGCAAACTATAAAAGGCAGCAATGGCAAACTGTGGTGCAACCAGGGGTCAGCAGCAGGATGGGAATGAAACCAACTCTGTGAGGAATGGTTGGAAACACAGACAAGGCTCAACCTGGAGGCATAAAAACTGCCATCAGAAGCTGTCCTATGGATAAGACTTGTTCTGCGGGGCCTTCAAAGGTTGGTCAGAAATATCATCAGGAGGTGGAATGTGAAGGGAGGCAGGTGCTTAGAAGAACCTTCTATCAAAAGGAGTTGTCCAGGTGGAATGGTTCGCTCTGGGAGGCAGCGTGTTTCCTATCCCTGGCAAAGCCCAAGCAGAAACCCTCCTGAGAGATGTTAGATAGGGATTTAAGCAGTCACTCCCTAAAGTTCCTTCAAGCAACTAAGGCTCCTCTTCTTGCTTTCTAGCTCTCCCCACTGAGTGCTAGTCTGCAAGGTCACCCTGCCCCTGGGCTCCCTTTGATGAAACCTGGTTTCCAAGTCTACTTCTGCAATAGACAGTTCCTGTTTTGTGGGAAGTTTTAACAGGAGAACCTATTGACTGTCAAAATGAGGGGTTGTAATATGTGAGAGTTCAAGACAAGCTTGTCCTTCACATCCTTGAGGACAGTGAACATTATGTGTGGCCCATCAATGCAAAGTCAAAATCTCCATAAGATATTTAGGTCCAAAAGAGTGAACTACTAAGTAAGAAAAGGCTAGGTGTTAGTGGTTAGTCAATCACCTACTTCTGGAAGGTGTTATCAGGACCATGCTAGCAAAAATAGATCCCCATGCCCTAACTGGTTTGGCTCAGTGGATAGAACATTGGCCTTCAGACTGAAGTGTCCCAGGTTTGATTCCAGTTAAGGTTATGTAGCTTGAGTGCAGGGACATCACCAGCAGTGGGTGTGCAGGAGGCAGCTGATCAATATTTCTAACTCTCTATCCCTTTCCCTTCCTCTCTGTAAAAAATCAATAAAATATATATTTTTTTTTAAAATAGACCCAAAGTCTATTCACTGGACTCAGTTCTAGGATCTTGCTTCAGGTCAAGGTGTGAAGAAATGTATTCTTAACAGCAATGATTCTTCAGCGACTGACCCTCAAAGACACAAGCATGTAAAAAAGAGGTACTCACTGGGAGGGGGTGGAGGGGTTGAAAAGAAAAGAAAAAGCAGGAGTACTTAACTGTGAGAACAGTTATCTGAAGCAAGGGGGAAAATAAAGCATCCCTGAAAGTAGACATCTATCTATTCTATTCCATATCCCACATCCTAACTGCACAGAACCTCTGAATTGGGAGAAAACTTAAAACTTTCGATAGTCCAACCATCTACCCAACACAATCTTCTAATCTACAACATCCCCAAAACTAACTGCCCCTTGACAATTAGCTTCGATAGCAGGGAACTCCACGCTGTACTGCGACGTGAGAGAGCACTAATTCTTTCAGAGTTCTTATGCTCACTCACAAACCACTTCCCTTACGGCACTTCCATCCTTGTTGTAATCTCCAGACGATTGCAAAAGAAATGGAACCCACCTCCTTACTCTGCCTTTAAAATAGACAAGGACAGATCTGAGCACTTCAAGTTGGCACAGGATGAGGCCAAATGAACAGTCAAGGGAAAATAAGGACCCAAGAGCAGGCAATTATAAATGGCATCATCGGAAAACAAAGGGAGAAAAACTTAATGCCATCATCAAAGCAGCCTCCGCGGCTTACAGCCTTCATCCCAGGCAATGGGTCTCGGGCACAGAGCAAATGACCAAAGCCTTTTGTGTCCTCTTGCTTCCTGACTTTAAGAACATCTTTAAAGAAAGTGTGTCCTAGCCATGGCCAGCTGGTTCTCTTCCCATACACCAAAAGGTTGCAGGTTCGATTGCCGGTCTGGGCACATACCTAGGTTTTGGATCTGATCCCCGGTGGGGGTGTGTATGGAAGGAACATATCAATGTTCCTCTCTCTCTCCCTTCCTTTCTCTCTAAAATCTATAAACATATCCTCAGTGAGGATTAAAACAATAAAAAGAAAGAAAATGTGATGTAAATGTACAAGTTGATTTCTGTTGACGACACTCTTGACAAGAGTCAAAGAGGGCCTTGATCCTATTTAAAGAAAAAAAGACAGTCCAACTCATTTTCTGCTGTCATCATTTAGCTTGGCCATCAAACAGAGATAGGAAGAAAGAGGAGAAGGATTTCATGGCAACGGAGAAAGAAATGTTCAATAGGAAAACTGCTTCCTGGACAACTGGGTTAAAGTCTGTTGCAAGGCAGATGCTGATGAAGAGGGCTGGAGGGAAGCTCTCTGATTAGAAAACAGAATGTCACAGGAGAGGAGGGGGTCCTTAGGGATTTAACCCCATCCCTGCACAGACTGGGAAACCTAAACCCACAGGAGGCCGCATGCAAGTGTCAGAGAAACCTAAACCCACAGGAGGCTGCATGCAAGTGTCAGAGCTAACACAGAATCTCCCCCCTCCCCAATCTCGGTTCTTTCCATTACACCGCGTTGCTATCTTATTTCAGCAAGCCTCACATAACTGCAAAACATCGCTCCAAATGACCAGCTACAGGATAACACACACACACACACACACACACACACACACACACACACAAAAAAAGCATTGATCTTTATAAGTTTCAAGTTCATGCCAGGGCTCTTCACCGCCTCCGCTGGGAGTCGCCTCCCTCCGAGGCTTGCTTTGTAATTGGGTTTGACTTGACACAAAACTGCAGGACGGCAAAACACACACACACACACAAAAAAAACAACAACACACAAACCTACAGAATGATGAGTTTGCAGGAAAAAAAAGCCTGAACACTGGGCAGGGAACCACACCCAAAGCCGATCCAACGGGGCGCTGGAGGATGCAGAGCGGAAAGGGCAGCGGAACCGGAGAGAAGGGGACGGGGCGCGGGTGCCTTCAAGCGACAAGTTCTCTGCGGGCGGGGGCGGCGGTGGGAAGCCAACAGCTGCCGGAGCCCAGGGAGACCGACACCGGTCAGGCGCTGCGACCTCCGCGGTGCCCTTAAGCCAGCCGCCAGCCCCTCCCCCTCCTGGGCCTCGATTTCCCCGACAGCCCAGGGGGACGGGGCAGGGTGTGTGTGTGTGCGGGGGGGTGGGGTGGGGGGGGGAGTGAGAGGGGGGAAGTTGCACCAGATGATTTCCAAGGTCCCTGCGATTTGGGGATTCAGTCCCCACCGCGCGGCTCCCACAGGGGGCGGGTAATTCGCGGGACGCGGCCGGACTCTCCTCTGGGATGCGGGTCAGAGCCCTGGCCGGTCGTCAGGGTGATGTTCCCCATGTCAGTGTCCCTACCTGTCAAGTGGGACAGACAGGTCGCGTGAGGCAGCGTGAGGGACAGGGGAGTCTCCGGGCCGCCTCATCCCAGGAGGGGTGTCCGCGGTACCACAGTGCGGCCCGGAGCCCAGGCGGCTCGGACCCGCATCCCAGGCCGGTCAACGCCTGACCCTGAGCATCCCCGCTGCTCCCCTGGAGGGAGTCGACGTCGGTCCTGAGGAAGGCACTGCCCGGCCGCCATCCACACACAGCCTGTCAGCCCACGGACTCACCGCTCGGGATCCGGCTCTGGTTCCGGTTCTGATTCGGCTCCAGCCGGGGCTCCCGCTTCAGTGAAGTGCGTCCCACCCCACCTCAGCGCGGAGGTCTCTCCATCCCCTGGGCGGCCCGGCAGCCGCTTCCGGGCCTCGTCACGTGATGCAGGCGCCCGAGATCGAAGCCCCGGTCACAAACTCCCGCGAGCCACGGCTCCTCCCCTCTCGCGGTGCTCCGGAGCGCGGCTGCGCAGCACCCCCTGGCGACCCAGTGCTGTCACTGCAGGCAAGACCGCGCTCCTGGGGCTGGGACTGCGAGAGGGAACTGCGGGGGCGGGGCTGGGGCGGGGCCAGGGCTCGGAGCATGCGCAGTGAGCCCTGAGTCTAAGCGCGCTGTACCCTGAGTGTGGGCTTGTGAAAGGTCGTTTTTATTTTCGCAGTATTTTCTTTAACACGTCCCAATGAGCACACATTGCTTTTATAATCGAGAGATAATACATCTTTTTAAAAAATCAGCTGGCCATGTTTTTTAGAAGTTGACACAAACTCTTTTGTAGTTGCTACTGGAAATAGGACTGTGAGGTAAGGCAACATTATCTTTTTAATATATTTAAAAATGTTAAGCAACGTTTTTCAACGAATGGCAACATTTCAGTATGTGTGAGGTTTATGTGTTATCTGTGCTTCCCTTTCCTCCTTGTCCTCCGCAGATTTTACTTTTAAAAATTATGAAACTATTGAGCCAAACAAAACAACAACAAAAAAAACTATGGGAGCAGCTGTAAAATAGACAAATATGAAAATAATTATGCCGAGTGAGAGAAATCAGAAAAAAAAATTCCATTTATATAACGTTCTAGAAAATTTAAACTAACCTATGGTGTCAAAGAGCACATCAGTGGTAGCTTGGCAAAGAGTGGGAGGTCAGGAGAGTAGATTATAAAGAGGCATAATGAAACTTTCAAGGCAAGAAATATGTTCACTATCTTGATTGTGGTGGTGGTTTCACAGGTAAATATATATGTTGAAACTTACCCAATTTATACACTTTAAATATGTGCAATTTATTATATACAGTGTCCCCTCAAAATGTATACACACTTTACAGCTGATAGCTCAACTGGTGTTTCTTTCTTTTCATATTTAACCCATTGGAATTAGTAATTATTCAAAGTTTGTATACATTTTTGGGATACCCTGTATAAATTATATTTAATAGGCTTTTAAAGTATCTAGCAAAATTATATAAGCAATATATTGACATATTCTTATCAGAAACATTAGATTATGTAAGTATATTCATAGTGGAAATCCCCCTTCTCCCAAATTCACTCTCCTCTCCAAAGATAAAGTTACTATCATGTGAGTATTGTTCACCAAACCTTCCACTATGTATTGATGGAAATACCTATATATTGTTTTGCTTCAGACTTATACTCTTCACTGTCTATACTGTTTAAATTCTTTCATAAACATATACTACTTTACATATGGTTAAAACCTAGTTGACTTTTTAAAAAAATCTACTCAGGTTGGTTCATCTTTCCAAGGAAAAAGAAAAAAAATGGAGATATATGCTCAAATCAAAATGTGAAGGCCAGTAAGCTTATCTCATCCTTGGAAGAACCCACCTGATAAGTGACTGCTCAGTACCAGGAGTAACTCTTAGAATACTGCTGAGCCGTATCAATGCACCCTTTTCATCTTCCCCAGGCCTCGAATATCATTGATTCTATGGCTCTTCCTAATTCCTTACCTAAAGAAGCCAGATCTTGTGAGAACCACACAGTTAGACTTACTGGTGCAAGTGGGAACTTGCCTTCTTTAATCTCTTCCTGGAATGCATTGGCTATAAATAAGGATTATTTCATGTATCTGACCATCACACCCTGATTAGAGAGACCCTGGGAAAAAAGCTGCAGCATTTTCAGGTGCTGTTAGGATTCTTACCAATCTTGTCAGTATGCAGTCCTGATTAACATTCAGTAACATCTTATGGTTCCCAAATACACAGATCTCCACCTCTGCTCCCGTTACTTACTCAAAAGTAGAAATAAAGGTTTCCAGTTCAAAATGGTTGCATACATAAGCATTTTGACTCTTTTACTCCTGGAAACAATGCAAAAGCAAAAAGGAAAAAACTCTGAAAATTCTATATTCAGCAAAGTCAGGAGATAAATAGATTACCAAAATATGTGTAAGGCCAACAGAAGCAGCAGAGATCAGACAGAAGCTGTGAAGGAGAATGAGAAAGAAATCCAGAGAATAGTGATGTGACCCACTGGGGGCAGATCTCAGAAAAGCACCGGTTAAAGACGTTTCCTGAGGTGAAGAACTTACCCAGAGCTGCACAGCTATATCCCTTTCATTTGCAACAGTGGGCGTGGAAACAGTTCAGCAAGACTAGCAACAAAAGCTCTCCTGAGTCTGGTTTGGATCAGGGAAGCCACACCGTATAACAGGGGAGGGGGAATCACACAGACAAGCCATATTTACAGGAAGCAATCCATCTGTGGCAACAGAGAAGAAAAGACTGAAATACACAGGTTGGTGAAAATGTGGAACAATTGGAAGTTTCATCCATTGATGTTGGGAGGATACCAATGATACAACCACTTTGGAAAATTGATAGGCAGTATTTTGTTTTTGTGTGTGTGTGTGTGTGTTTTTTATAAAGTTACACACATAATCTATGATCCAGCAATTCTACTCTTAGGTATTTACCCAAGAAAAATCAAAACATGTATTTACACCAGGGCCTGGACTAGGATAAAGACTCAGGTGAAAAAATTAAGGAGGCGCTCACTCTTGGGGTTGTGAAAATGCAGGATTGGCACTAATATGAACAAGAGAGTGGGTGCCTCCTTAAATTTTGTGACCCAAGCTTCCTAGCTTGCCTCACCCTAGTCCTGCCAATGGTCCACACAAAGAATTATTCTCAGCAGACAGGTTAATAAAGATAAATTAGTAACCTGGACTTTTGGGTTGACATGGGCAGTGGCAGGGAGGCCAGCTGGAGATCCAGGGTAAGATTATGATGACTTACACAAGAGTGATGGCAGTGAGGTGACAAGAAGTGATCCGGTTCTGAAAATAGATTTATGGTAGTTTGGAAAGGTTTAGCCCTGCCCTCCTTGAATCTGGTTACAGATTCCACCTCACTCCCAGACCCTCCCTTAACCACTTACTCAGCCAACAGCTTCCTTGCTCTCAGTCTAGGCACAAGACAGGACCGACTCATAGATCCCCTGAAAGAGGGCTGAAGAATGCACCATTGAGTGAGACATATTCCCAGAACTGTGTCCAGGCACTTGATGAGATCTGGAGCAAACCTACAAAGGCCATCTGTAGGTAAGGCAGACCTTGGGGTTACCTCACAGTGCTAACAAAGGGCCTGGGAGAGCTTTAAAGAGAGAAGGGGCTCATGTTGCCACTGAAAAAAGCCCTGAAGCAGGCATCCAGAGGTAAGGGCTGTGGCCAGCTCTGCCGCTTAGTAGCAAGTCCTTTTTTTTTTTTTTTCTTTTCTTTTCAAAACATATTCTATTGATTTTCTACAGAGAGGAAGGGAGAGAGATAGAGAGCCAGAAACGTTGATGAGAGAGAAACATCGACTAGCTGCCTCTTGCACAACCCCTACCAGGGATGTGCCCGCAACGAACGTACATACCCCTGACCGGAATCGAACCTGGGACCCTTCAGTCCGCAGACCGCAGACCGACGCTCCACCACGGAGCCAAACGGGTTTCGGCAGCAAGTCCTTTTTAATGTGGACTTCAGTTTCTCACCCATGAAGGAGGAAAGGACTCAAAAGAAAGTTTATCTCTCAAATCTTTTAGCACCGAGTCCTTCTTTTCTCCCGCTTCTGCTACATTCCTCCTTTCGAAGATGGCTGGGTGGATCCTAGGTCAGCCAGAGAATCATTGTATCTCACACTTTAGAGTTTCTTTGAGATGATCTGCTGTAACCCATTCCTTTTACGCATGGGAAACTGAGCCTCAGAGAGACAAAGATTTTTGTTCAAGGTCACTCTTGGTAACAAGAGTGAGAATTGGGGTTCTCCTATGAGGCCTTCTCCTGAGACCCTAGTGGTCACAATTTTCCATATAAAGGTACAGAGTGGTACCTGTTTAATATGTAAATAAACTGTGTCTGAGTTTTCAAAAAATATAAGATGCTATTGTGGAAAAAAAACAAACTATTATAGGCACCATATTAAAAAGATGGGTGATTATATTAGGTTTATATTGCAGTGTAATAAATTGCTACAAACTTAATGGCTTAAAATGGCATGTGTTTATTGTCTCCCAGTCCCTGTGGGTTAGAAGTTCAGGCTTGGTTTAACTGGGGCCTCTGCTTTGAGTTGGCCAACTAGTAGGTGTGAGGTGGACCAATAGGAGTTGATGAGCCACCCAGAGAATGGGATGCATGAAATAGAGATTGAAGGTGCTGCCATTTGGTGTAATGGCAAGGTCTAGGGTTTGATGATGGAAATGGGTGACTCGGGTAGGGTGGAGGATAAATGATTTGGAAGCAAAAGTGATCAAGGGTATAAGAGGCTGGAGTACAGATGACTCATTTATGGTGGCTGAAGTCATCGTCAATAATTGTAGTGAAATGGCAGAGGGAGGGAAAAAGAGACAGGGTGCCAAAGGAGCCAGCATTTTTAGAGGGGAGGGAGTAAAGCAACAAGGAGCCAGGGTTCTAGCCATGTGGTATGAGAAGTATGGGGGAAAGCAGCCCCCTCTTAGAGGTCTGCAGAGGAAGCAGTGACCCTAAAAGAGGGAACCACATTTAGTTAGACAAGAAGGTGAAGCAAACATGGCCATTCAGGAAGCTTCCCTCTTCCTGGAGGAAAACTTTTGCTGGCCCCCTTCACAAGAGTAACTGCTTTTGCTATACCCATGCAAGCCTCTTTTCATTCTCCTTCAGAGCAATTATCACAGTTGAAATTTTTTACCTATGTTTAGAAAACTCTAAATAATATTCTTGGCTTCCAGCCAAGCTCCTGGAGGGCAGGGGTCTGCACTGCCTGCCACCAGTGGGTCCCCAGCACCCAGCAGAGGGTCATTATAAGGATACTCAATCAATATTTGTGGCAAGAAGGAAGAGGGAAGAGAACAGATGTTAGAGCAACTGTGAGGAGTCCGTGTGGGTGGAGAAGCCCATATTTCCACCCATTTATGTTTTTGGCCATTTATTCTTTTTAAGGAACAGAGCTTGTGTCACTCCAGGTGAGGGAGGTGGACTGTATTTTAACTCCTGAGCCATTAAGGCTCAAGAAGCTGCAAGCTGTGTCTAGCAGCTCCTCGTGCCAAAGTTGTTCCTGCCAAAGCCATGGCCACTCCCAACCCCTCATCTACACAGGGCATGGAGCTGAAGAGCAGAGTATCTTCCTACTTAGAGTTGGGGAACCTCCACCCTGGATGGTGCACCCCAAGGAATGCCCCAGATGCCCCCAGGAAGGGCCAGCAACTCCTCCACCTGGGCTTCTGCTGCCTGGGGGAGGCTGGTGGGATCTTGTAAATGTCCTTTCCTCCCAAGAGCTCCTAGGCCTGACATTTTGTACTTGGACACTGTTATGGGAGTTTTTTCCTTCTTTTTTCCAGTAACTCGAGATAAATCTAGGCTCTCCTCTATTCTGGACAAACAGGTAAAGAGAGGTGCAGGAAGTTGTGTTAGTGACAAAGATAATGCTCCCTGAAGTCATTGCTTTGAATCTTAAATGGAGCTCTTTAGGAGTGCATTCATTCCATTACCGAATACTTGAACATTTTGAGGCCATAGCAATGAACAGGAGGCACCATTAAGTCCTGGATTCCAAGGGTCAGCCTAGGGAGGAAGAGATGTACACACATAACTAAAATTCCCTAAGGAACGGCACCAGGAAGTCAGGTGTTCTGGAGGGTTCAGAAGAGGAAGGTGTTCTTCCTAGACAATGACAAGAGGGAAGGCTTGTGGTAGAGGTGGCATCTGAGCTAGTCCTTGGGGTAATGATGTTGCTAGCAAGAACATAAAGTATTTTCTGTCTCCACTCAAGAAAGTAGATCAAACTTTCACCAGCAAAATCAAAGAATCCAGGTTTGACATTAACCCGGTTCAGTAGAACATTGTAGAAATGAGCACTGGTTTTAGAGTGAGTCAGAATTGAGCTCAAATCCCAGCTCTATCACTTTCTAGCTATGTAACCTGGGACAAGTTAGTGGACCTGTCTTATTTTCCATTTTCTCCTCTGTAAATGGAGATAATTAATAACACCTATCTCAAACGGTTAAGAATCAGTTGAGCCCAGCTGGTATGGCTCAGTGGTTGAGTATTAACCTATGAACCAGGAGGATACCAGTTAGGGTGCTTGGGTTGAGGGCTTGATCCCTAGTGGGGGGCATGTAGGAGGCAGCTGATAAATTATCATTATTGATGCTTCCCTCTCTCCTCCTTTCTGAAATCATAAAAAAATAACATTTTTTTAATTTTAAAAAAGTAATCAATTGAGATAATCCATGCAAAGCACTTAAAACAATGCCTGGCATATGATAATTGTTCAGTAAAAAGACAACTAACTCTAGCATGGAATAATCTAGACTGTGAGCAACCTGAGATCAATGGCCAGGCCTCATTTACTTCTGTATCCTCCCAAAATTAGCACAGAGCCTGGGCACAAGGATCTCAGTAAGGTTTGCAAAATGAATGAACAAAGGAGAAATCCTCTTGATCAACCTCTCACATTGTACCAGGGAATATTGGGGGACAAGGGGGCATGAGCATGGTCGAATCTTGAAGGTTTAAGGGCCAGTCTGCTTGAGGTTTATCTCTAAAAGTGTTGGAACGTTGTTTGTAGTAAGAAAAATTCAAGCATTTTATAGGAGGAAAGGCAATGTTGAACTTAATAGCTTCTGGGTTTTCAGGACAACCTGTGGTTAAGACCTCAGAGAAACATATTCGTTCCCATCCCAAATGTGCTACTCCCATAGGTGACCTTGGGCAAAGCTCTCCCGTCTCTGAGCCACAGGTAAAATAGTGAGAATAAGCCCTACTGCTTAGAGTTGTTGAGAGGGTTAAAAGAGGAGTGGGTGTTAAGACTCCTGCAGGCAGCACTTACATCCAGCATTTCTCCTCAAATCCTGTGCAGGGCAGGGTCTGAGTCTGCTGTTGGCAGCCATGGGTTTTTTTGTCACAACTTTATCCATTTCACGAGTAGCTTTTCCCTTAAGAGCTCACAAGGCAGTGAAAGGAGGAAATGTTCGTTCTTTATCATTTGTCCCCAGAACACCCCCAAGATAAGGTCAGGCCTCCTGTTCTGGAACCCTGAGTACAATTGAATCTAGAATCGGTGTCAGTGCCAAGGGAACAAGAAAGAACAATGGATCTTGAAGAACCACTATGACAGGGCCTGGAGACAGAGCCGGGGGAGGGGGAGAGGGCAGTGAGATGGGAGCTGGGACACCTCTTGCTCCTTCCAGCTCCCTCTTCTCCCAGTAAAAACACTCAGTTTTTGCGGAGTACTTTTTCTGCTGTGGGACAATATCATGCAGTCATAGAAACTGAGAGTAGGGAACCACTGTGGAGGCCATCTTGTCCTATACATCCCTACCTTCTCTCAGTCAGGGTTTAGGGTATGAAACATAAAGTTTTTAGACCAAAAAAAATAAATAAAATAAATGCAGAAATATATTTCATAATGGGATTTAGGGGCTTACACAGCCATTAGAAGGGACTCATTAATCCACTTGGCTGATAGCTCCAGGAAAACAGGGCCCTGCCTTATCTTATTCACTGATATGGATCCCTGTGCCTTGCACAGCTCTTGGCACTCAGTAGTCACTCACTGCATATCTAAGATGAATTAGTGAATGAATTTTCAGAGCTCTTCAGGGAAATGAGGCACAGTGGCACCCATTATTTCTGCCAGGGCTCTAACGTATTTTTCTATTCAGCCTTGTCTTGCTTTCTCCCCAGAATATACCTCTGAACCCAACAAAGTCCAATTTCCTGTGCTCTCTCCCAAGGCTCAACAAGCTGGTGATGTACTGTGGGGAAACAGTGATGCAGGGAAGAAGGCCAGCCCTGCACCTGGCTTCAGGACCACACCCACTAGGAGAGCTACTTTGTTCTCTCCTTGCCTGAACTGAGATAGGATGGTGGGCCCCAATGAAGTCCCAGGGAAGCTGTGGTCCAAGGTTGATATCTGTCCTGCTGGAAATACAACCCTAATTAATACCAGTATTTTTGGATGTCCTAAGACAGTTGTTCTCAATGTTGGTCCCAAGTTCAACTGCATCACTATCACCTTGGAACTTGTTAGAAATGCAAACTCTTCAGCCCTACCCCAGTCCTATTAAATTAGAAACTCTGGAGGGTGGGAGGGTGTCTTCATCTGTATTTTAACAAAATATCCAGATGATTCTGATGCATATGAAAGTTTGAGAAACACTGTCCTAAAGAAATATTATAACTGTGCATTGTTATGCAATGCAGCTACTAGGAGCAAATTAATATGTTTGTGTGTATGTTTTAAAAGACATTTTCTGGGCTTAACCAGATAATTTTCTTTAATCATAAAAGGAAGTTAGCAAGGACCAGACTCAGGACTTGCACATGGGCCCAGGTGGACTATCACTGAGTCAGAGCTAGGTGCTTCTAGATCCACCCCCTAGAGTGATGGGGAAATTAAGTCTTTAATGTGCTCACAGGTGCACAGTGAGTCATAACAGGCTGAAAGCCACAACTCTGAATAAAAGTGTTGTGTAAATGGGGTCAACTGCTAGTTATCCTGGGAAAGGATAATCCTAGTTACTGTGAGTATGGATTAACTGATTCTGGTGGCTGGAGTTTGGAGCCACCTCTCTCAGTGGTTAGGGACAGTCTGACAGCTGAGCTGTATTGTTTTTTTCACCAGCCATCCCCAAACCCTTCCACCCCAGCCTCACTTCCCACTAGTCTGGAGTCGTTGGAAGTTAAAGTATTACACAAGGGGACTATATTCCTACTGCTCTCACTGTGTGAAATAAGTCATTCTCAATTCAACAGATGCCCTTTATTGGAAAAGTTCACTGTAGACCTGTCTAAACAGAAAGAGCATAAGGTCCATGGCATGCTGGGACCAAGCTGTAGGACATGGGTGGTGGAGACCCTCATACTCCAGGCACTGTAGCAGCCAGGGCCAAGAAGCTAGAAGTTACATGTAAGCAAAAAGGGACCAGACTAAGGAGGCCCTGGGCCAGTCTGCAATGGTTCAGGACCCTGAACATCAGGGGATGCCAGCCTGCATGCAGTGACTCAAAGTCAAATGGATTCTATACTTTCTAGAAGATCAGTCCATTCACTGAGAAAACAGAGTCCCATTTACTTATTAATTCACTCACCCACTCATTGGACAAGTATCAATTTAGTGCCTACAATGGCACCATGCTTGGTGCTAGGGAGATAGGGGTAAATAAAATAGGTATGATCCCTACATTGATGGAGTTTCACAAGCTGGAAGTGGAGTTGGAAAATAAATAAAAGGAGTAAATTCATAATTATGCATTAGGATAAGAGCTACAGGGGGACAGGAAAAACCTCTCGGAGGAGGTGAAGTTTAAGCCAAGACCTGTAAGAGCCAACCAGTTGAAGAGGTGTGGGGAGAACTATCTTAATTAAGGAAGGTATCAGCAAAAAGTCACAAAGTGGAAGAACTCACAGTCCCTCAGAAACTGGAGAAGCATAATGAGTTGAAGAGGAGGAGATGTAAAAGGAAAAGAATGGAAAGATAGCAGGAGCCAAATCATGGCTTAGAATGTTTTTCCAAGAGCAGAGGAAAGTTCCTTATGGGTTTTAAGCAGAAAAAGGGCATGATCTATAATAATAAAAGCATAATATGCTAATTAGACCAGATGTCCTTCAGGATGACCTTCCAGATGAAGTGGAGCTGCAAGGGAAGCCCAGGTCCTGGGTGCCTGCTGGTGGCAGGAGGGAAGCTGGTGCCAGCAGCCAGGGGAAGGAAGGCCTACTCTTACACTAATTTCATGCATCAGGCCTCTAGTATAAGCAATAATTTTAAAAAGATCACTGGCTGTGTGTGGAGCATAGATTGGAGGGTCAAGAGTGGAGGCAGATTCATTCCATGGGGGAAGGGAAAGCCATTTCTGTGCAGGGTATTGAGTGTCCAAGTCAAATCAGTTGGAATTTGCAGGCGGACAGAGCCTTCCTTCTCTAAGTAGACGAGATTGGGCAGCAGGTAAAGGAGCAGGGAGGCCAAGGCAGGCCCTCTTGACCCCATAAATACCTGGACACAAAGGTTCTGCCTAGAAAGATACCTGGATATAGGTGTAATGTGCCTGCAAGTGTGTTCCTGTCCCTTCTGAAGCAGGAGGAGTTCTGAGGCTGCCACAAGGCTTTTTACCTGCAGAGGCACCCAGGTCAGAGAAGTGAGGCAGGAGCCAGTAATGCCAGCACATCAAGAGGGCCCATCTTCTCTCTGCCTTCCTTCCTCCCCCCCCCCTTTTTTTTTTAAATAAATAATCTTCTCCAATGCCAGGTACACGGTGTTCTTCCTGACTATGGGCCAGCTGGACTCGTGCTACGCATTTCATATGTTTCTGGCAAATAACCGTAAACAGGTAGGGCAGAGCGCTAGCACAGGCGTACAAGATGGCAAAGATAGCCCAGCTGGAGCTTGAGCAGCTGCCTCCAAAGCAGCCAAGTTAGTAAAACCCAAATAATCCAACCTTTGCATTGGAACCTCCAGGTCCTCATCTCAGAGCAACAGAGAAAACTGAGCACACCTTTTCTATTTGAAATCTTCAAGATCTTCCTATTGAACAAGGTACCTTCTAAACTCCTTACTCTGGCTCAAAAGACTCAGTAGACAGGCCTCCATCTACCCTCTGGCCCAGTGTTTTATGATAGTAAAACATACTTCTCCAGTATGTGTCCTGTGTTTCAACCCATCTGGAGCCATCTCCCATTCTCAAAGCTATCCAGTCCTTTCCCATCACTGAGCCTCTACTTCTGCTGTTCTTCCCAAACACAATTTTCTCCCTCCACTCTGTCCTCTCCAATGATCCAAATCACCCTCATCCTGAATGCTGATCTTCTTGAGTATTGTTCCCTGATATACACAGTGGAATCACCACCTTGTTTTTCCTTTCTCAAGTCAATACTCAGTTTTCCTCGAGTATTGTTATATATGCATATTTATTCTCTATAGTCTGTGAGCTAACTGAGGCTATAAAAGTTTCTTTGCAACTACTAAAGAAACTGCTCAATAAATAGGTGTGTATTTTCAGCAATAGATCTTCAAACCCTAATGCTGGAAGAAACACAAATAGTTTACATGTGTACAAATATAATGTTTACTCTAAAAGGTTAATAGCAGTTGCCTCTCTGAAACGAATCTACAGGTGTGTATCTTCATTTTTAAATCTTTATAGTTGACTAGAGGCCTGGTGCACGTATTCATGCATGGGTAGCGTCCCTCAGCGTGGCTGTCAATCGGGGCTGATCGGGCCAGCCAGCAGGGGTAGGGACCATAGGAGGTTGGCTGGCCGCAGAAGGTTGGCTTTGGGAGCACACTGACCACTAGGGGCAGCTCCTGCATTGAGTACTGCCTCCTGGTAGTCAGTGCATGTCATAGCAACCAGTCAACCAGTCAACCAGTCGTTCTGTTGACTAGTCTTAATGGTCACTTAAGCCTATATTATATATATATATATATATATATATATATATATATATATATATATATATATATATAATTTTCCCTTCAGAATACAAAAACAGCACAGTTCATTCTTAGAAAAAAACAAACTAATATAGACATCAAGTTAAAAGTCCCCATAGATCTCTCTTCCTGCAAAAACATACCACTAAAAGTTATGTGAATAGTTTTTCCATTTTTTTCATGAATATTTGAATTTGCACATATGTTAGTTTCACACTATGATATTAATCTGCCATGTAACTTTTTTTCTTTCTTTTTTCCCCTTGTCTGTAGCCAAATTTATCCCTGAGGCCCAGCAGAGGGGATCAGGGCCCATGCGCCACAGTGTTTCTGTGGCAGCCTTCTGGGCCAGTGCTTGTCATGGGTGGGGCAGGCAGTGATTCCATGTAACTTTTTTTCTTGCTTAATGACTCATTGTCCATGATGTATTTACCAACTCCTTATTGACAGACATTTAATGACATTTCTATTTTTTTAAACGTTATTACTATCATAAAGTGCTAAAAAGAGAATCTCCAGAGATAATTTTGCTCTCTATTTCCTCTTTGTTCCTTTAGTTTTTCTAAATTTTTAACCATAAATATTTTCTGTCATCATAAAACAAAATTTTCACTTAAAAAAATGAAGTGTCTAGCCATCTTTCTGTCTCTGTTCAGAATTTCATTAAATGTTCTCTTTCAATGAATGACTTCATTCATTTATTCATTCATTTCACAAGTAGGGTCATGTGCCACATAATGACAGCTATGGACCACAAACACTACGGTGGTCCCAATGGAGCTGAAAAATTCCTACCACTTAGTCACTTTGCATGATGCACTACATTACTCACTGGTTTGTGGTGATGTGGTATAAACAAACTTGCAGTTGTACAAAAGTATAGTACATACAGTTATGGAAAGTGCATAATACTTGATAAACAACTATGTTACTGGTTTGTGTATTTACATTCGTTTTATTATTTTAGAGTGTACCCTTTCTACTTAGAATAGGAGTGTCGAACTCAATCAGAGAAGGGGCCAAAATCTAAAATCCAGCCTAAATCGCGGGCCGAATGGTTTACTGAACAGTCATAAACTGTCATTGTGATGGAAACGCAGCGGAGTGCAGTGATGACAGCGCGGTGCGGGCCACATTGCAAGGCCTGGCGGGACGGATTTGGCCCGCGGGCCTTGTGTTTGACACATGTGACTTAGAAAGTTTGTCTCATCTCTTGTTTACATCTCTTGATTTTATCATTTTCTCTTGAGTTTGATTTAATCTTGTGTATTTTTGTTCCTCATGATCCCTAAACATACAAAAGCAACTGCAATTGTTGCCGATTAAAGGCCAAGCCAAGTGCCCTAGCTTGTTTGGCTCAGTGGATAGAGTTTTGGCTCCAAGACTGATGGGTTGCAGTTCAATTTTGGTCAAGGTCACATACCTTGATTGCAGGCTGGATCCCCAGCCCTGGTTAGGGCATGTGCTGAAGGCAACCAATCGTCGTCTCTCACATTGATGTTACTCTCTGACTCTTTCTAAAAATTAATGGGGGGGCGGGGGGGGGCCTCAGATGAGAATTAACAAAACAATTTTTTAAAAAGGCCAAGCTATACTTGAACTGGAAATGATATTAATATGGTTAAGGGAGCGGAGCAGCCGGCACGCTGCCCCAACTCAGCAGAGACTTTTATCGAGAGGGGCGTGGGCTCCCCGGGCCCGGGGACGCGGGGATGGGGGCCGAGCGGGGAGGGCGGGGAGGGGGCGGCATCTTCTGGGCATCCTTTGCACCCGGCCGCCCCACACCCCCTTCCCCGAGGGCTTTTGCACAATGACGCACGGCGGGCGCTTCACACGGGGCGGCGCGGCCAGATAAAGTGCTCGGCGCGCGGAGCCGGGCGAAGCGGAGCGGGGCGGAACGGTCCCAGCGCGGCGGGGCGCGAGCGAACTGGGCGCTCGGGGGGCTGCGCGAGCTCCGGCTGGGCTCTCCCCGCAGGTGAGCTCTCCCCACAGGTGAAGACTCCTTGCAGGTGAGCTCTCCCCACAGGTGAAGTCTCCCCGCAGGTGAGCTCTCCCCGCGGTGAGCTCTCCCCGCAGGTGAAGACTCCTTGCAGGTGAGCTCTCCCCGCAGTGAGCTCTCCCCGCGGTGAGCTCTCCCCGCAGTGAGCTCTCCCCACAGGTGAGCTCTCTCCGCAGTGAGCTCTCCCCACAGGTGAAGTCTCCCCGCAGGTGAGCTCTCCCCGCAGGTGAAGTCTCCCCGCAGGTGAGCTCTCCCCACAGGTGAGCTCTCCCCGCAGGTGAGCTCTCCCCACAGGTGAAGTCTCCCCACAGGTGAGCTCTCCCCGCAGGTGAGCTCTCCCCACAGGTGAAGTCTCCCCACAGGTGAGCTCTCCCCGCAGTGAGCTCTCCCCACAGGTGAGCTCTCCCCGCAGGTGAGCGCTCCCCGCAGTGAGCTCTCCCCGCAGTGAGCTCTCCCCGCAGTGAGCTCTCCCCGCAGTGAGCTCTCCCCGCAGGTGAGCTCTCCCCGCAGTGAGCTCTCCCCGCAGTGAGCTCTCCCCGCAGGTGAGCTCTCCCCGCAGGTGAAGTCTCCCCGCAGGTGAGCTCTCCCCGCAGGTGAGCTCTCCCCGCAGGTGAGGTCTCCCCGCAGTGAGGTCTCCCCGCAGTGAGCTCTCCCTGCAGTGAGCTCTCCCCGCAGGTGAGCGCGCCCCGCAGGTGAGCGCGCTCCGCGCAGCATAGGGCGAACTTCTAGGTCCCACTCCGGGGAGTCGGCCTGCGGCTCCTGCCCCAGCGCTGGGCGATGAAGACCATGGACAAGCAGCGCCTGCTGGACGCCAGGTCTGGAACGCGGTCTTACATGGGGTCTCTGTGGCAGAACGGGGCTGGCTGGATTTCCGTGTCACGACCTGAGCTGGACTTGCCATCCATTGAGCTGCCCGTAGATAACAATCACTACTGCCACTCCTAGAAGGGTCCTGGTAGTGACCCCAAGAAGGAGCAGGCCCAGCGGCAGCTGTACTTGGCCTCTGCCATCTGCCTGGTGTTCATGACTGGGGAAATCGTCAGTGGGTACCTAGCACATAGCTTGGCCATCATGACTGATTGTAGCCCATCTCCTCAGTGACATTGCCAGCATGCTCATCAGCCTCTTCTCTCTCTGGATGTCTTCCTGGCCGGCCACCAAGACCATGAACTTTGGCTGGCAGTGAGCTGAGATCCTGGGAGCCCTGCTCTCTGTGCTGTCCATCTGGGTGGTGACGGGGGTGCTGATGTACCAGGCGATAGAGCGGCTAATCTCTGGGAACTATGAGATCGAGGGGAAGACGATGCTGATTACCTCGGGCTGTGCCGTGGCTGTGAACATCATAATGGGATTAACTCTTCACCAGTCTGGCCACGGACACAGCCATGGCCAAGGCCAAGGGCACAGCCAAGACACCATCCAGCAGCAGGAGAACCCCAGTGTCCGAGCTGCCTTTACCCATGTGATCGGAGACTTGCTGCAGAGTGTGGGTGTCCTGGTGGCAGCCTTTATTTTATACTTCAAGCCAGAGCACAAGTACGTAGACCCCATCTGCACCTTCATCTCCGTCCTGGTCCTGGGGACCACCCTGACCATCCTGAGAGATGTGATCCTGGTGCTAATGGAAGGGACCCCCAAGGGCGTGGACTTCACAGCTGTCCGGGACCTGCTGCTGTCGGTGGAGGGGGTAGAAGCCTTACACAGCCTTCATATCTGGGCCCTGACTGTGACCCAGCCTGTGCTGTCTGTCCACATTGCCATTGCTCAGAACACAGATGCCCAGGCCTTGCTGAAGGCAGCCAGCGCCAGCCTACAGGGGAAGTTCAACTTCCACACCCTGACCATCCAGATCGAGGACTACTCTGAGGCTATGAAGGGCTTCCAGGCATGCCAGGGACCCTTGGACTGACTGACTGCCTGGCCCGGTGCCAACTGGAGCACGGACAGGACCTGCAGAGGGTGGGTCCCTGTCCCCCCCAGGCCCAGCCAGGACTCTGTTGACATTGGCTGTGTCATAAGCCAGATCCCTCTTCTGACTTGAGCTCCATGTTCAGCGAGAAGGAACATGAGGTGGAAGGGGCTCCGGGAAGGGGCTCTTCCCCTGCCTCCCCTCTGACTCTGGCAGCCTCGGGAGGGGGACTCAGCAGGTGCAATCCCACTCCTCCTGCTCCCGGGCCAGTTCCTGGTGGGGCTGGCTTTGCTGTCTCACCACCAGCCTCAGGGAAAGGCAGTGGGAGGTGCTGGAGGGGGATCTGGCCACAGCACCCCCATGCCTACCTGCCTCATTTCCCATTGTCTTGTCCTTAGGAACCTGTAAAGAAATCTTGGGACTGAGCCCCTCTGCCTCTAACAGGATCTGGTTTAAGGGGGCCATGAGGGTTAGGGAGTTGTGAGACAGACTGGTGAGCCAGGACAGTGGAATAGGGAAACAGAGACACACAAATAAATGGCCAAGCTGGTTCCAGCCAGCCATGGAGGAAATCACAAAAATCCCATCTCCCCTAGCCAAGGACACTTAAGAGTAAGTGGTTTGCACTTCTCCCCAACCAGAGGATAAACAGCTAAACTCTCAGGAAGACGGATCACAAAACCAAGGAGTGCCATTTATACCAACCACACCCAAGGACAGGTGAAGTTAGGGAAATAAGTCTCACTTTGGTGCATCAGCATAAAGCTGATTAGTCTATTGAGAGCCTCCCCTCAACTCCCAGCCTTTAAAACCCTCAAGATGAAGGACTTAGGAGCCTTTTCTCCCTTCCCCTCACCCCTCCCATCCCCCCTACCTCCCATGCATTACCTCTGCCTTTCTCCTAAGCTCCAAGGGCCCTTCTATAAGTTTCTAAGAAAACTTTCTCTTAAAATTTGATAACAAAATATTTATATATGGTTAAGGACTACAAAGTTGGAAAATCTGAGATGGTTACTGCTCACCAGTCAGGCTTGTCCCATTTCACTACAGCTGCAATCTTGAAGAACAAGAACATAGTGACAAACTTTTTAAAGAATCGGCTTCATTGAAGACAATGAGACTGACCAAAGGTTGAGGAGGACCTGTATCAGACATGGAGAAACTTCTGATGACCTGAATTGAAGTCCAGACACAGCATAGCCCTCTCTCGGCACCGTGACAATCATGGCCAAAGCAAAAAACTTGTAATGTTGAAAGAAAAGGCTCGGCCCAACTACAGGGTTCAATTTCCTGCTGGCTCTGGATGATTTTAAAGATTCAAGAATCATTATTTGTTACATAATGTGAAAGTGAATGGTGAGTCTGTGAGTGCTGATGTGAAAGCAGCTAAAGAATTTTTGGAAACTCTAGATAAGCTGACCGGGGAGGAAAACTATTTGCCAGAGCAAATATTCAGGGTAGCTGAAACTTCCCTATTCTGGAAATGGCTGCCTCCTGAAAGGACTTTCACCTACAAGGAGGCCAAGTCAATGCCAGCTTTCAAGGCTTTTAAGGACAGAAGGACAGTTTTGCTTGGGGGCAATGTTGCAGGCTACATATTGAACCCTTTGTGATCTGGCATGGTGAGAACTCCAGTACCTTCAAGCATATCACTAAACAAGCACTGCCAGTGTCCTACAAGAGCAATAAGAAGTCATGAATGACCCTGATCCCCTCCCAATATGCCCTTCTGAATTGCTATGCCAGAAACATGGAGAAATACTGTTTGGAAAATAATACACCATTTACAATTTTGCTTATTGTTGATCATGCTCCTGAACATCCTCATTTTATTGGTGATCTTTATCCCCAATATCAAAGTGGTTTTTCTCCCTCTAAATACTACCTCTTTGATTTAATCAATGGGTCCAGGAATTACCGTAGCTTTTAAGACCTCCTACCTGAGGAGGACCATTACTCAAGCTATTGCTGCAGCTGAATGCAATTCTGGAACGATTACATCTATGACTGGGTGATGAATCTCGCTTGGACTTGGGGCGATGTCACCAAGGAGTGTATGAGTGGCATCTGGAAGAAGACCCTCAAAAGGTTTCATGATGAATTCAAAGGTTTTGCCAAGGATGAGGTTGCAAAAATCAACAAGGCAGGTGTTGAGATAGCAAACAACTTCAACTTGGGTGTGGATGAAGATGATATTGAGGAGCTCCTGAGGTTGTTCCTAAGGAATTGAGTAATGAGGTGTTGTTAGAGGAATTAGAACAGGACTGTGTAACTGAAGAAGAGGCAAGAGGCAAGGAGACTGCAGGAGAAGAAAAAGAAGAACCCACAAGAAAATTCACAACGAAGGTTTTAGCAGAATCTTTTGCAGACCTCATCAAGCTCCTTAAAAAGTTTGATAACATCGACCCCAATGCCAGTAGGTTTTCATCAATAGAGAGGAATGTTCACTGTGCATTATCTGCTTACAAGCAAATCTATGATGAGTGAAGCAAACCACCATGGACATATTTCTGAAAGAGTGACACCTCCTCAAGAAGAGCCTCAGGCAGGTCCTTCAGGAGGTGTTCCAGAAGGCACTGTTGCCATAGGAGACGATGGCTCCATGGCTCCATGCGTGTTATTGCACCTAAAGACCTTCAGTGGGACAAGATGTGATATGGATGATCCTGACCCTGTTCAGAAATTTAAAAAAAAAAGCAGTTAATAGAAAAAAATAACTTATAGATAAAGATATAAATATTTGTACATCTGTGCCATGTTTGTGTTTTAAGCTAAGTGTTGTTACAAAAAAGTTGAAAAGTTATAAAATTTAAATTTATAAAGTAATAATTACAGTAAGCTATAGTTAATTATGATTGAAGAAAAATATTTTTTATATTTAGTTTTTTATAAAATTTATGTTTTTGCCTGAACCATTATTTAAAGCTAATGTCCCATGGGGCTGGTTCTGAGATGAAGAATCACAGATCACACAGAGCTGGAACTGGAATAAAGAAAAATCTAGAGATTTTCTAGTTGACTAAGTCAAACAACAAATAAGGAAACAGGTTTCTTCATTCTGGTTCCAGAACAATTTATATTCCTATTCCATATTCCAATGTATAAGACACTAGTCCCCTCCCTATCCCACAAGCAGGAGGAATCCAAAATTACAATGCAGCCCCACACACCTCCCTTACAGGGGAAGGCCACCTTCCAGACCTGAAATTAGCAATGGAGCGTCCCCTGGTGGTCCGAGTACAGAAGCACAACTCCTTTAGACCAGCCTGTACATTTTAACTGATTTTCTGTAACATCAATAATTGTCATCACCATCCATAGACCACAAAGCTGCCCAGAGGAAGAGCCTTTCCTGAGCGTGAATACTCAGGTATGGATGGCCGAATTGGAGGTCTTTCAAGTCTTTTCAGTAATTGATATTATTATAATTCCTATTGACATATATTCATATTCTTGATATAATTCATATTATTGATATACTAAAATTGATATAATTCCTTGTACCTAGAGTTCTATCTTTTAGAGTATTTTTCCTCTCTCAAGCTTTGTGATGGATGAGATGAATGAATTTAGAATAATAGACAATGGGGTCTCCTCATAAATGGGAACCACTGTGTAGTTATAGCCCCTCCATTCACAAGTTTTGCGTCTTTGAAAAAAGATGAAGGACCCTGCCCAGTTTCCACTCATCCTATGCCAAGGGATGTTTGTGATCACCACCCTGTACGTAAGCCCTGGGACCCTGGGCTACCTTAAGTTTTGGTGCCACCACCTACACATGCATCATCTGAAACCTCTTTGAAGGCTGGTGAGTTCAGGCCTCAGAGCCAGAAGGATGACATGCAGGTGGGGCTGGCTTAAGTTTATGGTCCTGAAGAACTGAAAATCATATTTTAATCTAATGCATAAACATTTGGAAAAATATGTGATAACTTAGATTTAGTTGTCTGAATCTCACACTCATCATTAAGAAGAAGAAGAAGAAAGAATAGCAAGTATTTATTGAACATTTCCCCTGCACAAAGTGGTTTCCAGACATATCTAATTTGCCCATCTACCACATAGAAGATAGGAATCCTGACATGATTTGGCCACATTCCCTGGCCTCATACACCACCAATTCATATTCCACCTGAGAGGCTCTCTAACCTGGTGATGACTAAGTGTTAAGGGAACTCAAAAAGAGAATTAATCCTGACCAAGGAACAGAGAGGCATCACAGAAGCCTCTGAGACTTGAATGATGAGCAGGAATGTGAGAGATTACAAATAAAGGGAAATAATATTCTTGGCACAGGGAACAGCACATGCAAAAACACCAATTGTGAAGGTGTATTGCATGATCGGGGAATGGTTATGGTTGTCTGATATGGTTGTAATATTGAGAGTGGAAAGAGATGTTTGGGTTGATTCAGGACCCACAATTCCTATGAAATAATCACAGACGGCTATGCATGATTCAGAAGACAGGAGGTTATTATTGAGGGAACAGCAAGCCTAGTGGACTGGTTAAAAGCCACTGTAAAGAGTTTATCCTGAGAACGGGGACTTCCCAGCTCCCCCCATAAATTCCAAGTGGAACATCCCAGAGGAAGCAGCTGATATGCTTCTTTAGCAAGCCATGTGGACTTTGTGATAACCAGGATATTCACCTGCTGAATATGCCCGTTTCCCAGGTGACAGTAAATGCTGTATTTAAGGGGGCTCATTTTTCATGGCAACCAGCTTAGATGATGAGAGCTGTTGAAACTCTTGATTTAAGAGAGTGCAGGAAAATTTTCATGAGTCCATTCTGAAACTAGGTACGTGCCGAGGGTTGCAAAATAGAAAAACAGTTCAGGAAGCCTTATCAAACATGGTGTCTCAGCTCCCCCTGATGGGTTTTACAGATGTTCATTAAAAACAGGTTTCTTAACAAAAAGAGTGGGAAGAGGGGAGAGTTAAGAGACTTCCCAACAAGATGGATAATGCTTAAAAGTTATTAAGAAATAAGGGGAATAAAGCAAATATTGAAAAGGGAGGAAGAAATTGGAAACAGAAGAGGGAGTCTTAGGAAATGTCCCAGTAGGGCAGAAATCTTTACATGGTTACTGATGAGGTTAAAACACAGGTTTTAATCTAGCACTACCTAAGCTTGAGCAGACCAAAGGGAACCCCTGCTAGTAAAGGGCTTCACATAAGTGTGCTCAATGTACTCCAATTTGTAGAAATTTTAAAGCCTGAAGGCAAAAACTGCAATGAGAGACCTGATCAGCAATCACCTGGGGTAGCAGTTAGGAAATTAAAAATCAGCAGAAGGACCCAGGTTCCTTGGCTCAGCCCCTTGCTGGGGACCCAAAACCTTTTGCACAGAGTAGATAAAAACCAGGGGACAGAAAAGAAGCCTCCTTAATACAGAATTCCCATGAACTGTGAAATCTAAACTTGTTCATTAAGTTCTAAGAGAGGCTACAGTTAGGAACATAAAAGTTGATGGAATTAAGGTAAAAGTTTGTTGCGTTGGTAAGTTTGAAATATACATTATGTGAAATGGCTGCAGAGCTTTATTTTAGAGTTTCTTATAGGCTTCTCATGTGTAGGGTTCTCGAGATTACAGAATGCAAGAACTTCCATAAGCCCTAGCTCCTCCCAGAGACCCTCCTAACTGATGGTTTGCTTAAAGTTCCAGTTAGTCTTTATCATAACTGATTGGGGGACACTGCCCCTATCTAGGTATTATAAAACAAAAAGCATGTAAATCGACCCTTCAAACAATATTAGTGGGCCATGCTGATGGGAACCAGTAGGATTGCCTGAGCCCACACAGTGTAGGATAAGGAGCTGGAGTGCTAGTAGGAACAGATTCTCTGCCATAGCCCTTTATTGGGCATAGACCAAGGTTTGTGGCAAGAGCCTAGAGTACCTAGTGATGACTATTGGGATCTTGGGCTAGGGAATTAGAACACTCTAATGGATGGGGACGGTGTGCCCAGAAGAGTTCCACAGTCATGAGTTCTATGAACCATAGAAGTGGCTTGTGCAGGCTCACGCTGCCTGGGGAATGCAAAAAGGATACTCACGAGCAGAGAGCGTCTTTTTGTCTTTTCCTCAGGACTGACTCTGGAATTGCAGGAGGAGATGCTGGATTCTATTGTCACTTGGGCAGTGTCCTGTAAACAGCTCTCATCATCTAAGCTGGTTGATTTGGGGATGGCAGTTCCTGGGTGAATTAAGCAACATCCTGTTTGGTAAGCTACTGTATTAAGAACAAGGGATGCAGCCCTGGCCGGGTAGCTCAGTTGGTGTACGATTTCATCTCCAGTCAGGGCAAGGGGTGGGGGTCAGTTGGTTGAAGCATCATCCCGGGCACCAAAGGATTTAGGGTTTGATTCCTGGTCCTAGGTTACGGGTTCTATTCCCTGTTGCGACGCCTATGGGAGGCAACCGATTAATGTTTCTCTTTCACATTGATGTTCCTCTCTCCCTCTTTGCCTCTGTAGATGTCAAGCAGTTTTCAGCCATCCAGTAAATCCTATGTTCCCTAAAACAGAATTAGCTGTTGCCGGAACCTGCCGGCAACAGTACCTGAAGGGGGGGGTGAGGATAAGAAAAAGACAGACAAAACAGATGGGGTCGGGAGGGCTCAAGACCCGAGGTCTGCAGCCCTGAATTTTATTTTTCCAACCTTTAAATACAATTCTGAAGGAGGAAATATTTATTTCAGGCAATCGTGCAAGTGGCCGTTTCTGCTAACATGATGAGTTCTGTACAGATAAGTTCCTTCAGCACCTGACTTTTTATAACCACCTGACCTTTTACAACTCCTTTTACAGCTCCTTCTGTGTTAGCAGGCTCCTATCAATTGTTTTACCCTAAAGCAAAGACATCTGCAGTTAGCAGCATTCCTAGGGGTAGTAGTAATTTTCCAGTTACGTTAATGGAAAAGGGGGCACATGGAGAGCTGTGTCCTGCACCCATGCCTGCATTCAGGCATATAGGACCCCTGCATTCAGGGCAGCTCCCTACAAGCTGTGACCTTGAACAGCTATTCTTTACTAGTACTTTAGCCTTAGTTTCCACATCTGTACTTCTCCTCCCCAAACAGAGGGTAAATAATTTAAATCACTCTACTAAGGAGACAAACAGCAGAAATCCAATTAGGGTCACTTGCCAACCATACTCAATGACAGATTAAGTTAAGAATAAACCTAATTTTGGTACATCAGCATAAAACTGATGAATATTCTATTGAGCTCCTCCCCTACAACCTCCCCTAAAATGCCCAGCGTTTAAACCCCTCAAAACAAAGGTCTGGCACATGCTCTCCTTCCCAGGAGTATACCTGTGCCTCCCCCTTCTTGTTCCCCATAGGCATGGATCTCCTAAACTCTTACAGCCAGGGCAGCACTGGGCAGTGGCAGCTCATCCTGGGCAAACCCCCTGAGCCTGTCCCCAAGTTCTCTTCACTCTGACTTTCAGTGAGCCAGAACAGCCAGCCTGGGCTCATTTCCCCAACCCTTCCTTGTCTCACTGCCCCCAGCTTTCATAATCATCCTCTAAAAATCTCCTGGACTCGAGTTGTGAAAATTTTCCTGCACGAAGTCAAGAACCTCACACAACCGCAGATCCCATTTCCGGTAACATTGTGATTGGCATTCTCAGCAGGTGGAGGTTGTTGGAACCTTCAATCTATAGCCAGTTGGTCAGAAGCACAGGTAAGAGCCTGGAGTGGGAAGGGAGGCCTTTGTAGGACTGAATCCTTAACCCGTAGTCTCTGATGCTAGCTCTGGAATGTCAGAATAGAATAAAGCACCTAGAATAGACTCAATTGAATTCCCATTTGGGAAAGGGTTTCATTATTACTAAAGTTGCCAACTTCCAGCTCAAAGGAGCACTTAGTTTCATTTCCCCCACATTATACAACTTCAGGCAAAGCATTTCCCAGCTCTCAGCCTGGATTCTCTAATCGATTAAAGAAAAAAGGGCAACACTTCCCATAGAGCCTTGGAGCTGAAACTCTGGAACTATCAGATCCACCTGGAGGACTTGGTAAAACTACAGAGGCCCAGGTTCTCCTGCTTCCTCGAGTTTGGGTCTCTGTGTGCTCTATCTCCCCAGGAGATTCTGATCCACATCAAATTTCCAAACTGCCATGAAAGAACAAAGGAAACAAGGCCTCTGTTTAAAGGAACTTGTTTAAAAGGTCGCAGGTTTGATTCTTGTCAGGGGCACATATCTTGGTTGCAGGCTCAATCCCAGCTTGGGTTGGGGCGCAGGCAGAAGGCAACCAATCAACGACATGTGTGTCTCTCCCCTCTCCAGTCCACTCTCTCTAAAAATCAATGGAAAAATACCCTCAGGGGAGGATAATTCACAAATGAGAGAAAGCTCTGTCCAGCTGCTGTGACTCACTGGTTGAGTGTCGACCCATGAACCAGGAGGTCAGGGTTTGATTCCCAGTCAGGGTACATGCTCAGGTTGCTGGCTGGATCCCCAGTATAGGGTGTGCAAAAGGTGGTCAATTGATGATTCTCTAATCTATTAAAGAGGGGCAACGCTTCTAGGGCATTCATTGACATTTCTCTGTCTCTCTCCCTCTCCCTGAAAATCAATAAAAACATTTTTTTTTTTTAAGTTCTGGCTAGGGAGTTCAAGATCTGCTGAGGATTAGCTGTGACCTTGAACAAGCTGTTCTCTACTAGTACTTGAGCCTTAGTTTCCACATCTGTAAAAGCAAAATAACAATGATGTGCATAGAAGTAGCCAGGCTTTGTGGCGTCTGAAGCTTACACCATTGGGGTGGAGGTTGGGGTAAAGGTAAGGGGTAGAGAGGGCTCCTTAAAGGAAGAGAATACAAAATTACAAATCTGGACCTTGGAAAGGTTCCCATGGAAGGGAGGGGACCAGAAAAATCTGTCTAGAATGCTACCAGTTAGCTGTGAACTATTTAAGCAAAGCTCTTGGCACATGAGGTGGTGGCACAGGGCGTGGTGTGGTTCCAATAAAACGCTATAATTTTGAGGGAGGAGAACATTTGGCCCGTTTGGTCCATTGCTGAAGCAGGCATGATGACAGGGCGCAACCCCAGAGAAACCCCCAGGGTCCTCTCTGTTGGCAGTGTTCTAGTGAGAAGGACATGCGTGACCTTAGGCAAATCACACCCTCTCCGGCCCAGGGCCCTGCGTGCTGCCCAGTGACATTTGACTGGGGGTTGTACAATCTCTGCCTCTCCCCACTTTCCACAAAGAATTTCCGCTGCTGTCTCCCTGGAGCCTCACAGAAGCTGAGACGCAGTTGGAGGTGAGTGAGTGATTACTTCTTTTCCCCCAACTATTTTTGGCAGGAAGGGCAGCTTCCCAAAGGACACCTTCGAGCAGCCCTGCCCTGGGATGACCACGGAAGCGGGAGTGTGCGTGCATATTCTCAGAATGCCTGAAACAGCCACCCGTTAAAAGGCGTGGAGAGCTGGGCTCTGGTCCCTACTCTTTCACTCTCTAGGTTTCTGAACTTAGGCAGGTTCCTTTAATTTAGAGCCTGATTTCCTCATTATTTAATTTATAGGGTTAATTGAGGAAATATAGGTAAAGCACTCAGAAAGAGTATCTATCCCTTAGTGCTTAATAAACAATAGTTATTGAAATGATCAGTCGCTGTTGCCATTACTATTCATTGTTAGATAAGGGTGGATGACGACTCCCATCCCCAATCCCTCCCCTCTTCTCCTCCTCCTCCCAGTTGGCTTCTCTTCCACTGCTTCTTGGGCCCGGAGCACTCTCTGGGGGAGGTGGGTGGAGCCTCACCCCAGTTTGGCCAGAGCCTGCTAGTAAGGGACAAGCCACTGAGTCGGGCTTTGCACCTGACTAGACGCCTCCCTGCTCGCCTCCTCCTAATGCAGCCCTCCTCATCACCCACGGCCCTCTCTTTTTGAAGCAGCCATGCCTGGAACGAAGCATGCCGGGGATCCCCAGGGAGTTGTTGACCTAAAACTGGACCTCAGGTCACCTCTCAAAAGTGCCAAGAACAAAAACTCTGGTTTCTTGGATGGGAGCCCATCGGAGTTGCCGCTCTTGGAGAAGACGAACGGCATAACGTGAGTGCGCTTTCCTCCCATCCCATGTCCGCCCTCCTGCCTGGAAGCCTGCATCAGCAGAAACCCTGGGATCAGGGTGGGTGGGTGGGCTGTCTGACCCAGGTGGTAAAAGGGGCAGCTGTAGGCTGCGTTAGGTTGAGAACTTAAAAGGGTCAAGAGTGGTGACTGTCGGAAAGCCCTGACAATATGGTGAACTAGCCTCCAACACGTGCAGGTGGGAAAACTGAGGCTCAGTTATCCCAGGCCATACACTGGATCATTGGCAGGGTGGGGGCTGGAATCCAGTGCTGGCCCTAAAGTTAGCTTTTTTTGTGTGTGCTCCTGGCCTGTTTTGATCATGTTGGGGAACAGGGCAGAATACCCCACTTCTTGAAAGAGAAGAGGATACCTGCCTGCAGCGATGACATCCAAAGCACCGTGTGTGGAAGAGCCCTGTTTCTCCCACTGCCCTGGGGTGTGACTTGGGAGGGTTGGGGAGGGTCACTCATGAGGCTTTCAAACCTTGACAAGCAGGGGCCTACTGAAGGTTTAGGCTGGAAAGCCAAGCTACAGGGCTCCAGCTCCCTAGGCCTCCACCACTCAAGCAGAGCAGCTAGTTCACTTAGAAGAAATGGGGGGGGAGGGGGGTCCCCGCACAGTGGTGGACAGCTCTGCTGCTTTAAGAGTTGGGCTTTGCACCTGACTAGACACCTAACTACCATTGGTATTGTAGAAACAGCACCTGCTCCTAGACTTCCCTAAGCCTCAGTTTCCCCATATGCAAAACAAAGAAATCGATGCCAGTGTGAATGTAAGGAGGCTGCTTTGGAAATTCACTCTGAAGGGGTGATGGGGCTAGGGTAGTTGCAAAAGGAGGGAGAAGTTACTATAAGGAGCAGTCAAAGCCCTTTCCACTGCCCTGCAGGGCACTGGAGGGATGAGGGATGGATACACTCACCTGGACATCACTCTTAAAGAAAGAGCCTGAGGGTTCTAATTGCCCCCGGGCTAGTTCTGAAGGTTGCTAAGAATGCCTGACACTGAGCATGAGCTCTCTAGACTTGGGGGGCGGAAGGGGAGGCAATCCATGCTGAGTGGGGGTATTTCTCAATCAGAGGCCCTGAGGGAGCCAGCTAGCTCTTGTGTCCTGAACTGACACGTGGTTTGGTGGCAATTTCAGCACTTAAGAATCAAAGAAATAAATATGTGAAAACTAGAGGACCCCTCTGGCTTGGAGGGAAGTAGTAAAACAAGTCTGGTGAGAATGGTACCTATGGGATCAGCTGATGTGAGTTCCAGTCCCCACTCAGCTGCTTACCAGCTTAAGCAAGTGACAGAGCCCTTTGAGGTGACAGTTTGCTCTTCCCGGGAAGGAGAATTGCACATAAAGCCCCAAGTGCAGTGTCCAAAAGTGCTGGCTGCTGAGAATAGGATGGCTGGTCCAACGTGACCAAAGGAGGTAGGGCTAAAACCCAGGTTTCCTGCCTTCCAGCCCATTGCTTTGCACAAGTCATCCCACTGTCTATGTTCTTAAACTGGCTGAATTGCCCAAAGTTAGGTCCTGATTTCCTAAGTCCTCTGGTTAGAAATTTCCAAAGTGAACCCTTGACTTTTTTCTAGTTGCAAAACAGGACATCATTGGAGGGTCACAGGGCACTGTGCTCTGTCAGTGAAGCTGACACCCAGAGGGAGAGAGAAAGGCATGCACAGACTCTCACTCTCTTTCTCCCCCAATGGTTTTCTTCATCCCTTAAATTAATGGGCAGATCTTTAGGAAGCTAGAGAAGTTAGGGATTACCATAAAGTGTGGGTGTTTGGAGCAGTTATTTCAAAAATTCATTCCTCCAAACATTTACAGAGTCAGCAATGTGGACTTGGGTTTTAATCCCTGGTTTGTCCAACCTCAGAGACCAGGCTCCTTCCAGAATACCTCTGCTATTCTTTATAAATCTCCTCTCTGAAAGGCTGTCCTGCCGAGGGCAAGGAGGGGCGTGTTCCAAGGTTTCTAAGTTGTGGATGTAAATTCAATACTCACCTTGGTTTAAACCTGGTCCAGGTGCAAAGAGGTACCAAAGTAGGTTGCTGTGAAATTCATCAACAGAAAGGGTACTTCCCTGGAACTTTATCTCTGGAGGTGTAGATCTTGTCCTCTGGTCTTCAAGGAAAGGGTCTTGAAGGGCTCCATCCCCAGTGGAGGGTGTGCAGGAGATAGCTCATCACTGATTCTCTCTCATCATTGATGTTTCTCTTTCTTCCTCTCTGAAATCAATAGGAAGGAAGGGAGAAAGGGAGAGAGAAAGGAAAAAAGAGAGAAAGAAAGAAAAGGTCTGAGTGTTTGTGTTGGGATGAGAGGAGTCATGCCATTCCTCAGCTTGATGTCCTGGCCTGAGCGGGAAAAACCCTCTGGAGCTCAATCCCCAAATGACCCTGTCCTAACAGACTTCATCTGAGGACCCAAGTCATCTGACCTATTTATTCAGAAGTAACAATGATTTCTTTGCTGCGTGCCCCTTTCTCCTTTCTCTGAATTCAATCCTGATTCTGCTACTCATTTTATGACATTGGGATATTTGCTTCCCACTCTGAATCTCAGTGTCCTTGGTTGTGAAGTGGGGTGCCCCTTTACTCATCTGTCTGGGCCTATTTCCAGGGAAGCAGTCCAGTAGAAGTGGGGTGAAGAACAGGGACTCTGAAGCAGTCCTGAGTTCAAATCCTGGCTCCCCAGTATATCCTCTGACACATCATTAAAAAGAAACTTCTATCAGTTTCCTCATCTGCTTCCTTGCTTTGACAAGAGGATTAAATAGGAAAATACATGTAAAATACCCAGCATAATGTCTGTTATATAGTAAGTGTTATAATGGCATAGATTGAATGTCAGCTGCTAAATTCAGGACTGCTCTGGACAAACCAGAATGGCTGGTCACTCTGCAGAAGACTCGGAGGTGCCAGGCAAGGCCAAGGGGACTGAGAGATAGCTAGGAGCTCACCTATCCACCTTAACTCAGTGTTGGTATGCTGGAGGGCAATGTCTGTTGGATCTCCTCACCGCCACACACCCAGACCGTCCTGTTTGTTTGTTTTTTAACTCTCCTTTAGAGCATTCCAGGCCTTGATTCACCTGGTGAAATGCAACATGGGCACTGGGATCCTGGGACTACCCCTGGCTGTGAAGAACGCAGGCCTCCTGGTAAGAAGGGCTGCTGTCGGTGGGGCCAATACGACTGGGTGTAGTAGGGAGCTGGGGGAGAGGCTCTAAGGGTTTATAACCGTTTGCAGTGAGCTGTCTTTCTGGAAGGCAACTTGGTCCAGACTTTGGGTCTAGACATCTAGTCTGGGTGTGAGTTCTGGCTCTGCCACAGACTTTTGAGTGGCCTTTGCAAGTTATTTGTCCACTCTCCAGGCCTCAGTTTCCTCCCTTGTAGAATGCAGGGATTGGACTATCCCTCTCCAGTTGTGCTCTACAGAGCACTCATTTTCGGGGATGCCTCAGAGGCCACTAAAGGTCAGAATCCTGGTCCCCTACTCCCCATTGTCATTGCTTCCTGTTTTTATTGGAGTACTCCTTGAGATTATCTCAGAAAGAATAGCTGTTGCTGCTAAAAAAAAATAAAAAATAAAAATAAGGCTTGCAAACCAGAGTTGCTAGAAGTTCGTTGAGTCCTGAATATCTGCACTTACCAAATGCCTCCCACAGCATTCTTTACAATTCATCCTCCTCTCTTCCCCTGTCCCTTCGCTCCCCTTTTCTGCAGCTAGGCCCGCTGAGTTTGCTGGCAATGGGCCTCATCACTTGGCACTGTATGCACATCCTGGTCAGGTGTGCCCAGCGCTTCTGCCACAGGTGAGGAAAGCAGCGCCCTTGTGTCAATTCCTTTGGTACCCTGTCCTCAGGGACATCCCCAGACATCCTCCACATAATAAGAGTTCATTGCTTCCAACAAGGCCAAGAAAAAGAAAAGCATTGAGGGGCAGGTAGGTAAGGTGAGTGTGACTCACTAGGTGCTGTCAATCAGGCCATTGTGAGTATCTTCTTGACTCACCTGTAAATTGAGTATAAACAAACCATGTCTAACTCTGCCTCAGAGTATTGTCATGTGGGCCCAATGGGATCATGATATAAAAGCCACTGTACCCGTACAAAGTGTGTATTATATAGTGATTACTGCCCTTGACAGGTAAGGAAAACAAGCCACCAAGGAAATACTACCAGGTGGCAAAGTCAGAACTAGAATTTTGGTCACTGCCCCAGTGTTCTTTCCACTCCAGCTGGGCCCTGCCTTGCTCTGTGTATCCTGACTTCTTAGTATTTGATCTCAGGTTAAATTGCTTCTCAGAAACTGTGTATGCACTTTCTCCTGCAGGCTTAACAAACCCTTTTTGGATTATGGGGATACAGTGATGCATGGATTAGAGGCCAGCCCCAATACCTGGCTCCGGGACCACGCTCACTGGGGAAGGTAACGTGTCCTGGCTTTGCTAGAAGTGGGGTAAGATACAGGAGGAGGAATGTGGCCATCAGGCACGCCTTCTTCCCTGGAAAGCTGGCTCTCACAGCACAGAATGTTGGACTCTCCACATGGAAGGGTTCATTGGCAACCTTTCTGATCCAGGGCCCTCCTTGTATACCTCCAGTGACAGGGTGTTGTTCATCCTTTGCTATATGCTTTAATAGTATTCACTTTTAAAAAAAATACTTTATTGATTTTTTACAGAGAAGAAGAGAGTTAGAAACATCCATGAGAGAGAGGTGTATTGATTAGCTGCCTCCTGCACACACCCACCCCCAACGGGGATGTGCCCGCAACCAAGATACATGCCCTTGACCGGAATCGAACCTGGGACCTTTCAGTCCACGGGCCAACGCTCTATCCACTGAGCCAAACTGGTTTCAGCAATAGTATTCACTTTTTTATTGATTTTTTTTTAAGAGAGAAAAAGGGAGAGAGAAAGAGAAACATGAATCTGTTGTTATAATTATTTATGCATTCATTGGTTGCTTTTTATATATGTCCTGACCAGAGATCGAACACACAACCTTAGAGGATTGGAACAATGCTCTAACGCAAGGCCTGGCGGGATGGATTTGGCCCGCGGGCCTTGTGTTTGACACATGTGCTCTAACCAATTGAGCTAGCTGACCAGGGCTTCACTTTTTTATTAAATCACATTTATCCAGTTGCTACCACGTACCAGGCCCTAGAAATACTGTGAGGAGCAAGACAGACAAGGCTTTGCCCTCACAGAACTCATAGTCCAGTGGGAAAGACGGGTGTTAAACAGTTTAGGACATGGTTACTTAAAAACCACTGGGTAAGTACAATGAAGGAAAGAAGTAGCTGCTACCAAGCAGGTAAGGAGATGGGTGTGGGCTTGGGCGGAATTCCTAGGCCAAACAGTGGTGATGAGTTCTAAAGGAAGTTCTTAAGAGTGAGGAATTATCTGTGGGAAAATGGGCGGGAGCCTCGAGGGCCTTCCAGGAAGTAGGAAAAGCAACAGCTGAAGGTCCTGAAGCAGGAAGTGGCAGTTTCAAGGAATAGAAAGACCAGGTAACTTGAGTGTTGAAAGTCAGGGAAATGAAGCTAAAGAAGGATCCAGGGACTCATCTAGCTGTACATTTTAGACATTCTTAAACGTTATGTTCTTTTCTTTTTTTCTTAAAGCAACCAGGACACCATTGGTTTTAAGAAAGGGAAGTAATTTAAGGTTTTATTCAGGAAGTAATTACATTTGCATTGTTTAAAGATCTGTCTGGCTTCAGGAAGGAGAATAGACTGCAAAGGAGCAAGAATAGATTAGTCAAACCCATAAGGATACTATGGTCAGAGTCCAGGCAGCTGGTCGTGATGGCTGGGACCAAGCTGATGGCAGCGGAAATGGAAGAAAAAAAATGAATTTGGTCATGATTTGGGTTTTGAGGTTGTGGGAAAAGGGAAAAGTCCAAGTTGACTTAGATTTCTGATGAATTCTGTTTTGGACAAGTTGTACCTGAGGTGCCTGGGAGATATTCAAGTGGGAATATCAAGTGGGTAGTTGTATGTATAGGTTTATACCTATCTTCATGCAGAAGATGCAGAACTGATCAGCCCAGAAGCCAGGGAGCAGAAGAGGTCTCTTAGGGAGAGAGTTTATAGTGAGAAGGAGAGAGAGAAAAAGACCAATAGGTTCATGACCCTTCAGTGAGCTGAAGTCTTCCTTCTGCAGGGCCCACCTTTTTACCTTTCAGGGATAACAGAGAACCAGGCAACACCCTCTATCCTCTGGTACTTGGGACTAAACTTGTTTTTTGTCTCTGATTTCAGGACTATACCCACCCTATATCTCTACTTTTTTTTTCTGAGCACCATCTCAACTGTCAAAGTCTAGCTCCCTTGAACTATGATACCTTCAACCCCAAACTGCAGTACCTGAGGTGTGCCCTGCCAGAATTTTCCCAATTGTGCCACCAAGAGTAGGTTTTTGCCTGTCACAGCCCCTCAAATCATTCTACTCATTGAGCATATAAAGTAGCTTTTCCTGCTCTTTTTTAGAAATATTGCTTCACGAATCATCTCCTCTCCCATAATTTGAACTTTTTTGAACGCCCCCTCTCAACACTTGAATGTGTTCGTGTATCTCCATCTCAAAAATGATCATATAAATTAATAGAGTTTCCTGGACCTTACACCATCTTCTAGCCACCATCCTATCTCATATTCAACATCTGGTTATTCGACAGATATCTATTGAATGCCCACAATGTGCCAGGAGGTGCTTCAAGCAGTAGATCTGAAACTGGGTCCAATTGGCTATTCTCTTCTTTAAACATTCTCTCTTCTCTTTGCGTCTATTAGACGATTTTTGTCCCAGTTTCCTGCCCACCTCTCTGGCCACTCCTTTGCATTTGCTGTGGAATTTTTTTTTTCTTCTTCTATCCTTCCTTTTAATGCTGGTGTTCTCTAAGGGTTGAATGCTGCCTTCTTTTTTTTCTCTTTGCAGATTCTTGCTTGCTAATTTGCCTTCTCAAGGCTTTATCCATTATTGAAAAATCAATAGTTTCCAGACCTTAATACACAGTTGTCTCCTGTAGGAACCCCCACACTCAACAATTCAAATACTGAATGTGTAATTTATTTCCTTCCCCCCTAAAAAACTCCTCTTCCTTCTGAACATCCTACTTCATTTTGTTGCCCAAGCTAAAAACCTATCACCACCTTAGGCCTTTTCCTTTCCCCAACTGGGTTCTATAAGTTCTAGCTTCCTAGTACCTCTTAAAATGTTTCAGTGTTTTCATCCTAATGGTCACATCTTTGTTCAGGCTGCTGCCATTTTTCACACCCATTATTGTAAGAATCTCTATGCAATCTTCCCATCCTTCGTTTTCCTCCCTCAATGTATTCTCCACATAGCAGCTAGAGAAATCTGTCTAAACCTTCTGCTGAAATGCTCTTTTCTCACTTCTTTCTCTCCATCTCCTCCTTCTTCTCGACTTTTATCTCTTTCTTCCCTTTCTCCAGAGATTCTCACTCAGGTATTGGTGTTTTTAAGAAGGCTATCTGTTCTATAATTTGTGTAAAAAGCCCTTTTTACCATAGCCCTTAGAGCTATATTCTTTTTGGTCCATCTTGCCCACTAGTCTATAAACCACCAGAGGAAGGGACCATGTGTTTTTCCTTTGCCCACATAGAAAAAGTTTTAAATATTAATAATAGCTAATAAAAACACTGTGTCTACTGCCCTACATTAGTTAGTATCAGTTACAAAAATGCCTCAGAGCCAGGTGGGGAGAAGTTCCTGACTGTGAAGAACTTTACCACTTGCCGAGCTGAGAATGTGAGGGTGATTGAGAAACATATTTATAAAAGAACTATTGTTACTTCACGTCTTACTACTGCCCCATTGTTGATTGTGGTGGCATGACCAAGGGTGCTGATACAAGGCCACCAACCCCTGGGGCAAGAAATGGATATGACAAGCCAACTCTTTTTTTTTTAACAAGTGTTCTTTCTCTCTCTCTCTTCTCTTCCAGGCATATGGTGAGCTTCTTCCTTATATTCACCCAGATGGGCTTCTGCTGTGTGTACATTGTGTTTCTGGCTGATAATTTAAAGCAGGTAGAGTCTTCTAGAGAAGGTGGGAGGGTAAGAGACTTGGAAAAGGAGGATCCTCCATTAGTTGTTAGCAAATGGCTGCTGCTTTTGGGGGTCCTAGTGTCCTCATTAATGTAAAAAGAAAGTTAAACTAGATGCTGTCAAAAAATCCAGACTTCCCCCAGTTCACTCATCTGCAGATTTCTAGAAGTGGTTACTTTCCCCACAGTACTCTTGGACTTTTCCTCGTTTGTTCTCTAAAATTAAAAAAATCTTGCTTTAAAGCTTAATCATCCTTAACTCTCCTAACATTGATATGGGTCTTTTCCAGTAATACCTAATTTTCTTTGGACCATCTTTATCTACCCTTAGTTGCTCAATCTTTACAGTTCTTGTCCCCAGTAAATTCTTTTAATCTAACCCAGAAGTTTCTCTTGTAGCAATTTGATCAAAATAATATGAGTAATAACAGAGGCCATCCTTAGTCAATCGATGAGCTTAAAAAAAGAAAATCATTCTTTAGGGGTCTTTTCTGTTTATGGTAATATCAGAAGTAGAAAATGTAAAAAAAATTAGAAAGGAAAAATATAGTAAGCATTCAAAGTTAGCTTCTATTATGTGTCAGGTACAGTGCTGAACATTTTATATGCTTTCATTTAATTCTCTCCATGACCTTTTCAGAATAGATATTGATGAGAAAATGGGTGCTATACACTCTATTAATGTATATAAGGTCACAGAGACATGGTTAACAAGGCAGGCCTTTTGCCCAAGCTGATGTGGCTCAGCTGGTTGGAGTGTTATCCTGTACACTAGAAGGTGGTGGGTTTGATTCCCAGTCAGGGCACATACCCAAGTTGTAGGCTCAATCCCCCATCGGGGGACATGTAGGAGGCAACTGATCTATGATTCTCACATCTGTATCTCTCTCTCTTTCTCTCAAATCAATAAAAAGTTTGCAGGCCTTTTGATATCATAGCGCAAGTTCTTAAACACTATGTAATATTGCTTCTGAAAACAAAGCAAAATTAGTCTAGTGCAACTACTTACGATTATTGTTTTAATTTATTATTAACTGGTTAGCAATTTGCAATTGCCTTACAGTTTTAAATGTAATTTTTAATAGGTTACAGTATTTCATCACACAGATTGACCATGACTTCTATTGTTAGATATTTTGTTTCCTTTTATTCATAATCTATTATAATCCATACAAGCCTTAGTACGCTCCTTTATTTCCTTAGTATATATTTCTGAAAGTAAAAGTAAAGGATCAAAGAGTTTGTTTGAAGGCTTTCAAAGCGCATTGCCAGATTGCTGCTTGGAAATCAATCTGATATCAGCAGAACTTTATCATCTGTCTAGAGACAAGGCAAGCACAGCAGGACTTTATTTATCATCTGTCTAGAGACAAAGCAAGTATTGTCTTGAGTTTGCAGGCTCAGTGGAATGTGTTCTAAAGCGTATAAAAAGTTAAATATAAATATGATATTTTGGTGCCAGGTCAGGACACTACTAACAACACTCTGAGGTTGGGATACTTCATTGTGAACTACCAGGTAGAAATGTGCGGGTGAGGGAAGGCTCCAATATGTACTTAAGAAAAAAAAAAAAAGTGTAGTAGAGGAATATTGGCGAATTTCCAAAATAACAAAAAAAGCTAATAAACAAACAAACAAACAAACAAATAAATAAATAAAATGGGTCTCAGAAAAGAACAGGAACCAGGGCAGTTAAGGAGATATACATAGAACTGACATGGTCTCTTCAGGGATCCCTTGACAGAATTAATTTTTTCCTATTCTTTTTCTATTCCCGTTTCGTCATTTTGCTAGTTGTTTAGATTCAGGTTGCAGGGAGAGATGGTGAATGCCCTAGTTTGAGTCAAAGGCCTGTCCTTTAGTTCTATGATTGTGACTTACAGTCCTCCCAGGTTGTGTCTGGGTGAGAGAGAATTCACAAAAAATAAATCAAAATCAGGAGGAATGGATGCTGAGTTTCCAAAAGCTTGTGATAGCAATATAAATAGTTATTTTGTGTTAATTTTACTTTTTCTTCTTTTGTTTGTTTGTTTGTCTGTCTGTCCTCACCTGAGGGATATTTTCCCACTGATTTTTAGAGAGAGTAAAAAGGAAGGGGCAAGAGAGAAACATGGATATGAAAGGATCACATAGATTGGTTGCCTCCCACATGAGCCCCAACAAGGGCTGAGGATAGTGCCTGCAACTGAGATACATGTCCTTGACTGGAATTGAACCCAGGACCCCTCAGTCTGAGGGCCAGTGCTCTATCCAGTGAACCAAATTGGCTAGGGCTAGTTATTTTATTTTATTTTATTTATTTTTTTAAAAATTTTTTATTGATTTTTCACAGAGAGGAAGAGAGAGGGATAGACAGTTAGAAACATCGATGAGAGAGAATCATCGATCAGCTGCCTCTTGCACACCCCCTACTGGGGATGTGCCCGCAACTAAGGTACATGCCCTTGACCGGAATCGAACCCGGAACCTTTCAGTCCGCAGACCGACGCTTTATCCACTGAGCCAAACGGGTTTCGGCATTGTGCTGCCTCTTGTACAGAAGGTTTACAATAAGAAGTTCCTAAATTTACCCTAATTCAAGTGAGACATTCCAGCCCCGTGGGAGGGAGTTTGACTGCGACCAGAACTGAGTAATCACGTGACCAGAAGAGGTATTGACTCTACCACTTGCTTTTGCCATTCTTTCCTCAGGTGGTGGAAGCTGTTAATGGCACCTCCAGCAATTGCCATTACAATGAGACAGTGATTCTCACACCCACAGTAGACTCTCGACTCTACATGCTTGGCTTCCTGCCCATCCTGATGCTGCTGGTCCTCTTTGGGAACCTCAGGATCCTGTCCATCTTCTCTATGTTGGCCAACATCAGCATGCTGGTCAGCTTGATCATCATCGCCCAGTACATTGCCAAGGTTAGTGTACACCACACACCTGACTCCTGCAGGAGGCAGAGCCTTTAATCAATAATAGACTGATACCTGGCACCAACACGGAGTGTAGGTAAGTGTTTACCTCATTGTTCAGCCTAGTACCCGCCTCACCGTAACATGTCTTCCACGAAGATGTCTCTGTGAAATCTCATTCTTCTGGATATCTTCTCTTGCATGTTGCTTCTCTAATAATTGTTTTGTGTCAAATTCTGGCTTAAAAAAATGCTTTGCCAGGAAAGCATCTTAATAGGTGAACAATAGATCATTCCTGTAATGGTTGGAGTGGCAGCAAAAGGCAGAAAGAAAGCAGCATCTTCTTATCTAATTGCATCCGTATAGTCTTACATACTCTAGGCTACAATTCCAGGCACTCAAAATTACCGTCAGGCACTCAAGAGAAAAAAAAGCCCTCATATTTTATCACAGAGATATAAATAAACTCTTGAAAGGCCAAAAGCCAATCTATCACAATGTACATTATAACATCTTTGAAGTTGACTTAATACATATTGATTTTCCCTCAATTTCCTACTTTTCTAGCCTTTCTAATTTTTATTTTACAATGGACAAGACTGCACAGAAATTTAAATCCCAGAAACCCCTTGTCATACCTAATACTTTTCAGATGTTTTTCTCTTTCAGAATTAGAAAGGAATTTAGTAATAATAATAACAAATTAGTCCAATATTTTGGGGTAACTATAAGTAAGTCTTATATTCCTTAAGGCAATATTGATAAATTCCACAAAATTGAATTTTCTAATGAGATAGCTACCTATGGTTCTTGTTCTTAAATTCCAGAGTTTGTTCGATGAGATGAATGGTTCTGTAATGATTTTCACATTCTAGGTCACAGGGTACATAACATATTTATTTCATACATTTCCCTCCTCTTCAGTTATAAATGAAATCAATATGTATTATTGATTTCAGAGAGGAAGGGAGAAGGAGAGAGATAGAAACATCAATGAGAATCATTGATGGGCTGCCTCCTGTACGCCCCCTACTGGGGACTGAGCCCACAAGCCTGGCATGTGCCCTTGATAGGAATCGAACCCGGGACCTTTCAGTCCGCAGGCTGACACTCTATCCACTGAGCCAAACCAACTAGGGCTTCCTCTTCAATTTGTAGCTCATTGAAAAAGAAGAGACTTTCATATTTAACTAATTCCTTTGGGCTCCCTGGAATATCACTGTAACTATAGACAGTACTTTCCAATACCCATAACCACTATACAAAGTGTTCTTGAGCACTTTAGGCTGGCACTAACCTGTAGTGTGCAGGACTTTCTTTTGTTGGATTCTGATAAACCAAACTCCCTCATGAGCTACAGATTATTCAATACTTTGGCAATACCTTGATATTTTTTTCCTTCTGGCTCTGTTCTTGTGCAGTGTTAAAATCAACTTGGATTGTTGCCTACTTCCTTTTGAAGTTTTCTAAATTACTTGACATTTAATTTTTTTTTTTTTAATTCAGGTCTACTTTCAGAATGCCCTCTTAAAGGAGCCCAAACATGCTTTGAGGATTAATGTCTTATCTCATATCTCTTTCCTATAGGACATTCCAGATCCCAGCCAGTTGCCACTGGTAACAAGTTGGAAACCCTACTCTCTCTTCTTTGGAACAGCCGTTTTTTCATTTGAAAGCATTGGCTTGGTAAGGTTTGAATTGGGATGAAATTTCCCTGGTGCTGAGGGTGACCTCTGCGTTTTTGGGTTTCTGTGCACACAGGAGAAAGTAACCTCTGGCTTCAATAGGGTCAGTTATCATCAGCAAGAGAAAAGCAGGTTACAACAGGAAGGCAGTCAGGAGAGAAATCTATTCTTGTCCCAGTACATCTATTAAACATGTATCTTCATATCAACTTGTTTCCTAACCTTTTAAAATCAAGGCAAATGGAGGTGTACAATTTAAATGACAGGATTTGATGAAACATAAAGGAGTTTTAAACTAGAAAATACCATATTCTTATGATAGGTTATTACATAGTCTCTACTTCTGCACTTGAGGAAGGATAGTGCTGTGTGTATAACTTTTAAGTTTACTTTTAATTTATATATAATACTTTTGGGGAACTAGAGGGGGGCTGTAAGTTTTGAGAAATGCATGGAGTCATACTAACATCACAATTGGGTTACAGAGCAATTCCCTCACCACAAAAAACTTCCCCATCTCCATTAATCCCTAGCAACCACCTCCTGTTCATTGTCTCTACTGCCTTATCTTTCCCAGAATATACAGGGGATCATACAGTACATAACCTTTTGAGATTGGCTTCTTTCACTTGGATGCATTTAGGATCATCCATAATGTTGCATGGGTCAATTAGCTCGTTGCTTTCTATCTCTTGAGCATCCACTGTAGCAGCAACACTACAATTTATCAATTCTCCTGTAGAAGGATATTAACATTGTTTCTAGGTGTTGACGATGAGTAATGCTGCTATAAGCATTGTGTCCAGGTTTTGTGGGAACATATTTTTATTTCTATAGGAGTAGGCTTGCTAGTTCACAGACAGAATATAATTCAGTTTTGTTTCTGTGGGTCTCAGTTCCTTGGTTCTGGCCTAAAGAAAAGATTTTTAGCCTGGAGAATGTATGCAGCTAAAATGTATTACAAAGTGGGGAAGCTCAGGGTGGATTGTTGGCTCTCCACATAACCCCCAGGATGTTTTCCTGAATACCTGCTGCCACTGGGAACCTGCCCCTCACCCAGAAGGAAGTGGCGAGGCACAGCAGTGACCCCTACAGAGCACTCCTTTCATGCAGTTCCCATGTCCATGGGGCAGGGAGGAGATGCATGTAGGACAAAAAGGCATTAACAATCCCAGGGCATAGAGGCTAAGTTCCCACTGAGTACCACACATACCCAATGCTGTAGGAGTATAAGCAAAACTGAGCAGAAGCAAGCTCTTGAACTTTGGAGGACAACCCTCGTCTGCAGCCTCCCCATCTGTACAGGGAGGGATGAATACACTAGATTTGGAAGTCTCAGATTCGGATGCCTTTGGAAGGCAGTGTGGGTGAGGAGGCAAGCATATGTAAGTGTGAGCAAAAGAGGGGGCCTTGGTGAATGGGGAAAGAATGTTGTGCCTAAAGATATTCATAGTCATTCAATTTTCTTAAAGACTATGTTGGCCATAGAAAATGCATCTGCCCAGATAGGGTTGCCCCAAGGAGCTGAGCTCCTTGGTCCTGGACAACCTGAGGGGACCTCCCAGCTCTGAATGGTCCAGGGTTCATCTTGTGACTTCTTTAGTTGTGGTAGAACACACCAAACACAAGTTATCATCTTCACATTTTCAAGCATATAATTTAGTGATGTGATGGACATTCACATTATTGTGCAACCATCAAGACCATACATGTCCAGAATTCTTTTCCTCTCAAGAAACTGAAACTCTACCCATTAAACAATAACTCCTCATTCTCCTCATCCTCCAGTCCCTGGAAACCATCATTCTACCTTCTGACTTCATGAATTTGACTAGTCCAGGTACCTCATATAAATGGAATCATTGCAGTATTTGTGCTTTTGTGTTTGGCTTATTTTATTTAGCATAATGTCCTCAAGGTTCACCTATGTTGTAGCATGTGCCAGAATTTTCTTCCTTTTTAAAGATGAATAATATTCTATGGTGTATATATACCACATTTGTTTATCCATTCATCCATCCATGGACACTTTTCTAAAAAGTTTCCACTTTTCACTATTGTGAATTATGCTGTATGAACAGTGGGTGTGCAAATATCCATTAAAGTTCCTGCTTCCAGTTCCTTTGGGTATATATCCAGAAGTGGAATGCCTTTCTTTTTTTTACTTCATGGCCCTCTTTCTCCTGCTGTCTTCTCACACTGTGTTATTTCTGTAGGTTCTGCCTCTGGAAAACAAGATGAAGGATACCCGCCGCTTCCAAGCTATCCTGTCTCTGGGAATGGCCATCATCACTGCCCTGTACATTGGCTTTGGGGTCCTGGGCTACCTGCAGTTTCAGAATGACATCAAGGCCAGCATAACCCTTAACCTGCCCAACTGCTGGTAACTCTATGGGTCCTTTGGTGGGAGGACTCAGGGCCAGGTGGGAACGTGTAGGTCACTTCCTCCTCCCTCCCATAGATGGCACACGGAGGCCTAGAGGGCCTCCCCAGGGAGAAGTGGAGCCCTTGCTGGAGCCCTGGGCTCTGCGTTCTCTGTTCAGGGAGTTCCTCCTTTAACTACAGCCTCTCCTGTTGAGTAAGGCCTTGTTAGCTCAGAACGGAGGAGGACATATTTAGGGAGAAAGGAAAGAAGTGAGAATCCTTGGTCACCTAAGGAGGAAAGGGACAAGTCTGGGGGAGGGCAAGAGGCAAAGAGAGGAGTTGGTGGGTGGCAACACTTTCCACTGTATTTGTGACCCTAGCCTGTTTGGCTCAGTAGATAAAGCATCGGCTCACAGATGGAAGGGTCCCGGGTTCGATTCTGGTCAAGGGCACGTGCCTTAGTTGCAGGCTCGATCCCCAGAAGACAACCAATTTATATGTCTCTCTCATGTCGATGTTTCTCCATCTCTCTCCCTCCCTTCCACTCTCTCTAAAAATTAATGGAAAAGTATCTTCAGGTGAGGATTTAAAATAAAAAATTACCAATTACATATGCAAAGGCTGTATTACTAAGTTTTGCTTGCCACAACCTGTGGTGCCCAGCTCCATGTCAGAGTACCTAAGATGAAAAGTAGTCAAACAAGAACCAGTTGGGAAAGACCACTGGAAAGATGTTTTCTTCAAATGCACTCAATTCAAGCAACTGTTAGGTGAGCCAGACTTCAACAGAGCCATATTTAAATGGACACACAAAGCCATATTGCATTGTGAACATTTTCTCCAGGATGCCTTCCTTTTTAAGGGGTATTGGAGGCTTAGTTGGCCTTAAATGGGGTACCTTTCCTAAGTTGATAGATGTCATACATCAAGCATTTACTGCAGGCCAATTATATGCAGATGCCCGTATGGACACACAGGGGCATGGAGTATGCTGATGGGAATAGACTATAAATTTCAGCTTCACTGTCTTCCTTGACTCGTAATCCAGTGGGAGTGGGGGAGGGATAGATAGTATAATAAGCAATTATAACACAGATTAGAAAAAGAAGCCCTCTAGAGGAGCAAAGAGGCCTTGGAAACTTACAATGGGACAACAGAGAATCTTGTTGTCTAACAAGGCAACTCTGTCCAAGCAAGGACAACTCTGGCGCTCCTGGTCCAGGTCCCAGTAACACTGCCTCCTGGCTTGTGGTCATGGGTGATTTACTTAACCTCTCTGACCTTTGGTTTCCTCATCTATAAAGCAGAATTGTCATGGGATTGAATTGGGCATGTTAAAAGCATCTGGCATGTAGTACCTGCTCAAAAGATGGGAATTTCAAGAAATCGCTGGGGTTTGGGACAGATGGAAATGGAGTAAGTGGTATTCTAGGCATCAGGACTACTGTGAGCAAGAAACACAAAAATGTGGAAGTTAGCTTTTTAAGGAATGGCCTAAACACAGACTCAGACATACATATATGCACATAGGTTTATTAAACACGGTTGATCCATCTACCACAGTCATGGATTAAGGGAAAAATGTCATATCTCCATAGGTCAGAAAAGGCTTTGATAAAACTCAATATCCCCATCACACATTCTCTTTGCTTCTAGTCTGATGCCTACAAGTAATTTTACCCCTCCTTTTATCACCTCACACACACCGCCCCCAGGCCTCACACAAACCCTATTTGTAGACTGTCTCTTTCTCTAAGGATTTGGGATTCTGCAATTCTCACAACCTACTAGAAGCATTTGTTGAGGAACTGTGCCAAGAGCTTTGGGGAGAATCCAGAAAGTTCCTAAGAATTGTCAGAGATCACAGGGACCAAAGGCTCTTAGACACAGGGTTTTTGGCCTTTGCCACTCATCACTTGTCTCTCCCTGGACTGAGTCTCTCTTTGCTAAAATCTAAAATTTACACACACATACACACACACACACACAGGTTATATATCCATGCTCAGCAGTTATATATACCCATGCTCAGGTATTATATATTAGTATACCTAGGCTAAAGATTCTTTTTATTTAGAACTGACCCTCTCAACTGTTGCTTTTCAAATCCATGATGGTTCAGTCTATTCTCATTGTGTGCTCTGCTGTGACTCCCTCTTGGCTTTTAGAAGTTCCCTCCCCATCACCTTTAGACAAGAAAACTGCAGCCAGAGGGACTGTCCTAAGGTCAGAGGTTAATATTCTGAAGAGGCCGGGTGTCAGAGCCCGGTGGTCATAGAAAACATGGCTGTTTTGTGCTTCAGGCTGTACCAGTCGGTCAAGCTCCTCTACATCGCCGGCATCCTGTTCTCCTACGCCCTGCAGTTCTACGTCCCTGCAGAAATCATCATCCCCTCCGCCATCTCCCGGGTGTCCAAGCGCTGGGCACTGCTTCTGGATTTGTCCATCCGTTTCACCATGGTCTGCCTGACATGTGAGTAGAAGACAGAGAGCAGTGTTGCTCTTTTCCTGAGGGCTATCAGAAATCAGCGCACTACCGTATTTCAAGGACCGGAAAAGGCTTGGCAAATAGTGATTTATTTAAGCCTCAGGGATAAGCTAATTCTTACATCTACCTAATAAAACAGATCTGATGCTGGACAGCCTGAGGACATGGCACATCTTATCAAATAGCAATCATAATAAGAACTGATATTTATTAAGCATCTACTGTATGCCAGGCACTGTGCTAAGCTCTTTTTTAGTCCATATTTTATAGAAGTCACTACAGGAATTCTTATGAGGTAGGATTATGAGAAACCCTACTTTTCAAATGAGAACACCAAAGCAGGGAGCAATAAGTATTTGGCCAAGATGTGCCAGAGGTGAGATTTGAACCCAAGTAATCTACCGTATTTTTCGGACCATAAGACGCTCCGGACCATAAGACGCACCAGTTTTTAGAGAAGGGAAACGAAGAAAAAAAGATTCTGAAACAAATAGTGTCCTAAAATATTTTATGTGCATTAAAACCCAACATCACAGTCATAAACACATGTAATCAACCCTGTAAAGTAAACAGCAGCATTTAGAACCATTTTAGAGCCGGGCAAGCACACAGAGACCACACAGAGCCGGGCAAGTAAAAAAACTTTTTTTTTAAAGTATATGTGTAGGCTATATTTGGACCATAAGACGCAGGGACTTTTTCCCCCACTTCTGGGGGGAAAAAAGTGCGTCTTATGGTCCGAAAAATACGGTAAGTCCAGAGCTAGACCCTCTGCCTCCAGGACAGAGGTTGAAAATGATACCTGGTGAGTCTTGTTAGTCGCAGTCTTTTCGCAGCAAGGGTTCAGGAATCTGGAGAAGAGCTACACATAAATGGAGACTAGACAAGAAATATAAATATGAAAAATAGGATTTCAAAATCTGTTTTTTAATGTTTCTTCGTCAGATGTTTCTGACATGTATGTAGAAGATACATTTAGAGAGAGCCTGCGATCTTAGTCCAAGACTCCTCTCCTAGAAATAATTTACATCCTCAAGTTTACAAGAGGTGCTCATAGTCGTGTTAATTATTACCATGTTAGCGCTAGGAAGTAAGTCTGTTGTTGTGGATTTTTTTTGTCTTGTTTTTTTTCAGTTTTTGTCTGTTTTGGGCATTGATACATCCTAAATAGTTGGGTCAGTTTCCAGCACTATTACTTAGTGTTACTTATTAAGAGCTTAATCGTTGAATATGCATGGATTCAAAATGTACCTTAGTGGCATCAAAACTATTTTAAGATAAAAACAGTTGAACAAATAGAAGCTACAGGGAGAAAAACAATTATAACTAAACTTCCTTTGCCAAATGAAGCAGGACCTCCTGAAAAGCAAAGCTGCCATACATTCCCTCTCTGGTAGGTTTTCAGCCAGAATAAAGACTGAGTCATTACTTAAAGTGAACTTTATCTGAGACTGTCCCACCTCCCTTTCACCTTACGAAAGGCGAATATGAGCCCCTATCTTTGGCTGCTCCAGGAGTCAATTCACCGGAAGGCTCCATAGCCCCAAATAAACATTGTCTTTTCTCTTACTAAAGTGTCTATTGTCAGTTAAATTTGCAGGCCCTCTTCACGGAACTTTTTCCTCACAAATTTATGAATTTACAAATTTGAAAAATTATTGGAAGGAAACACACTGAATTTTTAATGTGTAACATCTAGAGAATACGATTGGGGTATTATAGGATTTTCAACTTTTTCTGTATGGAACTGAATGTATGAAAAACAACTGGTTTCTGTTTTAAGAAAAGGATGTTAAAACAAACTTTAACAGCTTGGTTAAACCTGGGATGATCTATCTATCCTGTGTCATCTCTCACAGGCATCTTGGCCATCCTCATCCCCCGCCTGGACCTGGTCCTCTCCCTAGTGGGCTCTGTGAGCAGCAGTGCCCTGGCCCTCATCTTCCCACCCCTCCTGGAGATCACCACCTACTACTCAGAGGGCCTGAGTCCCCACATCATCGCCAAGGACGCCCTGATCAGCATCCTGGGTTTCGTGGGCTTTGTGGTGGGCACCTACCAGGCCCTGGATGAGCTGATCCAGCCAGGACACCCTGCCACCTTTTCCAACTCCACCATTTTTATTCAATGAGAATGGCACAGCTCCTTGCCCACCAGCATCTGACTGTTAATTCTATGGAACTCTTTTTTATATGCATTACCTTTATTTTGCAAGAACTCACCAGCTCCAAGATCTAGGTGGTAATTAAAACAAAATTTTTGTTTATTCCTTTTCTTTCCATCTCTGGCTTTCCACTACATGGAGACCTCTCCCATGGCAGGCTCTCCATTCCACCCAATGTTTTGGCCATTTACATGGTGAATCTCACATCTTGAATGGAGCTATGCAAGAAGAAGCCACTGGGGGCACCCAAGTGGCAGCAACTGGCAGGAGGAGGTGTGGCCAGCTAAGGCTGACTGATTTAACAGAAAAAGGGTCCCAGCAAGGTGTGCCTAGCTTCAGCATCAAGATGAATTAGGCCAAGTGGCCCATTGTGAGCTGAAACTCTCAGGAAAACAAACAAACACAAAAACATTATATTTGTCAAGGGCAATAAACTTTCTAAACCACTCGATGAAGTATTGGCCCAATTCAAAGATCCCAACAATGGATGGGAGGCATGGAAATAAATGTGCCAATGGCAGTGGGGAAAGGGCTGGACAATGGCATTATTTGGCATTATTTACCTTTCAAGTCTTACAACACCTTGACTACCAACTGTGTGCCATGCATATTAAAGGCTCTTGTAATAGATTGCAAAAATGGCCACAAATTCTTCTTGACAATATGACTTTTCAGCTCCTCCCATGAAGGGGTAAATACCTGAATTCAGATAGACAGACAGACAAAGCCAAATACCCACTCCTACCCCTTCATAATCCCTAGTAGAAAAATAGGCAAATGCACAAGCAGGGAATTCATAAGAGAACAAATACAAATGTCCAAATTATATAAGATGTTCACCTTCAATAGTAACCAAAGAAATAGAGATTACTGGTAAAGTAACAATGAGTCAGTTTTACTTATCACATTTCTAAACATTTTAAAGTTTAATGAAAAGTTGGCATTAGCAGAGTGTGGGAAAATTGGCACTCTTTTTTTTTTGTGGTAGTGCATTTGGCACAACTTTTCTGGCGGACAATATGAATCAAAATTGAAAATAAGAATATTATTTGTCCTCCTAGGGCAACAATCAAATGTTCAAAGGTATATTTATAAAGCTGCTCATCACTGAAAAATTGGGTATGTCCTATATATCAAATAGTAAGGGTTTTATTAATTAAAATAAGGCACAAGAAAAAAACTAGACAAGGAAGCAACTGGAACTCTCAAAAATTGCTGGTGGGAATGAAAACTGTTACAGCCACTTTGCAAAATCGTTTGCTGATTTCTTACAAACTTAAAAATACACAAGCAATCCTACTCCAAAATCTTCATCAGATTAATAAAAACACTTGACCACAAAGTCCTGTGCATGAATGTTTCTTCATTCAGCAGCTTTATTCATAATCACCAAAAATTACAAGTAATCCGGATGTCCATCACCAGGTGAATGAAGAAGCACATTTTAGTATGTCCATGCAGTGGAATACTACTCAACCATAAAAAGGATTAAACTGTTGCATTCAACCACATGGATGAACTTCAAAAGCATCCATGCTGAGTGAAAGATGCCAGATTTAAAAGCTTACATAATTCAGAGATGGAAGATGCTGACGACGCCTCAGCATACCAGCAGACAGCAGCTGCGGGTTGCTGAAGGATGCCCAGAACCAAACCAGAGATGGGCGGACCTGGATTACCACCATTTGTCCACCAACCAGATCTGAAATATCATGGCTGGCATGTACACATAAGAAACTATCTGGCATTAAAATTGGGACTCAAAAGAACTGTTGGCCCAGAAAGGAACTCACTATAGACTGATTCATTTGCCTCTCAGCATAACCATTATGGCTTGTTGCAGTTTAGGTTCTTACAGGGGTATTTCTTGGATCACATGATCTCACACATCTAGAGGAAATAATGAACAACATAAATAGACCCAGAGAAAGAGAAGCAGCGGCCAGACTCTCAAACCTCAGAGGGAAAGTAAGGGAGGATGGGGGTAAGGGGATGAGATCAACCAAAGGACTTGTGTGCATACATATGGGCCTAGCCAGTGGCTATTGTCAATGGGGGTTGGGGGTGTGTGTGTGGGGCATATCGAGGGAGGGGTTTGGGATGGGAATTGGGGAATAAGGACAATTATGTGAGACCATAATCAATAAAATAAAATTTTTTAAAAAGCTTACATATTATCTGATTGTATTTATATAACATTGTCTAAGATGCTCAACTGAATATATGGATATTGGAGGAGAAGATTCACTACAGAGGGGCCTGTGGGAACTTTTTGGCGTGATGGAAATGTTATATAGATTGGTGTTAGTTATGAGACTATGCATCTGTCAAAAATTGTTGAACTGTATACTTTATAAGGGTGACTTTTTCTGGATGTAAGTTATACCTCAATAAACCCTACTTTAAAAATCAAATGTTCTCCAATCGTTAAAATTTATTTCTTCATCTGTTTGGTGAAGTGAAAATATAGATAGCACATATTAAGTGAAAAAGTTGTATTAGCATTTCAAATAAGATAGTTGCATACCCATATTCAGAGCAGCATGATTCACAATAACCAAAAGGTGGAAGCAACCCAAATGTTCATTGACAGATGAATGGATAAACAAAATGTGGTCTATATATTACAATGGAATATTACTCAGCCTTAAAAAGGAAGGAAATTTGACACATGTCACAACACAGATACTGGTAAACCTCGAGGATATTATACTAAGTGAAATAAGCCAGTCAGAAAAAAAGACAATGCATCATTCCAGTTCTATGAGATACATACAGTAGTCAGAGTCATGAAAAAAAAAATAAAGTAGAATTGGGGGGCATATATTAGGGGAGAGGGAAAAGGAAGTTTAATTGGTATACAGGTTCAGATTTGTAAAATGAAGAGTTCTGAAAATTGGTTGTACACATTGTGTATGTATTTAACACTACTGAACTGCACACTTAAAAATGGCTAACATAGCTGCCCTGCCAGTGTGCTCAGTGGTTGAACATTGACCATGAACCAGACGTCACCAGTTTGATTCTCCATCAGGACACATACCCAGGTTTTGGGCTTGATCCCCAATACGGGTGTGCAGGAGACAGCCAATCAATGTTTCTATTGCTCTGCCCCTCTCTCTAAAATCAATTTTTAAAAAAATGGTTAAGATGATAAGTTTTTTTTTAAATATATTTTATTGATTTTGTACAGAGAGGAAGGGAGAGAGATAAAGAGTTAGAAACATCGATGAGAGAGAGTCATCGATCAGTTGCCTCTTGCACACCCCCTACTGGGGATATGCCCGCAACCAAGGTACATGCCCTTGACCGGAATCGAACCTGGGTCCCTTCAATCCCCAAGCCGATGCTCTATCCATTGAGCTAAACCGGTCCCGGCAAGATGATAAGTTTTATGTTACATGTATTTTATCACTATTTTTTATAAATCTGTATTACACATCAAGTTAGTGGTGGGACATGTGCATGAATGAAGCATATTAAATTGGTCACAGCTGTTCTCTCTGGATGAGGGTGACTCTCACTTCTTGTAGTTTTGCTTTGTTTTAAAATGAGTATGGCATTTCATATAATCTATCACTGTCTCGTTGTTTACTTGTTGGTCCTCTTCCTACTTCCCTCTAAAGTACAGACTCCTTAAAAGTGTTCATTGCTGAGTCTATGGCGCCTGCCTGATTCAGAGCAGGCATTCACTTGTGAGTATTAAAGCAAGGAATAAATATAATGAGGAGATGAAGTTATTCCCAACTTGGGAAATAGCCTTTCAGGCATCAGAGGAGGGAGAGATCTCACTTGATATTCAGGAGAGGGTAGAGGCTCATAGAATTGATTTCACAGCATTACTAAGAGTTGCCATGGGGAACACGTTGCCCTCCTCCACACCCTGCCCCCCCCCCCCAATAATCTTCATAAGTAACATCTCCAGACCATCCCAAATAGATATACAGTCAAAGTACAGTGAGCTAGGGTTTGCCCTGCAAAAGTATCTTCAAGATTAGACTTTGTTCATGCTGAGCCCATCCTTCCTGTTACCCCCAAAACAGTGAAGTCATCTTCGAGTCCTTTCTTTCCTTAACACCCCACAGTAAGTCCGCCAGCACGTCCTCTTGGCTTTCGCTTTAAAGATGTCCAGCCTTTGGTCACTTCTCACCATCTTTAGCTGCCACCTGGTCAAAACCCCTGTTGCCCGTGGGCCATTGCAGTAGCCTCTGAGTTTACTGCAACAGCCTCCTCGTCACATCTTTGCTTTTGCTCTCGCCCCCATTCAATCTGTTGCCAACAAAATGGCCAGAGAGATCCTATTCAAACCCAAGTCATGTCACTCCTCTGCTCAAAACCCTGAGTAAAATCCAAAGGCTTTCCAGTGGCCTGCAGGATCCTGCCCATCCCAAGCCACACATTTTTTCGTTACTTCCACTGACATTCACTGCATCTCAAGTGTGATCCTGTAATTTATCATTCGAGCCAGGACACTCTTGATAGTGAAAAGAGGCAATGTTGATAATTATTCATTGTGCCAGGGCAACAAGCACAAACCAGCACAGTCCTGGGCAAACCAGACATATGCCCCTCTACTCCTTTCCCCTCCGTTGTGCACTCTGAGTTAGCCACCTGGCCTTAGCATTGCAGTAATTCCCCAGGCATTCTCCTGCCTCTTGGCCTTTGCACTTATTCCTCCCTCTGCTTTACGTTTCTTACCCAATTTACACACAGTGCATGCTCCTTCACCTCATCAGCCCTTTCCCCAGTGTCACTTCCTCAGTGAGGCCCACTGTCACCTCCAGTCTAAAACTGCAATCCTGCCGAAACCGGTTTGGCTCAATGGATAGAGCGTCGGCTTGAGAACTGAAGGGTCCCAGGTTTGATTCCGGTCAGGGGCATGTACATTGGTTGCGGGCATATCCCCAGTGGGGGGTGTGCAAGAGGCAGCTGATAGATGGCTCTCATCCATGTTTCTGACTCTCTATCTCTCTCCCTTCCTCTCTCTAAAATAAATCAATAAAATATATATTTTTTTAAATAAAAAAATAAAATTGCAATCCTCCCTCCAGCCCCACCAGCACTACCTGTTCCCTTTTCTGCATTATTTTTCTTTCCAGTACTTAATATGAACATATACTCAACATTTTTTTTTATCAGTCTCTTTACTAGCTCATAAGTTCCACGAGGGCAGAAGTTGTACTACTTTTTTTTTTAATATATATTTTATTGATATTTTACAGAGAGGAAAGGAGAAGGATAGCTAGAAACATCAATGAGAGAGAAACACTGATCAGCTGCCTTCCACACACCCTGCACTGGGGATTTGCCCGCAACCAAGGTACATGCCCTTGACCAGAATTGAACCTGGGACCTTTCAGTCTGCAGGCCAACGCTCTATCCACTGAGCCAAACTGGTTTTGGCTATAGTACTTTTCTACCCTAATATTTTTCCCATGTGGAGAACAGTGCTTCGTATACAAGGGCAGGCAAAAGTAGGTTAATAATAACAAAAACTGCAATAATAAATAATTTGAGAATAAACTCTGTGTTTCATGTACTCATAATTGTAAGACTACTTTTGCTTACTTCTATATTAATGCTTGATAAATGTTTTTTGAATAATTTTTAAAGTTTACCCGAACTCCTTTTTAAATAGGTGGCAGGCCTCTTGTACAGAAATTCTGAGCAGGTGGCATTTGAACTGGGCCACAAAAGCCACACCTCACCCCTTAGCCAGATTACCCTCTGTTGGACCACACCTGCATCCTGGGATTCTGCAGCACTTTATTGGACGGGCAGCCTCCATTGTGAGGTAGTTCTGGTTTCCCCTTTGCCAGGGATAGTGAAGCACTGGGCCTGGCCCCACATCCAGGCACGGGACCTCCAGTCCAATGGTGCCTTCTTCCTCCCAGTCACACTGTTCCTTTTGGGGCTAAAGTGGGAGGGGCTGAATGTCCAGGCAAATCCTGGCGTGTGGCCAATCAAATGCAAGGGGCACTGAGGGTCGTCCTGAGATGAGACTCTCATAAGTTCCCCAAAAGTCAGGTGAGGCCTAATCAGCATCAGCTTCCCCTGCCACCGGTGCTTCACTGATTCACAAGCTCAGGCTTCACCCAGGGCAGGCACGCTCAAGAATTAGGAGCTAGCGTCTTAAGCCAGCAGCCCTGGTTTCTCTGGAGAAAAACCCATGGAAGGCTGGTTCGAGGCAGTTACAGGACTTCACCCTGAGCCACCTCCCCACCATGTCGAAGACTCCATTGCTTAGAAGGGATGGCCGTGAGTCCAACTTCCTGGATGACGGATCCAAGTCAGTCTCCGAGAGTAGCAGTAACACCAGTTCAGAGAGTGTTCGTCCTGCTGAGGAAGCCAATAGATTGTCGTAAGTGGCTGCTCTGCCCTTCCAGGTCTGAGGTCAAGCGCTGCTGCCTTCAGCTCTGGGCCACTCTTCCTACTTCTCTCTTCTTTACACACTATCCCCAGTGTACAGGGGACGAATGGATGAAAGACAGCACCTTCAGAATCTGAGAAGGTTGATTCGTGTGGCTCTGAGTATTATACCTGTCGCCCAGTTTTTGCAAAGAACCCAGATAGAGTAGCCATCCAGCATGAGTTTCTGGATTCTGTGTCTTAGGCAGCTACTCTTTCTGCCACAGTTTCAAGCTGCTCTCCTCTCTTGCAGCTACTAGTCTTCATTTTCTCTGTTTCTTCTTCTCTCTCCCCGCCTCCCTCCCAACAACAAACCCATCCAGGAAACAAAAGGTCACATCCTAGTCTTATGTCCCTATTTTAACTGCCATAGACTCAGATACATGGAAATTTTTCTTAGCATTTATTTTCCAAGCAGACTGTTACCTAATAATCAGATCACATAATTGCCGTGGTATAATGAGATTATAAATGACAATACCCAGTGTTAATAGGGTGTCAAGAAAGATCCTCCTCTCTCATGTCCTTTTGGTATCATTGTAGATGACACTGTTATAATGTATTAAAAATCCTATTGTATATTTATATAAAACACACAAATACTATTTTGCATATGCTTTCTTTGAAAATACACACATACACACAGAACTGGCAGTCGTGACTGCTCTGGGGAAATAAATGGGAGACAGAGAAGGGAGAGTTAGGTATGCATGATTATTTTATTGAAACACTGATTATAAGGTTGACAAAACAACAAGAGATCATTTAAATAAAGTATGTACACACATAATAGAGTAAATACAGCCATTACAAGTGATGAAGGAAATATATGGTTATGAAAAATGTATAGGACATACTATTCATAATGACAATTAATTTAATATATAGTATTATAATGCTTCTCCTTGTGTAAATGTTGTGTGTTTAAAAGCAAATAAGGATGCCCAGGAGAATGTCAATCAAAATATTAAGGGTGATTATTCCCATTTGGTGAAATATTGGCATTTTCTTTTATAACATCAATGTAATATTTTTCAAGAAAAAAAATAAAATTATATATATATAATTTTATATATATAATTCCCAGGAATTCCTTACATGTTTTATTCTCCAAGGCCCTGATCTATAATGCTGTTAGCTAACAGTTTCTCCAAAAACTTGTCTCACCTTTCCCAGGAGACCTGATTCAAGTAAGACTAGACACCACTCTAGAAAAGAAGTGAGGGAAGGAGGGAGAAAGAGCAAATCTTTTGGAAAAATTATTTACCAAAGAATTGACAAAACATTCTTTAATGTTTTTGCTTTGGCATATTTTTCAATAATTCCAGTTACTAAGAAATAAATGTCACCTCTTAGAAGTGAAGGGACAATGGGTGTCCCTATCCTTAGATATATAGACTTAACTAACCCCTGCCAGACATAGTAAGCATTCTACATGCACAGTGGCAATGTTATTAAATTTTACATAGCTTGGAATAAGTTCAAAATGTATACTGGTTGGGTAAATAAATAAAAGAGTGAATAAGAACCAGTAAATACTCCATATATTGGTGGGAGGTTATGTTTTTTCTAGGGAGCTAATTAATCAAAGACCTGGCACCAATAATTACTCCCCAAATTGAGAAAATTGTTAATTTTTTTTCACTGTCTACCTAAATGCTACATCTATCTAGTAGGTCTTCATAAATATTGAGTGAATAAATCATGAAAGAAAGCACTGGGTGAGTTAATGAATAAACTGGTACTAGGGAGTTATCCAGATGGTAGCAATTGTTAGAAACGTTTTCTTTAACGCTTAGTACATGCTAAATATTTGTTGAGCTCCCCTAGCCAGTGTGGCTCAGTTGGTTGGACATTGTCCCATGCATTGAAAGGACTGCCAATTTGATTCTTGGTCAGGGCACAGGCCTGGGTTGTGGGCTTGGTCAGAGGTAGGAGGCATGCAGGAGGTAGCCAGTCAATGTTTCACTTTCACATTGATGTTTCCATCTCTGTCTCCCCCTCTCTCTTCCTCTCTTTCGCTAAAAATAAATAAATTAATTAAAAAACATATTTGTTGAGCTATCTGAACTAGCCCACCAGGATAAGCTACTCCAGGACAGATCCTGGGACCTAAACCAGAGTCCACTTTATCGGGTTTTGTCCCTCTTCCCTACAGAGGGTGCTGGAAGGAGGCTGAGTTGGACCACCCTTCCCTTCCACTAACATGCCCTCTTGTCTCCCTGCTCTTCCCACACAGGATGATGCAAACCTTGATCCACTTATTGAAATGCAATATTGGCACTGGGCTCCTGGGACTTCCCGTGGCCATGAAAAATGCCGGCATCTTGGTAAGAGGAATCTGGTGATAAAAAACTAGGTTTACCCATTTCGGGGAATGGGGTGGTAGGTTCCTGAGGCCTTTGCTCTGTTTATCAATAGACAGTTTGGGGGTATCTGCTATAAGAGCAAATGTGAATGCAAGCATCAATCCACAGGAGCCAACCTGGAGCCCGGAGGTGACAGGACATTATTCTTTTCCCAGTTTTATTGAGGTGTAATTGACATGCAGCTCTGTATGAGTTTAATGTGTACCACATAATGACTTGATATAGAGATATTGCAAAATGGTTATTACAATAAGTTTAGCTAATATTCATCATCCTGTTACAAAAAAAAATGTTTTTCCCTTGAGGTGAGAACATTTAGGATCTACTCTCTTTGCAACTTTCAAATATACCCACAGCAGTGTTAACTACAGTCCTCATGGTGTACATACATCCCCAGTACCTATTTATCTCATAACCGGAAGTTTGACCATCTCCATTCCATTCCCCCACCGCCCTGCCCTTATTCTTCACAGACTGATACATAGTCAGCTTTGCCACAGTCCTCCCCATGCCCCAGGATCACCCACCCCATTTCACTCGTTCACAGTGGCAGCCCGGCCCCTGAAGTTAGTGTGAACATGTGGCTTGTTTTCAGCCCATTTGATCAACTTGGAGAGAGTGTCTTGAAACGTAAGGATAACATCTTCTCCAGTCCCCCACTCTCCCTGCCACCCACCTCTGTCTCTTCGTAGGCCATTCCCTTCTCCCTCCTCTGTAAAACTTGACTGATTGATTCCTTTTGACATTAATGTCACTGTCACCTTCAGGTTTTCTAGAATTCATACCTACCTCACCTGGAATTCTTACAGCACTTATAAAAGTAAGACACACTTCTTTTCTAATATTTCTGTCTTCCTCACTTACCTGAAAGTTCTGAGGGCAGGAACTTTGATTTATCTTAACACCTCTCCACCGTACCTACTGTAGTGACTGGCACACAGGAAGTCTCAATTCATGTGTACTGAATTAATGCCAAACAGACGATTTCCATTTAATCGAAGTCAATCTCTCCCCCACCCAGGCCTGGTAAGTGGCCCCGTGTCTAAAGAAGGCATATTGAGATGCTGGCTTCTGTTATAACTTCCAACCTGTGTCAGTTCTAACCCAGAAATGGGACTCTCCCCTTTGGAATTCTCAGGGTTCTAGAATTTCTGAGAGTATTATTACCCCATTGCCACTATCTTTGCCCATTGGGATTTTTCTGTTTAAGATAATTCTTTTGTACTTTGATTTTGCTTCCTAATCTCACACCAGAACCTTTGACCATAATTCACTTGAGAACTATGTATATTGAATAACCATTATGTGCATTTTTAGGGCCTGGGAATATAGAAGTAAATAAGGCAGAATCTCTGAGGAGGTTACATTCTAGTGGAATCTAGTGGTACTCTTGGTCTCTCATTTGTTTCTTTGTGAGAGATAATATTATCTCAGGTCACATCTCTAAAGTATGAGTGTCCAGAACAAAGGTGAGACAGACCCTCTTTATTCTATGCCAAGTGCACTGCATGGGAGATTATGTTTAATAATGAGCCCTGTTTTGTTTTGTTTTTTTAATATATTTTATTGATTTTTTTACAGAGAGGAAGGGAGAGGGATAGTTAGAAACATCGATGAGAAAGAAACATCAATCAGCTGCCTCCTGCACACTCCCTACTGGGGATGTGCCCGCAACCAACATATGTGCCCTTGACCGAAATCGAACCTGAGACTCTTGAGTCTGCAGGCCGACGCTCTCTCCACTGAGCCAAACCAGTTCCGGCGAGCCCTGATTTTTAATCTCTTCCCACATACAAAGAAAAAATGGAAACTATGTGAGAAGATATGTTCATTAGCTTGATTACAGTAATCATTGTACTATCTATATGTATATCAAATCATCATATTGTACACCTTAAATGTATACAATTCTTAGTTAAAAATGAAAGAAGTATTGACAAATTAGACACACTAAAGCAGTGACTCTCAACTGCGGACAATTTTTCACACGTGTCCCCAAAGATATTGACAATGTCTAGAGACATTCCTGGTTGTCACAACTTGTTTGGAAAGAGAGCATGCCACTGATACCTGGTGAGTAGAAGCCAAGGAATGCTGTTGAACATCCTAAAACACACAGGACAGCCCCCACAACCAAGAATCGTCAGGCCCAAAATGTCACCAGTGCCTGTGTTGACAATCTGTGCTAGAGGAAAAAGTCCCAAGTCTAGGAAAGTAGTGAGTGCTCTGTCACTGGAAGTGTCCTAGTGGAGGTTGGGCAGCCACTTTATAGTGACGCTAAGAAGAGCATGTAGACCAGAACATCTGGAGGGATCAGGACATTCAGGCAGCTGCTCTCATCCCAGAGGCAGCTTTATTGTCAGAGCCTGGGAGAGGCCCGGGTTGTGGGAGCGATCCGTGTGTGGCTAACCATCCCCACCTCTCTCTGCCCTCCAGGTCGGTCCCCTCAGCCTGCTGGTCATCGGGATCATCACAGTGCACTGCATGGTCATCCTGGTGAACTGCGCGAATCACCTCAGTCACAGGTGAGGGTCCTGCTTCTCTCTCAAACCGTGCCAGGCCCTGTCTGAGGGTGTGTTGAGTTTCCTTTGACATTAACCCAATTACCTGGTCATTTCTTCAAGCCACCACCGCCCCTGCTGTTCTAGATTCTACAGAGGCGGTGATAAAGAACCTCCACTGGAAACTCCTACGTTCAGGCCCAACTCAACTGCTAACTAGCTGGATGATACTAGTCAAGTTCCAGCTCCCCCTGAACCTAGAGAGATCACATTGATACAAGATGCAAACATGCTCTGTAAACCGCCATGTATATGTGAGATACTTAGAGATGTTTTTCTTCCTCTACTCTTCCCACCCTCAACCTCTCCCACCTCCCATATGTGCATTTTGTATGAGTAATTTGTTCCAGGTAAACTTTTTGGGAGACAATTTAGTAAAAGTAAAAAAGTTAGCAATGAAATGACTAATTTGCAGTTACATCAGTTATTAATAAAGCCCACATCTGATACTCAGTATTTATATTTTTTAAACTTTAATACAAAGAAAAGACAAATGCAGTGAAAACAAGTAATGCTGAGAATTTCCTATTTAAAAACTTACCTTTTGCCCTAGCTGGTTTGGCTCAGTGGACAAAGCATCAGCCTGTGGACTGAAGGGTCCTAGGTCCGATCAAGGGCACATGCCCGGGTTGTGGGCTCGATCTCCAGTAGGGGGCGTGCAGGAGGCAGCTGATCAATGATCCTCTTATCATTGATGTTTCTATCTCTCCCTCTCCCTTACTCTCTGAAATCAATAAAAAATAAATAAATAAAAATAAAAAACTACCATTCATGAATGATTGGTAATTCCTTAAATCCCACCACCTGGTGGCTCTCTATCCATAACTCTGAGCTGTTACGGAGGTGTGTAAGGCTAACCGCGTCATCAGACTCGTGCAGAAAGACTTCCAAAGTCAAAGTTGATGAAACTCCTCATAAAGCCAATTTATCAAACCCAAATAGGTGTATCTGGAAATTATATCAGTCACACCTAATTTGTAAGCACTTTCCAGCTCACAAAACACTGTTAAGAGAACTTACTCATTCTTCAATTATATTTATTGCCCAATTACACTGTGGCGGGTACACGGCAGGAGCTTTGCAAGACTTCTTCCATTTACTCCTCACAGTAAACTTTCATAGCACCATTATTCCCATTTTACAGATGAGCAAACTGAGAATTAGATCTGAGTTAGATGCCTTGCTCAGGGTCACAAAGCTAGGGAGTGGCAGACGTGGTACTCCAAGACCTTTCTGACTTCACTCTAACGCTTTGCAAATTTCCTTTTCCCTCAAGCCTACTGGGGCCATTATATCACCAAGTAGGCTTCTAATATCTATGCCATTCATGATAGCCTTCCCCTGAAGTTTGCTTGTTGTTGTTGTTTATGTGTTTTTTGTTGTTGTTGTTGTTTTTCTGATGTCCTTTCTTTCTTCCTTTTTTCTAATACAGAGCTGACTGGTGGCATAAGAGCTGACTAGGGCCTTTGGATATGTTTTGGGGGAATTCCATAGTTTTTGTTTTGTTTTGTTTTGTTTTATTTTATTTATTTTTAATATATTTTATTGATTTTTAACAGAGAAAGAGAGCTAGAAACGTCGATGAGAGAGAAACATCGACCAGCTGCCTCTTGCACACCCCCTACCAGGGATGTGCCTGCAACCAAGGTACACGCCCTTGACCGGAATCGAACCTGGGACCTTTCAGTCCGCAGACTGACGCTCTACCACTGAGCCAAACCGGCTTCGACTGTTTTGTTTTATTTTAGACTATGCTTAAAAATTCGAAGATTTCACATTTTAAAAAAAGATCTTCATCTTCTTCTTGCCCATTAGACATCTGGCACATCTGGGGCTTCCCTCCATTATCATTTAGCTGAAGCCAAGTCCCAGCCAACCCCTTTTAGGACGGGGTGTGAACCAGAGGGTTTGTCACAGTCTCCACTATTCCCCATTGTCTCATACCAGCCCCTCTCACCACATTACCGATATGGGTCTAGTCCCCAGAGCTTTTGAATTTGTAATCCCCAGATCAATGTTTGCCAGTCGTATGCATTGTGACCTCCTTTATATTTGAAATGCCAAGCACAGCAATAATAAAAATAGAAGATTCATGCTGCCTTCCCATCTCTGTATCCATCTTTCACTGTCTTCTCCCCCAAACCCAAACTGAGGCCCAGAACTCTAGAGAGACCTACTCAAGGTCTCCCAGCTATCAGAGAGGCCATATTGGGATCTAAACGCTGGCTTCCCGGCAAGTCTGGGGACCTTTTCCCCTCCCAGCTACTCCCCTCCGCCCTGCAATTGACATGGATCAGGGCCCTCAGCAAACTGCTGCTGCTCCCACTCAGGAAGGCCTTCCCCACCCAGTGGAAGGGCCGCCGAGGGAAGAGGGACAAAATAGACTGGAATGTGGGCAGGAGCCCGAGTATCATCTCTGCGTGTGATATGGTCCCAGATAGGCCTCCCAAATGTCCCAACACCCTCAGCAGTGGGAAGGAGGGAATGTAAGCCCAGAAACCCAACCCTGCTCTCCCTCTCCCCTCCTGGCCCTGACCGGGCTTGCACATGCCACACTTCCTTTCACGTCCCCTCTCCCCTGGTTTGCAAGCCTCATCAATTCACAGCTACTCTTTGTTTTTTAAAAATCCACTTAAATAGCAGTATTTAAAATAAAACTGCTACAAAAAAAGAAAAAAAGCTGACTCCTGAAAGTTGTTCAAGTATACTGTTATAGAATATTTCGGTAATAAGTGTTGCTAGAAAAATAACTAGAATGCTCCACGTGAGCACACAAGTATATGTATAATAATTACACTCTGTGGGAGTACATTGTACTTTTCACAAAAATGTTCTAAGTGATGCATTTCTTGTTCTTTCTCTAGACTGCAAAAGAGTTTTGTGAACTACGGGGAGGCCATGATGTACAGCCTTGAAACGTGCCCAAACGCCTGGCTCAGGACCCACTCGGTGTGGGGAAGGTAATAGTCATAGCAGTAATATTGTAATAACAACAACAGCAGCAGCAGCACTAATAACCCTCCCCTGGTCTTCCTTTATTTCTAGTTACACAGGTTTTAAATGAATATGTCCTTATTGCAAAGTGTCAATATAGAGCATCTCCTCCAACAGTTCCATTGTCACTCCCACTCTTTACACAAGAAGTAATCGCTGCTACCTAGTTAGGCAAGGGTCCTCTAGACTTGTTTTTCTTTGCATGTATGTGGATATCTGTGTGGGAATGGGAATATATATTTTTAAGATTTAAAAATATATATTTTTTTATTTTTTTAAAAAATTTTAGAGAGAGGAAGAAAGAGAGAGAAACATCGATCAGCTGCCTCCTGTATGTTCCCTACTGGGGATCCAGCCCCCAGCCCAGGCATGTGCCCTGATGGAGAATGGAACCAGCAACCTTTCGGTGCACAGGATGACACCCAACCAACCGAGCCACACCAGCCAGGGCTGAAAATATACACTTTGTTTTGTATAATCTTATATATTAATTAGAATATTTGTTTGGAAATTTGCTCTTTCATCTAACAATATGTTTCAAATTTTTTTTCCGCATTGGGACATAGAAATCTCTCTCATTTTTTAAAGCTCATGATGTTCCCGGTATGGATGTATACCATAGATTTATCTAGTCCTTTTCCTAATAGTGAACATTTAGGTTGTTCCCTTGCTGGATAAAAAGTTTGGCATTCAAAATGCTCTTCTATGTCTTGGCTCCTCTGATCTTCTCAATGACTTTGTGAGATAGGCTGATGGTTTTTTATCCTGGGAATATGAAGTAGCCAAGGCTCATAAAGAAAAAATAACACGTCCACGGATATAGAGATAGTGGTGGAGCAGAGATTCGATCAAGAACCTGACATTTCAGCCCCGGCCAGTGTGCATCTTTCCGTGCACCAAAGCATTACAGGTTTGATTCCCAGTCAGAGCACATGCCCAGATTTGCAGGTTTGATCCCCATAGTGGGTGTGCATGAGGCAGCCCATCCATGTTCTGCTCTCACATTGATGTTTCTCTCTCTCCCACTCCCTTCCTCTCTCTTTAAAAAACCATAAAAAAATCTTTAAAAGAACCTCACATTTCAGCCTTCCCAGCAGAGCCCCTCAGGAGGTAGTGAGTCAGCACTGTGGCTCCCAAGATTCCTGTGGCCACTCCTCACTTGAGACTCTCAGTAGGTCATTGATCTCCCCATATGAGTCACACTAATTATCAGGCAGTAATAATGGGTGACTCCTAATTGCCCCATCCTTTTTACCACGGTTTGTCAGTTTCTGATGGCACCATGGAAAAAACTATGGGGTGTGAAAGGTCCTTAGAGATCACCATAACCATGGCTATTCAAATGGAGGGGGAAATGAAGCCCAGATGGGACACTAAAGCTGCCCAAGTTTACACAGGAATGTAGTGGCAGAGCAACGACTGGAATCCCAAACATCTAGCTCCCACCATTCCATTTCTCTGGCAGTCAAGTACCTGAGAAGGAGTTGGGAAAACATTTATAACAACAATTTGTAATTTTTAGTGTGCCAGGGGATACCTGGGGAGCTTGATGAAAAACTGCTTCTTTCAGCCCTGGCTGATGTGGCTCAATTGGTTGAGTTGAGCCATGTCCTGTGCACTGAAAGGTTGCCAGTTTAATTCTTGGTCAGGGTACATGCCTGGGTTGCAGGCTCTGTCCCCAGGGGTGGTGTGCGGGAAGCGGCAGATCAATGTTTTGTTCCAGCGTCAGTGTTTTTCTCTCCCTTTCTCTTCCTCTCTTTAAAAAAAAAAAAAAAAAAAAAAAAAAAAATCAATGAAAGATTTAAGAAAAACACAAACTGCCCATTGCATGTAGGCAGCAATCATCAATGGATGTTCAAGCCATGAGGTGAAAGGTCATTGCGAAACTTCATGAAGGAAGAATACACTGACACCACCAGACCCCAGAAACTAATTTTAGCATCTCATGTTTGCACACAGGACAGCCAGACGTGAGGTATCTTATGAAGGGGTACAGTAGGGGGAGTATAGAGCACGCCTCTAAAATATCCTCACCAGGAAGATAAAAGATGAGCCTCAGTCTAATCAAGCTACTAGATCTAACATCAGTTTACAGGATAGAGAAACAAGAAACTGACATTATAAAGTCGTCCACTAAAATCTAGAAAGTGGGCCATACTATGGGACAAAGAATCTGATAGCTTCAATACGAACCAAAAAACTAAAAGTTGCAAAGAAAAACAAATAAAACAGGTCAAAGGGAACCTAGCAGTTCAAAAAATTTAAGAGACTTAATAACTAAATGCAATGTTTAAACTTTCTAGAATCTGTAACATAGACATTTTTTGAGCCAATTGGAGAAATATGAATATGGACTGAATATGAAATAATATAAAGGAATTACTGTTAGTAATTTTGTCAGGATTGATAATGGCATGATGGCTATTTGTTTAAGTCCTTGTCCATTAGGGTTGCATTCTGAGTTATTGACAGGTGAAGTGCCACGAGATCTTCAGTTTGTTACAAATATTCCAACAAAAGAAGCATGTGTGTGGTGTAGGCGTGAAGGGATAGATGGAACAGGAGTGGAAAAAACTTCAGTTGTTGAAGCTGGCATGGGCACACGAGAATTCACTGGATTATTGTCATTGCTTTTGTATATGTTTAAAAATGTGCCTAGTAAAGAGAGAAAAGATGTCTTCATTTTGAAATCCACATGACATCACTCTGCCTCTGACTCAAAAGCTGATTGAGAGCCAGGAATCTATATTTTTTGGCCTAAACCTCAGATGATTCTGATGCAATTGATACTACAACCCAATGTTGAAGTATCATTTAACTAATCTAAACTTTATCATCTAAAAATAGAGGAGCATATCTTTGTTCCCTAAAAATAAATAAATGCATCCTCAAATGGAGACAACTTAAAAATCTTAAAGAGCCCAGCCAGTGTTGCTCAGTGGTTGAGCATTGACCTATGAACCAGGAGGTCACTGTTTGATTCCCTGTCAGGGCACATGCCTTAGTTGTGGGCTCAATCCCCAGCCAGTCGATAATTCTCTCTCATCATTGATGTTTCTATTTCTCTCTCCCTCCCCCTTCCTCTCTTTAAAGTTAATAAAAACATATTTTAAAAATAAAAATAAAATCATAATGTTTATGATGGAGTATAATATATTAATTTTTAAAATAATGGATCTGAGGGAGCATTTGAAATCTTGCTTCCCAGCAATGTCATCAGTTTTTCTCAAAAGTTCAAAAAAATTAATGTGAGTCTATTGTAATTTTTAAAAAAGTGGAGAAGGAATAAATGATAGCTAATAAATTTAGAAGAAGTGACAGATGAAATTAAAAAACCACCACCTAGCAACCACTGATGAAATAATTGATCTAGGCAAAGGTCATTAATGAACGTTAAAACCCTTAGTTTGAGGGGAATCGGATTTTCATGCCATCTCAAAGTTTTACCATCAGATTACAAAGAAGGAAATGTACATTGGAAAAGTCTGGCAGTCACTTCGCAGTGTAACCACAGGACATCATGTGCCTCCCGATAGGATGAAAAAACGTACAAAATATCACTTACTTAGTACGCTTACCAACGTGCTTATCTGGACCTGATCACGAGGAAACAATTGTACAAGTCCACAATGGGGACATTCAGCGCGACAGTTGGCCTGGACTCTTCCCAGAACAACAAGGTCGTGGAAATCAAAAAGGATGGATTTGGGGCTGTTCCACGTGAAAAAAGACTAAAAAGACACAGCCTTCATACAATATACAAAGCTTGATTAGATTCTGAATTAAAAAAAAACACATACAGCTAATCAAGATATTTTGGAGAGAATTGGGTTATTTAAAAATATGGACTCTATATATATATTGAAGTTGATTTTCTGGGCATTATAATCTTAAGAGAGGTATGCCGAAGTATTTAGAGTTGAGGTGTTCTATCTACAATTGACTTTCAAATGGTTCTGAAAAAGTGTATGTGTGTGTGTGTGTGTGTGTGTGTGTGTGTGTGTGTGTGTGTGTATGAAATACCTACATGATGTAGTTAGGGCCAAAAGTTAACAATTGGTATATCTAGTTAAAGGATATATGGATGTTAGTTATACTAGTCTTTCACCTTTTTCTGTGGTCTTGAAATTTTTCAATATAGAAAAGTGGGGAAATATTTAAAATAACAGAAATTATTGTTTCAAAAAATAAAAATTAGTGCATTTAAAAAAAGTAATTTTCTCCCTCTGTTGCCTCTTCTTTTCCTTCCCAGGTACACTGTCAGCTTCTTAGTAATCGTTACTCAACTGGGCTTCTGCAGTGTGTATTTTATGTTTATGGCAGATAATTTACAACAGGTAAAGAGGCCTCTTCTAGATAGAATGGGAGGAAAGCAGACCTCCTACTGCTAGGACTGCGTGAACAAAAGTATAGAGTTCAGATCATGGGAGGAGATGGCTTCATTTCTAACCATGATGAGACTACTCTTAAAGAGTTCTCTCAATCCTGGGAATCGCTCTTTTAAAGGGTCATAGAGGGGTGTAACCAGGAGGGAGAGAGGCTTACAAGCATGTCCAATCAGAAATAATTGAGTTGTTTTTTGTGGGTTTTTTTAGCCTGAAGTATTAGTAAGGTTTACTTTAAGTACCTGAGGATTGTCATATAGAGATGACTAATTAAATGTAAGGCAAACAAGCTACAACCTTGCCCTCGTTACATCCCTAACAGGCATTACAAATCAATCTTAGTCTTCTCTCTTGACTTCATGGAGTGGAGAGAACACATTTGTGTTTGCGCTCTCAAACAGCCAGAACTATGACAAGTAATGTACCAATAGATGGAATATTCAAATAGATCGAGAGTGCCTAATATTGAGAGCTTTCTAAAGTAGAAGAAAATACCTTTGTGTCATCAGCTTCCGATGTTTGGGTGTAGGAAAGAAAACCATTTTGTAGGAAAGAAGAGGTTGGGCTAAATGACAAAATTGGAATTTCAGATAAGCAGCAAGTACCTTTTTTTAAAACTATGATTATGTCCTATGTGATATTCGGGACAAGTTGTACTAAAAAGTTACCTGTTCATCATCTGAAATAGAGACTTAAGTGGGTATCCTTTGTTTAATCTTTACCCATAACTGTACTCCCTTCTTTGTGCTCTATGTCAGATAGTGGAAGAAGCCCACGTGACCTCCAACGTCTGCCAACCCAGGAAGAAGCTGGTGCTGGCTCCCATCCTGGACATTCGCTTCTACATGCTGACGATCCTGCCCTTCCTGGTCCTGTTAGTGTTTATCCAGAACCTCAATGTGCTGTCCGTCTTCTCGACTCTGGCCAACATCACCACCCTGGGGAGCATGATTCTGATCTTTGAGTATATCTTGCAGGTCAGTGCCTGAAGCCAGAAGTGGGTCAGTGTCTGGGGGGTTCTGAGACACCCAGGAAAGTTATTACCTTTATGGGCAGATCAAGGTAAGAAAGGAGACCCCCCTGCTTTGAGCAGCCCCTGCTATGGTGATAGCTGTGAACATTTTTTTTTTTAAGATTTTTTTTTTTGGTAAGATTTTTTTATTCTTATTGACTTTGAGAAAGAGAGAGGAATCCTTATCTGGGCTGTGCCCCTAACTTGGAGAATAGCCTCAGGCAATTCCGCTCTCCTCCCTGGGTCTCATGTTTAAAGATGAGAGGGCTCCCAATAGCGAAAAGGTAGTAACAACCCAAAAGCCCACCACTGGACAAATGGATAAGCAAATACGCTAAGTACATGCAGTGAGATATTATTCAGCCTTAAAATGGAATGAAATTCTGATCTATGGTACAACATGGATCAACTATGGTACAACAGGATGCTAAGTGAAGTAAGCCATCGCAAAAAGACAAATATGGTATGATCTCACTTCCATGAGGTACCTAGGATAGTCAAATTCACAGAGATAGAAAGTAGACTAGGGTGACCAGGGGGCCAGATAATGGGAAGTTATCAATGGGTACAGAGTTTCAGTTTGGGATGTGAACAAGTTTTGCAGATGGCTAGTGGTGTTGGTTGCACGACAGTGTGAATGTACTTACTACCACTGAACTGTACACTTGAAAATGGTTAAAATTGTAAGTGTTATACTATGTGTATTTTACCACAATAAGAATAACTTCTTAAGAGATGAGAAGGCTGAGCAATTCTGGGTATCTCTTGGGTGCTCATAGCACTTTCTCTATGGATATGAGGGCTGGCCCAGCTTTCTGCCAGGCAATGATATCTGTGCCATGGCAGAGCCAATGCCCTTCTTCCCCTTCCTTTCAGGAGATTCCAGATCCCAGCAACCTGCCCTTGATGGCAAGCTGGGAGAACTTCCTGCTGTTCTTCGGTACAGCCGTCTTCGCATTTGAAGGCATCGGTATGGTAAGATGGATGTGGGCTCCGAGAGAAGCGTCCCATGTGCTCTCGAAGGAAGCCAGTCATTGTCCCAGCTGAGCAAATAATAGTATTTGTGAAAAGTGAGAATATGATCTACTCCTGGTGGAAGGGAATGGCAGGGCCCATTCTCAGGGCACCAAATGCCCCGTGCACCACACGAAGCTTTGAAGACTGAGTGAGAATTCACTGTTCAGCCCAGATGGAGGAGGAGAGCAGTCCTGACAATAGAGAGCATGGAGGGAAGTGCAAGGGGGCGGGGGGTGGCCATGTGGAGAGGCCCCTTCCTGGCCCCAAGGCCACGAGGAAAAAGATGTCTATGCTTATGGGAACCAGCTCCTTCACAAGGTGTCACATCTCCTTCTACCTTTCCCTTCACAACTTCCTTTCACCACCAGGTTCTGCCTCTCCAAAACCAGATGAAGCACCCACAGCAGTTTTCTTTTGTCCTGTACTTGGGGATGTCCCTTGTCATCATCCTCTTCATCTGCATGGGGTCGTTTGGCTACATGAAGTTCGGGTTGAACACCCAGGCCAGCATCACTCTCAACTTGCCCAATTGCTGGTATGTCCCTGACACCCAGGGTGGGCCCTGAGTCTTAGCAGCAACTGTGGCATTTCCTTGTATTGTTATTAGCGAGAAATGCTAACTGCTAATGTTTGCATTATAGTAACAGGTACATTTGACAATCCAGGCACTACGAGTTAGCATCCTTACTTTCAATTCCATTTAATAGGTGAAGGAATTGATATTTGGAGAGGTAAGTAACTCGCCTGGTGCATATTGTTTGGGAGAAGCTGAAGCTTGAAGCTGAATCTGAATGACTCTATTATTCCAAGGCCCTACAACAGGAAAGATCAGGAGTGTTTGGAAAAGAGAAAAAGCAGTGACAAAAAGTATAACTCCAGAGGGATAATTCAGGGTCCTGCAGGTGGACAGATGACTTCCACGCTCCTTTAGGATTCATTGGTTCCACACAAAGAGCTTAGAAAAGTGTCTGGCACTCATTGGATGTTGGCTATTGTCATGATTGTGTGTCCCCACACCCTGGGTCTTTTGGGGAAGGTAGGGTGGCAGGCCATTCATTTCCCTCAAGGCCACAACTGCAAAATGAGAAACATATTATCAGCCCCACCCTCCTCACTACGTTGTAGTAATGACTAGATGATACATGTGGCATTTCTTTGAAGTTGAGACTTATTTTACACAAGACATATAGCATCCTCATAGGCTGTACCTATTCTGGGCAATTTGGGTTGCCACTGGCCACCTGGGACAGGGCGTTTTCCTTCTAGAGGGGGCTTCCATTGGAAAACATGGACATCGGGTACCATGAGGACTTCACACCTACTCTAAGCCTGGCTGCTCATGACAGTCACCAGAGCAGCCTGCAAGAACGCATACACAAATAACCCTCCCTAATAATGAGACCAACAGCTAAGAAAAGATGGCCATGATGACACAGTTCCCAGACAAATCCCAGGAAATTGCATTTTATATATGTTTAAAATGCTGTGTCTCCCTCATAACAGAAATGCCAATGTTTTAAAAGCCCAAATGCAAAGAGCAGCAGGTGTTCACACACTGTCTGGGCAAGGATGTGGAAACCAGCCCTCCAATAGGCCAGGACCACCCACCCACACAGCCACTGTCAACAGCTATCGCAGTAGTAAATCTCATGTACTTCTTCCCATCATTGTTACTTCTGGGATTGCACACTATATGTGCAGAGATTTATGTACAAGGGTAGTCTTGCAGCACTGTTACTGGCAGAAAAACAACAACTAGGAATAATCTAAATATCCATTTATTGCGTACTGGTTAAAAAACTGTAGTATATTCGTGCAATTTGAATACCAACCAGCTGTTATAAAGAAAAGCCAGATCTATGTGTACTGATAGGGAACAATCTCCAAGACACAGTTAATGAACAAAGACAGAGTTCGGTGGTGTGTAGAGGATGCTGCCCTGTGAGTGTGTGTGTGTGTGTGTGTGTGTGTGTATGTGAATATCTAAATAAGCTTGCATATCTACTGATTTCTGGAATGGCTACAAGAAAACTGTTAGAGGGATTGCCTGTAGAGAGAGAACTGGTGACTGGGAATTAAGGGTGGGAGGGAGGTTTTTCACTATATGGCTTTAGAGCTATGAATTGTACTCTATGCTGATATACCTTTTTTATTTTTTTATTTTTTTATTTTTTTAGTTAATCCTCACCCGAGGATATTTTCCCATTGATTTTTAGAGAGAGTGGAGGGGAGGGGGAAGAGATAGAGAGAGAGAAATATCGATGTGAGAGGGACACATTGATTGGTTGCCCCCTGACAGCCTGACCAGGGGATCGTGCCTACAGTGGAGTATACACCCTTGACCAGAATTGAACCTGGAACCCTTCAGTTCACAGACCAACGCTCTATCCACTGAGGCAAACCAACTAGGATGATATACCTTTTTTAAAAACTAGAAGAAAAAAGGCACTGATTTCTGAGCCACAGACTTGCTGAATAAGAATCTCCAGGGATGTGTACGTTTAATAAGCTTCTAGGTGGCTCTGAGGGCAGGTCCAGCCTGAGTCACTGGAAGTTAGCCAGCTCTGTCACAGGTACCGGCTTCTGAGCAGTGAGCAGGTCCTGCATGGCCCTGCCCAGGAGCCACGTCGCATTTCCCATCCTGTCTGTCTATCTGCAGGCTGTACCAGTCAGTCAAGCTGATGTACTCTATTGGCATCTTCTTCACCTACGCCCTCCAGTTCCACGTCCCCGCCGGGATCATCATCCCCTTCGTCGTCTCCCAGGTGTCAGAGAGCTGGACACTGTTTGCAGACCTGTCTGTCCGCACAGCCTTGGTCGGTGTGACCTGTGAGTAGGATAAGGGCCTTCATTGACTAGAGCTGTGGCTGAGAGCCACATTGGCCTCTTCCTCACTATTACTGGCTCCGCCACTTGCCTTCATCGTGAGCTTATGCAAGATACTTTAGCTCTCTGAACCTCAATTTTCCACCTGAAAAATGGGCTTAACAGAACTACCACATAGTAAATATTATAATCTCTACCGCCTACACATAGAAGGTATACATTAGCTGGTTTATGGGAGGAAGAAGTATCATCCATTGGATCACACTCCTGTCTGCCTTCTGTATGCCAGGCGTGGTGCTGATAGTATCTAATGCTGATAGAAAGCCTAGCAGCGCAATAGTAACAATTGCGGAAACGGTGACTCACACAGTTTAAGTAACATGCTCAAATCATATAGCTGCTAAGTGACAGAGCTGGGATTTGAATGTGGGTTGTGTTATTCCAAAGTCTGTGTTTTCCATTGTGCCATATTCCTACCTATCATAAATCAGGGTCAACTCCCCAATCATAAAGTTGTGTTTAACTGTAGGGAATAACTCCAGGGGCTGATTTGTGAAGGATTTGGGGATCACTCTTTGGATGCACTTTTTTCTCTCCCTTCAACCCTCCCTCCCTTCCCTCATGCTTCTTTCCATTCACTTATTCACTCATTCATTCTACATTGGGTGCTCTAGTAGATGTCTGGGAAACATCATGAACATGGGAAGGCATCACTAGACAGCTGACCGAATACCATGGCCTGCTTCTCGCACAGACTGAATGAACAGGGATGCTGGGGGTTCTTTATGGAAGCATATCCAGAGATCAGAAAAGGTGCCCCAAGAAGAATGGAGGAAGGAACCAGGAGAAGTGAGGGTTTGGGTAACTTCTCTATCTGTCCTCAGCCACCTGTGGAATTATTGTGAAAGAGAGAGAGCACAAATCGAGTCTTAAAAGCTCCAATCGTCCAAGTTTAAAGTTAGGGGAAATCCTGTCTCGGTTGGGGGTCAGGAGAAACTGTGTAGTGCTTGGAGCAGCCCAGCAGAGATGCCATAGATGTTATACTTTCCTTAACTGGGGTTCTATCAACAGAAACAGCACCTGCTCGGTTTAAGGTGTTACTGAGTTCCCAGTCTGTTCCAAGACATCACGAACCTGACAATATGTTGTTTTGAGATCCTTCCTATGGAATAGTGTCAGTTGAAGAGAAAAATGGAGTGGTTCAAGCCACTCAGGTTCAGGGAAGGCATCGCTAGAGACAGCTGACCTAATACCACGTCTGCTTCTGATATAGGCTGAATGACCACTTCCTCTTCCTTTATTCATCTGTCAGTTGTTACTCTTTATCGGTTCAACAACTGCTTGTTGAGCACCCACCATATGCCTGACATGGTGCTAGGCACGAGGAACACAAATCATGAATAAGGAGGAAGAACGGGTCCCTGCCCTCCTGAGGCTTACAGCTGAGTGAAAAATATACGCAGGAAAATAACTACAGCAATAAAGAGTGCCATCTGACGGTTAGGGCCATAAGAACAGGACACCCTAAGAGCACATACCCTGAGCCTTGGTCAGTTCAGACCTGAAAGTTAAGTAGGTGGTAGATGGAGGAGTGAAGGGTGTACCACGTGTAGGGAGCAGGCTCTGCACAGATCTGAAGCAAGTATTGACATCTGGCCTTTTTGGAAAACTAAAAGCAGTGGGGAGTGATCAGATATGAAGCCAGAGGATTTGCAGGGCCCTAAGGAGAGCAGGCCAGAGAGAGCCATCTGAGCAATGGATTGACATGACCAGACCTGACCCTTAGAGAGCACTCTTCCAGTCTATCTTGCTTTAGAGCTTCCTTGAACGTATCTTCTCTGCCCTGTCACTGTGAGCTCTCTTGGAGAACAGACACTGACTTTTCTCTGTACCTCTTTAAGAAATTTATTAAAGATCTGATGAAGGAATACTGTGATAGGGACTATCTCATTTGAGGATTGATGGGTTCCCCACCACGAGAATCTGTCTCTCTCATTCTCTGATTAGATGTGTTGGAGCAATCTCATAAACATGTGATTATTTTCTTCAAGAGCCAGCAAACTATTGTAGTAAGGGTGCTTTCCAAACAGGTTTTCCCTAATTTGTTCATAGGACAATCATATGGTTGTATAAAGTTGAATCACATAGGTTGTATATTTATTCATTCCTTCTATAAACGTTATCAAAATTGGATTCCCCTAGAAAAATACATGACATATGTTTTATTACGGTATATGCATAAAATATGGAGATTTGAGTATTTATAGGAGAGATGGGGAGTAAGCAGCCTAATGCTGTCTTCTGTTTTATGTTCTCCTTCATTATCCAGATCCTTTTAAGAGTATGAAAACAAGTGGCTGAGATTCTGACAGCAACAAGCTATATTTCATTCTTTATATCCTTGCTTCTAGACAGTGGTTATATTATGTAGGTTAGTACAAATTTGCTGTAGATTCAGCATTTGTTGAACACCGATGATTCACCAAGTTCCTTCTTATAAATGGGAGGTTTCACAGGAGAGTGGAAAGGGCCTTTGATTGGGCATTTTAATGGATTCTCACCTCAGCCGTGTGGCCTCCAGAGCTCTAGATTTCCCCATCTCTACAATGAGTAGGTTATAATAAATAGGTGGTCGAGGGGCCTTTCCAAGAAATATTATATGTGAAAAACCCAGTAAGATAAAACATAAAAAGAAAGTGGTCAATACAGAGGTGGGGAGTCCAGAGCCGGGGTGCCTGACATACTCAAATCTACAATGGGCTCCTTCCCCACCTCTCCTGAATGACGTATCAGACAGGTGGCATTATAAGGCTCCCCGCAAAACGGTTTCTTTCTGAGCTCCCTTCTTGCAGGAACCTCAGTGACACCACTTCTTTCCGCCTGCAGGTGTCTCAGCCATCATCATCCCCCGCCTGGAGCTGATCATCTCCTTGATGAGCTCCGTGAGCAGCAGTGCCCTGGCCCTCATCATCCCGCCCCTCCTGGAGCTCATCACCTTTTACACGGAAGACATGAGCTGTGTCACCATCGCGAAGGACGTCATGATCAGCATTGTGGGCCTTTTGGGGTGTGTATTTGGGACATACCAAGCCCTCTATGAGTTGACCCAACCCTACAGCCATTCCGTAGACAACTCCACAGATGTCCATGCACGTCATTATCTATTTTTATTCTAATAGTTCTTCCTCCTCCCGTCCAGAGTTTGACTCCCACTGTGGACATTATATACATTCAGCAAACTCTACCATCTCTATATTAATTAGTCCCTTCTTTACCTTTCTAAGAGAAATGTAGATTACATAAATCTGTACAGAGACCTATCAGGCTGTGCTATTTTTATCTATCTATCTACTTATTTATCTATTTAGGTTTTGGATATTTTTTAAATATATATTTTTTATTGATTTTTTACAGAGAGAAAGGGAGAGAGAGATAGAGAGCTAGAAACGTAGATGGGAGAGAAACATTGACCAGCTGCCTCTTGTACACCCCCTACCGGGGATGTGCCCGCAACCAATGTACATGCCCTTGACTGGAATTGAACCTGGGACCTTTCAGTCCACAGACCGATGCTCTACCACTAAGCCAAACAGGTTTCGGCGGCTTTGGATATTTTTTAGAGGGTTTTTGTACCTCTTAATCAAAACTTCATTCAACCATTTGTATTATCAGCTTCATTTAATGGGACAAGGAGTGCCAACTGCCCATGATATCCTTGGAATCACAAACTACACATATTTGTAAATGCAAAAGCAATGGTTTCCTCTATTGGGCAGCTGCCCTTAAAGCATCGGCTTTAGAAAAGTATATGTTGGGGAAGAGGGTTTTCTATTTAGATATTCTTCTATGTGGAACAGTCCCAGACAGAACGAAATAGAACTTTGCAGTAATTTTATCCAGTCATTGGTTCTGCCACTTATTTCCTATGGATCTTAGGCCCAGAATTCAGGGCTGGTCTGTGGGTAAGTTGTCATGTAGGTCAGGATGACAGACAAACCCAGGGTCCACCTTTCTTTGTTGGATCCTTGCTCCAGAACAGCTGCTGGTGGGTCCAACTCTTCAGCATCTATTTGCCACATTCACTCTGACCACGCTCACAGCTCTAAGGGCTGCCTCTACCTCCCCTAGTACAGGAAGGGCCTACTTTGGGTCAGAAACTATGCATCTGGCCCTCTGGAGGGAAAACTGGGGCCAGAGGAATGGTCTCAAGGACAATTGGAGGTTGCAAATTGGCCAACCTGAGCCAAATTTTCCCACTGATAAGTCTGTTTGGCCTCTCTGGCCCCCACACAGTGTTTTAAAAAAAATAATTCCTTGCCAATATCTAAACATTCTAAGATTCCATATAAAAGTCTGGATTTCCAGCATCTCTAAGGAAAAAGAAATTGAAAATATCTGGCAAACTGGGCCCACAGCATTCTCATGTGGCTCTAACTGGCTATGTCTAGACAACAGTGGCCCCTACAAACAGCATGTGCCCTTTCCCACTCATCCAGTCCCCATCATTCCCTGATTATATCCCCAACTCCAGACTGGGCATCAGCCGCCTCACATCAATGCATATGGGCTGTTATAAAAAAGGAAAAAGGGAAGGCACGTGTCTTCCCTGTGGTCCTCGTCACTCATTTATGTCTTGTACTTGGCCCTGCAGGCACCTGAGGTTGTCAACTATCTTAAATACCTAGAAGAAGACCCTCACCCCACTCCCTGCCTCTCCAGAATACACTGTGCCCCAATCGCAGATGTTAATGGAGGAACAGACTGAGCTCTACTAGTTCAGGCCCTTCATTGTCCGAGGGGTTGGAGTAAAATGAAAACTGATAATATTCTCACTCTGCTTTTAAGTTAGTGATAAAAAAAAAATTTTAATGAGAAAAATCATTCAAGGTACTTCAGGAGAGCAAGACTGGGTTAGCCTGAACTTGGGGTAACAAAACATGTTCATTCTCTTCCTTGACTGCTTGGAAAACAAGTTAAGCTCTTAGAGAGAAAGCCAGAGGGGTGAAGAGGAGAATGAAGTGGCCAGCCCAGCAGATGTCCTGAGCCATCAAGAACTGCCAGGATTATCCCACCTTAGGTTAGGGCTGCTTGCCCACACCTAAAATGTCAGTGGCACAAAATGGCTTCCAGCGAGGGTAGTAGCATCACTGGGGAAAGGGGCTCAAAGGGGGACAGAAAATCAGAATTTGGCTTTGACAAATGCAGGACAGAGAACGAGGGACACCTTCCTCACAGGCCTTCATTCTGCTGCAGCTGGTGCCATATTAATGGCCTGTAGAGAGACATCGATCTTGAAACAGCCCAGATGTTTCTTGCCGCTGCTTAGGATATTCTGGATGCGGTAGTTTCCGGTACTGAGCCAGCTGGGCAGGTCCAGGTGGGGTATGTTGATAACACTCTTGGGCAGTGAGTATTTGCCCTGCAGAAATGCCAGTGGGTCACAGGTCAGTGGGAGCCTACTGATAAAACTCTCTCCTGGAGCCACCTCTAGGTTGCAACCAGGAACCATCCATCCTCCCATTCTCCTAAGAGCCACAGGAGACTGGAGACTGTCATAGCCCCGTAGAGCACTGAAGGTCACCCTAAACTTTCATATATAAGTAAAATGAGGTTCCCAAAAGATAAGCAGTTCAGAATAGGTCACACCAATTTACATCCCACCCATAGACATCCAGATCTGCCAGAGAAAGAAGGCAAGGGTCCTTCTCTCTAAACCCCATGTCTTTACGCCAGCCATGGGGATAATGCTCTCCCTTCCTGAGTACTCACTTCTTTGAAGGGACAGTGGCAGGGAAGCCCATAGGTGTGCAGGGGCTCTGGGCAGGGCTCTCCAGGGGGAAGGAACATGTCAAATACGTTACAGATGTCATCATAGGTACAGCTGCCGACTTGTTCTACACATGGGACTTTGACCCAAAAGCCAGCCATTTCCTTCTGCACAAGTAAGTCCACCTGGTGAAAAGATTTTGAAAAAGTGTCAGTTTCAAGGCAAACATACTATTTTCAATAGTTCCTCTGCCTCTTTAAAATGACAGCATTTCATTTCAATCACACGGTTTTTAATTGCTTTTGATCTTTGGAAACATTCCGATTCAGAAACGACAAATTGCCCCAATATTATTTTCCTGTGCCCATGACAGACATGAATAATCAAATGTGACTTTCCCCCTTCACTGAACCACACAGTCTTAGCATTCTTTAGGTAGTCACCACCCATACTCATTGGTAGAAGCTAATACTTGAGTTGAAATGCATTTGTCATCCAACTGCTAATTGGCTAACTGTAGCATTGCTTCAAAGGGAATAGACTTTCTCAAAGTAACTAAAAAAGGCAAATAAACTTATGAAAGGAACTTTAACCTCAGAGGGGATGACATACAGGACTGGAAAGGATTTTTACAAAATGCTGGGTGTCAACAAATGTGTGGGGAAAACCAAATCTGCTGTTGCCGTTAGAGGACAAACAGGTTGAAACACTTAGAGGCACATTGGCAATAGATATCAAGAGAAATAAAAAGTCTGTGTCTATATGATCAGAAAAGTAGGAAAAGGTGCATTTCAAGAATAAGGAAAAGGTGAATTTCAATTTCTGCAAAGCTCTTTATAATAGCAAAAACTAAAAAGAAAAATTACCCTGGAAACAAACTAAACATCCAACATTAGATTTAAGTAAACTATGACAGATCTACAACAGTATATTTCTGCCATTAAAAATGATTAGGTAGATCTATGCCAAATGCCACAGAAAGAAGTATGGAAGATAATAGTATGATGTGAAAAGTAATAACACATGTCATATAATCTCACAGTATAAAGATATATATATTTACAAATGCAGAAAAAAATTCTGACAGGATATGTAAGTAGCTAGCAATGCCTATCTTGTGAGGAGTTAGATTATAAGAGGACATTTATAAGGAGCACTGATTATTTTCATATATATCCACTAAAATTAATATGTATGTTATATGTGATTATATGGGGGAATATTCCAAAATGTTAAAAGTGTTTACCTCTTACCACAAGGTAGAGAAATTTCAGGTGATTTATTTTATCTCCCCCCCCCCCATTTTGACCATTTGTGTTTTCTAAAGTTGACTACATATCTCTTGCTAATTGATGTGTCTGTTTTATAGTTAACTAGAGGCCCAGTGCACAAATTCCTGCACAGGTAGGGTCCAGCTGGGCTGGCACTAATCAGGGCCTGATCAGGGCTGGGCTGGCTGAGGAGAGGGGCCATGGGTGATTTGTCATGGGCCCACTCACCATTGGGGGTGTGATCAATTGGGGGTGGGGCCAGCTGTGGGGAGGGGCTGTGGTCAGTGGGCCAGCTGGCCCCACCCCCAAATTGGTTGGGAGGAGCTGAACAGGGATCAGTAGCAGTGGGAGGGTCTGTGGGAAGTTGGCTGGCCAGTCACACCCCCAATTGGTGTGTGTGGGGGGGCCATCGGGGAGCAGAGCTGGCTGGGGGAGGAGCTGTGGGCTGATCAGGGTGGTGGGGGTCCATTGGGGGCAGAGCAAGCTGGGGAGAGAGGCCACAGGCAGTTGGCTGGCCGGCCCTGCTCCTGATTGGTGTGGGGGAGGGACAATTTGGAGTGGAGCCAGGTAAGGGAAGGGGCCATAGTAGATGGCTGGCCAGCTCCACCCCTTATTGGGGTAGTGGAGGCAATCAGGGGTAGGGCCAGCGGGGGGGAGGGGGGGGTTAGAAGGGGAGGTGGTGGCCCATCGGGGTTGGGACTGGGGGCGTTGGGGAGGGGAGGGACTGCAGGAGGTTGGCCTGCTGACCCTACTTTCAGATTGGACCAGTTCACTGGCCACAGTAGGCATCATCGCAATGGGTCCAGTTCCTGTCGTTATGGTGTTCTGGTTGCTAGCTTTTTATAATATATAGATAATGACACCATTACCAAAAACTAAATTGCCCAACCACAGTTGTTGGACAACAGTGCATACTATGCCATCCTGTCCGGGAGGCCGGAGCACTCTCTGCCAGGTGTGAGGAAATGAGCCATCTGTGCCCTCAGTGGGAAGCTGTTGGGGCTGACAGAGATTCCTTCCAATCTCAAACATCATGGTACTGAGCGTCAATGAACCTGAGCACGAGTCCACAAACCAATGCCTCCTTTGCTGCCCTGAGATGCCAGGCCTCTAGGTATTCGGGTCCCTGAGCATAAGTCCCCCAGTGCCCTGTCAGCTGGCCCAGGGCACCTTCCCTCCTTCTCCTGACTGATCCTCCCCTCCCACCACCACTCACCTTCAGAGGAGAATTGAGGGCGACACTTGTCTGGGTCTCGGCACTCACAGTCACATTCCCAGGCTCTACAATGGGGTTAGGTTCCACATTCAGGCTTTTGATCAGCACAGGGTCCTTCCCATCGTCACAGTTCTCCCAGGAAAAGCTACTGATCCGGAATGCCTACGGACAATAATGGCAGCAAGAAAAGAGAAAAGTTGACAAAAGGAACTCTCATAAGTCAGAAAAATCAACAAAATAGGCTACTTGAGGGTGTGACCCTACGAGAGGAAGGACTGAAATCAAAGACTCAAAAGACAGAATTTCCTGAAAGTGTGCTAAACTATAAAATGAAGCACAGTATACCTGACCTTGAACTGATGGTTAATGCTAGAGGAGGAACTGAAACTCAGTGTTACGGATGCTCAAACACTCAAAACAGGAGAACTAACTATATCTTTTTGTTTTGTTTGGAAGGTATGATTGGTCGGAATCTGATGTCAGCCCCAATAAATGATCTCCCTCCTCCCTGCCCCCGACTCCTCTCTAGCCCGTCTTGGTATTGGGTATTTCCTTGGAGGGAAGCTCCTGGAGGATTTCCCTTTGCAGCCAGAGCCCAGGACTTGATTCGCATTACACACCCAGCAGACACCCACCCCAATCAAGGGCCAAATACAAAACACAATGGGAAACAGAACATCCAATGCCCCACCCTCCAAGGGGTATGCAGTTAACCCAGAAAGGGAATAGGACACACAAGAAAAGATCCCCAGTGAGCCACTTGTTGATAATCCCATTGAATTAAGTTCCCCAGTCCTAACCAGTGCTTTCTTACTACTTTCTCATTGCTCATGCCCTGGCCCCATCTGAGTCACCTCCTCCCCTCTACAGAGCCACTTCTCTTCTTCCTTCACATCCCCCAGAGGTCTCCTGATTTCACTATTTTGTCCAACTATCCGGGACCACTGACTCCCTACTCCCAGGAACCCTGCTTGTCTGTGATCTTTCAAACTTGCTACACCATGCAGATTCTACCCACCCACTCACACCTTTCCCAGCCCCTCTGAGAAACATACAGTATGCCTGCCATGCACATCCCAACTTAAAAGGAAAACCTGCCGGTCCCAAGCTGGTCCCCATCATCCACACACCTACAGCTGACTGGGACAAAAGAGAACACTGAACCCAATCTGGTAACGGAATTTCTCTGCCTCTGGTTTGGGAATTGAGATGGAGGCAAAGTCACTCTGAGGACTTTGGGCTTTGCTTCGTTATTGATTCATAGCTTTGAGATGGGGCCAGAACTCTGACACCCATGACCCATGACTAAGACATAGGAACGAGAACTGAGGGTTTGAGGAAAAGGGAACAGATGGAGTCACCTACCCCCTTGCCACTCTTATCTAAACAGGCAGTGAAGAGCATGGCTTTAGAGTGAGATGTGGGGTAAATCAAGGCTTTAGTCAGCAGATGTGGGTGGAAATCCTAGCTCAGCCACCATATCATATGATTATATAAGCCAGTTTCCTCTTTGGAGCCCCAATTTCCACATCTTTTAAGTTGGGGCATTTATACTTTCCTCTCGGGGCTGTGGCAAGGGTGAGAGCATGTGTATAATGCTCATTACACAATGCCAAGCCCAAAGCATGAGCTGGCTCATTAAATGGCAGCCATTAGCCATCCCGGCCTCCACTTCTTGCCTCTAGTTCCATGAGATTCCTTAAATACCTGGAATAAACACCTGTCCTTGAGCTTCTCGAAACGAAACACTGTGCCATGACTACGAAAGGCAGGACAGAGTATGATTTATCCCTGTATTCCCCACAGCGCCTTACACAGTGTAGGAATCAATAAATGCTTCCTTCAGCATTCGTTCCACAAGTATGCATGGAGCAATGATCACCATGCGGTGTTAATAGTGGTAAACAATTAGAAATGTCCCTGCTTAGTCTAATGTACATATTACTCACTAATATTTCTGAGTGCCATAGGGAAACAAAAGGTAAGGTGGAGAGTAACCAAGGACTTACTCCTTAAGCTGGACTCCTGCAGGATGAGTCCACCGGGTAAGAAGAGAGGAAAAATGTCCAGGCAGAGGGCACATGTGCGAAGAAGACATGTGGTAGGAAGCATCTTAGCTGCTCTGGCACTACAAGAAAGACAGTGAGCCGAAAACCGGTTTTGGCTCAGTGGATAGAGCGTCGGCCTGCGGACTGAGTTCCCAGGTTCAATTCTGGTCAAGGGCATGTACCTTGGTTGCAGGCACATCCCCAAAAGGGAGTGTGTGCAAGAGGCAGCTAATCTATGATTCTCTCTCATCGATGTTTCTAACTATCTCTCTCTTCCTCTTTGTAAAAAAATTAATTTTAAAAAAATGAATATATATATATTGAGAAGAAGAAGAAAAAAAGCCAGTGAGCTAGATGTCATGGACAAGGACACAGAGGAGGTCGAAGGGGTGGCAGAGTTGTTTCACACAGGACCTCGCAGGTCATAATCAGGTGACCGGATTTCTGTAAGTGCAATGGACCCCATTGTAGGAGAATGCCAAGCTCTAGTGTATGGTTGAGGACAGCGTGGAGAGGAACAAGGTGGAAGGGGGAGACCAGTTAGGAGGCTACGGTCAAAAGAAAGGGAGCCTGGGATTAAGAGTTAAGCTGGAAGAGGACTAGCCGTTTTCCGGAACTACTTTCACAGTTTCATAGGCAGTCTGATTGACACTGAGGACTGCTCCCAGGCTGGAGGAAGTGGTCAGAGAAACCTGTGGGAGTTAAAAAAACAACAACTCTTCCCTCTCCTAAGTGACCCTTCCCCCAGGCCCTCAGAGAGACGGAACAAGATGGTTTCTAGATGCCTAACTAGCGGCTTCCATGACAATGAATTCTGCAGCTGAGGCCAGCCTCACCTGGGAAAGGAGGTAGGATAGATGACCACTAAGGGCCAGGCCGACACCAGATATTTGCCATTCCAACATGCGGGAAGAAGAGGCAACATGGGGCAACTCAGAGCGGAGGGGAAAGGCACAGCTCTGAAGGCGTAAATGTGGGTACAAATCAGAGATGGGTTCAAATCAGATCTGAGCCACTCTCACTAGCCAAGACCTTGGCTATTTCCTCACCCACCCAATGGGCATCGTTACATCTTCTCGCAGGGCTCCTGGGAGAGGAGACGTTTATATACTGAGAGTGTAGATCACCACTCTTCACATCTGTCAAGCCCATGAAAACACTAGTCAGAAAACGGACCACAGACCAGAGACCGGGGAGACGTGACAACAAATGCAAAGTGGCAACTGGACTGAATCCTGAAACACAAAGAGGCCCTTCATGGGAAAACTGGTGAAATCCAAACAAAAAGCCTAGTGTTTCGTCAAGTAACAATGTTGGCTTCTCAGCTTTGACAAGTGCACCGTGGCCAATAAGATGTTAACACTCAGGGAATCTGAGTGAGGAGCATGTGGTATCTCTGTTCTATCTGTGCATCTTCTCTGCAGCTCTGAAATTGCTTCCCCCAAAAAAAGGTTATTAGAGGGGAAGAGGCCCAAACACTACCCAACAGCCTTCATCTGGCCTGCGAGCTCGGGGTCAGGGCTTTGAATCACAGGAGCCAGAGAAGTGCTCGATGATGGCCTGTAAGGGACCAAAAGTGCCACTTGCTATGTCATTTTAGGTGAGTCCCTACCTTTCTCTATGGTCCTGAGTGAGGTAAGTGAACTTCATGATGTCTCAAGGCCTCTCCAAAATTATCAACCTAAAACTTCCTGAAATGGCATCCATAGCCAAGACATATACAATGGGGATGTAGGGCAAGCTCGCGCCTTAGCCAAACTCCATCTCATAGCGGTCAGACCTGGAGCCAAGAGAAACATTGTCAAGCTACCTTCGTGGACAAACTGGATCCTCTGGAAGATCCTAGCTCCTTCACTCAATAGGTGAAACAGACCCCTTGCCCCTGTGCCAGGGTGAGGCTGAGTCCAATGGCTTACATCCCTGTAAGATTTCAGAGCAGCAATTTTCAACCGGTGTGCCGCAAGAGGCAAACTGGTATGCCGCAATTTTTAAAACATGCAATACCTGACGGTTTAGTCAGGGGCACTGACCTCTTTTCCCTTTGATTGTCAAATTAAAAAAAATGACAACAGCACGGCTGGTATGGCTAAATGGTTGCCTGTTGACCTATAAACCAGATTCGATTCCCAGTCAGGGCATATGCCTGGGTTGTGGGCTCAATCCTCAATGGGGAACATGCAGGAGGCAGCCAATCAGTAGTGATTCTCTCTCATCATTGATGGTTCTATCTCTCTCCTCCCTTCCTCTCTGAAATCAATAAAAATATTTTTTTAAAAACAATGACAACAATCAATACAACATTAGCCATCTAGTATGAATGAATCAAGATTAAACTTATTTTTTTGTTGGATCAGCAAAAAATATATTTTTGGCTCTTTCTTCGCCATCGAGGTGTGTGCTCGCCTCTCCCTCACCATGTCTTCCCACAAGACTTTCAGGATCAAGAGGTTCCTGGCCAAGAAACAAAAGCAGAATCGGCCCATTCCCCAATGGATTCGGATCAAAACTGGTAATAAAATCAGGTACAACTCGAAGAGGAGACATTGGAGAAGAACCAAACTGGGTCTATGAGAACTCACTCATGACAGATGACTCACATATTTATGCTGTATCCAGGTTGCCTACACCTTTAAATGATTGAAAAGATGCTACCATCTGGACAGTTGGAGCATTTTAATTGGAGAATTAATGGCCTTGTGATTTTGCTCTATTGATTTTTTTTTCCCTTCTGCAATAGTAGGATGGTTCAGTAATAAATGTAACAGATGAAGAGACTAAAGCTCAAAGGCTATGCCCATGGAGTAGAGACAAAGATAAGACCAATAGCCAAGCCTCCCAGCTCTCAGTCCTATCCCACCTTCCCTATACCACATATAGAGGTTTCTCGCTCTCAGACAAGTATTTCCAAGGTGGTTTGAAGGAGGTGATCTAGGCTAGTCCTCTCTCTTGGCTGCCAGAGATAGTATCTTGCCCTGCAGCTATGCAGCAAAGAGGCCATGAAACTAGGCCTATGGTAGGTCTCAGAACGACAGAACTTCCCTTTCCCCAGGGCCTGGAGCTTAGGGTGAGTAAGAAGGAAAGAGCAAGCTTGGAGGTCAGAGCCTCTCCATCCATGGCTCACAACCAGAGCAGGGCTGGATCTTTGTCACCAGAGGAACAAGGCTGGACGTTCTGGCTTGGAGGGCCTCTCCACCCACCCAGCCAGCCAAAGGGGGGAAAGGTGGGCAGGTAAACAGGGCTGGGACTAAGGAAAAGTACCTTAGTCTTCCAGTTCTGCAAATGTTCTCTCAGACGGTTGGAAAGAGAGCAGGAGAGTACAGAAGTAAATAAGCCTAAACTTTACTTCAGAAGATGTCTGGAGCTGAGCAAGCCGGTACAGACCTCCCTCACTGGACAGGCGAGGACATGCTGCCCCAAGATGCACCACTGTAGCATGTTTCCCGCATACATAAGCATGTAACTAAATTTGGTTATTTTCTCTTGATCACCTGTCTCCTGTCGATTTGAGTATTAGACCAGCAGAAATGACCTAGAAGGGTAGAGGAGAGCTGTTTCGTCTCCCACATCAGGAAGCAAACCCTTGGCAAGAAAAGGACCCCCTCGGAGTTCCAGTTGGTGACTTTGGGCGGCTCTGCTGCAGAGAAGGAATTCCAGGGACGGAAACAGCTCACCCTATCTTCCATCCCAACCCCGTGGGGCCGGGAGAGTGGCAACAGCCCCCTAAAAGAGCGGCACTCACCTGCTTTGGAACCTTTGCAAGGGCCTCATGGCCAGCGAGAAGCAGGCCCAGGGAGATCAGCAGCGGAGCCCGAATCAGGGACATCATTGCAGACGGTGGGCTCGCGGGAAGGTAACTACCAGGTCTGGGGCCGCGGCGACGCCTTTAAAAGCCGGTCGCCGTTGGTTGTGCAAAGCTGGTATTGTTATGCAAAGCGGAGAGCGGCGATTTCCAGACGCGCCCCAACCCGTCGGGATCTGGGATTTCAAGGCCTTGGGGGGGAAGCAGATCTTTCCCCAACAAGCACCTCAGAGGTTCCTCCTTGCGCCTCTTTCAGCGGCGTGGGCGTCCAGCCCCGCGATCCGAGGGGCGAAGGCGCAGTCGGAAGAGGAAAGGGGCGGGGCTGAGGGCGGGAGGGGCGGGGCCTAGGCGCGAGGGCGGGGCGGGGCTGTGGTTTCTGAGCTGACGCTGTGCGGGTCTAAGCAGGAAGGACATTGGTTTTCCATCCATGATTTTGTTAAGCTACTACATTTTGTAGGTGAGGTTTGCTTTTAAAAGAATCAATAGGGGCCCTGGCCGGTTTGGCTCAGTGGATAGAAGCGTGGGCCTGTGGACTCAGGGAGTCCCAGGTTGGATTCCGGTCAAGGGCATGTACCTTGGTTGGGGTGTGCATGAGACAGCTGATTGAGTTTCTCTTTCATCGATGTTTCTAACTCTCTCTCCCTCTCCCTTCCTCTCTGTAAAAAAAAATAATAATAATAAAATATATTTTTTTAAAAAAGAAGAAGCAATAGGGGTGTTAACTATATAGTAAACCCCACAAGGGATGGGACTGTCTTTTAGTTACTGATGTGTGTACCCAGTGCCTGACACATAGTAGACAATCTTAGTTGAAAAAATAAATTATGAATAGAATTTGAAACTTGCCCAATCATCTTTTTAAACATTTTTTTTTAATTTTGGGATTAATTTTAGATTTACAGAAAAATCGCAAAAAAAATAGTTCAGAGCTATCTCTGTTTCCCTCATTGTTAACAAGATGGAGAATCTTATAAAGACTAAGAAACTGGCATTAGTACATTATTGTTAACTAAGATCCAGACTTTACCTGATCTTTTAATGTGCTTTTGTTTAAATATATTTTTATTGACTTTAGACAGAGAGGAAGGGAAATGAATAGAGAAAGAAACATCAATGAGAAAGAGAGACATCTCCTGCAAGCCCTGGAAGGGGGATCGAGCCAGCAACCAGGTCATGTGCCCCAACCGGGAACAGAACCAGGGACCTCTTAGTTCATGGGTTAACACTCGATCACTGAGCCACTAGGCCTTAAAATGCTTTTTAAATTGTACATCGTTCTCCCAATCTGAAAAATCCTTCATTCTCTCATCCAGCACAACCTCTTCATTATACACAAGTGCAATTTGAGGTCCCATGAAGAAGAGGACTTGCCCAAGTCATACAGCAGAAGTGAGATTAGGACTCACTTCTCCAGGGGCTGATCCCACAGGACTATGAGAGATGTCCATGTGGCTGTGCTCCTTGGTGGATGTGTGGGTGGTGGGTGGGGGAACTGGATGCCAACGCTGGTATCACTGGGGCCTCATTGGGAAATAGGAAGGGACTGCAGGCCTCCTTTCCAGCAGCATCCTTTCTCCATCTTTGCACCTGCCAAGGCCTCTCCACCCCATTCCCCACTTCCTCCTGACTCCTAAATACTCCACTCTCTCAGCCTCAGCCACACTCCTTCACACAAGAAGTCAATTATCTTGGGCAGTTAACACTTCTTTTACAGCCCAAGCAACTTTGGAGGATCTTTCAATGAGTGAGTACACTCCTTGGAGATTAGAGTATCTGACATGCCCATCTGAAGGGTTTGGGGGGAAATAGTGAGGCCACAGATAGTGACTGAAAACACCACCATAACTGCCATTTCCGTGGTGGAAGGGAGGGCGAACAGTGGCTTATTCAAAGATAATAATAATAATAATAACAAAAAAAAATAATAAGACTTTCAGTATTAAGCTCATTCAACAAATATTTATAGATCCAACAGTTGAACCAGATAAAGACCTTATTCCTACTCCCACTAGGGACCATTGAAGAAGAGCAATCAGCAAGTAAAGAAATAAACAAGATATTATCTAAGAGGAATAATACCAGAAGACAAGAAATCAGATTAAACTACTTCAAAGTGCAGTGGGTTGCCTTCTTGCGTCCCATAAGAATCCTCTGAGGAAGTGGATTTTGGCCTTCCGTGGGCGAAGTGAGAAACATTAGGGATTAGAGCCAATGTGAAATTTAAACATGGTCAAGCCCATCAAGCCCCAGTTCCTAGCAGTCCTCTGACAAGCTTTTAAAAATCCCAATGCTCAGTTTGCCCTTCAGACCAGTTACATCTAAATCTCTGGAGGTGGGACACAGCACTGGTTTGGTTTGGTTTGGTTTGGTTTGGTTTGATTTGATTTGGTTTGGTTTGGTTTGGTTCTTGATTCCAGGTGATTAAAACGTGCAGCCACGGTTAACATCCATCTGGCATACAATAGGTGCACAGATACTAAAAATGACAATTATTAGGCCCTGGTCTTTAAAGAATCCACATTCTAGGAGGGATGGGTTGGAAATGTGGAAACTGTTGTCACTCTAATGTTCGTCATCATGTGTTTCCTGGAGAACTAACTGGGTCTGGGTCCTGGAATGACATGGCCCAGAATGACCTGGCAGCCATGCTTGTGTGGGGTAGGGGTGAAAATTGTGGGGACATAGCATGTATCTAAAGGCTGGTGTGGTGTGTGCCTGTGGATGTAATGAGGAGTGATTAGCACCTCAAATGCATATGAATCAGACAATAGGTCTGATGTGGCAGTCATAGACAAACAACTGTGGAGAAGGAAGTTTCCTCTACTTCCTATGTTTCTCTTGGCTGGTCTAATGATCAAACACACATGAGATGGATTAGCAAGAGAAAATGAACGAATTTAATTACAAACCTATAAGTTTTTCTCTCTTGAGCTGTGACCAGCACTGCTAGAGAGCGGACAAGTCCTGAGTAGGGGTGATGGGGGATTGAGAAAAAGAAAGAGACAGACACAAAGACAGTAGGGACAGCTGAGACCAGGTGAGACACAGATGGAGAGACAGTGACCCAGGGCTGGTGCAGTGCATTTATTATATACAGCATGATACCAGGAAGTTTTACTAGAGTTTAAGACAAAGGAAATTATGTGACGTCATGGTTTAAAGATCAAGCTGCAATTCTCCATTCTTGTGGCTTCTTTGTAATTGTCATTCCTGGCTGAGCCTAGATAATTGTGCCAGTTCCTGGTACCTGGCTGAACTTAGATAATGCAACCCATCCCCTGGCACCTGAGCTAAAGGTCAGGCTGACAACATACCTGCCTCTGACAAGGTATGTTTCCAGGACGTGGGCTCTGCCAACACCACTGGACTCAGCTGACAATCAGCTCATGCGCCTTCCCAGGCACTCTCTACACAAACCTATATATGGGAACCCTCTCCCAATCTATGAGAGAGTTTGAGACCCCACATACATGAGAAGTTCTGAGACAGAAAAGGAATATGAGGAAAATATGACATCCTGAGCTAAGGATAGGTCAGGTACCTGGGTCTTCTGAAGGGAGGAAGGTCATTCACAGGAGGCGAAGAGCAGATATTCAGTAATTAGGTGTTTGTCCTGTCCTATAGATAGGTCATAAAAGGTTATTTCTGGCTATAATTCTTATTTTGGGCAAGGCCCCAAATTTAAATTCTTTAGGGGAAAGTGGAAGTTTCTCATGAGCCCTAGGGTTTTCATTGCTTCAGCTCAAAAGAATTCACATGCAAAGTGGCACATCTTGGGGAGCCCTGTTCTGAACCCCTTCAAAGCTGATGGTATAGACATGAGATCTGGTTACTAACTGAAATATGGTGGCAATCATACTTGGGTGGAAACTGCTGTTTGAGTTTTAACTCTGCTGTTCTGACTTTGACCTTCACTTACTTACTTTGTTCGAGCAATGGGCTTAGGGAGGATGAATTCAAATTCTAAGCAAGGTTACAGGCAGAGCTTCCTTTTTTTTTAATTAAAGAGCCAACCCTATGTACACTTAGTGTTATCTCGATGCTGGCCTTGAAAAACAATACAGTTCTATCCAATTAAAAAAAAAAAAAAAGTGCACCTGGCATGGTATTGAGATTGTGGGCATATCTGGTCTCTGGTCTACAAGGTCAGACAGCTAAGTTTATCTTCATCATTCTTCAAATGGGCTAAAGCAAACTAGAAAGCAACATTTTATCTAGGAAGAACAGCAAAAAATTCCAAACAACAGTTTGTTGCAAAAATAGGGGTTTTCCTTCTCAGAACCTTTAAAAATAACTACCTGCCCCTAAAGCAGTCGCAGTTGTGTAGAGTCCACCTGCGTGTGGTGCTCTTGTGGCTGTCCTGGCCAGATATTTCAATAAATATTTGCCTGATTTTTTAAATAAATCATCAGCCTCCAGTGGTCTTATAGAGCCCGTCACAGAATCCGAACTAGGCGTGTAGAAGAGTATGCTCTAGAAAATGAACAGTTTTCCATTGAAGGTGTTACAAAAAAAAAAGAAAAAAAGAAACAATGGCTAAATGGAGTCACTTTTGCTCAGCCACATCACCAAGCCAAAACTTAATAACTAACCTAATTGCTTTTTCATTCTCTCTCAGAAGTGAAATTTTAATGATCTGGGATTTCCTTCTCAATACTAGTGATGTAATCTGCCTGACAAGACCCCAGCCCCCTTTTCTCCTCTCCTCCCTCCCCCCTCCCCCCACTTCTCCAAAGGAAAGGTAGCCTTGCCTGCAATAATCTACTCGTTTAACTTCCTAGTCCCACTCACTTTCTGCCTATAAAAACTTCCATTCTGTACAACCCTTCAGAAGCACCCTTCTAGTTGCTAAATAGGATGCTGTCATATTCATGAATCACCTTATAAAGCCAATCAGATCTTCAAACTTACTCGGTTGAATTTTGTTCTTTGACAAAGCCCCATTTTTCCTTTAAATGGTAATGACATTTCTGATGTCAGACAATGCCTCTAACCTCTCTGGTCCTCAGTTTTCTCATTTGTGGGAAGATAAGGTCAAACTACAATAGATGATCCCTGAGGTCCCTTTCTTTTGTTTGCTTGTTTGTTTGTTTTTGTTTTTAATATTTATTGATTTTAGAGAGAGGAAGAGAGAGAGAGGAAAAAAACACACACTGATTTGTTGTTCCACTTATTTATGCATTCACGGTTTGCTTCCTGTAAGTTCCCTGACGGGGGATCAAACTCACAACCTGGGCATATCCGGAAGATACTCAAACCCACTGAGTATCAGGCCAGGCCTCTACGAAGTTCCTTTCAACTATGAGAGAGTGTGTGTATGTGTAAAGTGGGAGGAACACTAGACGTGATTTCAATCCCCTCTGATTGGCCCACATCAGAGAGCAAGACACTGGAGCCCAAAGCCATCCAGCGGAGGTAGGATGAGGACCAAGTTTCTGGGCTCCCTGCTCAGGGCCTCCTCCCAGGGCAAGTTTGCAGCGCTAACAGGAGCACCACTCCCTTCTCACCTTGCTCTTCTGAAACCCGAGAGCACCTGGAGTGGCCTGGAAATGCCCTGGGGAGCAGAGCTGTACTGGTCTGGCAAGACAGACAGGGCTGGGGAAGGTGCCTCCGGAGCAGCCTCCCCAACCAGCCTCCGTCTCGTCTGGGTGGGCCCTACACAAGTTTGCATCACTCTAACTCCCAAATGTTTTCATCTCATTACAGCCGTTGCCTAGAGCTTTGATTCTCGGTGCTGGCTACACACTGGAATCTCCTGGACGGCTTTAAACAAATAACCTGGGTGTCCAAGCCCAGGCTACACCCCTGTTTGGCACAGGGCATCAGCATTTTTTTTTTTTTAAGTCCCCCAGGGGGTTCCAAGGTGCAGCCAACAGGAGAATCGCTGATCTAAAGCAGTTTTTATCCAATGCATGCAAACACCTGGGATCCCCTTTTAAAAGGCAGATTATGACTCAGTAGGTGAGGCTGGAGCTCAATTACTTGTATTTTGTCACAAGCTCCCTATGAGGCCAATGCTGCAGGTCTGAGAGAAGCAAGGGCTGGAACTAGACCCACTTCCTTCACCTTTGAGTGGCTGGTGAGGGTCAGCTATGGAGTCACTGTTTTCTCCCAGGGAAGGTGTCGGGTTAAACAGCCGGAAGAACAAGGCCTCAGTTGTTCCCAGGTTCTCATGTCTACACCCCATCACCCTTCAAGGGGTTCAGAACACGCCTCCCCTACTTTGTGCTACTTTGGCATAAGGATTATGTTGAGCTGAAAGCAATTAAAACTCTGCAGGCTCACTTAGGTCTTCTACCTCTCCTTTAAATAATTTAAGTTAGGGGCCTTGGCCACCATAAGAGCTATCGCCGGAAATAACTGTTTATGGCCTACCTATAGGACAGGGCAAAAACCCAATCACTAAACATCTGTTCTCATCGTAGTGTGAATGACCTTCCTCCCTCCCCTCAGAAGACCCAGGTGCCTGACCTTTTCCTCAGCTCAGAATGTCATAGAGTCCTTATTTTCCCTTTCTGTCTCTGAACCTCTCCTGTATGTGGAATTCCCATTCATATGCATGCAATTAAGTTTGGTTATTTTTTTCCCCCTGTTAATCTGTCTCATGGCAACTTAATTATTAGGTCAGCGAGAAGAATCTAGAAGGGGAGTAAAATTTCTTCCTCCCCCACACCATATTGTTGAGGTGGGATGGATTCCATTGGTCTGAGGACCAGTCCAGGTGAAACCAGACAAATAATAGGTGGGGACTGCCTGTCACTACTTGAGCTAATTCAGCAGAGACAGGGTTGAATCATATACGAGCGTTTATTCCAATAATGCCAGCAGTATGGGAGAGCAGCAGGTCATCCACAACAATCTACCCCCACACACACACACACTAGCTGGCTGATCATACAGAGATAAGGAAGAGAGGCTGCATGCAAGGGTGTAGGGGGGACAGGGGAGGGAATGGCTGCAGGGTCTGTGGTTGGTGTGTCTCCTTCCAGGATCTTGAAGTCTAATAACAAGGTACCATAGTTAATTGTCAATGATGGTTAAACCCAGCTCTACCAGTTCCTAGGTCCTGAGAGTGGCCAGCATTCCTGCAGCAAACTCCCAGAGCGGGTTGGGGTCCAGGCACAGCAACCAATCAAAGCTCATGCTGTCCTTTGACCCTTCTCAAAACGCATCTTCTTTTCTGAGCCATGGACACATCCGGGCCCCAAGGTATATCTTATCATTTTGCAACTCTGTCTTCTGGGTCAAGCTGCAGCACATCCTCCAGTTCCCTGGGGTCTGTAAGAACACTTCTTATCTATAGTTAGGAAGGTGGCTAACTATGAAACAACGGTGGCTCTATTCTTATCGCACGCCCTTCCCTCCCCCCTCTAGCGCCCCCCGCCCCCCATCACAGATGCAACATCTTTGATTCTGCGGAGAGCCTGGCTCCGATGAGCTGCCCTAGAGGAGTTGGGTGACTCCTGGCAGGCTGACCAGAATCCTGTTCTTCCAATAGCTCTGCTCTCCTTTTCTTTCCCTTCCTTCCTCCCCGCTTCCTTCCCTGGCCCTCACCCCTCTGCTGGCCTCCAACGTGGCTCTTGGGGGTTATTTGAATTCAACAGACCTCGGGCGTGTCTGCTAATGTTTTTTCCAAACAAAGACAGTCCCATTGACGTCTTCGGAGGTCCAGGCCAGGCCCTAGAGCGCCTTTACAGTCTGAAGTCTCACAACCGGGTGGAGTTGAGAGAGAAGTTATAAGGATCTTGACCCTCAGGGAGGGCGGCAGCAGCATCCTGCCGACAGGGGGCGGCCGCTACCCGATTCAGACTCAAGTTGCCAGAAAACACTGGCCCCGTGTGGACAGATCGGATTTTTTTTTTTTTTTTTTTTTAAGAGGTGGGGAATCCAGACTTTTACGCGGATTCTTTAAATCGTTAAGAATGGGCAACTAGTTCAGATCACATTATAAAACACGGAGGGAGCTAAAAATAAGTCTGCGGGACAGATGTACCCAGGGGTAGAATCCCAGTGGGCAAATTCTGAGGTTCGATCCCAGAGTGTGTGGGGTTCTGACTTCATTCACAAATGCCAGAGCTTTAACATCATGATTCCAGCGTCCGCGTTTGACATGTGGGGAGACGGAGGCTCAGAGGGGGAAAGAAAGTACGTCTGCAGGTCTGTTAGGGCGAGGCTAAGAAGAGTGGGACGCAGGCGTCCTGATTTCTGTCCAGGTCTCGCAGGAGGCAGCACTCCCATCAGAGCCCGGCGCCCCCGGAGAGACTTGATTCTGCGTCCCTGGAGGCTGCCCCCGGAGAGCGGGTCCTGGCAGGGGGAGCCCTGGCGGGGCTGGGGAGGTCGCCAGAGCCCAAGGGCGGGGGTTGGGGGGGAGCCGGAGTTTATTTTTAGCCGCCCAGAATGTGCCTCTCAGCCTTATTTAGACATCAGGCGACAGGGCGAGCTTGAGGCAGCAGGGGCGGGAGAGGAGATAGCCCCCTCCCCCTCCCGGGGCTCCTGTTTCAATGGCTCTTCCCTGCCCGCCCGCCCCCTTGTCATCCTTTCCTAGGGGCTCGGGGGCGGCTCTAAATAGCAGCCCTCACTGGCGGGGGCGCTGTCCTGCTCTCTCTGGCTTTTCTTTTTCCTCCACCTCAGCCCCTTCTTCCCCCTCCCCCACAGTCCCGCAGAGAAATGGAACTCTAGAGCCATAGCACGTTCCTGTCTCCCTTCTGGGGTCACAGATCTCTTGGAGAAGCTGTAGGACTTCGTCAGGAGCTCAGGGTGTGGAGTCTGATGGACTTGGGTTTATATCCAGCATCTGGCCCTAAGCAGGTCCTTACGCTCCCCAACCTGAGTTTCCACTTTCATAGAGCGGAATTAGTATCCTATCCAATTCCCCCCTCGCAGTTCCTGAAGATTATGAATAATTCAGGATTATTCATGATTGTGAATAATTCAGGAATTTTTTGTAAACGATGAAGTTCACTGATCCCTACCCAACCTCAGCCCCAATCCAAATCATTCATTCATTCAACAAATCTTGGCTAGAGCTTACTCCATGCCAGACACTGTATAAAAGGAAGGATGAGGATGTGAGGCCAGAGAAATGAATGTATGTCAATTATCCAGGGTCAAGTGCAAATCAATAGTAAGCCAAGAATCAGAATGGAAAAAAAAAAAAAAAAAAGTTTAAATAACTTTCTTGCCCTGGCCAGTGTGGCTCAGTAGGTTGAGCATCATCCCATATACCAAAAGGTTGCCGGTTCAATTCTGGTCAGGACACATGCTCAGTTTGCAGGCTCAATCCCCAGTAGGCAGTGTGCAGGAAGCAGCCAATGGATGTTTCACTCTCACATTGATGTTTCTCTCTCTTTCTCCCTCTCATTTCCTCTCTCTCTCTTAAAAACAAGCAAACTTTCTTGATGGTATAATTGGTGTAAAAAAATTTGCACATATTTAACGTATACAATTCAGTGAGTAAGAACATATGCATACACCCCAGAAATCATCACCAAAAATCAATAGGCATACCTATGACTTCCAAAAATTACCGCCCCCTAGTTTTTTGTTTCTGTTCCTTTGTTTGTTTTTGTGGTCAGAACGCTGAGCATGAGATCCACCCTCTTAACAAATGTTTAAGTGCACAACAGTATTGTTAACTCTAGGTACTAAGTTGTGCCACAGATCTCCAAAAGCAGCTTTCTGTTCGCAGCTTCTACAAGTTGCCTATTTTAGAAATGTCATGCAAGTGGAATCACGCAGTGTCTGTTCTTCTGTGGCTGGTTTATTTCACTCAGCATACTGCCCTCCATTATCTGTCCGTGGAGAGGGGGCCCGTTTCCCTATGTTGGCTATTGTGAATCATGTTGCAGTGGACACAGGTACACAGAGATCTGTTATGATCCAGATCTCAGTTCTTGGGGATATATACCCAGAAGTGGGGTTGCTGGGTGCTTTGAATCCTTTGCGGAACCTCCATACTGTTTTCCTTAACGCCTGCACCATTTTACATTCCCAGCAACAGTACACCAGAACGAGAGTCTCCCGAATCCCTGTCGAGACTCCTTTGAGGATAAGCTTCTGTCTTGGAAAAGGGACCAAGATCCCTTCCAGGTGCAATCAAAGCGGCTCTGAGCATCCCTGCCCTCAGCAGACCCCTGTATGCCTTTTCCAATGGGCCCTCCCAATGTCAGTCTCTGCTTGCATGCCTCCCCAAATGAGGCGCTCACTCCTGTCAAGCTGGACCCCTGAATCTTGGACGGTTTGGGAGGCCTTTCTTCGGAAGGATGTGGACCTCTCCTTCCTAAGGGCATGTGCCCACTGCTTCTAGTTTTCCAAGGCAGCTTGGGAAACTGAGCATCTTCAAGTGTTCCAGGCCTGCAGGGCCTTGGAGGAGAAGGGCAATGAGGGGAGCTGGAGATTTGATCCACTTCCAGCCTTGCCCAGCTTCCAAGCCCTGCCTAACGCAGGCCACAGGCTGGCTCCGCAGCCCAGGTTCCCAGGACTCCCACCCCCTGCAGCTGCTTCTTGAAGAAGTGCCACGGGGACTGGTCCGGCTACTGTCCTTGGATCCTGTCCAGGGCCCTGATTTAAAAGGTATTGCAACGTTTCTTAAAAACAAACATGTGTTGTAACCCAAGGCCCCGGTAACCACAACACTGCCGGCTGCTAGCTGCCGCCTCCCAGGCTGAGAGGAGAGGAAACTGCTCTCCGCCCACCCCAACTACCCCAGCAGCTCCCCACACTCTGCCTTGCACATGCCACCGCCACCGCCACCGTAGTTACTATATTATACCAGGCTGGGAGCTCGGTGAGGGCAGGGCCTGAGCTGGACCTGGGGCTGCAGTCCTTCCAGCGCCCCTCCCCCACTCCCTGCATTCACCCAGCACTTCCAGCAACACGAAGCCCCTGAGCCCCCTGAAAAGCCACACCGCACTGGGCATGAGTGTTCTTCTCTCCCTGCTGTTTCTTTTCCTTTTCTTTTTCTTTCTTTCTTTATTTTTTTACATTTTAATTGTATACATGTTTACCTTGCGAAATGATCACTGCCGTAAGGTCAGTTGACACATCCGTGACTTCACATAGTTAAACTTCCCCACTTTCTTGGCAAGAGGAACCCATACGTAATCCACACAGCCCAGCGCAAACATCACCTGCTCAGTAAAGCCTGCTCTTCCCTCGCCTCCCCCAGATCGAATTAGAGATCCCTTTTGCTTTCATAGTATTTTCTCATAAGCCTTGTTACATCATTTGCCTACCTGGACCACAGGTGATATAACCTCCAGCAAATATTAAATATTTGGTTTGGCCTGCATAACTGTGTGTGTGTGTGTGTGAGAGAGAGAGAGAGAGAGAGAGAGAGAGAGAGAGAGAGAGAGAGAGAGAGAGAGAAATGTTACATTTAAGAAACCCCAATTTCCAGTTTCTCTTGACTGGAAGGTCAGGCCAGCCTGGGCCTTCATTTCCTTCTAACGCCCATCCGCTGCTGCACACCCTCCTGAGCTCCCTCTGCAGGGTGTGTGGTTGGTCCCCAGTGTGCACTCCAGCCCATCTCATGCTGGCCCTCTCCTCATGTATGTGCCTACCAGCCTGTAGGCATTTAAGTTTTAAGCCTTGGACCTCGATCCTATTTCTCATATGTTGTGGGCCCCTCCCATTGACAAATAGTATACCTCCTCATCCCGTAAACTATTGAGATGTCCCAGAATCCCAATATGTTTGTTGGCAAGGAATAAATGAATGAATCAAGTCAATAAAAAACATAAATGTCATCAATTCCTTTGCTAAATTACGTTTTCCAATTTTTGTCTTGGAAAACACAGCTCCTGTCCTTACATCCTCTGAGTCTTATTTTAATGAGTTTCATGTGGGTAAGGTCCTCCCATCAGAGTGAGCAAGGAAGGTGAGACCAGGGCCAGGAAACACTGGGTTTTCCTAAAGGAAAGGGTTAGGGCAGTCATCTGGTGAAAAGCAGTTGCTTAAACTGTGATTAAATAGCAGGTGACCTCGGTGGAAAACTAGTCATTTTTCAACTCAAGAATGAGGTGGGCTGCTGGAGAGTGTGGTTCCCACTGTGTCAGAATACACAGGAAATATGTTTGGAACTGAATGGAATTGACAACGTGATGTTGGGTAGGAAATGCAGAAGGTGCAAACACAGTCCTATGATAAGGGATATGTGGGGGGTTGTAGGAGGGGACAAATAGATGATTGATTTAGGTGCAACCAGACAAGTGAATACCCATCTCTGATCTGGGTCTCAAAAGCCCCCAGCTGGTGTTCATTCGATTACAAAAAAGTCACCAAGCTGCTCATCAGAGGCCCCCAAGCAGGAAGTGACTCTCAGTCCCTAGATGGGGATGGCGCAGAGGCCATGGAGCAGTCCCTTGTGCTTCACCTGGAGGGAGCAGGTGGGGGTGGCTCAGACACTAGTCACGCAGCCCAGCCAAGGATGCTCAAACATGGAAAATGGGGCTTACTTATATACTCCTGGACTCCATTCTACCTTCTGTGCCCATTAAAAAAAAAAAAAAAAAAAAAAAGTGGCTGTCAGACCTGCAGAGGACAGAAAGCTCAAAGCGTAAGTACACACCAGACTTCCCTGGGGACACGTGAAACGCTGATTCCTGGGCCCCTAAGCCAGCAATTTCTGACACAGCTGGCCTGGGGTGAGGCCCAAGAGATTACACTTCTAACAATTTCCCAAGAGATGCTGCTGATGGTCCCTGGGCCACGTTCTGAGACCACTGCTGTGAAGAAATGTCCACTCCTGCCCACTTCTAGTAGCCTCCAGGCCCCAGAACCCCACAAAGAGGTGGTGTGCAGTTCTCCCCAGAGAAAAGCCCTGGGACTTCACTGAATGTCACCAAACAGAGGAAGTGCTCACCAATCGTTATTGGCATGAATCGACACTTGGTAAAGGGACGTGGTAATGTGAATCTTGCCACCTCTCCCAAGGCAGTCCCGAATCCCAAACCACGGGCCTCCTGGGAAAAGAGGCAGGGATGGCTTCTTGGTCATTAGCATTACTCAGACTCAATCCTCCTTTCAGAGGACTTCCCCATTCATTCAGTTCGACACAGTTCAGTGTAATTAATGTAGCGATTTGATTCCCTGCTGAGATGACCCACCACAAACCGCTGGACCAATGAGGCTCAGATTTTAGTGTGAACATTCCGAGGACTCAGTCCTGCAGGCCCCAATTCAATGGAGGGGAAAGGAGAGAGGGCTCCAGGGAACCGGGGCTTTCACCAACAATGCCCAGATGACTTGAAGCAAATGGCCTGCCCATTCCTTCAGCGACACTGCAGTGGGAGCATAAGGATTCAGTAACTTTAACTTCCCTCTCATTTCCTTCTCTTATAGATGCATCTTTCAAGAGAAAGCCGTCAAAAGCATCTCCATCACGAGGCTGGCAGAGCTCAGCACAGCCTCACTTCCCACCTCCAGAACCGAAGCTGGGGAGCATCTGTAAGAGAAAACTATTCTTGCCCAATTCAACAGAACAAATCTAAATTAGTAGCTGTGAATTGGTTAGACTGGTTAGACGTTGCATTCACCAGACAGACTCTCCATGGCAGTGGGTTAAACAGATTTGTTATTTAGTCTATTGTGTAAAAAAAAAAAAAGTTAGGGAGTCGTTGATCAAGGCTGGCCCAGGGGTTCCTATAAATTCATCAGAGATAAAGGCACCTCCCATGTTTTGGCTCAGGGTAACAAAATGGCTGCTGGAATCCGGCCATCATGTCTGTGTTCCAGGCAGGAAAAAGGGGGGTGTGGAGCAAGGAAAGAGGGATCCCTGCTCCAAGCTGAGTCATTCCCCTATTAAAAGATTTCCTGGAAGCTCCAACCAGTCATTTCCCCCTCACATCTCACTGGTCGCCCCCAGATGCAAGGGGGCTGTCAGCTCAGCACACGGCCATCCCAAAAACATCAGGATCCGATAGCGAGGGAAGAGGTCAGAATGCAAGTTGAATAAGGTGACTGGAAATCTCTGCCACAATCAGTTATGTACGGGGTGGGGTGAGGAGGGAGGAGACGGAGCTGTGTAACCTTTAGTCCATTAGGGAGGCTACGCAGAGCACACAAACAAGTGTAACTCTGAGGAACCCTGCCAAGTGCGCGGAGAGAACCGCGGAACAGGTGCAGCAAGGCGTGCGGAGGGGTCGCTGGGCTGCTGCCTGATGCACAGGTAGATTATAACCTGCAGAGATGAGTGGTGAAGGAAGTCACTCTGGGAAGATGACATGTATCGGGAAAACAACTGGGCTCCATCAGAAGAATTGGAACAGAAAAAGCTTTGGGAGCTCGAAAGATGTTTAGCAAGTACTGCGTGGAGAGCTTCTTAACCTGGATCCAGACACAGCCCCATGGCACGGGCTGCAGGGGGCTCTGAGCTGCCTGGGGTTCTAGGCACCACGTTTTATGAATGGGCACATTGTGCTTTTCTAATGGAAGGGGGGGGGGCGTGTGTAAATCCTATTGTTCTTTCCAATGTGGTTCACAAGAGAGCCCACCCATCCTCCCCTTTAACCCTTTACACACAACCTAGCTACAAACACTAATTTTTCATTCCCTGACTCCCCATCCTCTACAACCTTGGAACTCTTAATAGAGTTCCAAGAACTCTACCCTGACTTGACTCACACTGTTCCTCCTTCTTGTAACGACTCCCCACTGCTCCTCCTCTTCCCCCTAGATATGGCGAGAGAGGGGATGGCTTCTCCTGCATTGGGAGTATTTGATCCTAGGCTCCACAGACACCGAGGAAGGAAATTGGTAAAGAGATTTGAGCTGCAAGCAGCAGAAGGAAAGCACCAGATACTATCCCAACCTGAGATTCTAGGATACCCTTCATCATACATACCCTTTGGTTTTAATATTCCTCCAGGGAGTCCTCCTTCCCCATCCCCATCCATCATGGTCTCTTCATCTCCTTTTAATACATGGAGAATACAACTCAACATTAGCCCAGGTATTGATTGCAATTGTTGACATGACAAGTCAAGAACAATTTAAAAAGTTCAACTCTTCAATGTTCATATGAGAAACTCTCCAAAGGGGGAAGTGTTTCGGGATGATCTCTCCAGGCATTTTTGCCATTTAAAAATATATATTTTTATTGATTTCAGAGAGGAAAGAAGAGATACAAACATCGATGATGAGAATCATTGATTGGCTGCCTCTTGCATGTCCCTAATGGGATCAAGCCTGAAACCCAGGTATGTGTACTGACCTGGAATCGAACCATGACACCTCCTGGTTCATAGGTTGATACTTAACCACTGCACCACACCAGCCAGCTGCATTTTTGCCATTTTTCTGTTGCTTTTCATAGTCATTATCTATTACTTTGGGATTTTCACATACTTGTTCACGACTTGATGGTGAAAAACTAGTTTCAGTCTCATGCATGGATTTAAAATTATTTATTTTTAAAGCCTTTTTTCTTATCACAGTACTAATTTTCTTATTACAATAGTAAGAAGTATATACTCATTTTTAACATAAGAAAATGACAAATAATTTTAAAAATCTAAAATCTCACCCACCCAGAAGTAGTCACCAATAACACTTTTAAAACTAAGAATGGATTGATTATATTTTATAATACTTAAAACATTCATCTTCATCAGCGTTTCTACTGATTGCATGACATTCTATTTTTATGGACGGAGCATAATTTGTTTAACCAGTATTCTTTTCTGGGATGTTTCGGTGGTTTTGGTTTGGGCCTTGTTGGTTTTGACTAAATTATGAGCCTTGTTTTGATTAATAGTAACTTAAGTAGACACTCTTTGCTCATTACCCAGTTAGCCCATCCTACCACAGTGGTTCTCAAGCTTCAGCATGGGCCGGAATGGCCAGGAGGGCTTGTGAAGCTAGAGATGCCGGAGACCCACCCCCAGAGTTTAGGGTCTGTAGGTCTGCGTGGGGCCTGAGACTCTGTAGTTCTGACAACGTTCTCTGGTGGTCCCAACGCTGCTGATGTGGGAACATACTTTGTGAACCACCATCCTATATTCTTATTATTATTCTTCCAAGAACCTAATGTCGCCCCTGTCCTTCGCTTCCTTTACTAGGACCTGTTACCCTTTGCCTTGTGCTCTGCGGAGGAGGAATTTCTTTTGTGGTCTCGTATTCTTTCCCCATTCATGACTATAAGCCCCTTCCATCCGCACCCTTTGCAAGTGCCTCTGGGCCTTGTGTAATTTCCTAACATACACACAGACACACCGGCACCCTGATTTTCAGAGTTGGGTGTCTTTTCCCTGCATCGCTACTCCTAGAGACCTCAGCTAGTCGCCAGGAGAGGGCAGACAAAAAGGTGTTTCCCCCAGGCATTCTGTGTTCCTTATTCCCACTGTGTCTGCTGTCTGCCTCACAAAGTTGTTTTGATGAATAACATCTATCTCAGATAGACAGAGTTGAATATCGTAGCCGGAAAGAAAGTTGAATATCGTAGCTCTCCGCCCAGAAGTGAGGAGGCATTGCAATTAAACTTAACATTGTTGTGTATTTGTAAGGAAGTGGTTTAAAGCTTGGGTTCTGGAGTTAAAACTGGATTCTACCTGGGCTCTGGTACTTGCTAGTTCTGTGAGCTTAGGCAAATCACATCTCTGAGCCTCACCTGTACAATGGAGGCGATAACACTTCTGTTGCAAAGAGGTGGCAAGAAATAGAAACAATATGTAAAAAGTTTTTTAAAAAAATATGTAAAAAGTTGCCGGGATAGAAACAGCCCTCAATAAGTGGCAGATGTTGTATTTAATTAAAGAAATAAAATTGTTTTGATTTCTTTTTTCCCCTGGCCTTTTCTCTGCTGAGTGCCCAGAAGGGATCTTTTCCGGGCCAGAGGCTAGAGGTTCCTATCGCTTCCAAAGATTCTGGTCACCTGCCGGCGAGCCCCAGGGATTTCGCCGAGGCCCTGCTCTTCGGGTATTTACGGCGCGCGGCCGCGCCGCTCGGGCTCAAGTCAGCGCTTCCAGGTTCAGTTTCAGGGTCTCGCCCGCAGCCCGGGCCGGCAGGCGCACAGCCGGCGGAGCGGGGCCCGGGCAGCGGGGGCCTCTGGGGGCCCCGGCATTGGGAGGCGGCGTCCGGGAGCCCCCGGAGGAGGATGGGCTGCGGACACAGCAGGCTGAGCTGCTGCAACCCCCCTAAAAAGGTAAGGCGGAGAAGTTTGCCTTCGGGAGGGAGGGGAAGGGAAGTGTGGACCGGCTCCGGGGCAGGGGACCCTCGGCGCCACGGGCTCCCCCAGCCCGAACCCCCGGGCAGCGCGGGGGTGTCCGGCGGAGATCGGCGACAGGCCGGCTCGGAGGGAGCGTGGAAGGGCGGCCGCCGGCCGGCGGCGCTCTGTCTCCCCGCCCGGGGCTGAGCCGCGCGGGGCAGCGGAGTTTGCAGACGCTACCGCCGGGCCTGGGAAGGGCAGATCGTTCCTCCGCCCGAGAGAGGACATCTCTACCGCCCGTGGCAGGTGCCCTTTCCCTTCTGCCTGAGGCCGGTCCGCTGTGTAGCCACGGATAAGTGGTTTAACCTCTCTGGCCCTCCGGCGTTCCCACCGGTCCGCTGCAGATCATCTCTGGGGCCGCTGCTCGCAGAGTGGTCCACGGCCTCACGGCATCCGCATCACGTGGGACCTGTTAGAAATGCAGACTCTCAGGCTCTGCCCCAGACTGCTCAAACAGAAGCCGGTTTTTGAACCAGATACTCCGGTGATGACAACAAGGTTTAAAGTTTGAGAATCGCTGGTCTAGAGCCTCTTTGGGACCCAAAGCGGGCGCTTGTGGGCTGTGCTGGATGGGGGTGCTGGGAGGGGGGGCGGGAGAGCTGGGAGGGGCTAACGAGGGTGGAGATCTACCGCCTGCTGCCCTTCCCTGCCTTCCTGTCCCTCCCCCAAGGGGCCTCAGAGCTGGGTTAGGGCCCAGGAGACAGTACTCAGGTTTCTTGCAGTGGGACCAGCTGCCCCTTGGGGTCTGACAAGCCCAGAAGGTTCACAGCCCGGAGCCTGAAGGACAAACCTCCTTGGAGACAACCTGAGGCGCAGAGAGGAAAGGGAGGACCCCTCAGGTCCTGGTCCTTTTCCCAGGACTGTCGGCCCTCCAGCCAGGTGGGAACACGTGGTCCCGTAAATGTGGTGATCAGTTCCCTGGAGACCCTGGCAGAGCCCAACCTGTGAGAATATTGAGTCATTTTTTCATTGAACTTGAGTCTCTCTCTCTGTACCTGCTTTGCTTGTGCTCAAGCATAAGCTGTACTGCCTATTAGCTGTTGCGTACTGGCCCCAGCCTGGGTGACCCTATTCTCTGCCCTGGGTCTAGTCCAAAACTAGAAGTTAAGTTTTGGTCCCAAGCTTTCCTTGCTCCTCCTTCACACCCAGTTCAGAAAAACCTCACCAAGCTCCGACCCAGAAACCCTGGTGTCTTCCCTGGCTCCAACTGGGAAACTGAGGCTTGCCTCCATCGGCGGAAGCACAGGGCTGGCTGACAAAGGTGATGGGCCCATCAGCCTGAGCCTGGTTTGAGACCTGTAATTGAGCTGGTGACATGCGTCCTGACTTTAGATCCTGGCTCTACCGTCAATATGATGTGGGACCCTTAGAAAGCCCTGGCCACTCTCTGGACCTCGGTTTCCCCTCGATAAGGAGAAGCAGGGGAATGTGCAGAATGATTTCCGACAGTGTGAGAGTCTGTGTACCTGTGCCAACCTCTCCGTCTGCAAAATGGGCCCGTGGTGAATTTCATCCACACGGCGTTGGGAGGGAGGAGGCTGGGGAGAAGCCCTGTGCTGGCCTGACCTTCTACAGGCTGGAAGAGGAGACCACCATGAGCGTGGATCCCCGTGGCTTCTGGCCCTGCTGAGAGCCTTCCCAGCTGTCCCTGTCTGTCCTGAGCACAGCCTGGGCTGGACCTCCCTCCCAAACCATGAAGGCAAGCACAGACTCTCCGGGTGAGCAGCGGCCTTGGATGCCATCTGGGCCGAAGCACCGAGTGTACGAATGGAGGCTGGGGTCTGGAGAAGGGAAGGGTCTGGACTGATGTCCCACAGAGCAACTTGAGAGCACCCTGGTCCCACACTACCCTGTGCTTCTGGTGCCTTCTTAATGATCCCAGAGCCCTTTGGCATAAAAACATTCTCTCTGTCGCCTCAGAGCAGCCTGGCCTGCCTGCCTTGCCCTAGCAATGCCAGGGCCCCTCCTCTATGAGGCAGCATTTGTAAATCGATTTTGTTGAAAGTTCATGCCTGTTTCGTGTCCATGCCCAGTTTCTCCTCCAGCTGCCAACCCCTGAGCTCCCAAGCCCATCCCACTGGCTCTCAGGCACCTGGGAGAGAGGGGGACTCTGAGGACGGGAGATACAGAAATGAGCTCAGGCGAGAGGAGGTCAGGTCACGACAACCATGACTCAACCTGCGTGGCAGTTGACAGAGTGCTTTCACATCCTGCTGAGCTCACAAGAGCCCTGGAAGCTAGGCAGAGCTGCAGCATCCTCCCCACTTTACAGCTGAGGAAACCAAGGTCACAGAGCCAGTTGGTGGCAAAGGCATCGAGCCAGTTGGTGGCAGAGCTGTGTGATGGAGCCTGGTTTTCTGCACGCTGCGTCCAGTGCTCATCGCTTGGTGTCGAGTGCAGAGCGCTCAGGTGCTACGTAAATATCTGAGTGCGTGAACGTGGGCCAAATAAGAGCCAGGCGAGGGCTTAGCCCAGGGTGCAGCAGGAGTAGCTCATCCAGCCTTGGGCGATATAGGACGGCCTTTTGGATTGGGTGAGGGGACTTGACTGAGTGCTGAAGGTTTGGTAGGAGTTACCCAGTTGAGGTGGACAGAGCAGTCTGAGCAAAAACTGAGCCAGAGAAAGCTCATGTGATGGGGCTCGTTGTGGAGAAGGGAGGTGGCAGGCAGCAAGGAAGGAGGCCAAAGCTTTCAGTGGGGCCCACCCTGGCAAGGGACAAGGGCTGGACCACTGGGCTTCTCAAAGTCTCTCCAGGGTCAAGGTTCTGAGAGTTTGCTGAGTTCTGTTATAGAGCCTGGTGGTCGTAGCTGACCAGCTGTTCTGGACTCCATTGAGAGGCTAAGTCATGGAGTCTTCCATCTACCCTGGCTGGCATGATGTCTGACCCCCCCCCCCAGTCTCCAAGACATCTGCTCTGGCCACAGCTCCACAGCCCTGAGAGGGTGCCAGGACCTGGTTCAGCACTGCTCCCAGAGCTGGGCCTCAGGGAGCAGGTTCGCAGGGGCTCAGTCATTCAGTAACTCCTTGTGATCATGTCTAGGTAACAGGCCAGGTAAGACCGAGGGAGAGAGGCAGAAGTGAGTTACATGGGAGAGCCTGCATGGGCATCTATATATATAAAAGCCCAATATGCAAAGTGTCCTCTCAGAAGTTCCACCGAGGGGGAGTTCGATCACTCACTATGACATGTGCTCACCACCAGGGGGGTCAGCGAGAAACGAAGCAAGGCCCCAGCTGGCAGCAGGCAGCCACTAGGGATGCTACCCCATGCATGCATTTCATGCACTGGGACTCTAGTAAACAATAACGAAACTCAACCAGAGACACTAGGGGCGGGGTTTTAGAACTAGATTCATGCATCCAGTCATTAACTTGGTGTATGCGGCCCTGGGCTAGGTGCTGCTTCAGTCCTGGCTCCATCCCAGACCCATTAAGTGGTCATGGAAGGGACTCGACTCCCTATGCCTCAGTTTGCTCATCTGTAAGATAGGTGTGATATTAGCTCCTGCATCATAGGGTTGTTCTACAGATTAGATGAAAGAATGTGTATAATACAATAGAATCTCTGATGCACTGACTGGCAAGTGGTACGCACTTGATAAGAGGCAAATGTGGGTAAGTTCATGAGGGAAACATAGTTATACTTTAAGCACATCACTGCCTAGCTTGTACCCAAGGAAAGCAAGTGGGATGTGGGAGCCAGGCGAACATTAACATCCTTGGGTGGCTGGTGGGGTTGGGAGCATGGAGCCTGGAGGCTGGCCTCGGCCTTGGAACCTCTGAAATAGAGGCAAGGAGTGTGAGGAGCAGCTTTGTTCTCTGTTGTTCCAGAAGGTAGAGCTGTGGCCAGTGAGGGGAAGCTAACGGAAGCCACATTCTGCTTCTCAGGAGGAGGAAGGGTGGTGAGTTCCCCATCTCGAGGGGAGTTCAAGTAGAGGTCAGATGATATTTTGGCAAGGATAGAAGAGGGGATACAAACCTAGGACCAGCAGATAGTTAGGATTCCACTGAAGAAATCTAATTATTCTGTTTATTACAGTGTTTGAGGAAGAATTTCAAAATTTGGAAAAGTATAAAGAAATGTAAAAGTCATTTCTAATCCCGTCATTAAGAGCTAGTCTCTGTGTACATTTCAGTGTCATTCTCTCTATTTTTCTTGCTATATACTATACATGATTGTGACTATTTTAAATGGTTGTATTCTAGTTGCTTAACATTTTCCTGGGGCTTTCTCCCGTAAATAGTTCATGGAGACATGATTTTTTTTTTTCCATCCCCACCCAAGGATATGTTTTTATTAATTAGAGAAAGAGAGGGATGAGAAACGGTCTATCGGCTGCCTCCTATATGCACCCCAATAAGGGATCAAACCCACAACCTGGGTGTGTTCCCTAATTAGGAATCATACCCACAATCTTTTGCTGCACTGGACAATGCCCAACCAACTGAGCCTCCCTGGCCAGGGCTGGAGACATGATTTTTTTTTTTAAATATATATTTTATTGATTTTTTTACAGAGAGGGAGAGGGATCGGGAGTTAGAAACATCGATGAGTGAGAAACATCAATCAGCTGCCTCCTGCACACCCCTACTGGGGATGTGCCCGCAACCAAGGTACATGCCCTTGACCAGAATTGAACCTGGGACCCCTCAGTTCACAGGCGGATGCTCTACCCACTGAGCAAACCAGTTTTGGCAAGAAGACATGATTTTTAATGGCCACCTAATAATCTGTGCATGTCCCGAGACGTTTTTAACCAGTGGGCACCTGGGTGTTCACATTACTCATGAGCATCCTTGCGTTTCATCCTAACCCCAGGCTACTGTGGCTCTGTGTTCAGCGGGGAGTGGAGGGGACAGAGGAAGGCTCCTGAGGGCGGTGGCATCTTGGCTGGGTTTTGAGGTGGGTGGACTAGCCTGTGTGCTAGGTTGGGTGGGGTACATGAGAGGCAGGGCCCTGCTGAGTAGGGGCAGGGCAAATCTGACCTGTTAACGCAGTGTACCAAGGTGGGACACTGAGGGGCTATGAAAGAAGGCTGCCTTTCCCGGGCACCGAGCCTTCTGCCCCAAACATCGCGGGACAATGGTGTATATGTGGCCTCTGAGTGGCTTTTGCCCAACCTGGAGACCACCATCCCCACACATCATCCCAGCTCAACCCAGCACAGGCTTCCACACACACGCCCTGAGCCCTGTGAGGTCAGCCCAGATCTCTGTACTGTGCGGCCTGAAACCCTTCAGGAAACATTTTACTCATCCTGGCCGTGGAGGCGCTCTCTTTGGTATCCCCTTTGCTGCACATATACACGCTTTTAAATCTGTTCGTTTCCTTTGTAGTTGGATTTCCAGGCAGTTAGCTTAGGTCCCCTGATCACCTGATGTGCCCCAGCCAACTAAGGACTTCATCTTCGCCTCAGCTGGGTCTTGCTTTTGGGGCCCAGGCTTCACTTCAGCACTTGTGTTGTAAAAAGGGCAGAAACGATAAAACTTCAAATCTGTTGCTAAGAAGCAGACAAGTCGAGATGGTGATACCCTGGTAGCGGGGAGATGGGGGAGGGCTGCCACCTGTTATCGCATGTTCCCAGGGCAGCTACTGAACAAAAGTCTGGGATCTGCCTGGAAAAAGGAGCCCCAAGGGGTCGGTATAACATTCATAAATGGTCATGTTCAAAAAAATAACTTGGAAAAAGTAGGAGACCCTCCCCCTCCCCATAAAAAAAGAGTCTAGCTGATGACCTGAGTCCTGGCTCTGACATCTTAGGTTTCCACCCTCCTCTTAGTGTCCTCCACCCTCAGAGCACTGGGAGCCTTGGGGAAGGGGGGAAGCAGGACAGGCAGAGGAGAGGAGAGGAGCTCCTGAGCACTGGGAGCCTTGCAGGTGGAGAGCAGGACTGGCAGAGGAGGGGAGGGGAGCTCCTGTGAGCTCACGCACGTAAAGGAGCAAAGAAGAGAAGGAGCGAGAGAAACCCCATCCATCTTCACCGGAGATAGATCTAAATCTGTCCATTACCTGAAGACAACCCATCCTACTTCTCTTGGCAAGTGAATGTTAATCCCTAAAAATCATTTATCTGTGTCACTTTATTGTCAAACCTGAGTCTTCCAGAACATTTAGGGCAAATGCTACACAATACATAAAACATCTGTCCCCATCCACAGTCCCCCCACCCCCATAGGGATGTACAGACTGACCTACTTTCAGTACTTTTTCTCCCGAGAGGGGGAGTTCACTTTCATTGAGTGCCTATGAACCTCCTGACCGTTTCTCCACTGCCCATGCAGCCCAGCCCCCGGCTCCTCCTTAAGGACACAGCCCCGGCATCAGAAACGTTATCCGTGCTGGGCTGAAGAGTGTCCCTGCAAAACTCATGTACATCCAGAACCTATAAATAGGACCTTATTTGAAATAGTGTTTTGTGGACATAATCCAGTTAAGATGAGGTCATACTGGATTACTGTGGGCCCCGGTCCAATGCCTGGTGTCCTTATAAGAACAGGGGAATTTGGACACGGACACTCAGGGGGAGAAGGCCGTGTGATGATAGAAACAGAGATCGGAGAGATGCACCTACAAGCCAGGGAACGCCAGGATAGCTGGCAGCCACCAGACGCTCCTGCAGAAACTCCAGGAGGACCTTCCCAACAGACACCTTGCTTTTGGACTTCTAGCCTCCAGAACTGTGAGAGAACACGTTTCTGTTGTTTTAAGTTACCAGCTTGGTGGTGATTTGTACATAAGTTATTTACCTTAAGGTTCATCACTCCCCATCCTCCCACACTCCACCCCCACCTTGCCACCAGTCAAAACGGGCACCAGAACCATGGTTTTGGCAAAAGAGGAGGGAGCAGTGCAGACAAGGAGGTGCCTGGACGATGCTCAAATGCTTTGGGGCACCAGCTGCAGCATCTGCAGAGGAAAGCTCTGGTCTGGGAGTCAAGAGTGGGTCCTACTTCTGCGTCTTTCACTAAGTTGGGTGTGAACAAGTCACATTTCTCAACCGCCCTTAACACTCAGGCCCTGCCTTTCCTCCACCCGAGGCCCTGGAGGGGGCCCCCCGGGGCCTCCGCCCCCACCTCCTTCCTGCTTCCACCCTCAGCCAATGCGCTCTGACTGCTCTGACTGTGGTTGTTCAGATCCTGAAACGAAAGGGACTGGGGGCCCCACCCACGCTGCGTCCAGACACCGGAAAGGCAGCTCTGATACTGCAGAGGGGTGTGATCTGAGCCCCTGGAGGCTCAGAAGCACCGTCCCCTAAACACTGAGCTACTTGGTTCCGTCTGTGTGAGCACTGAGGAAGCGGAAGGGACTCCAGGCCCCGCCTGGAATCTGGATTCTCATTAGGCTCAGCTCCTCTGCTTTGTGGCCTCTGGCTAGTTATTACCCATCCCACCTCTGGGCCTCAGTTTTTCCACCTGGAAATAGGAAGGGGAATTGGAGTAAACGGTCTCCAGGGGCCCCTCCAACCCTGTCCTCTGGGTGTGATAGAACCATGTGGCCAAGGGAAGCCAGGGCTGTGGTTTAGGGGGAAAGAGGCGCCAGTTGAATTCCTAAGGTGCCTTTGATTACTCAATTCTCTAAGCTAAGCAGAACTACTGAGGGCGTAAATCAAAGCACTCGATCAGAAATACACAAAGCCTTGGAGGTCCACAAAAAGGATGGAGTGAGGGTCCCTGAAGTCAGGTTAGACTAATCAGTCTCTTCAGCAGAGGCCAAGCCATCCTCAGAATACTCTGGGCTTCCATCCTGGCAGGATTCCCATGGTAAGGAAGAGCCAGGCAGCTTCTATCCCAGTGGCTTCTGCCTTAGTCATTCTTTAAAAAAAAAAATTTTTTTTTAAATGCAATTTTATTGATTTTTAGAGAGAGAGGAAAGGAGGGATAGAGAGATAGAAACATTGATCAAAGAGGAGCATCATCAATCGACTGCCTCCCACATGCCCTCCTCTGGGGATCAAGCCCACAACCTGGGCATGTGCCCTGACCGGGAATGGAACCGGCGATCTCTTGGTTCCTGAGTCAGTGACCAACCACTGAGCCACACCGGCCTTCCTCATTCTTGCCGGTGAGGCCCAGAATTTAAGGGAAGTGGAGGAGTCTACTCCTGAGGGCTTTAGTACACCCCAAGTACTGCAGGCTGAATGCTACTGGACAGAGCCCTCTGAGGCTCTGTGGAGGCTGGTGGTTTTACGCACCATCCACACTAGCCGAACACTTGGTGCTTACCAGAGATCTTTAGTTGCTGAACATCAGGGCTACCTTATGGAGTCATAGACTGTTGGAGCTGCGGGTTCTCAAGGGAGACTGCCTCTTCTTTGATGCTGCCAGTGATGGAGAGCTCACTACCACCTCCACCCCCTTCCCCCCCCCCTCCAGTAAGACAGCCTGCTCTGTTTGGGATAGTTCTGAAATCCTTCTCCAGGTTGAACTGAAACTTCTTGGAAAGCCTAGTCCTTGGCCACAGCCCTGTCGTCCGAGGCTGTGGACCACATGCTAGCAGTTCCTGCGTCCTGCAGATCTGAAGAGAGTGGCCGGTTTTTCTGACTGCTCAGGAGGCTGGCCACTGTTGTTCTGTAACAGTCCCTCCTGTCATTTGGTTTGGGGTCTCCTTCCACATCCTGTCAGTTCCTTTTGGACACATTCATTTCTCGATTTACCCTCCAAAATGCAAACATATTCTAGCGGGGGAGGGGGTTCACCAACTGAATTTGACTGGCTCCTGCTCGGGGCACTGTCCTCCCATTGCACCCTGACTCTGTCTGCTCTGGGCAGCCACGTCCTACTCGGACCAGGTTTGCCTGAGGTCGAACCCAGAGCAGGGCTCTAATCTGCTTGACAACCAGGGCCTGGATCCAGAACTGTGTGTGTTACCAAGAGACAGGCGTCCTGTTTCCAGCCTTCTGAGCAGAAGGGCTGCCTGGGAGTTCAGAAGGACTGAGAACCTCTGTTCCAACTCTGACCCATCACAGATGGAGAAACGAAGATCCAGAGAAGGAAAGGGACTTCTTTAAAGCTACACAGCAAAGCTGGAACCCAGGTCTCCCAGCCTCTCCCCTAGTCCTGGGTTCTCTCCTCCCCTCCCCCGAGTTTCCATTGACTCGGGAAGCTGCCATCCCTGTTCCAGAGCTCAACCCAGATGTCCCACCCCTTCCCCACCCACCCCTGGACCCCAGCTGTGCTTTTGGATGGGAAATAGTCATGTCTCCCTCCCTGCTCCGGTCCTCTGACACTGCAGGGTGAACTCTGCTCCATGACCTCCAAGGAGGAAGCGGCCAGGATCCAACCTGGGGATTTTCCATGAGTGGCTGCTTATCAATTCCTACTCAGCACTGGGCAACGTGTCCTCAGGTGTTTATGAGTGTCAGAATCACCCAGAGATTGTAGATTGGAGCCTCCCGGCACACACACCACTCTTAGGGTCTGCAGGTCTAACACTGGGCCTGGGGAGTATGTTAAGCCAGCACTCCATGTGATCCTAATGCAGCAGGCCCATAGGCCACATTCCTACAAATACCGCCCTGGGCATCATAAGGGGGCAAATCCGAAGTAGATTTCACAAATGGACCCTGTCCTCAAAGAGCCCCTTGACCTAGCAGGAGGAACATAAGTAGTCAGGTAGGACCCCACATGTCTGACTGGGCCCTGGAGATTAGAGCTGATAGGAACTGACTCAGGCCTGGGGAGAGATGACGGAGAAGTGATAGATGAGCTGGGCCTGGAGTTCTGAGAAATTGTTGGCTGTGCAGGCATGCCTCATTTTATTGTGCTGCACTCTATGATGCTTCCTAGATGTTGCATTTTTTTACAAATTGAAGGCAAGACCCTTCCCCAGCAAAAATATTAAAACTCACCTGATTGCGGTGGTCTGGGACCAGACCGTCAGTATTTCCGAGGTATGACATGCTGAGGTCATCTTGAGCACCTTGGGATGTACATGGTGGGTACAATAGGTAGTTTGGGTTTGGGTTTGGCCTAGAAGATTTGCCAACATTAAAAAAAAAAAGTGATACTATTCCATGTTGGCAAGGTGGCCGAGAAGCTGGCCTTGGGTGCTATTGGTGGGCGAACTGATTGGTAGAACCGTTCTGGAGGGCAGAGCCAGTACTTTTAGGTAAAAAAATCTTACACATCCGTATGTTAACTGAAGCAGAATTTGGAAATTAGAAAATAGAAATAATCTAAATACTCAACAGTAGATTATTAATTAAATTATTAAATCCATCCATAGAGATGTAATACCTTGGTCATTAACACTAATGTTTTTTACAGAGTACTTAATGCCATGTAGTAAATGCTCATAACCTATTTGAAAATTTAATATGTAAGGAAATAATGTAATATTCTAATAACAAATAAATGTGTGTATGTTGCTATTACTATAATTTTTACAAATATTTAAATATTAAGAAAATGGGCTCCAAAATATATAAACGATTCATATAACTCAACAACAAAAATAAACAATTAAAGAACAGGCAGAGGATCTAAATAGACAGTTTTCCAAAGAAGACATACAGATGGCCAACAAGCGCATGAAAAGATGGTTGGCACCACTAATTATCAGGGAATGCAAATCAAAACCACAATGAGATATCGCCTTACACCTGTTAGAATGGCGATGACCGAAAGAAAAGACATGACAAGTGCTGGAGAGGCTGTGGAGAAACGAGAACTCTTCTCTGCTGTTGGTGGAACTGTAAACTGATGCAGCTACTCTGGAAAACAGTCTGGAGAGGCCTCAAAAATTGAAGACAGAACTACGAAATGATCCAGCTTTTCCACTTCTGGGTGCTCATCCAAAACTCTAATTCAGAAAGGTATCTGCTCCCTTATGTTCATTGCAGCATTATTTAAAACTGCCAAGATCTGGAAACAACCTAAGTTCCCATTGATGGATGAATGGATAAAAAAAAAAAAAAGTTGGGGCACACCCTGGCTGGTTTGGCTCAGTGGATAGAGCGTTGGCCTGTGGACTGAAGGGTTCCCGGTTTAATGCCAGGAACATGCTTGGGTTGTGGGCTCAGTCCCCAGTGGGGGGTGTGCAGGAGGCTGCCGATCAATGATTCTTTCTCATCATTGATATTTCTCTCTCTCTCTCTCCCTCTCCCTTCCTCTCTGAAATTAATAAAAATATTTTTATAAATGGGGGGGGGAGCACATATATAGAATGGAATACTACCTGGCCACTAAAAAAAAAAGGGGGGGGAGAGGAAATCTTGCCATTTGCAACAATATGGATGGACCTTGAGGGTATTATGCTAAGTGGAATAAGTCAGAGAAAGATACATACTGTATCATTTTACTTAGATGTGGAAACTATACAACAAGTCAAATGAATAAGTAGAACAAAACAAAAACCTCAGAGATAAAGAGGATCGATTGGTGGTGACCTGAGGAAAAGGGGGTGGAAAAGGGCACATGGGGAAGGGGGTCAGTTGTGTGGCGATGGATGGGAACTAGATCTATGGTAGTGATCGCTTTTTGTGTATGCAAATACCAAGTTTTAATGTGTACCCCTGAAACTTACATAATGTTCTATACCAACTTGACCTCAACTAAAGAAACAGGGTGGAGGAGAAGGATGGCAGACGGAGGGCAGACCGTGACAGGCTTTGAGAGTCATTCTGAAGGAATGATCCTGGGGTGGTTTTGTCGGGATCTGGGGACTCCGGTGCAGGCCACATCCCACCTCTGGTCTGGAAGCCATTCGTGAAGGAGAGTGGTGCCCCTTCCTCTGGTTGTTCTTTGGGGGAAGAGCATTTTTCGTGAGCTTTATGATCTTATTTCAGGCAACCTGAGGCCCCTGGCCGCCTCAGCAGGCTACCAAACCCTGTGGAGTCTCTGTTCCTGCCATCCTTTCAAACATATGCAGTGTGTGAGCTCTTAGAACGTGCCAGGTATTAGAGGTGCTTTATCTCCTCTAACCCTGAAAACCACCTCAGGAGGGAACCAGGGTTTGGGGAGGTCAGACATCACTCAAGGTTCGATTTAGGATTTGAATCCAGATCTGGGCCGCCCGGAGCTGGTGATCACACTGCTCCAGTCTCTAGCGTTCTGAGTGCCCTGGGGGAAAGGAAGACCTCCTCCCCTCCCCTCACAAAGGAGGAAAGGGATTGTCCAAGTGCGTGGAAGAGCCGGGACAGGAGCTCAGGAATTCCCACTCCCATAAAAACGTTGCTTCAATTAATGGAACCAGTGGTGGCAAGAGGGATGAGACAACCATCTGTGCTTATCTCCCTCCTTCCTCCAGCCCAGGGGGAGAGGCTGGCTCCTGTCACTTTCCCAGAATCCCGTGTTGACAGCCTCCCTGGCTTGTGCCTGGCCCAGCCATCTCCCTCTCCCCTGGGAAGGGAGGGCCGAGTCTTCGCTGGGTGGGTGGAGGACTCCGTGGTCAGGCACGCCCAGCCGCTGCGCAGATTTGGGGCACCAGGGCTTGGGGGAGGCACCCTGCCTCCCTCAGTGTGCTAGGGGCTCACACCGTGCCAGGAGCAGAATGTTCTAGAATCTAGGAGCCTTCCCTTCGCTTATCTTCCCTCCCCAAGCAGAAGTATGCTTTCTAACAGCATTCAGTGGTTCTTGAGTTCATGAAATTGTTAATAATTTTTATTCTGATAATTACATGTAAAAATCTGTTGCAGTTTTTCTTTTATAATGATAATTCACAATTGAACATCTTCATAGCCTTTTCATGGGCCAACTTATTATTATTTTTTAATGTTTCTCAAAATGGGGTCTAGAATATCTTTTCTTTCTTTCTTTCTTTCTTTTAAAGAATATCTTGAGAAGTGTACAAAAAGGATTTACATTATTTTGCTTTGGTTCTGGACCAGTGGTCAGTGCCAGATATTGACCAAATAGTCACCTATCTGAGGTGAAATGAGAAAAATGAAAGGTGTGAGAGTTTGTGTAACCTTGGATAACAATGTCATTCCCTTTTCCTGGAAGAACTGGTTTTGAGTTTTTCTTACTATATTATGCAAGGTTAAAATGTCCTCTATTTTATGAAGTGAGTGGTAGTCTGCAAATAATTTTTCATCCCTTTTGCTTAAGAACTCTCCAGTAAACATATTACTCATTTGCCCTGGCTGGTGTGGCACAATTGGTTAGATGCTGCCCCATGCACCAAAAGGTCACTGGTTCTTCGATTCCCAGTCAGGGCACATGGCTGTGTTGTGGGTTCAATCCGCAGTTGGGGTGCATACGGGAGGCAGCCAATCAATATTTTGCTCTCATGTCCATGCTTCTCTCTCTCTCTCTTTCCCCGTTCTTCTTTCTCTAAAAATATATATATATATATATATATATATATATATATATATATATATATTTAAATTATTCATTTGCCCTGGCTAGGTAGCTCAGTTGGTTGGAGCATCATCTGGTAAACCAAAAGTTTGCAGGATTGATTCCTGGTCAGGGCACACACCTAGGTTGCAAATTCAATCCCCTGTTGGGGTACATACAGGAGGCAACTGATGGATGTTTCGCTCTCACATTGATGTTCCTCTCCCCCTACTCCCCCAATTTCCCTCCTTTCCTCCCTTCCTCTGTCCCTTCATCTCTAAACATATCCTCAGGTGAGAATTTTTTAAAATTTATGAAAACTGAAAATCTGGAAGCCACTTACACTGTGATCTAGAAAGCCCTTTGCATCCATCTGTCTCATTTGATCAGATTCTGCCAATGCTGGCCAAGGCTGGTTAAATCGCCCATTAAATCTGGCTCAAATACTTAACTGCCAATTATGCCCTAACCTACCTTGATGGAGGCCTGACCTCCCTTCTCCTCTTTAAACTGGGGACATTCCTATTTCCCACGGTTGCTCTGAAGATTAAGCTAAATAGTGTAGACAGCATAGTGTCCACCCAGTACATCCCAATGCAGTGTCTTACCCCGTCTGGCAAGGTAAGTACTTCTGCCTCCTTAGGGCTGGGAAGCAGGCCCTTCCAGCGGAGATAAACACGGTAAAACCATGGCCTGGACTGCTGATGCTCTGCCCCCAACATCACAGAACTTGAAGGACAACTTGGCTGGACGCTGTGCTAGCCATGGGCCCCGGGAAGAAGGGGGAATTGTCCCTGAACTGGAAGTTGGGAAGTTTTAGGGCACCTGAAGGTCATAGCTGGGGTGAGGGTAAAAGCAGAGTCTGGCCAATCCCGGGAGAAGGAGGAAAAGGCCTTGGTTTGGGGCAGGAGGACTCAAACCACACAGAGGCTTTTCCTGGCCATGGTGAAAAACCCGCGTGGGATCTCCTTCCCCGCGGAGGGCGTGCTGCCTCCAGATGGCGAGGCGGGGGGCCTACATGGTCCCGCACAACGGAAGTCCTGTCTTGCTTTGGAAGAAGGACACTGTGGCAGCCATCCTCACACTGACCTCCCACCCTCCGCCTCCACCTCATTGCTGTGCCGTTTCTTCCAGAGACGCCGGGAACCAGATCAGCCACCCAGACCGGAGCCCCAGGAACTAGGTCCCCTCAATGGGGACACAGGTGAGTAGCCTGCTCCACAAACGCCTTCCCTGACATCCACGAGGTTTCCTGCTTTATAATTAACAAAGGTGACATCGCCACTTAATTGTCTCATGAGATTTTTTAGATAGGTGACGTTCATAGGAGTATCGTGTCTAAAATCAGGGAGGTGATCGTCCTGACCTGTGCTTTCCTGTTCTGGGCTGTGGATACCACACCTGAGTTTATTTCCGCAAAGTGCATTTTCAGAGGGATCCAGGAAAACTGGAAGGATTTCAATGAAGGGAGAATGGCTTATAAGGAATCTGGAAATCGGGCCCTGGAAGGAGCAGTGAAAGGAACAGAGGATGTTTTACCGAGTGTTTGAAGTGCCCTCAATGGAGAAGAAACATAAGCCTTGTACAGCGTGACCCAGAGGTCAGAACTAGGGCCTCTAGGTAACAGGAACGGGCAGGCAGGATTCAGTTCAGCCTCAAAGGATGGTTTTGTGTGGGGATTGGCGTAAAATCCTCAGAGCTGCCTGGTAATAGAATGAGTTCTCCATCGCTGAAAGTGTTTAATTACAGCCTGGAGGCTGTCCGCGATATTGTAGATGAGGCTCAAGTACCAGATAAACAATTGAACCAGAAATCAGTTTCTCTCGCCTGGCTGTACATGAGAATTGCCTGGGGAAACTTCAAAGATACAGGTCCTGGGGCCCCGTCCCCGACCAATGAAATAAGAATCTCTGGGAGTGGACTGGAGAGCCTGCACTGTTAGGGATGATATGCTTGTGAGTAGTGAGCTTCTCGGTAGCTGGGGCCAGTCGGTCCTGGTCTTATGAACTAACATTTGGAACCCTGAGCTGAGTGATCTGTGAGCTTGTGTGGGGCTCTCTGAGCTTGTGGGGGGCTCTCTGACCTTGACCACTGTGACTGCCAGGACCAAGGGTGCTGACTCGCTTCCTCTGCCCCATGGACTGACCTCAGTGTTGGCTTTTCACTTAGCAACCCCAATCCCCATATTTCTCATCATACCCTACCCGGGCCCAGCCTATGAAGGTCTGTGATCATAATAGGAACGTGCAAACAACACTGGTATTTGCCTCTAATGCTTGCCATGAGTCCCGAGGAACAGTTGGAGGCCATTTAGTGAACACTGAGCACTTCCAAATGCTCAGCACCACACTTACTGCTTTTCTTTATTTAACCATTTTTTCTATTTGATTTGAGGGAGAGAGAGAGAGAAACATTGACTTGTTGTTCCACGTATTTATGCACTCATTGGTTGATTCTCATATGTACCCTGACTGAGAATTGAATCTACAACCTTGGTGTATCCAGTGATGTTCTAACCCAATGGTCAGCAAACTGCGACTCGCAAGTTTGACTAATGAGTTTGCCAACTACTGTCATATACTACCCTTTACCTCTTTGCACACAATATGCCACAATTGCCTAATCCTCACAGCTTCCAACTACACGATAACATTTAGTCTAGCAGTGGTCAGCAAACTCATTAGTCAACAGAGTGGCAAACTGTGGCTCACGAACCGCAGTTTGCCTAACACTGCTCTAACCAACCAAGCTATCTGGCCATGGCACACACTCACTGCTTTTCGTGCATAATCAAATGAATGAAATGGTAGTGGAATCGGATTGCGTTGGTTCCCAGCCCTTCTCCCTGATTGTGAAGTGGGAGATCTCAGGCCAATTGCCTAACTCCTCTGTCCCTCAGTCTCCTCACCTGTGAAGTGGGTATCATCATGGTGTCCACCACTGGGTGGTTGTGCAGACTAAGTAACACCTGTGAGGCATTTGGAGCAGAACTGGGCGTGAGCCCCGGCATGCTGAGCTCTGGGTGTTCCTTACCTGCTCTTATTATTTCTATTGCCATTGTTTTCTACTTGAATCATTTCGATAGCCCCGTGAAGAACGTGTTGTTATTGTCCTGATTTCACATGTTGAGTAACTGAGCCACAGAGGGGATGGGCCTCAGATCCTACCCAGAGCTTGTTAAGACTGTTTGGAGTTTCCCTAAGCAAGAGCTAGACTTCCTGTTTGCGGCTCCTTCCTGCTCAGGCAGCTCCTCGCCATCCAGCTGGGGAAATGCTAAAGGCCAGAGTCAGACACTCACAGGCCCCAGCAGGTGAAGCTCATAGGAAGAGGTGAGGGCTGTGGGGACAGCAGAGCCCCCTCCTGGACAAGGGTGGCAGCTGCTCCTCGCCCCAGCTCCCACTTTACAAAGGCACACAACGCCAATTCTTTAGTTTCTGCAGAAAAGCTGAAAATCTGTAGTAACAGCTGCCCAATCATTAAATATCAGCAACTACCCGTGTTTCCCCGAAAATAAGACATCCTCCGAAAATAAGACCACGCATGGAAAGATAAGACATCCCCTGAAAATAAGACCTAGTGCAACTTTGGGAGAAAAAAATTAATATAAGACACTGTCTTATTTTCGGGGAAACAGGGTACTTTCTTTTTATTAATAATTTGGATATTGGGTAGGGTAGTTGGGTTGACCCTGTCCTGTGAGTTAGCAACTGTTCTGTAGATCCCAGGGACCAACACGACACCACTGGCCCTGCACCGAGGAGCCTGCAAAGCCCCAGAGGCTGGGGCTGCCTCTGGAGGTTGATCCCCAGCTGAGACCATTCCTGCAAGGGATCAGGGTTCTCACCCCTCAGCTCCGGCCTCCCACGCGCTCTGTCGCTGTGATTACCCCACTTCCTCCCAGTGGGATTTTACTTATTTTGCTTTTTCACCTGTAGCCACGACTGTCCAGCTCTGTGCATCTGAGGAGGCTGAGCAGCACCAGAAGGAAATTGCCAGGCTTCTCCAGCAGCACGAAGAGGACAAGAAGAAATGGGCACAGCAGGTACGTCCCAGCCACTCTCCTTTCCTCCTGTTCTGTGAGCCTTGCAAAATCCAAGAGTGAGGACCGACTTTTGGCTTTATTGTTGAGGTAAGTACCTCCTATTCCTTTGTCCAAGAAGGGAGTCCTTTATCAGTTGAACAAATATCTCTAACTGCTTGTTTCGTTATATTCATTTTATGTTTCATTATATTTATTATTTGCAAAGGAAGGTGCAGAAACACTAACACAGTTGAAGGGCTTCCTATCTTGAGTGGGCATCAGAATTAGAAGACTCCTAAGTCCCTTTCCTAGGTAATTCTCAGGGATCCCCCTCTAAGCCCTAAAGAAGGCAGTCAGTCACTCCTGCTATATCTGGGGGGTCTTGTGCCTTCTCTGAGCACTCTGATGAGGGGGTGGGATTCTGATCACCTAGCTCCAGGAAGCACCCAAGGGACAGTGAGTGGGTAAGTAGGCTCTGCTGAACCTGCACCTGAACCTGCTCAGTCTCATCCCACTTGGCACTCCTGCCCCCAGGTGGAGAAGGAGAGGGAGCTAGAGCTTCAAGAGAAACTGGATGAGCAGAGGAGAGTCCTGGAAGGCGAGCATGAGGCAGCCTTGCAAGGTAAGGATGGAGCCGTGCTTAGGGAGGGTGTGGGCGGGCCTCCTTCTGGCCCATCTGCCACGTCCACAGGGGGGATTCCCGCCATCCCTCCTCCTGCCTCTGCTTCACCAGCAGTTGGCAGCCGCAGGACTGCAGTCTGTAGGCTCCGTGGCTGGCCCTGTGGGGCATAGCTTTAAAAGTCTGACATCATTCTTGGTGTCACCTTAGTTGGAAGGTGGTTTGTTTGTTTTTTTTCTTTTCCATTTTAAAAGCTGTTTATATTCCTTAAAGGACATTTGGAAAATCTAGACATATAGGAGGATGTTTCATATTTCTTCCCCACAATAATGACAGGGCTTACAGTTTCCGGTTAGATTGATCATTTCTTTCAAATAGCTTCCTTTCCTCTTATGTCACCAAATGTGGACCTCTTAGAAAATGCATAATCTATAGATTAAACAGAAAGAGCCTATTGTGTAGTGGTTAGGATCTCGGACTCCACAGCCATCAGCCTCGGGTTTGAATTCTAGCTCTGCCACTTAGCAGCTGTGTAACCTTGAAGAAGTTAGTTAGCTTTGTTCGTAGAGTGTTTAACTTAATTTTTAGGTAAATAGATAGAATTTTGCACGATATTGAGCAAATAATTATTATCATTATTATTTTATTATTGAGAAGATTAAAATTGTGTGCAGTTCCACCCAGAACTGGTCAGTTCCCCCTTCGATATAGATCCCCTTCATTTGGGGGGTATATACGTAGACTATACATCTTTATACACACACATACTTTGGGGGGAGGAGATAAATTATTGTTTTACTTTGAATTGCATTAACAACTTATTAAACTTCTGCAGCACCAGTTTTAGTAACAACATAGCATTCCAGTGTGCACCCTTGTTCATTTAACCAGGCCCCTTTGGACAGGCATTTAGATCATTCCAAACGTTTGCCAATTTTTACAATAGTGGTGACACTTACAGGTGTGAATCCCATTTTGTAAAAAAAAATGTGGCCACATTCCACACCACTGTCCATCTCCATCACCACCATCCAGTTCCAGAACACTCTCATCACCCAACAGTCACTCCACAAGCCCCCTCCCAACGCCCAGCCCCTGGCAAACACCCACCCGCTGCCTGCTGCCACGTCTATTCTGGACACCCATATAAATGGAAGCGTGCAACCTGCGGCTTCCCTCACCCAGCACATTCCAAGCCTCATTCAGACTGCAGCATGCATTTGCGCTCCATTCCTCTGTTGCTGTTGTTTTGCCCGTTTTACAAAGCACTCCGTTCGTTTTATTGGCTGAGTAATATTTCATTACTATTGGCCTGAATGCACCACGCGTTGTTGCCATTCACTGGTTGGTGAACACACGGGCTACCTCCTCTCTTTGGCTGCTGTGAATGGAGACACTAAGACCCGCACCTGCTTGAGCACCTGCTTTCGGTTCCCCTGGGTGTGCACCCAGGAGTACAATTGCTGGGTCACGTGGTAATTTTATGCTTAAATTTTTAAGAAACCACCAGGTGTTTCCCACTGTGGCTGCCCCATTTGACGTTCCCACCAGCAATGCGAAGGGTCCCAGTTGCACCACAGTGTTTTCTCATTGTGGTTTTGATTTGCATTTCTCTCATGACTAATTTTGCTGAGCGTCATTTCATGCCCTTGTTGACCATTTGTACATTGTCTTTGAAAATTTATATATATTTTTTAACATATTTTTGTTGATTTCAGAGAAGAAGGAGATGGGGACAAATATAGAAATATCAGCGATGAGGAAGAATTATTATTTTTAAAATATGTTTTATTGGGTTTTTTTACAGAGAGGAAAAGAGAGGGATAGAGAGCTAGAAACATCAATGAAAGAGAAACATCCATCAGCTGCCTCCTGCACACTCCCTACCGGGGATGTGCCCTTGACCGGAATCAAACCTGGGACCCTTCAGTTAGCAGGCTGATGCTCTCTCCATTGAGCCAAACTGATCAGGGCTACATATATTTTTGATGCTATTGAAATTGACCTAGAAAATGTTATGCCAGTTTTCCCTTTTTTTTTTTTTTTTTTTTTTTTTTAAATATATTTTATTGATTTTGTACAGAGAGGAAGGGAGAGAGATAGAGAGTTAGAAACATCGATGAGAGAGAGTCATCGATCAGTTGCCTCTTGCACACCCCCTACTGGGGATATGCCCGCAACCAAGGTACATGCCCTTGACCGGAATCGAACCCGGGTCCCTTCAGTCCCCAAGCCGACGCTCTATCCATTGAGCTAAACCGGTCCCGGCCCAGTTTTCCCTTTAATCATCAGTATTTGCATGACCTTTTCCCAGAATTATTTATCTTTCAAAAACACGTGATGATTAGTTGTAGGTAAAATTTTGTACCCTGTTCTTTTTACTTTAACATTCTATAAAACATGTGTCCATATAATTATGCTGCCACTAACATGTTTATGAAAGCTAAACAATTGCATACATGGTTTTTCTTAAGTTACCAGGAGTCTAGCTAGACATCTAGGTTTTAACTATTATAAATAACACTGCACTGAACGTCTTTTGCATAAAGATTTGCACACATTTCACATGATGTCCTCAGATTCCCAGAAATGAAATAACTAGAACAGAGGTCTGAACAATTTTAAGAATCTTGAAATATATTGCAACATTAGCACAAAATGTTTTGAAATGGAATTGAGGTCCTCACCCTGGGAATTTGAAGAGTTGTGTTTTAATATTAATATACCTCATGAAACTGGGCCTGTCTCTTGACCTCAGTGTACTTTTTGTGAGTCTAAAATCTGCCTTCCCTGCCTCATAAGGCTATTGTGGGAAAATAACCCACAATACCTTGCTTTGATAGGATTTTTAGCATTATAAATATATTGATTTAAAAAAATGCCCTATTATAAAACTCTAGAGGAGAAGGGACTGTCTATCTTAAGTTCTTCTCATCAGAATTCTTTCCTGCTTATTATTAAATTTCTTGGCACATATTAAGTGCTACATAAACATGTATTAAATGAATGTACAGCATGGGGAAAATATATGGGCTTTGTTTGGGAGAAGGTGTACAGGTAACTGGGTGAGGATAATGTTGGTTTTCCACATTCGATGACCTTTATTTTTTTCTTTTATTTTCTACTAGAGGCTTTTGTTTTTATGTTTAAAAACAAAATTGACTCTTTGGGGTATACGATTCCATAAATTCTAGCACATGCATAGATTCATGTAACCATCACCATAATCTGGTATAAAACAGTTCTATCACCCCCAAAAATATTCTCTCAGGCTGCCCTTTTGAGCTCATATCCTCCTCTACCCCCCTCCCCAACTGATCTCTTCTTCAGTTATAGTTATGTCTTTTTGAAGCTGTTATATAAACAAAATAATACAATACCATTCATCCTGATGCCTTTGAGATTCATCCAAGTTGTTGCATGCATCATTAGTGTATTCATTTTCATCTCAGAGTTGTATTGCATTGTTCACTCATTCACTTGTGGGACATTTGGGTTGTTTCCAATTTGAGGCGATTATGAATACATCTCTTCTGAACATGTGGGTACAGGTTTTTGTGTACCCATTTCTCTTGGGTAGGAGTTGGATTGATAGGTTACATAATAAATGTAGGTGTAACTTTATGAGAAAAGGCTAAACTGTGGTCCCAAGTGACCATCATTTCATTCCATCAGCAATGCATGAGTCCTACTATTCTTTCTTGCCAATACTTGTCAATATTTTTCATTGTAGTTGTTCTAATAGGTGTGCAGTAATCTTTCTTTGTGGGTTAAATTGACTAATGATATGGGATACCTTTTCTTCTGTTGCTTGCTATCTATATATCATCTGGTCAAATGTCTTTTCAAATATTTTGCCCACTTTAATTAGCTTGCTTGTTCTTACTGTTGAGTTTTGAGAGGTCTTTATATTTTTGGATATGAGTCCTTTGTATTTGCAAATATATTCTTCTAGACTGTGTATTTATTTGTTTGTTTCATTCTCTTAACAGCAAAACTTTTAGTTTTTATAAATTCCAATGTATTATTTTCTATTTTATTCATTACTAGAGGCCTGGTGCACAGATTCATGCCTGGTGGGGTCCCTCGGCCTAGCCTGTGGGGATCAGGCCAAAATGGGCTCTCCAATATCCCCTAAGAGGTCCCAGATTGTGAGAGGGAGCAGGCCAGGCCAAAGGACCCCACAATTGGGGCCAGGGAGGAACCACAGGAGGGCTCTAGGGTATGTCTGGCCTATCTCACCCAGTCTGATCGCCAGACTCCAGCTAACTTACTGGTCAGAGTGTTTGTCCCCTGATGGTCAGTGTGTATCATAGTGACTGGTTGAATGATCAGAGGGACAATTAGTGTATATATATATATATATATATATATATATATATACACACACAATATATATATATATATATATGCTTTTGGTATCATTTTAAAAACTCTTTGCTGAACCCTAAGTAACAAAGGTCTTCTATGTTGTCTTCCAGAAGTTTTATGGATTTAAATTTTGCATTTAGATCTATGTTACCTATTGTCTCCTTTACTATATATCTTTTTCTCTCTCTGTGTGTGTGTGTGTGTGTGTGTGTGTGTGTGTGTAATCATTGCTCTAAGAATTACAGTGTATATAACAGTCTACTTAAATTAATATTTTACCACTTCAAGCGGAATATAGAAATCTTGCCATCATGTATGTCCCTTTAATCTCTCCCCTTTTACTTGTACTTGTCTGATGTCTTACATCGACATACATTGAATAGCCCATCAGGCAATGTTATAATTTTTGCTTTTAACCATCTATCATGTTTTCTTTAATATATTTTATTGATTATTTTAGAGAGAGGAAGGGAGAGGGATAGAGAGTTAGAAACATCGATGAGAGAAAAACATCAACCAGCTGTCTCCTGCACACCCTCTACTGGGGATGTGCCTGCAACCAAGGTACATGCCCTTGAAATCGAACCTGGGACTCTTGAGTCTGTAGGCAGATACTCTATCCACTGAGCCAAACTGGCTAAGGCCATCAATCATGTTTTAAAGAGCTCAGGGAAGAAGAATAGCCTGTTATATTTACCCAGGTATTTACCAGTTCTGTTGCTCTTTCTATATTCTTGAAGTTCCAGGTTTCTCTCCTGGTGTTATTTGTCTCTGTCTGAATAATTTTCTTGAGCAATTCTTTTAACACAAGTCTGTTGGTGATGAATTTCTTTTTTAGTATGCCTTCATCTGAGAATGTCTTTATTTTACCTTTTTTCCTGAAGAATATTTCTACTGGATTTAAGATTCTAGATTTATAGGGGGGGGGGGGGGGGGGTGTTTTTTTTTATTTCAGCAGTTTTTAAACGTGCTTATTCCTTCTAGTCACTAAGGTTTCTAATGAGAAATCCACAGTTGTTCAAACTGTTGTTTTCTCTAAATAAGACACTATTTTTCTGAATTTCTATTTTCCATTCTTTCTAAGAGTACTCACTCTGACTTCATGGAGCTTTTATAATGTCTGTCTTAAGTCTCTGGTAACGATTCTGTGGTGTCTCGGTATTGGCATCTGTTGGATTTCTTTTCGGGCAAATTAAGATTTTCTTTTCCTTTTTAAAAAATATTTTTTTATTGACTTCAGAGAGGAAGGGAGAAGGAGAGAGAGATAGAAACATCAATGATGAGAGGTAATCATTGATTGGCTGCCTCCTGCATGCCCCTTACTGGGAATTGAGCCTGAAACCCAGGCATGTATCCTTGACCAAATTCGAATCCGGGACCCTCAGTCTGCAGGCCAACACTCTATTCACTGAGACAAACCAGCTAGGGTGAGATTTTATTGCTACTTTGTATGCTAAGTATTTGGGATTGTATGCTGAGCCATTTTTGGATTCATATGCTGAGCAATTTTGTATTGTCTCTTTTTGCATATTTGAGTACATGAGATTCTGTATCTTGTTTAAATCTACTGATTCAGTGGTACTTCAAATTCTGGTCTTCTTGCCCAGTCGGCCTGCCATCATTTACTTTTTGGGGTCTAGAAACAGCAGCTTCGTTTATTCTGTTCAGGTTTTATAGCCACATTTAGTCAGAGACTGGATGGAGTGTGCTTCCCTCTTCTTACCTGGAACCAGAATCTGTACTAATGGGCAAATTAATTAGGCAAATTAGACTCATAATTTTTTTTTTAATAAGCCTATACTTTTTATATAGCTGTGACAGGCCCACATTTTTTTTTTTTAATCAATCTTTATTGTTCATATTATTACACAGGTTCCTCGTTTCTTCCCCCCTCCACCAGGTTCCCACCCCACCCTCTGCCCCCTCATCCTCATCCATTGGTGCTCAGTTTATGTTCAGTCTCTTCCTCCCTCCCTTTCCCCGATAGTAAATCCCTTTTCAGATAGCAAATCTGTTACTTAGCATTTTCTCATATCAATAATACCTCCACATGCAAAATGATACACTTCACACAAAAGACATTTCCAAATAGGACAACCAGCCTCATCCAGGCCCCACCCAAGGCACTCACAGGTCAACACCCCAGCACTATACTAACTCAACACATCCAGATCTAAGCCTTCATCACTTGATTCAGCAGACCCTCAAGTTCCCGCAAAAGTTTCCAGCCATGTCTGAGAGGCAGCCATGGGGCAGGGGCAGGTGAGGAGCGAGCTGTTTTGGGCCAGGCTGCTCTGGGCCTGGCCTCTGTTGCTCTGGTTCGTTCCACAACCAGCTGCTCCGTGTCTGGTCACTGCCGCTCCCGACCCAGTTGCTCTGGACTTGGCTGTTGCTGCTACAGGCCTGGCCACACCCGACTTGGCTGCTCTGGGCCCAATTGCTCCAGGCCCGGCCGCTCCGGGCCTGGCTGCTCCCAGCCTGACAGCCGCTGCTCCGGGCCTGGCCGCACCAGACCCGGCTGCTCCGGGGACAGGCCCACATTTTTGACAGCCCACATTTCTATTACTGAACATTCCTTTCTCTGTGTCACTGCCCACTCGGACAGACCCCTTCTGCACCTGGGCCTTTGGCTGTATTAAACGTTCCTATCCTCTGTCCTCTTTCCCATCCCACTATTGATTGGTCATTTCTGTGTTGTCTTCTTTCGGTTAAGACATAGTTGGAATTTTCCAGAAGGTACTTTGTTGAGGAGGTGGGAGGAAAAATATAACCGTATTGATTTGGGGAATGGATAAATCCAGCTCCGCATAGCACTACCCAGCCTGGAACGTCCTCGCATGTCCTTTTCTTGCCCCTTAGAGACATGAGGCCAGGCTTATTGACCCATTTCACCGTCGAGGTAAAAGCACTTCTAGGGATTTTAAGTAAAATATCAAGGCTCCTCCATTTTGAAGAAGCAGGATCTGGACCAGGTAGACTTCCGGGCCCCCAATCTAAGGTGCTTACCATGGTTTGATGAGTCATAACTCAATGATTCATGACTTGGTTAACCCAGCTTACAAGACACTGGCCCTATGCGTTTTCCACAGCATGCTGTGGACTGAGATGGACAGTTTGACGTAAGGCCTTTGGATCTTAGCTCCAGTGGCGTGTGGATGGCACTCACAATCTGCTAGGGTTCATGGTTCCTCGCTGGACATAATTTGTTCCCATTTCCATGAGCTTTTATTAGATATCTACTTTATTTTCGACACGGCTCCAAGCCTATGAGATAGGAGGATGGATAAGCGCATTCCCACACTCTTGGCCTCCGGGGGCCTGCCAGAAGGCTTTAGGGTGGAGTGTCTGGGTGTCTAAGCTCACGGAGGTCTCCTTTCCCTACAGTCCTCCGGGCCTCACAGGAGCAAGAGAAGGAAGCCCTTACCCACTCCTTCCAGGAGGCCAAGGTGGCCCTGCAGGTAAGAGGCAGGGCCATGCCAGTCTCCATGAGAGGAAGGCAGCACGGAGCCCTTAACAGCCGAAGCTGGTGGCCTCTACCTGGGCCTGAGGGACAGGCTGGATTGCCTTCATGTATCCAAACCCCTTGGTATGACAGCCAAGCTTGAGATTAGGGCTGGCCTGTTTTTCTAAGGATTGTTGGGAGGATCTTGGAGACATCATGGGCTGCTGCCACCATGGGATGAGACTGGTGAGCAGATGGATGACTGCGACCTGTGGAAGCATGAAAGAAGGCATCCAACCCAACCTGGCTGGTCAGGGATTTCCTAAAGGGAGTGAGATCGATTCCAGAGCCTAAAGGATAGGTTGGAATTCTTCAGAAGAAGGATAGGAAAGGTGCCTTATGCAGAAAACAAAAACAAACCAGTGTGTACTTCCTAGTATTGGGGGTATAAAATAAAGGCACTGGGAGGGGCCGTCATCATCTTCTTCCTGCCTCTTCAGCAGAGAGGATGGCGGCCCACCCAGTCCCCAGCTTAAAATCTAAAAACAAAACAAAACAAAACCAGTGTGTTTCAAGGCATGAAGGAGAGGGGCAATATGGAATCCCTGTGGTACTAGAAGAAGCTCAAGATGCCTGGAGTGTAGCGTAGAGTGGGAGAGAGAACTGGGGCTGGAGAGGTAGGCACAGGGCAAACGCAGGGGAGCCTGGGCATCCTATTAAAGGGTTGCGTCCTGCACTAAGGGTAACAGGCAAGGTGTGGGTGGAGGAAATTCCTGGCAGGGGAAAGCTGTGGAGGCCAGAATGCACCTTGCAGGTGGAGGAGGGATGTGATCTTTGGCTGCAGGAGGTGGCGTGTAGCGGGAGCTGTGGAGATAAACCTGGGTGAGTGTATTGAGCCCGGTTTGGAGGTGCTGTGAATGCCAAGCTAACACCAGCCTTGAATCCCAGGACATTGTTCCCACGACTATGGAGGGGCCGTAAAGGCTTTAGGACAAGAGGCGGGGCTGGTGTGTGTCAAGCAGTGGCTGGAGTGGTTTGAGCCTGCTTCGTTGGGTGTGGTAGAGCAGGCAGGCTGAGGAACCCGAACGGGTCCCTCTCGGGGAAGTGGAGAGGTCACCCACTGCCTCTGTGAGCCAAGCGTTGATCATCGCTCCTGCTCCAGGAGACCATCGATGGACTGAGCTCCCAGCTGGAGGCCTTCCAGGCCAAGATGAAGAGAGTGGAGGAGTCCATCCTGAGCCGAGACTATAAGAAGCACATCCAGGTGGGTGGCCCTACACCTGGGCCCTTTCCTTCTGGAAACTCCAGGGAGGCCAAAGTCAGGGCCACAGGGAAGGCCAGGCCCTCTTCAAGGACCGGATCAGGCCTGACATTCTTCTCTTCACAAGGGACCAGAAGAAACAGGGTCACGTGTCACTGGGGCAGGGGAAGCAGGGCTCAGAGGGACGCATGTGGGTTATAAAATGCTCAGGCTCTGGATTCAGGGAGAATTAGGTGCAAACAGCAAACTGACCACTCAACACGGCAACTTAACCTGTCTGAGCCACGGTTTCCTCATCTGTGATGTCTCAGGGGATTATTGGGATAGAATGAGCATGTTAAGCACTTACCACGGGCCAAGAAAAGGAGGGGACTTCTGTAAATCAAACCATGAGTTGTTGGAGGCAGAATGGGGAGGAGGGAGACAGTGTGTGCCCTCTACCTGCTGGTCTGACGAAGCCACTCATGTCCCTGTCTAGGATTACGGGAGCCCCAGTCAGTTCTGGGAGCAGGAGCTGGAGAGCTTACACTTTGTCATTGAGATGAAGAATGAGCGTATTCATGAGCTAGACAAGCGGCTGATCCTCATGGAAACAGTGGTACGTGGAGGAAGCGATCAGGGGGTGGGGTCAAGGGGGATGCAACCTCAGGCCTCTGCTCTCTAAGCATTTCCTCAGGGGAGTGTGCAGAGGGTAGAACCCCCTCAGGGGAGTGTGCAGAGGGTAGAACCCCCTCAGTGGATGTGCAGAGGGTGGGACCCCCTCAGTGGAGTATTCAGAGGGTAGGACCCTCTCAGTGGAGTGTGCAGAGGGTAGAACCCTCCTCAGGGGAGTGTGCAGAGGGTAGAACCCCCTCAGGGGAGTGTGCAGAGGGTAGAACCCCCTCAGGGGAGTGTGCAGAGGGTGGGACCCCCTCAGGGGAGTGTGCAGAGGGTAGGACCCCCCTCAGGGGAGTGTGCAGAGGGTAGGACCCCCTCAGGGGAGTGTGCAGAGGGTAGGACCCGGATGAGGCCCACACCAGCTTTAACCTGCCACCCATGCTGAGACTGCTCTGTGGCCAGTCTGGGTGAAGTGGTAGCTCCTTGTCACCTGGGTCCTGCACTTTTCTTTAGCTACTCGTGTCTCTGTCACATGGGTGACGCCAGGGCGTAGCCTGGCTAACCAGGAGGGCCTGGCAGATGTCACGTGTCAGGCTGGAAACCAGACAGACATGGGAGACCAGAGTGAGCGGGACAGGCCTGGGAGCCGCAGGCATTGGGGACCCCGTGGCTGTGTCTGCAGGAGAAGGGGGGCCTTGGAAACCTGGGTTGGACCTGCACAGAGATTCCGTGGCTCTGGAAGACGTGTCTCTGGCCTGTGTGTGCACAACCTGTATTTTAATCAGACATTTAACTTCAAATGTCCCCTCTAAATTTTGTCCAATCATTTTTATGGCTCTCTGAGCATAACAGGCACCCTTCATTTTATTTCTGTATAGTCGATCCCCTGATTTTTGGAGAACCAAGAATATCCCTTCTTTTCTGAAATGATGGCGATACTAGGTGGTTGTGGCTGTATCCTTTTTGTAACGTTCTCACGTGGCCCAATGAAGAACGGCCAGCCCCCTGTGCACTCCTTCGCTTTATATTTTTTAAGTCATTTTGCTCCCTGAATTGTAACATTGGGTCTAGAATGAGTCGGCGTTTTCAGGGCCCACGGATAAGAGGGAGGTGGCGGCACACGTTGTTTGGTGGCCGCCAGAGCCCGTTCTGTTCGTTACAGAAAGAAAAGAACCTGATGCTGGAGGAGAAGATCACCACCCTCCAGCAGGAGAACGAGGACCTCCACGTCCGAGCCCGCAACCAGGCGGTGGCGTCCAGGTAGCTGTTCCCCGGCCTCCGCGCCTCCACCCTTGTGGCCAGAACCTCCCGCTGAGGGTCTCAGAGCAGCCCAGGGGACGGGTTGACCGGCGGGCCCAGGCCTGTCTGGGGAATGTGGCTCCTCCTCCCTTGGGAGTCAGTATCCCTAGGGGCCAACCCTGACTGGAAACCTAAATCAGAGGTCCTGATTAGTATCCGCTTGTCCCCATCCTGGCTGAGTGGGCATCATGGGAAAGCCCAGCCTGAGACCAGCTCAGGGGGCCCCGTGAATGAATGAATGTACGTGAATGCGTCAGATCAAAGGGCTTAGTAAATTAGAGCTGATATCGTATCAGACATAATCTGATGGACACCTATCATCTATCCTCCTTATTACTCTAAGTCTTAGAGTCTAAGAGCTGGCTCCCATCATTCTCATTCCCACGTTACAAACGAGGGGAATGACATTTGAAAAGAGTAAATAACTCGTCCAGGGAAACACAGCTCAGTGATGCGGCAGATTTGAACCCAGAGCTGTCTGCCCGTGAGGACTATGCTCCTTGGTCAGCAGATCAGGTCACCTCTTGCCTGCAAGGGGGCCTGATGGGGCGGCGGGGACCCTGGGGCAAGCAGGTGACCCATCTATGGATGGTGTGCTAGAGCAGTGTTTCCCAAAGTGTGGTACTCGTACCCCCAGGGGTACGGGAAGAGTTTGGTGGGGGTACTCGTTGCACCGGAGTTTGGTGGGGATATGCACTGCACCGTGCTTAGCTGTGCCTAATTCTACGTTCTCATGAGTATGAGGGGTACTCAGCATTACGAAAATTATAGAAGGGGTACACACATGTCAAAAGTTTGGGAAACACTGTCCTAGAGGAACGTGTAGTCTCTGTAGCCGCTGGAGTCCCTGAGGGGCAACTGTGGCCTCTCTCCGCCCCCACAGGCAGCTCTCGGAGGACCTGCTGCTCGCCCACGAGGCCCTGGAGAAGGAGTCGCAGCTGAGGCGGCAGCTGCAGCAGGAGAAGGAGGAGCTGCTGTACCGGGTCCTTGGGGCCGACGCCTCCCCCGCCTTCCCCCTGCCCTCCGTCACGCCCACCGAGGTCTCCTTCCTGGCCACCTAGGCCCAGGGCCTGGGCCACCGTGCCACCCGTGTCACCGCTCCCTCTCCGGACCTTCGGAGGAGACGGCAGGAGCCTCTCATTCTGTCCCCAGGAGGGACGAGGGCGGGAGAGCGATGGGAGCGGGGCGTGTGCCCAGGGAGCCGCAGGGCTTGGGCCACGTAGAATCGCCCTTGGGGCGTCAGAGGCCCCCCGGAAGCCTTCTCTCAAGTTGGCCCAGGGAACAAGCAAGAGGAGCCCTTCTGCCCGTCCCCCCATCTCTGTTCAAATAGGGGAGCTTTGAGGCTTTTCCCAGGGGGAGCCTGGGCCGCTTTGAGCATCGGACTAAGAGGACACAACCTCCTGGTCTTAACCAGTCAGCTTTGCTGCCAGCCATCAACCTACCCCTAGAGGTCCCCACTTCTGCCCTGGCCTTCTCTCAGCCTCTACAGAGGATGGGGGAACTGAACAAATGGCTCCTATGTCATGGCAGTGTCCCGTTGTGGGATTGTCTGAAGGTCAGACTAGGGGCTTCGGGACAGGGGAGGAAGTGGGCCAAACCTTACGATTCACCTGAGAAAGGTGAGCATCTGGGAGGGAGTCAGTGGAGGCCCTTGGGGCTGGCAGTGCCAGGGGCCACCCAGCCAAGGCAGGGTCTGAGCTGGGCATCGGACATGCCACTGCTCCTGCTCCCAGAGTCTGGTGAAGCTAGAGCCCCTCCTTGACCAGGCAAAGCCTGCTCCTCGGCCCTCCAGGTCCTCCGTCTCAGTGCCACGTGGGCACGGGGCCCGTCTGGTGCATCTGAATCACTCCACAGCCAACGCTGGAACCTCCTCTCTGTCCAGATGAGGAAACCTAGTGGGGAGCGGGACTCACGGAGCCAGGACAGGGGCCTCAGCTGTCATTCAGGTCTCATCTTGTGCTTTTTCTTTCTCCCCAGGCTCTGGGAAGATCAAGTCTGGGACAGTCTTTCTCCTCCTTCTTCTCTCTGGCCCCTATCCACTCGGTCTCTCTTTTACTCCTGCTCGCACCTTAACTCCTTCTACCACCCCTGACCCCAGGCCCTAGCACTGGGCCCTCCGCCTCCCCGGCAACGGGGTGGCTGGAGCAACCCACCTGGGCAGGCCAGTCCGGCCCTCAGCCCTCATATCTGTGGATTTAAGATTCTTCTCAGGAAGCTTCCAGTCAGCAGGAGGCTATAATAACAATCTTTCTTGCAGAGAGCATTTTTAATGAAATGCTTTCTGATACACCTCCCCCTCCAGTCTGCATAAAACATTGAAGCAGGTCCTTACCTCTCTTCAACATCAAAGCAGACTGAGATCACCGGAGCCCGAGGGCCTTGCCTGAGGCCCCCAGTGTCAGCCCCCAGCAGGGCCCGCTTGTAGGAAAAGTTAGTCCAGTAGAACTAAGGTTTCCCTCCCTCGCCCCAGACTGCCTTCTCCATTCATTTCTAGTTCTGGGGGTTCCGCAGGGCTAGGGGAGTCCCGCGGTGGGCAGACGGGTTATCCAGGAGCCTTGGAGGGAGCTCTCCATGGACTATTTCACGTAACTTTCCCTAAAGCCTGTTGGGGATACACTAGTTCATTGGACACACACAACCAAGAAAAGAATTAGTGGCCAAGCAATTTGAGCAGCTCCAGATTCAATCCCATGAAGCAGATCTGCCAGCTGCAGGACTTCTCAGAACCTTTAATATGCTAACGTACATTTCAGAGTTCTGGGGAAGAAGCAAAGTCTTCAGCGTTTCCTAGCCTCTGACTGCGCTGCCGGCTGCAGAACGCCCTTTGGAAAGCCTGATTCTGTGGTCGGGGCGGGGCTGGAAAGGGGGAAGGCTGTGGGGAGGAGGGTTTCCCTGTGGTGCCTGGAGGGGACACACTGTGGTTGTAGCCTCACCCTGGGGCAGACAAGCTGTGGAAGCCAAATAGAAACACAATAGCATTCTCCTGGCCTCTGTGTTTTCCTGGGAGAGGGAAGAGGGGGGTCCTGGTGATGACCTCTGCCAGACCATGCATCTGTGAGGAATAATCCCGGGGCCTGGGTGGCCCAGCAGGGTCTAGGCTTCCTCCCGGGGTGCTGGTGCCCCCCTGGCCCTGGCTTTGCCCAGCCCTGTTGGAATGGAGGCTGGCTTTCAGAGCAGGGCAGGGCAGGGCGTGAGGCAGTGAGCATGAAGTGAGGGGTGAAAGTAGAGATGGGACAGTGTAAGGGGTGAAGGCTAAGGTTCTTTCTCTCCAGTGGGAGCACCTCCTTGGCATCAAAAACACCGAAGTTCGCCCAGTTACCTACCCCTGCTTCTGCCCACCGCTCCGTACGCAGATGCCTGCAGTCAGGGAGGGAGCTAGGAAGGCGCAGGGGAGACTCGAGGCCTCCGGGTCACATAGACGCGGGTGGTGGCCGTCCCAGTGCCCTGAAGGTTGGTGGCCCGGCAGGTGTAGATGCCAGCGTCCCCAGCCCGGGCCTCTTCCACGTACAGGGTGCTCCCCGCCTCCTGCTGGGCCTGGCCCTCCCTGCGGACCACGTCGGCCCACTCGCTGACGTAGGGGGGTCGGCCCATCTGTAGGAAAAAGATAACCGTCTGCCAACTTCGCCCAGGGCCATCGCTCCCTCAGGCCCCAGCAGGTAAGAGGTACCACGTGTCCTTCCGGAGAAGGGGAAGTGACTTGCCCAAGACCACAGCTCAGTGTCAGAGCCCCTGAAAGGCCAGACTCTTTGTGGGAAATGCAAAGCTTCTCAGGTCCCTGGAGAGCAGCCAGGGTCTCCTCCCCACTCACAGACATGCAGGAGGTAATGGTGAGTGGGTAGCACTCTGGTTCTGTGGGGATGACAATAGGCACTCCCTCCCCAAAGCAGGGGAGTGGGTGACTCATTATCAAAATTGTCTGGGAAACACTGAGTGAAGCAAAGTTAAATTGGGGAGACACAGACTATAGCGTCTGTCACGTGGGATGCCAGAGCCAGCAGCCAGGGGAAGGAAGGCCTACTCTTGCATGAATTTTGTGCATCGGGCCTCTAGTAAGACTGTAACCTACAATGGAAACCCCATTAGATTATCATCCAATTTTGTCAAGAGAAGCATTACAAGACAGGAGGGAATGGAAGGAAATATTGAAAGATGGGAACCATCAGCTAAGGATTTTATCTGTTAGATATGAAGAAATTAAAGCTTTCCCAAGCAAAGAAATGTTGAAAGGAGCCCCTCTATCCAAGGTCACTCAAAGAAGAAATGTCAGAGTTGGGACTAGAATCCCTGATCATCAGATTCCTAGTCAAGCAGGGGTTCCACTCTGTTGTGATTGTTCTTGGCCCTCATCCTAATCCTTCACTCCCACACTCCTGCCCCAACACACCACCACCACCACATACACACATATCTTCATCCTCAGCTTACCTTCTGCCCTGGATATTCCCACTGGAAGTCCACAGCAATCGCTGGCTCACTCAGAACCGTGCAGGTCACATTGAAGTTCTCTCCCAGTAGGACCGATGCTGTTGAAGCTTGGATGGTGGGTTTGGGGGATGATGATGGGTCTGCCATGGAGAAGATGGGAGAAATAGGGACAAACATGTTAAATTGATTATTATAATGATTGAATGGATGGTTGAAATGATTAAATTGATAAAGGATGAATGGTTGAGGTGGTTGAATTGATAGAGGATGTGCGAATGGTTGTAATGAATTAATAGAGGACGGATAGATGATGGGACAGTTAATCTGATGGACGATGGGTGAATGGAATGGTTGGTTGAAGGGAGGATGGATGCATAATGTGATTTGATTAAGAATTAAGTGGATGGACAGAAAGGCTGAACTGATACACACTAGTTCAGTAGCTGATTGCCTGGCTATTTCTGAACAAGATGGTTGGATACACGGAGTGTTGTGAAAAGGTGGTTGGTGGTTTAGAGCTAATGCACTAATTCCAAATCTGAGGTTCCCAAAGGAGGGATCCCTCCGATATCCTCCCCTGCCCTGCCTGCCCTGCCCTGCCCACCCAGAGACCTAGACTCACGCACAGTTGATGTAGATCAGCATGTACTTGGTAGAGATTTGCCTCACGCCTCCTAGGCTGGCCAAGCAGAAAAGGGAGCCAGCCAAGGAAGCTCGGGGCCGGTGGATGGTGAAGCCCTTCTTCACATCAAAGGAGATGTCCGTCCCATCCACTGGGACCTCCTCTGGGGGGAACTCTCGATGCAGCGTCACCTGGGCCAGGGGGTTGGTCACCTGGCAGGGAAGCAGGACTGGTTGATGACTGCGTAACTGTACCACCTCATAATAATTCTCTGTGGGGACAAAGAGTTCTTCTGGGTCTGGGAAGGAAGGAGGGAGAGAGAAAAATGAGTTTAGGACAGATGTACTGTATTGTTTCCTGATGCTCTGCCATCACTCATGAGCATAAGTCCCTTGAGAGGATTTGAAATTCCCCTTTCCCTGCCCTTCTCTATTCTCCATGTTCTTTCCTCGCCGGAAAGGGGCTCTGGACTGGGAGCTGAAGACCAGCCTGCTAGTTCAAGCTTTTGTCATCAGCTGGTTGTGCATCTTAAGCAAATCCCTCTCTGGTCTTTAGTGTCTTTATTTGTATAATGTGGGGTTCAGATGGCTTGGTCTCTAAAGGTCCTTCTATGTGAAAAGTATTACAGGAAGTACTGAACTTGACGTTGAGGTTTCTGTTTGGATTCCCAATCCTGCCACCCTCTCACTGTGGGATCTTAAGCAAATCACTTTCTTCCTCTGAGCCTTGGTTCTTCTTACATGACAAGTAGGAGCGATTATGGCCTACTGTGCAGAGCTGATAAGAAGCAAATGGGATACTGGATATGAGGCACCAGGCCTGTGAGAGGCACACATTCATGAAACTCTTTCAAGGCACCTGAGCAACATAGTCTCAGGCCAGATTCCTGGGTGCACCATGGTGCAGTGAGTAGGAGCTGCCTGGGGACCAGCTTTCTAGAGCAGTGCCGACCCTAATAGAACTTTTTGTCAGGATAGAATAGTGCTGTCATATGTCACCACTAGCCAAAGGCATTTCAAGTGTAGCTCGTGCAACTGAGGAACTAGACTTTAAACTTTATTTTATGTTCATTAATTTAGATTTAAATAGCCACATCGATTTAGTGGCATCTGTATTAGATGAAACCGCTCTAGGGTGAGACAAATAAATGCAATGGTTAACTTTGGCTGAACATCAGAATCACCTGAAGTGATTTTAAAATAACCAAGTCCTGGGCACCACCCCCTGGACCAAGTAAATCAGAACCTTGCTGGGGGCGGGAGAGAGAATCAGTTGGTTTAAAGTCCCACAGGGGGCCCTAGTGGGCAGCCAGACTTGGGAAGCACTGACTGCTGGCTGCCAAGTCTTCTCAATGTTGGCATTCTGCCCTGGCTCCAGACTTCATCCAACTTGAATGGGCTGGCGCCCAGAAACTTGTTGTTGTTTTTAAGGTGTTTCCAGGTGACACCGAGTCAGGTCAAGGACCTCTCTCTAGGTTGGGTAATCATTCCTGTTATGGTTGGATTTGAGTAAGGGAGACTCCGCGGATTCTAGGGGCATTGTCTGTTCCCTTGGTGGGACAAAGTAGGGCTCCTCAGCTCTCTGTGGAATTAGCCTTGGAACCCCAGAATGTCACAGGTAGGATCTCGGAGACCACTCTGCAATTCCCTCCTTGCACAGGTGGGACGAAGGGGAAAGGCTTAAGACAGTTATGTCTGGAGGGTTTTTCTTGGAAAACCGCGGTTCTTGGGGACCCGGCCCCAGGGCACCTGTGAAGAAGATGAAGGTCCTCCCCTGGCGGTCCTCGCCCTCCGTGCAGGCGGCATCCCGGCAGCCTCGGGCCCAGCAGCTGTATTCCCCGGTGTCCGCGCCCGTGGAGTTCACCAGCTGTAACCGGCTGTGCTGGCTGAAGTGCCTGATTCTGAAAGGCCGTCGGTGGGTTCAGGAGACGGGGTGGGGGGTGAGGATAGGAGGTGGAGGTGGGGGAGGTGGCTTGGGACACTTAGTGGCAGCATTTGGTTGGTTGACAGTCCTCCCTCCCCAACTTCCATCACTCAACTACCCCAGCTCTGCTCCCCCGAAGGAGCCGGCAGGGTTTGTATTGGCCTCACCCACAGTTTGTGGTTGGCTCGCCTATCCCAGACCCAACTTCTAATAATTGGGAAATCTGTTCTCCACTGACTACGCCCACACCGGGTGAGCTGGATCCCCCAAACACCTTTGCGCTCCTGACTTTGCTGTGGCCCTTGGTTCATTCAGGGCAGCAATGGCCCGCTAAGCGCCTGTGCACCTGCTAAAAAAGGCAGAGTCCCCGGAGAGCTCGTTGTAAGAAGCTAAACTGAGAAACAGCAGGCAAACCTTCTGAGCCCAGTTCCACAGCCCAGCCTCTGCCCGGTTTTCTTCTGGACTTGAGTGGGCAGTGCTGGTGGGGCCGACTCGGTCTTTCTTCCTGGCTTCCCGAGGCGGGGCCCCTGGCAGAAGGGTGCCGCCTGCTGGACTGCCGGCCTCTTTGGCTTTGCCTCTGCCACCTTTCCCCCCACGGGCACCATTTGCTGCCCCCAGAACTGTTTGCTGCCCCCAGAACTGACTTCCCAGAATCACGGGAAGCCACGTGTCCATTCTGTGAAGCCTCTCTGCAGCTGGTGGGTCTTGCGAGCCCACCCTACTGCTTCTGTTAGGTGCCTGCAGTTGTACGTCATGGGATGCCCAGGGTGGGTCCCGGGCCACCTCAGTCCCTATGAAAACGGTCTCAGTGCCTATAAACCGCTGCCCAGCATCCTCGGAGCCACCCCGCACCCACCCAGGCTGTGGCAGGAGCACCTCCTCCCCATACCTGAGGCGGCCCTCACCCTCCTCTTCCAGGTACACGGGCACCCGCCAGTGGACCACCTTTCCCCGGCAGCGCAGCTCCAGGGGCTCCCCGGCCCGCAGGCTCAGAGAGTCCCCCACCTTCTGGAAGTGGCCCCTCCCTAATACTTGGGTCAGGATGGAGGGGGCAGGGGCACTGGGAGATGCAGCCTCCATGGGAGTCTTCTTCTGCAGGGGCTGCTGTCTCCGCTCTGGCTTGGGTTTTCTCCTGCCAGAGGCTCCTGAGGGCGTGGCTGCATGGCCATCCTTCTTTTTCTGAGCCTTGGGCGCTCTGCCACGCTCCTGGGTTTCAGCTGCAGGGAGACGGGAGTCTGGGGTCACCAGCCTTCACCATTCGCCTCCACTTCTGTCCTTTCCTCACCCCAGGAGCTGACTGGTCTCAGAGTCCTGTGAGGACCTCGTACACTTATTACTGTTACACAAGTCATTGTCCCTCTTTAGGGAAAAAAACACACACAAACACATAAAATACAAACAAACCAAGAAAAATATTAAATTTGACCCAAAACTTACCATCCACAGATAAGCACCATGAATGTTTGAAGCACATTTCCCCAACGCTATTTTAATGCAAGTATTTTAAATAACTGTTTTGTTAAAAAAAAAAAAAATGGAATAATATAATACATATCTTTAACCTGAATTTTCACTTAGTGATACATTTGGATTACTATTCCATGGCAAACATGTGTACACCAACATTTTTAAAAAAAAAATTTTTTTTATTGATTTTTAAGAGTGAAAAAGAAACATCCATGTGAGAGCAACATCTATTGGCTGCCTCCTGCACACCCCTCTACCAGAGATGGAGCCTGAAACCTGGGCATGTGCCTGACTGGGAATTGAACCAGCAACCTTCAGTGCATGGGATGGTGCCCAAACCACTGTACCACACCATCCAGAGCTGTACACCAACTTTTTTTTTTTTTTTGTTTTTTTTTTTTTTACAGAGAGGAAGAGAGATTTAGAAACATCGATGAGAGAGAATCATCAATCAGCTGCCTCTTGCACACTCCCTACTGGGGATGTTCCCACAACCAAGGTACATGCCCTTGACCGGAATCGAACCTGGGAACTTTCAGTCCACAGGCCGACGCTCTATCCACTGAGCCAAACCGGTTTCAGCAATACACCAACATTTTTAATGACTTGTATATGATTTCATGATTTATTTTTTTTCATTGTTGGGTATTGTTGTTTTTTTAAACATATATTTTATTGATTTTTTTACAGAGAGAAAGGGAGAGGGATAGAGAGTTAGAAACATCAATGAGAGAGAAACAGTGATTAGCTGCCTCTGCACACACCCCACTGAGGATGTGCCCGCAACCAAGGTACATGCCCTTGACTGGAATCGAACCCGGAACCCTTCAGTCCGCAGGCCGACGCTTCATCCACTGAGCCAAACCAGTTTTGGCTTCTTACTCCTTTTTACAGGCTGAGAAACGAAGCCTCAGGGAGAACAGCTGGGCTCAACATATGAACGCGGTGACCTAGAACACTGAAGTCTGGCATCCAAACAGGAAGATTCTCGGGGGGCACTTATCTAGGCCGCTCCAGAGAAGGGATGGTGAGCCGGGACCGGCTGATGGAACACGGACTTTGGAGCCAGTGGTCTGGGCTCTCCATCTTTGTTCTGCTACAAATTAGCTGTGTGGCCTTGGCCAAGTCACTTGATTTCCCTGAGCCACACTTTCTTCATTTAGAAAATGAGAACAAGAACGCCTGCCTTGCAGGACTAGAATGCACCTCGTTTTATGGCACTTCACTCTATTGTGCTGCCCAGATGTTATGTGTTATGTTTGTTTGTTTGTTTGTTTGTTTGTTTGTTTTTACAACCGGAAGGCAAAACCCTCCCCAGCAAGAAGATTACCACTCACTGTATTGCTATACTCGCTTCATTTATGGTGGTCTGAATGGAATGTGCAGTAACTCTAAGGTATGCCTGTATTACATATATTAAACCTGAATATATCTGGCTGAGGTGGCTCCCAGAGCTGGGGCTGTCCTGGCAGACCCGGCAGGGCCCACCACAAGCCCTGATGACAGGGGCCTGCAAACACATCCCAGGACTGAGGACTGTGGGACCCCGTTGGGAGGGGCCCTCAGGGAGCCGTCACACGATGTCTACAGCTTTGGAGCTTCGGGACTGGCCAAGGCAACAGGTCACTTGGGCAAACTGCAGGAAGATGGCAAGTTTTATTTCAGCATCTGATGATGATGATAATGGTCATAACTAAAAATTGTTGGGCCCCTAGGCACTGTGCGAAGTGCTCTCTGTGCGTTATCTTATCTAACACCCACAAAGCCTGCCGATGAGGAAACGAGGATCTCGTGGCTTGCCCACGGATTCTATCGGATGCTACCACGTTATATTATCCATCTTCCTGTGTCTAGTCTCCGTTTTTGCATTTATAAAACAAAGAGGTTCAGTTAAACAAGAGCTTTTCAAGTTTAAAAACAAACCAATCAATAGGTAAAGTCTAGATAGCAGAACCCTCTCTTGAAATATTGAAGGGCCAATGAAAGACCTAGCTGGTTTGGCTCAGTGCATAGAACATCGGCCTGTGGATTTGATTCCAGTCAAGGGCACATGCCTGGGTTGTGGGCTCCACCTCCAGAAAGGAGCGTGCAAGAGGCAGCAGATAAATGATTCTCTCTCATCGTTGATGTATCTATCTCGCCCTCTCCTTTCCTCTCTAAAATCAATATGTATGTGTTTTTTTTTTTAAAAAGAAAGGCCAATGATAAAGCATAATAATAGGATTGTTCTGATAGAAGGGGGTGGAGTTTGGAAACCCACCCATCCAGCTTTTCAACCACTATTTCCCCCCTCTCTCTCCCACCCGAAGGCAGGCAATAGACAACAGGATTATTTCCTTAGAGCTCAGCTTTATGAAACCTCGTCTAGAAGACTCTCAAGGAGCCTTCTCAGTGCCCTAGTTCTAAATGTCTGAGATCACATCACCTCCAGAATTCGCCTTCCCACCCCCATCCCCAACTCCTCCTCCTTCAAATAACCCTCCAATGTCGCCCATCAACCCTTTGCTAAACTCCTTTGTTGCCAGGAAGATGCCTGCCCTTCCCTCCCATCTGAAGCTCCCTAAGTAACATCTGAGAGCACCACGTGGGGATACTGCCAGGGGCCAGGCAGCATCTGGAAGAGGAAGTCTGGGATGACAGCATCTCTCCAAATCCTGTGCCAAACCCAGCTCTTCTCTCGCAGAGATTATTCCAGTCCCAACTCTTCCGGGGACGGCTGGAAGTGGAGAGATGGAGGAAGTCTCCCTGGGCCCGCCGCCTCCCCTAAGATCTGTCTTCCATTAGGTTCTGGACTAGAATCTTGCAGGCTGTGCCCCTGATGGAGCCTTCCAACTGCTGCTCTTTGTGAGCAAAATATAGACTCCTAGAGTCAAAGAACCTAGAAATGATCACTCCCGACTTTTAGAATTATATAATCTTGGATTGGCCAGCTTTAGTCAGGGGTCTTTCAAGTTAAAATAACATTGCTACCACTTGTTGAGTATTTACATGCAAGACTCCAGGCCAAACGTTTATATACATTATGTCATTTAATCCTCAAAACCACTCTATAACTTTAAGATTATTGTTATCCCTACTTTACTCCTGAATAGACTGAGTTTAGAGACTGTTTTATGAAATCTTGCCAGTGAGCGAGCAGAGGAGCCAGGGTTTGTACCTGTCAGATTTCAGAGTTCCACACAGAACCGCCCAGGAATCTAAGTCAGGAATAGACTTAAAGGAATAGCCCCTGACTTTTAGATCAGAGAGGCTTATTGGCTCTGGAGGGTCCCACAGCCCATCCTTGTCGTTGCTCAGATGAAGAAGCTGAGCTCCCAGAGGTGGCAGGACCCAATTCAGGAGGAGCTGAGCCTAGATCTCAGCCTCCTGACACCAGGGTTCCAGCCTCACTCCCCGGCCCCATGCTGTGAACGGGCACTCCCTGGACGGAAGAGGCAGGAAGGGGGTTCTCTGGACATCCTGGGGGAGTCAAACTTACTTGCCAAGAAGGAAGGAGAGGCCCGTACCTGAGAGGACACAGATGACCAGGCAACAGGACAGGAAGCAGAGGGTTCTGAGGTCCATGGTGAGAGACCTGGAGCTGATGTGGCCGCAGGAGCTGCAGGGAACAGACTGTTGGGGCTGGCAAGGTGTGAGCAGGGGAAGTAGTAGCAAGGGACCCCTGGGAGTGGGAGGGGAAGGGACCTGATTTCAAAGGCAAATCAAAGGCTTGAGTCCTGGCTTCTCCAGGACTCCAAACAAAATTCCTTCCTCTGGGCCCCCCCTTGCCAAGGTGAATGGAGCTATTCAGAGCCCTGCTCAGGAAAAAACAGTCCTGCTGCCAGGAGATGAGGGTCCTCAAGGCCAGACAGGCAGAGCTGGGAGGCAGCTGGAGGGGCCATGAAGGTCACAGAGGGCCACAGAGGAAGAAGACAGGAAGACGTGAGGACGAAATATGGATAGAAGGGGGGTGGAGCTTGAACTGGACTTAAAGCAGGGCTTAGCTACTGCCCCAGGGCCACATCTGTTGGCCACGGTGTGAGCTAAGAATGGTTTGAATGTTTTTAAATGGTTAAAGAAAAATTGGTGACACATGAAAATTATAGGAATTTCAAATCTCAGTGTCCAAAAATAAAGTTGTGTTGGAAAAGGGCCATGCTCACACTCCTGTGGACTGTCTGGGCTGCTTTTGCACCACGACGACGACGACGGCAGAATGGAGCAACTGTGACAGCGACATGTGGCCCACAGAGCCCAAAATCTCTACGGCCGGTGCCTCTGCCAAAAGGTTTGTTAACCTGGCTCTAAAGACTGGCATTTCTAAAGAATAATTCGACTTAAGTAAATAATCTATACTAATAAAAGGGTACTATGCTAATTAGACCGGACGTCTTCCAGATGTCCTTCCTGACAAAGCCACAGTGTATGCGAGGACACTCAGCAGGAGAGGGGGCAGCAAGGTCCCGGTCCCAGTGTTGCCCTTTCCGGAGAAGCAGCCACAGAGGCATTGGTGCGGGCCCCGGTGCCATGCCTCCACAGAGGCTGGACAGGGTGCCATATGCTGTCCCTCAACCTCCCACAGCCCCTCCTCTAAGCCAGCCTGGCCCAGATCGCCCACCACCCACCAGTGGGTGGGGGCAGGGCCAGCATTAAGAAGCAAGACCTAGGGCAAACAACAGCAGCAGCGGGGTGATGGGGGCGGCGCCTTCCCCTCATCTACCCGGACACCTCCTGCAGAGGGAGGTCAGATTTCGGCTTACACCTTTTCCCCACATAAAGGTCAGACACCATTTTGTAGATCTGAGCCCCTGATGGTGGTATAGGTCTAGGGAGGGAGGTCCTGGCACTGGAGGGCAGTCTGGGACAGGAGGAGGTCTGGGTCAGGGGGGTTGGACCTCTGGATCATGGAATGGTAGTCTGGTCTACTGTGGATATCTGGACCCAGATAAAGGAATAGATACTGGGTTCGAGGTCCAGTCCCCAGGATGGACTTCTGGGCTGCGGCATGATGATCTGGAACCCGGATGTAGGTCTGAGCCCTGGATAGTTCAAATTCCTGGAGGGTTGTTTGGGCCCCAAAGAGAGGTTGGGTCCCTGGAGGAGTTCTGGGTCAAAGGCTGGACCTCTGGGTTATGGACTGGTGGTCTGGACTATGGATGAAGATCTGACCCCCTGATAAAAAGATGGATTCCATATTTGGGGTCTGAGCACTGGGATGGTCTTCTGGGTCCTCACATGAAGGTCAGGGATCTGCGTGTAGGTCTGATGCCCGGATGTAGGATTGGGTCCTGGGCCCCTAGTGGAGCTGGACCTCTGGGTCATAGAATAGTGGTCTGGAATACTGTGGGTGTCTGGACCCAGATAAAGGACTAGATACTGTGTTCGAGGTCTGGGCCCTAGGATTGCCTTCTGATGCCCGGATGTAGGTCTTGGTTCTGGTAGGACCTCCTCGGAGGGTTCCTGGACTGTGAAGAGGGCAGGTTGGGCTGAGGAATGCCCCCATGCACGAAAATTTGTGCACCTGCCCTTTAGTTCTATATAATAAAAGGCTAATATGCTAAGTGTCCGGTCATCCTGTCAGCTGTTCAACCAATCAAAGCATAACATGCTAATGATATGCTAAGGCCACTCAACCACTCTCTTTGATGTGTAGTGGTCACCAGGGGGCAGACAGTCAACCGACTGACCAGTCGCTATGATGCACTATGGTGTGCTCTGACCACCAGGGACAGACTCTCTGACTGGTAGGTTAGCTTGCTGCTGGAGTCTGGCTGTTTGCCACTGAGAAGACAGGCTGGACATGCCCTGGAGCCCTCCCACGGTCCCTCCCCATCTGAGGATCTCCCACATCCCTCCCCAGCTCTGATCGTGCACCAATGGGATCCCTCAGCCTGGCCTGTGCTCTCTCTCAATCCGAGACCCCTCAGGGGATGTCAGAGAGTTGTTTTTGGCCTGATCCCACAGTCCAGGCTGAGGGACCCCACTGGTGCACAGGGCTTCTAGTATATAAATAAAATTCATTCTCGGGGAAAAAAAAAAATACAGATGAAGTTTAATATGGTTTGACACTGTACATGTTTTCCTTAAATTTGCCTCTCCTTAAAACTCAACAATGTGCCTGGTCCCTTATGAAGATCTACCTTTATACTTTTTAAAGTGCTGCACAGTATTCTATGGCTGGGCTCTACCACAGTTTATCCATTCCCTTGCCAAAGGACTTTTAGGTTGTTTCCATTTAGGTGGGTTGTCTCCGGTGTTTTGCTATGGAGACAAACTGCAATCAGCAAGAACTAGCATTCCCAGGCTCATATAGCTATATTTCCTTGAAGAAGATGTTTGTCAAGTAAAAGTGTGGCATTAAATACAGACACATCACCGGATGCATTTTCCCTCATGTAAATTTGTGACCTAAGGAAATCCCTCCAAATGTAGCCATAAACCTCTTCCTGTCCTGCAGAGCCTTGTCTACATGCTAACTTTTGCTTGTAGCAGGTGGAACCCCTCTTGGCTTCAGGCTAAAAAAAGGATTCCCTCTGTATGCACATACTCAGTGGTCACTCTTGGCAGAAGGGGGGTAGAGGGTGTGGGAGGAGGGGAGACAATGGGGAGCTTGTATTTGTTTTTGTTTTGTTTTTCTCCTTTCACCACTTGATTGTGTGATCTTGAGCGGCTTTGCCTCTTTGGGCCTTGGTTTCCCCACCTGTTCAAGGTGGATGTAGGGCACCTAGAGCTCTGGCCTTCTAGGACATTCATGTTTCTTTTTCAGTGATCGAGTCCTGTGAGGAGAGGAAGGGCTCTGAGAGGTGAGGGTTTAGCTTCCAGCTGGCTGGGGGCAGTACTTCCTTTTTTCTTTTTTTAAAATATATTTTATTGGTGTGGTTTTTTTAGAGAGGAAGGGGGAGGGATAGAGAGTTAGAAACATCGATGAGAAAAACATCAATCAGCTGCCTCCTGCACCTCCCCTACTGGGATTGTGCCTGCAACCGAGGTACATGCCCTTGATCGGAATCGAACCTGGGACCTTTCAATCCGCCGACGGATGCTCTATCCATTGAGCCAAACTGGTTAGAGCTGGGCATAATACTTTCAAGGGTACTGGGAGCTCAGCCTATCACCACTTTGAACCGAAGTTCCTGCTGATTGTTTCCCAGGGAGAGGTTTCACAAGCAGAGTGAACAGATAATGGACATGGAGACCAGTTCAAGGCCCTGGAGGACACTGCGTGGTGACCTGGGTCTAGGCCGTGTGCTGTTGTAAGCTCTCAGGGCACCCTGTTATTCTCCCTCCCACCACAGGTTCATGGTTTAAGTTTGTGATTGTGTCATGAATGCGATATCTGGCTCCCTAGGGTGTGAGCTCTATGAAAATTGGAACTAGGTCTGCTTTGTTCACCCTTTGACCCAGTCCCTTGCACAAGGCCTGGCACTTTGTGGGCACTAGCCAAGCATTTGCTGAATAAATGAATGAATGAATGAACAAACAACAAACAAACAAATTGGTGTCCAGGCTGGATTCAACAGCAGAGACACATCCCAACCTTTTCTGTAATTTAAGAGCAAGAGCTCCCAAACAGGCAAATAATGAAGGTGTGGGGAGAGTATGGAGGGGGAAACACAAGCAGGCCAGACAACATCATGGACTTGGAAAGGTCACAGGTCACTCCCTTCCCAAGTGTCAGGTCCTCAGGTGGTGGGGGGTGGGGAATGCCTGGAATAGTAGACTTTGGGAATAAACACTCATGGAATTTTTGACTCGTAGCATTCATGCATTCATTTATGTATCATTCATCAAATATTCATTGAGAGTCTACTTCACCAAGCAACGGAGACACAAAGACAGGCATTAACCAAATCACACAAATCTCTGGTTACCAGTAAGGACTGTGCCAGGATGGGAAAGAGCAGAATTCTAGCAGAGACAAGGGAAGGGGTGGATAAAGAGCACTGGAGGAAGAATTAGGAAGGAATTTCTGAAGAAGTGCTATTTAAGGAGAGACCTACAGGAATAGTAAGCGCTCCTCAGGCAAGCTTCTGCCGGGCTTAGAAGATTTCATTCCATGCAAATGAAATATTTCAATGGAATTCTGAGTGAGTCAAGGGATCTTGGGATCGCAGAAAAAGTATCTCAAAACTATAGAATCTTAACCTCACAGAATCTTTTTTTTAAAATATATTTTATTGATTTTTTTACAGAGAGGAATTGAGAGAGATAGAGAGTTAGAAACATCGACGGGAGAGAAACATTGATTAGCTGCCTCCTGCACACCTCCCACTGGGGATGTGTGCACAACCAAGGTACGTGCCCTTGACCAGAATTGAATCTGGGACCTTTTAGTCCACAGGCCGACGCTCTATCCACTGAGCCAAACCGGTCCCGGCACCTCACAGAATCTTGAGACAAGTGTTTACCGACTATTGAACAGTAAATGGAATCTTAGAATGTGAGAGACTCAAGAGTTTCCTCACATAAGAATAAAGGGAATCTGAAGAGATCATGTGTTCCCATCCTTTCTCTCTACCGTTGTACAGACAGAACAAAGCAAAATTGCAAGGGCATGTATCGCCCAGCCAGCATGAGCCCTCACCTGTTATTATTAATAAAGCAGGGCTCTATCCATTTACTTAATAATAGTAGCAATGCTTACATTCATTGTCTCATCACTACGTGTTAATGTTTGCTACGTGATTTATATCACTATATCGGTGGATTCCAACAACAAACGTGTGAGGAAGATACTTTTATACTAGCCATGTATTATGACCAAGAAAACAGACTCTCAAGGGAAAAGAAAAAAAAAGGTTAATGGTTATTCAGCTAGAATGTGATGGAGCCAGACCCTAGGGCTGTTTTTACTCATTCGCTTTTTAATTTAAAGACCATGCTCTAAAGCACTGAACTATGCAGTTGCTTTTCTAATCAGAGCGGCTTACAGGTCTACCCTCTCCACAGTGACCCAGCCTTCCGTAACTTCCCCTTCATGGGTCAAGGTAATCTCTTGGCTTGACTAGACTGTGGGGTGATGAGCTGCCTGCCTGGAAGGTCCGCCGTACACTCCCAGGTCCAAGAAGCAAAGCATTCTGAAGGCCCAAGCGTGCTATTAAACCTAAAGGAAGTGTTTGTTTGTGGAATCCCAGAGACCGCATGGAGTCAGGAACCGTGAGTACCAGCCTGAACCCAGGCACAAAATAGCTGTTTTGCATGCTAAGTCACGGAGCCCCCCTGGACCCAGTGAGTCCCCTCAACCAGTGAGTCCATGCATTTCAAATGGGATTACAGTACCTGCTCTGTCTACCTCCTTTGTGAAGGGATAACCGACACAAACATGCTTCGTGACCTAAGGTTCAATGGTTTTCCTTCTACCTTGTGAGTGAGGTTTCCTCTCCACAGAAAGCAAGTCAGCAATTTGTATCAGACGCCTCAAAAGCTATTCATCACTCCTTTATCCGGAACTCAAGGTTTAGGAAACCATCTCAAAGCCATGTGGAAAAGTTAGTCAACGTAAATGTCCAACAATAGGCAATTCGATCAATTATACTGTTACCATATAATGGAATTTTATAGCCTTTTAAAATGTTTTGAAGAAGAAAATTTAATCACATAAAAAGTTGTTCACAGCCCTGGCTGGGTGGCTCAGGTGACTGGAGCGTCGTCCCATATCCCAGAAGGCTGTGGGTTCTTCGAGTCCTGGTCAGGGGAGATACCTAGGTTGGGGGGTTCAATCCATGGTTGGGGCATGTGCAGAAGGCAACCCATTGATGTTTCTTTCTAGTGTTTCTTAAGGACGACAGACCTTACGGGGAGTTGTGGCGAAAGGGGGGCTACCTGGTGGTCATTAGAAGGGTTCCTTCAAGATTTTTCAACCTTTTTCATCTTGTGGCACACAGAAACCAATTACTGAAGTTCTGCAGTATACCAAAAATACATATTTTTTTTTCTGATCTGACCAAAAAAAAAGTATAATTTTGATTTATTCACACCAGACAGCAATTGTGTTGGCTGTTGTTGTTTTCTTAGTTGACAATCTAAGGAAAAGAGGTCAGTATCTCTAACTAAATAGTCAGGTATCGCATGTCTTTAAAAATCTTGCAGCACACGGTTGAAAATCTGAACATCGCTGCTCTAGAGAACTTAAGGTGAGAGCCATCACTAGAATGCCCAACCCTGGGCACCTTCTCCTGATGGAGGCCGACATAACTGGGGCCTGCCAGCAGGTGGCAGTATCGGACTATTTCCAGCTCCCCAGAGGGCAGCCTGGAGATCCTGACCTCTCCTAAATCAGAGAAACTAAAGCCCAAAGAGGGGAGGGGAGAAAGTATGGAATCCCAGTCCATTGTTCTGGGCCACATCACACTCTCTCTTTTACAAACACTTTGGGAAGCAGAGCTTCGTGGAGGAAGGTGGTTTGGGAGAGGGCCAAAAAGTTGAAGTCATCTTAGTGTTTCTATGCCTTGCTTGCCTTCTCCCACCAGCCTTCTTCTGAGTAACACATGCCTATTTGCTATTGCATGGCCCCTGCATGTTTCAATTGCTTCTTTTTTAGTGGTTAGGAAAATAATTGGACAGATTTTCTCTGGACAGGTTTCTGGGTTGGTGGAAATGTCGTCCTATACACCAAAAAGATTTCGGGTTCAATTCCCAGGCAGGGCACATATCCATCGGGATATATACAGGAGGCAGCCAATTGGTCTCTCTCTCTCTCTCTCTCTCTCTCTCTCTCTCTCTCTCTCTCTCTCTCTCTCCTTTCCTTCCTCCCTCCCTCCCTCCCTCCTTTTATCTCTCCCTTTGGGTGAGGATTTTAAAAAATACAGTGTTGGGTCTCAAACCTTTCTCCGTATTTCACATTATTTTCTTAGGTGTGAGATGATCAACTCAAAGAGACTGAGCAGTGCATCCGCCTCTTTCTGAGGCTCAGGAACAAGATTGGCCTCTGAAGTCAAGGCGACCTGGCTTCCAGTCCAGCCTCACGTGGGCTTTCTTTAGGCCAAGGTCACCATTTCTCTGAACTTCAATGAACTTCACTGTAAATTAAGAATTGGACACTGACCCCTTTCAGCAAAACTCCTAGAATAAGTAGTGGGCACTTTTATCCTAAGCCCATTCCTATCTGGCCCTTACCCCCCAACACTCCACCACATCTGCTCCTCAGAGCTCGAGAAACGTTGACCTTCATGTTGCTAAATCCGTGATGGATTCTTGGGTCCTGTCCTGCTGGGCCTCAGAGCAGCATTTGGCACACTGACCACTCCCTCCTCCTTGAAGCACTTTCTCCTTATTGTTTCCAAGTCACCAGCTCTCCTGGGTTTCCTTTCACGGCAGCAGCACAGCAAGCTCTTCCCCAGTCACCTAATTGGACTCTTTTCTTCTCCCTGACTCCGTGTAGCATCATGACCCTTGGTTCTCTCCATCTTTGATGACTTCATCTCTTCTCAGGCCTTGAGCAATATTTATATGCCTCTGACTTTCAGATTCATATCTCCAGTCTGACCTTTTCCGAACTCCAGATTTGTCTATCCAACTGCCTCTGTGACATCTCTTGGATACGTGATAGAAATCTTAAACAAACAGGTCCAAATTTGCACTCCTAATCTTTTTCCCACTTCCAACCCAAAAATTGCTCCTCCTGCATTTTGTTCATCTCAGTTTATGGTAATGCCCTCCTTCCAGTGGTTCAGGCCAACATCCCTGGAGTCATTCTTGATTCCTCTTTTTTTTCTCACCTCACATCCAGCCCTTCAAGAAATCATGTTCACTCCACTTTCTAATATATCCTGTCTCTAACCACGTATCACCACCTCTGGCCAAGTGAAGGGGAACTCGATGAAATGTAATAGGGCTCCAGCAGCAAAGGCATCTGGGAAATGTTGGACTCTTAACTCTCTGTAGCCTCAGGCTTGGCTGACTGGCCAATTAACCCAAAAACCAGAATGCCTACCCCCCAAAGGTAAACATCAGACGCCTAGGAAGGAGGTTAATGAATGTATGCAATGTGATCACTGCTCATTTAGGAATATGTTGTTCTTACCGGAGGTCCCTGTGACCCTGAACCCTATGGTTTTACTATTAACACCAGATAAAAAAAATAAAAAATTAAAAAAAGGGAGAGAGAGACCCTGTCCTGGGAAGCGTGTGGGTTTTTCCCCAGCCGTCCACCACCGGAAGCAGCTGTCTTGCCCCTGTATATAAGTGTAACTATTTTCTCTCTTTTCCGAGTCCAGTGCGACTAGAGAGCGGGTCCAATTCCTGAGTAGAGGCAGCTGAGGATTGAGAAATAAAAGAAAGAGACAAGACACAGAGATAGAAGGAAAAAGCTGGGACTGGGTGGACAGCTGGCCTCTTCTGATGGAGAGATAGTGACCCAGAGCATGTTTATTTTATACCCCCAAATACCACGAAGTGGGGGAGATAATAGATCAACTGAAGGACTTGTATACATGCATATAAGTACAACCAATGGACACAAAATTCTGGGGAGGGAGGGTATGTATGGGAGGGGGGAGCAATGGTAAGATATGTACACAGATAATAATTTAATTTTAAAAAAATAAAGGGGGGGGGGAGTCAAGATAAAGGAGATTATTTGAATTCTTGCATTCCTGGTGCTTGACTGGATTTACATATCAAAATCCAGTCCCCAAGGACAGCTGGGCAAAGATAAGAGTCAATGCAGAGAACACATCTGCCTTTTTGGTAAGATGTGTAACCAAGACACGGCTTTGCCTGTTCAGCTTACAATTATTAAGGAAGAATGCCTATGTGCTACATGTAAGTGTCTCCTACTAAAACTCTTAAGAATTTGAATAAGGCTTCTTGTCAGTTCTCCAGACTTTTGGTGCCGTGCGCTCCCCTCCATCCCCCCCACACACACATAGCACACACACACTGAGCCAGCAGCATCTGTTGCCCAGGTTACCACAAAAACCTCCTAAGGAACCTGCTTCTACTCTTACCCCTTATCGGCATTCAGTACTCTTAGCACAGGGGTGTGATGACCCTTTGAGGCATATGTCATCTCCAGAATATATAAAGAATTCTTACATCTCGATGACAAAAAGACAAACAACCTAATTTTAAAAATGGGCAAAGACTTGAATAGACATTTCTTCAAAGAAGATATACAAATGGCCAACAAGGAGTTGAAAAGAGGTTCAATGTCACTGGAGGAATGCAAGTCAAATCTCATGCAATACTATCTCACACCAATTAGGGTGGCAATTACAAACTAAAAACATTAAGTGTTGGCAAGGATGTGGAGAATCCTTGTGCGTTGCTGGTGGGAATATGAAATGGTGCAGCTGGATGCTGGTCCCAGATGGTGGCGTAGGTGGATCCTGAACTCATCCCTTCCCAAGAGCACATGCAAGGTACACCTATATTTAGAGCAATTCTTCCCCAGAGACGACTGAGGGCCAATTGAATGGCTTCTTCACAAAAACAAAGGCGGGGGGAGAGGGAGAGGGAGAGGGAGAGGGAGAGGGAGAGGGAGAGGGAGAGGGAGAGGGAGAGGGAGAGGGAGAGGGAGAGGGAGAGGGAGAGGGAGAGGGAGAGGGAGAGGAGAGCAAGAGCGAGAGGGAGAGGGAGAGGAGAGGGAGAGCGAGAGCGAGAGCGAGAGAGAGATGCATAGAGAAGGTTGGGAAACCATGAGAGCTCTTCGGGAGCTGAGGGAACACACCAGGACCAGAGGAGCCACGAAAGATAAATAAGAAAGATGGTGCAGACACTGGAAAATAGTTCAACAGAAGTTAAATATAGAATTACTGTATGAACCAGCAATTCCACTCTTCAGGGAATACACAGAAGGACTGAAAAAATATGCTCAATCAAATATTTGTACTCAAGCATTTATAGCAGCACTGTCCACAAGGTGATGAATGAATAAACAAATGTGGTACCTCCGCCCAGTGGAATACTATTCAGCTGTAAAAAGGATAGAGTATTGATACAAACTTCAAAATTATTATTGTGATGGTTAATTTTATGTGTCAGCTTAACTGGGCTAAGGGGTGCCTGGAGAGCTAGTAAAACTTTATTTCTGGGAGTGTCTGTGAGGGTTAGCATTCAATTGAGCAGACTGAGTAAAGGCCCCTGCCTTAGTCATCCAAGCCATTGAGGTCTCCCTCTCCCTCTCTCTCTCTCTCTCTCTCTCTCTCTCTCTCTCTCTCTCTCTCACACACACACACACACACACACACACATTGAGATGTCCATCATTTCTGTTCTCAGGCCTCAGCATCTGACTGAATTGCACCATTGGCTCTCCTGCTTCTCCACCCAGGAGACGGCAGATGGAGGGACTTTCTGGACTCCATAACTGCAAAAGCCAATTTCTATAACAAATCTCCTCTTGTATCCTTTGGTTCTGTTTTTCCAGAAAACCCCGACTAACACAATTAAGCTAGAAGAAGGAAGCCAGACACAAGAGCCACAGATACTTCGGATCTATTTATGTGACATATTCAGAACTTCGGATCTATTTATGTGTCATATTCAGAACTTCGGATCTATTTATGTGACATATTCAGGACAGGTAAATCCACAGAGGCGGAAAGCAGGTTGGTGGTTGCCAGGCGAGGGAAGGGGAGAAATGGGGTGACTGCTTAAAGGTTATGGAGTCTCCTTTTAGGGTGATGAAAACATTTTGGAACTAGATAGAGGCAGTGATGGCACAATATGAATGTAGTATATGCTACCGAAATGTTCATTATAAAATGCTTAATTTATGTTATGTGGATTTAAAAAAAAATCATGTCCATCTGCTGAACATTCTGTAACAGCTCCCCAAATGCCTCAGAGTAAAAGGCAAAGTCTCACAGGGCTCACAAGCCTCCACCCTCTGCCCCCACAATTTGGTTCCTCCTCATCTTAAGGTGATTATTTTAATTCCTTCCTAGTCTCTTACTAGATTACACTCATCTTTCTGGTCACAGCGTAGCATCACTGTCCTGCGGAAGCCTAGGCTAGGCTGGGCCCATCTGCTGTGGGCCATCACTGCCCTTTATGATGTCCAGGTTACAGCTGGCTGACCTTCATTATAAAGGTGACCTAGGCACCTACCCTCCATTTGCGTACGTCGGCCTCCCCGCTCAGGAACCGTGTTCAATGTCGTTGGGAAATGAAGAGAGGAAAGGGCTTTCCAACCAGGTCTCCTTGTGGGAGGCTTAGAGGTCTCTGAAATAGAAACAGATTGAGGACAATCCTTATATAATAGAAACGTTGGCTACCCTTATCGTTCAGATGAGCAAATTGATCGTCAGAGTCTTGCCCGGGGAGTCTCTGCAGCTGAATGACATCTCGGAATTGCCATCTTTCTGCCTGTTCACCAAAGAATTTCTTAACTTTCCCTGCACCGTCGCCTCCTCCAGGAAGTCTTCGCAAATCCCCGGGTGATCCGTTCTACCCCGCTCTCTCTGTATGGCCAAAGAGTTCATGCTTTCAGGAAATGCGTGCTGCTTTCTCCACAGCCCTGGATCATAACTGCTGGTCTTTTTGTCTCCCTTTCCCTCTGGACCATGCACTGCCCAGAACCGAGCACGCAGGAGCAGCTCTCTGGACTCCCCGGGCTCAGGCTCCTCTCCTGACTCCACAACCCGCTGACTGTGTGACTCTGGCCAAAGCCCGGACCTTCCCTGGACCCTTGTCTCCTGGAGAGCAGGTCAGGAACGCCAGCGACCTGGTGGGCTATTGGGGACTGGAACCTAAGCAAAGGCCGGGGGTGGGAGGGGAGGCGGGGAGGCGGGGCGAGCCGGATTGGCCCCCGCGCGCCACGTGTCCCTCCCCGGCCCACGGCTCCGCGCCCGGTCCGCCCCCGCTGCGGCTGCTGCTCCGCTAACGGGCTTCCACCCAGCGAGCTCCGCGTCCGCCCGTCCCTCCTCCGGTCTGCGGTGAGTGCGGGGAGGCCGAGAGGGCCTGGCTCCAGGGGCTGCGAAGGTGCGGGGGGGCGATTAGTAAACGCTCGGTCATTCCGGACCCCCGCCTCCCGCCCGGGCGTGGGGAGGGGGTGCCCGGGAGCCGGGAGGGCTGCCGGGGGCCGGGGCCCAAGGGCGCGGTCACCCGGAGGGTCGCAGGCTGGGTGCGTCTCCTGGAGAGGGGAGGGCGGGGAGCAGACCTGGCGCTGCCGGCGGGGGAGCGGGGCGGAGGGCGCCCTGGCCGGGGGGCGGCCGGCTCTGCCTGCGGAGGGTGTGGTCCAGGGGCCCCGGCACCTGGCTGAGGCCCGGGAGGGCTGGGGAGGAAGGGAGGGAGGGAGAGTTGGAGGGAGGAAGGGAGGCCCTGGAGGGACTCGGAAAGGGGGATCCAAGGACCCGACCCGCAGGACGGGCGTGGCTGAGGGCGCAGGCGGGGGTCGCGCAGAGCCAGACTTGCAGCCTTAGGAGGAGGCTGGAGTAGGCAGCTGGGGGGGACGGCTGTCTGGGTGCGGACCCTGCTTGCCCTTAAAGGAGGCTTCCAGCAAAGGCCCCACCCTTCTTCCTGCTCTCCCCAAGCCCAGTGTAGGCCTTCCCCAAACTTGGGGGCTTCAGGTCACCCCTGGAACGGGAATGAAGTTCTTGAATCGAAGCCCAGCTCTACCAGCAACTTGCAGGGTAACCTTGAATGGGTAGCTTTCCCTCTCAGCCTCAGTTTCCATCTCCAAGGACAAGCGGATAGAGCCAGGCCCTCTCTGGAAACTGGCTGTGAAACGGTTTGGGAAGTCGTGATACAGGCTTGTGAAGGCTGGCCCACTACCCCCTCCCCGCTAGCCCTGCGAGGGGCAGGGGGTCCTTTGGGAGGGTGGAGGCAGCCTTTGCTTCCTCCCTCCCCCTCCTTTTCTCCAAATCCTGGTGGGTCTCCCAGGACTATTCCAAATTTGGGCATATGGCTCCAGGGTTTGTGAAAGGAAGGCCTCTGGTTTCCCTCACTTCCCCTTCTTCCCCCGCCCAGAGCACACCTTGAATCGCTGGCCCCACTGACCCCGGGGGATATCCTGACCTCTTAGTCCCTCCCCTTCGGGGTGAACGACCTGCCCTGCTTCAGCTCCCACGGACCCTGCCCTTCTGCCCATCACGCCCTGCACCATGCAGAGGGCAGTGGCCTGGGGTCAGCAGGGGAAAGCTGGGCTATCGACCCAGGTGCTGGGGGGGAGGGGTCCTTGAGCAAGCCCCTTCCCTCTCTCGGCCTTAGCCCCCGCCCGTAGCAAAGTCTGCTGAATCTGCTTTCTCTTCCAGAACTGGCGCTGGTTTTCTAGGATTCAAGGCCCTAAGACTTAGAATTCTGGGAGTTGGGTGGGGCTGGGCGGGGAGGCTGAGGCCTCCATTCCCCCTCTGCAGCTGTGGCAGTCACTCACCCATCTCCCTTTGCCTTCCACCCCTGTTCCCAAGGCGGCTGCTGGGATACAGAAAAGAGCTGTGGTTTCTGGGTAAGGGCTGCAGCTGTTGCAGGGGGAGAATGTGTTTGCATGAGTTTTCCAGGCTGCCCCTGGGAAGCCGGGGACCTGAGCTCTCGGGGCTGATTCCAGGGAGGGGTGGGGGAGCTCTGCAGTGATGGGTCGCTGCCAGGGTCTGGAGCCTCTGCACTGCAGCACTGGAGGGAGCCCTGGTTACACACCACCTCCCCCCTGGTCCTTAGCTCCTTCCTCTCTAGAGGGATGGGAGATGGGCCCCCGGTACCCAGCTGGTAAAGGGGGTGGGGGCTGCATGAGTCTTCTTGTTGTATCATTCTAGGATTTTCTGGGGAGGCCCAGGGGTGCAGCCAGCCTCACACCCCACCCAGCCTCTCCACCATACTTCCGGGGTGGAGACAAAGCACAGGATGTGGTCTTTACCCAGATTTTTGAGCTTGCACGTCTCTCTGCCCCCCTGCGCCCCCCTCCCCCAACCCTGTCCCACACCCCCCTCCCCCCCATCCCCATAGACGAGCGGAAGTCTGTGCCTGTAGTGTGGATGCCTTCATGCTTATACACTTCTTGGCTGGGAATCAGCCACATTCCATTTCCTCCCGCACCGAGACTGGCTCAGGGGGAGTGACTGTCCTTGGGTTTTCAGAGCCTCAGACCCCCCCACCTGCAGAAGGAGGATGCGTTTGCCCTCTTGGGATTGCAGAATTGCAGATGTGAAGTGTCTTGTAGATTGCAGAGTGCCGTGCACAGAGAAGCAAGTGCTACCGGTGCAGTCTCAGAGGAGCGTGGTGCTCTCAGCGGCAGTGACCCGAGCCTCAGGTTCCCCATCTGCAAAGCGGGTGTCCCGGCTCTCTGAGTAAGACTAAAATAGCAGCTTCTCTGAGGTATGGCACCCTTCCAACTTGGCAGGCCCCGGCCGAGCCCTGGATAGGGGCGACGGCTCACGCTGTTAGCATGCCCATTTTGCAGATGTGGAAACGGAGCCTTTAAAAGTGTAGGGGAGAGCCGGGACCGGTTTGGCTCAATGGATAGAGCGTCGGCTTGGGGACTGAAAGGTCCCGGGTTCGATTCCGGTCAAGGGCATGTACCTTGGTTGCGGGCATATCCCCAGTAGGGGGTGTGCAAGAGGCAGCTGATCGATGATTCTCTCTCATCGATGTTTCTAACTCTCTATCTCTCTCCCTTCCTCTCTGTACAAAATCAATAAAATATATTTAAAAAATAAATAAATAAAAGTGTAGGGGAGAAATAATAGTCTCACATAATGTGTCCTATGTGCCAGGGCCTCTTCTAAGCACTAACCATGTTTTCTTCTTTTTTAACTTTTTATTTTATTTTATTTTTTGTTAATCCTCACCCGAGGATGTTTTCCATTGGTTTTTTAGAGAGAGTGGAAGGAAGGGGGAGGGACAGAGAGAAACATCAGTGTGAGAGAGACACATCGATTGGTTTTCTCCTGCCCATGCCCCAACCATGGCCAGGAAACCTGCAAAAAAGGCATAGGCCCTTGACACCGAATCGAACCGGGACCCTTCAGTCTGAGGGCTGATGCTCTATCCACTGAGCCAAACCGGCTAGGGCTTTTTTTTTTTTAACTCTTGTTGGCTTTTTTTTAACTTCTTGTTGTTGACACTTTTTAAAAAAATCTTTCATTCTCACCGTCACTCCTCTGTGGTAGGCACTGTTTTTCTCTCTCCTCCTACTTAGGAGGTTAAGTGCTTGCTCAAGGTTCCTGCCTAGCTGGTTCAGCTTGGGGCACAGGCCCTGGAGCCATAGCCTCTGTCCTGGGAGACACTGCACCTTGAAAGTGACAGGCTGGGATTTAAACCGGGTCAGTCCAGTTCCAGCTGGGGGCAGCCAGTGATCTCCTGCGGCCTTGTGCAGCCCTGGGATCAATGATTGTGGGTCAGGAGAGGGAAAGACACTGCTCTCTAAGAAACCCGAGTGCTGGAGCTGGGGGTTGTGCCCGAGCTCTGGGCCAGGAATGCCATTTACCGGAGGCTCCCGGAGGCCTGGGGCGCTTCCTGCGGGCTGGGGGAGGAGCCATCAGGAAAGAGGAAAGGGAAGGCTCTTCTAGATGCTAGAGGCCAGAGACCTCTAAGTGGGGTGTACACACCCCGGCAGGCACGAAAGATGACTCTTTCATCAGAAAGGTACGGGTAGAAACCTTTTGATTTACTATAGACTTTTGATCTCATGCTTAAAAAGTATGCTTTTGTTCATCATGATGAATGCACAGTTCCTTTCTTTTGTCTCTGGCGGTGTATGGGATTCAAAAAAAAGAAAAAGGCAGGTTACTGCACTAAATTGCCAGCTTGGTGGCAGGGGGAGACTCGTCCGTTTCGTTTTTTATTCCACCTCCAGTTCCTCTCAGTGGACACCAAGAGGCCCCTGCTTTTGGGAAAATGAGTCCCTGCTTAAGTACGCATTCTCTTTATGAGTTGGGCAAGTTACTTCACCACTCGGTGTGTTTCCTCTCTTAGCTATCTAACTAGGAATAGAAGCACCAGGCTGGATGGTTCCTTTTATCCTGTTGAGGGGGAGCAGTGTTTGCCACCCCCAAATATGCCCATTTTAGGGGAATAGTGATAATTTTCAGCTGTGTGTTTTTTGTTTTGTTTTAGAAACAAAAGACTCAAGAAGAGCCTTTTACCCTACCCCTTACTTGCCTAAAATAATTTAGAGAGAAAAATCTGCCCCAGAAAGGGCGGTCACTCCAGCATATCCACCTTAGCATAATAATGACTGGATGTGGCAGATGGAGAGGAGCCTAACAAAGTCTGGTTGTGAGACTCCCGTAAGGGTCGCGTTATTGCTGGGTGGCCCAGATGTTTGCTCCTGCGAATTGCCTGCCTCCTCTTTGAAGTCCCAGCCACTACTCCTTTCTCTTTAAAAGTAGTTCATAAGCCTCAACTGGCCCTTGAGTCCCATATTCTTATGGAACTCCCGTGTGTACATACATGATAAATTTGGTTATTTTCTCTTGTTAAGTTGTCTCACGTTGATTCCATTATTAAACCAGACAGAAGAACCTAGAAGGTCTAGTAAAAGGGAAATTATTTTTCCTCCCCTACATTGTGATTTTTTAAAAGTATTTTTAATAGATTTTTTTAGAGAGAGAGAAGGGAGAGGGAGAGAGAAACATCGATACGAGAGCAAAAGATCAATCAGCTGCCTCCTGCACTCCCCCTACCAGGGATGACTGGGAATCAAACCAGCAAGAACCAGCAACCTTTTGGTGTATGGGACGGTGTCCGACGAACTGAGCCACCCAGCTAGGGCTACACTGTGATTTTTCAAGGGGGTCAATAAAGATAGCATTAAAGCTACTCAGTGCATTTTATCCAACAATCCTTATGAACCACACACGATGGTAGATGGCAAAGACACATATACAGTATTTTCAAGAAAGAGTAGAAACATGGCTCACCCAGCTATAAAAACGACCATGTGCTAAAGATTTTATTGAACTCATTGATTAATGACCCAACTGGCTCCAGAGAGAATCAGTAGACATCTTTATATTGAAAGGAATGTACAAATGGAGGCAAACTTTTTTCCATCAGAGGAGGAGAGAAATAATTAGGCCTTCACCAGGTAGGACAGGATGAGCATATCATAAGAATTACTTTGCATTACCGTCAATCAGTTATCTACAGCTTCCTGAACTGTAAAACAGCTCAAAAGCAAAGACTGAAACCAGACACCCTAGAAAACTTGAAGTACAGATTCCCCCCACAATACCTTGGAGGCAAGCTGCCTCCATCTAATAGGAGAATCCTAAATCCACAGTGGTTGCCCCAAGCCACTGAGTGCAGGTGGTTTCAGAATGCTGTTGGGGGGTGAGGGGGGTCCCCAAAGGCCGGAGAAATCTCTCCTGGCTTCCTGGAAGAGTTGGCAGAATCATTTAGGAAAGTTTTAAAAAATTACCAAAGCCCAGACCTCACCTCAGAACTGCTGAATCAGAGTCTCTGGGGGTTGGTTTGGTTAGTTTGAACCCACCCCCCATCCCCCAGTGGGATTGATGAAGCCAGAATTTAAAAGCACTGTGTTAGTGCTAGAAAGCTGGGTCAGAAATGCTGGTAGGCAGAGATTCTGGGTTGGAGGGTGCAGGGGAGGGTGTGGTGTGGATGGAGGGAGGAGAGGACAGTTAAATCAGGAAGGATGTCAAAGGCCTTGAATGCTGAGTTGCAGGGTGTGTGTGTGGGTGTGGGGGGCGGGAAGGGGGAGTGCTGTATTGAGGGCAGTGACACAGCTCAAGTGTAAGTCTCTTGGGGATTCCTGGGGCACAGATACCGCCTTCCAGGTCCGTCCTTCCTTCCTTCCTTCCTTTCTTTCTTCCTTCCTTCCTTCTTTTTAAAAAATTTTCACCCAAGGATTTTTTCACATTGATGTTTTTAGAGAGAGTAGAAGGGAGTGAGGGAGGGGCAGAGAGAGAGAGAGAGAGGGACATCAATGTGAGAGAAGCACATTGATTGGTTGCATTCTGCATGTGGGATCAAACCTGCAACCCAGATAGGCGTGCCCTTGATCAGAAATAGAACCCAAAACCCTTCAGTTTGCCTGCTGATGCTCTACCCACTGAGGACACCATCCTGGGCCAGGTTATTTCCTGATTTTCCTCAAACTGTTCACCCCACACACCTGGTTTCACCCCCTTACACTCAACATGTCCTCCTTCCCTAAAAGTGCACTCGGCTCCTCCAAAGTCCACAAACCACCTTTTAAAAATAAATTTTGTTTTGTTAATTTTAGAGAGGGAGGGGGGAGAGAGAAACATTGGTTTACTTGCATGTCCCAGCCAGGGATCTAACCCGGAACCTGCATTTGTGCCCTGACCAGGAATGGAACCACAGTCCTTTGGTACGCAGCTCCAACCCATTGTGCACACAGGCCAGGGCAACCTTTGGAGGACAGAAATGTTTTTGTTATGCTGGTGTTTTAGTATCACCTGGCCTCTCCCCCTTTTCTCCTCCTCCCTCTGCTTCATTGCATTGAGTCTATAAATATATTTTTATTGTTTTCAGAGAGGAAGGGAAAGGGAGAGAGAAATAGAAACATCAGTGATGAGAGAGAATCGTTGATTGGCTACCTCCTGCACACCCCTTACTGAGGATCGAGCCTGCAACCCAGGCATGTGCCCTTGACTGGAATCAAACCCAGGATCCTTTAGTCTGCAGTCCACCACTCTATCCACTGAGCCACACTGGCTGGGGCGAGTCCAAACTCCTGACTGTGAACGTCTGTGTATATCTTTCACTGTCTGTGTATAACAAACATCCCAATGGACCATCAAAACTGGAGTCGCTGCTCTAAGAGGGATGACCGCAGGAACAGATGCCACCAATGATGAAAAACATTGCCTCTGTGTCTGCCCATGCTGAGCGTTTTATCTGCCTTACTTCATTGGGTTTTTACAAAAACTTTAGGGGATTGTCATTTCAGAGATGAAGAAACCGAGTCAGAGAAATGACATAACTCACCCACGGTCATGAACCAGGAATTTGCCGTGTCAGGATTTGAACTTGGGTCATGACGGCAAAACCTGCATTCTTTCTTAGGCTGCCACGCTGCCTCCCTTGTATTTGTTTGGGCTCGTCCCTATAAAAGCTGCCATTTATTCTGTGTTTGTTGTGTGCCCGGCACCGTGCTAACAGCTGTGCATTCATTGTTTCCTTTATTTCTCCGTACGTGGAGGTAACGTTTACCAGGGTAAAGGCCTTTTGCAGATGTGGACATGGAGGTTCAGTTTAGGTAACTTACTGAAATCACAGACTGGGTGCAGGAGCAGAGCTGTGACTCACAGTCACGTCTGATCCCGAAGCCCATGCCTTTTGCGTGACTTGGACGTGACCTTCCCCTGTCCAGCTGTCAGGCTCCCCCGCTCTGGGGCAGTGAGCCACGGGTCCTGCCGGCTCTGGTATGTTCTCGACCCCAGAGCATTCTTCCTAGAGTCAGGCCTGAGCTCCCAGAGAGGGAGGGGGAAACAGGGCTGCTTGCAGGCTACAGGGCTAAGGTAAGGGGTGGCCCCGGCAGCCACGAGGCTGCTCTGCCCTTGAATGGATTTCTGGAATGACCAGCCACAATGAGCCTTCGTGAGCAGCCAGATCAGAAGAGATCCAGGGTTTGGTGGAGGAGAGAGGAGGCTCAGGTCTAGAGTGGCCATACTTGCTAGTTTTGAGAAACGGTTTCAACCAAGAGGGTGAGACGTGCATTTTAAGGTTGGGGTGGGGTGCTGGAGAGAAATCACATGGGTCTGGGGGAGAATCCTGGTAGGATTGATATTCTGAGATTTTGCTGTGAAGATTCCTGGCTGAAATCTATCAAAGCCTCTCACATCCACCCTGGATTTTCCCAAAGAGGGAGTGATAATGTCCCCATTTTACAGATGAAGAAACTGAGGTCCAGAGAGGGAACCTGGCTTGTCTGAAGTTACAGACAGTTTGGGAACAAGAACCTGGGCGTCTCCCTGGGGCCCCTTCCTAAGGTCCCATTGCAGCCAGGGCTCAGGGCTGTGCGGGTGCTCGTTGTGACAGGCTGGGAGGCAGAATGTGGCTGTGGTCTCGGTCTTGGTCTTGGTCTTGTCTCCCTAAGGCGCCTTTACGCCCGTGTAGAATGAGAGTTTAGAGTAGTGGATCGTTAAGGGGCCCCCTGGTTTTCTGAAACACTGGATAGAAAACACGTAGTGAGCCAGTTGGGAAATGTAGGCTGGGTTGCTCTGGGAAGACGCAGAGCCCCTCGGAAAGCCAGGGTAAAGCAGTGCAGACGGCACCTCTGTGATTCGCTCCAGAGTGTCCCTGAGCCCAGGGAGGAGGGGCTGCTGGAGATCGACCCCCCTGAGCTGCAGTCTGAACATTTAATCCTGGAAGAAGCTTGCTTTCCACGTACACACAAGGCCGGCACTCAAAAGCAGCTCTCAGAGCTGAGAGCATTTTCCCCAAGGTCTCCGAGGCCCCTCCTCCTAACCGCTCTCCTTGGAAAGGGGCTCTTGTCCAGATGGGCCTGGGCTGCCGCCAGCGGCGGAGTTTCCATCTACAAGGCCAAACGAGAAGGCTTCGAGGCTGGTGGTGCAGGTGACAGGCCTCGGCCCGCCCTCCTGGCCTCAGCTGACTTCCCGCCTCCTTGGAAGTCCCTGCTGGCCTCGATGCTCTTTCTCCCGCTCATTCCCCCGGGCCCCAGGGAAACCCAGGGCTGGTTTCCATTTCCTGGTGAGAGCTGCACATTGTACCAAGGGGCCCCCGGTTGTCAGGGCAACAGCAGGCTGTTTGCAGACATATCTCTGCCCTCTGCTCTTCACTTCACTTCCTACCCCATCTCATGTCTGCCTGCTGACTGCCCTTTGGGGAGCTCAATCAGGCAGTGGGGACCCGTCCTCAGAGCTTCCCGCTAGTGCAGCAAATGCCACCGTTTACTGAGAACAGGCCTCTGCCTGGCCTCGTGTGCTCTGCTCCTAACCAGAGCTCTGTCTCATCCTCCAGCCACCCTACAAGGCAGGAAAGGGCAAGCCACAGTTTTGCCCTTGAGGTAACCTTGAGCTCAGGCATGAGTCATATGCCCAAGGTCACATAGCTAATAAGTGGCAATCTGGATTTGAATTCAGGCCTGTCTGTTTGATTCCAAAACCTGTGTTTCCCCCACTGTGTCACACTGTCCCCAGTGACCACACCACAAGACCAGGGCTGCTTTCCCTTATGTGTTTTTGTTAGGGTTTTTTGGGGAAGAGTTGATGTGCAGAACTGGAAAGCACTGAGCTACAGCCGCCTTGGTGTCTGCCCTCTCTCCTAGCTCAGCCCCTCATAGATGTTACTGAGTATGTCTGACAGAGTTGTGATTTTTACTTTTAAAAAGCAATCCATAGACATGCTTTAAAAAGTTCTGATTTCACCCTAGCCAGTTTGGCTCAGTGGATAGAGCGTTGGCTGTAGGCTGAAGGGTCCCAGGTTCGATTCTGGTCAAGGGCATGTACCTTGGTTGCGGGCACATCCCAGTAGGGGGTGTGCAGGAGGCAGCTGATCGATGTTTCTCATTGATGTTTCTAATTCTCTATCCCTCTCCCTTCCTTTCTGTAAAAAATCAATAAAATATATTTTTAAAAATTCTTGATTGATTCTTTCCAGAGGGTTTCTGCTTTAAAAAAAAATAAAAAATAAAAAATCTAATTTCCATAAAATGGAAAGTACTGGCTCTCCTTTCTCCTCTCATTCTGAGCAGATTGCTCACTTCCATCTTTGCCTTCCTGTTAAGGGAGCTCTTCCCCTTTCCAAAGCAATCACATCCCCTTTTTCATCTGTTTTAGGTAAGAGACCTTGGGGTCTTTTTTACTTTTATTTTTCAATTATAACTGACATTCAATATGATTTTAAAAATATATATATTTTATTGACTTTTTACAGAGAGAAAGAGAGAGGGATAGAGAGTTAGAAACATCGATGAGAGAGAATCATCAATCAGCTACCTCTTGCACACCCCCCACTGGGGATGTGCCCGCAAACCAAGGTACATGCCCTTGACCGGAATCAAACCTGGGACCTTTCAGTCCGCAGGCCGAGGCTCTATGCACTGAGCCAAACTGGTTTCGGCTCAGTATGGTTTTGTATTTCAGGTGTAGAGCATAGTGGAGAGACAGTCATCTACCTTACAAGGTGGTCCCCCCATATTTCAGGTCCTACCTGGCATCGTGCGTAGTTACCACATTAGTGACTTACTACCTTGGTTTCTTAGTCCTTTAGTGTAGAACCTGTGTCCTGGCATTTCCTTCCGTGAGTTCGTGTGTCCTGTTTGTTCAGTCACCCCTCAACCCCATGACTTTGTGTTTCATCAAAGAAAATTTTAAAGACTCTGCAGTGGCTTCAAGCACTGGGCCCCTAACCCCACATCCTCCAAACGTCCCTGCTGCCATACCAGCCATACCGAGCTCCCAGGAATCCACCTGGTCCATGAGACCCCCTGACCACTGTCCCTCCTGCACAGGCTTTATCTTTTCTCCTTAGTATTTTGTTTTTTAATCCTTACCCGAGAAAATGTTTCTTGATTTTTGAGAGGAATAGGGAGAGAGAGAGGGAGATACCTCAATGTGAGGAAGAGACATTGATCGGTTGCCTTCCATATGAACCTCGACTGGGGATCGAACCATAACCTTTTGGTTTACAAGATGACACTCCAACAGACTGGGTCACCTAGCCGGGGTTTTCTCCCTGGTTTTTATCAGATGTATATTCCCCATTACAGAGTAAGCTCCAGAAAAGCAGGTTTTAAGCACGGCACCGAGAGCGGTGCCTTGTCAGAGTAGATGCTCAGGACATGTTTCTTGACTTACACAGGGACCGTGGCCCTTCAGGTATTTGCTCAGGGGACCAGGAGCCCTGAGTCTTCTCATGTGCAGACCGCTAAGCTGCCTGGGTTTGGGGACAGATCTTGGTGACTTGGAAAGAGGGCACCAGGGTGCAGATGGCGTTGACTCTGGAATCTGGACTTTACTGAATTCCGTCTGAAGCTGTGTGGTCTTGGGAGAATGATTTAGCTCCCTGACCCCAATCCCCTCGTCTTCAGGTTTCTTCTCTGTAAGAAGGGGAATTGCTGCTGCGAAGGATTGCAGTGAGGGTGAGGTGGGACCATATCTAGGAAAGTACCTGCCCAGCCTGGAGGAGTCACGTGCAGTCGGTGGCTGTGACTTCTCTCCCTCTGGGTTCCAAGTCCCTTTCCCATCCTGGTGGAAGTGCTTGGACACCGGCTACTCTATCCACTGTCCTCTGGAAAGCTCATCTGGCCCCGAGCCAGGTTTTGGGGTGTCACTGAACCCGAAGAGCTGGAGGCAGCTGGAAAAGAGCAGGGAGAACATATGCTCCCTTGGGAAGAAGGAAGGGTGAGCAAAATTGGGGGAGAGAGTGGAGGGGAGCAGCGTGCAAGGGGTCTCATGGGGTCTCTTTCTTCTCCACAGTGTATTCTGCTGCAGAACCCGAGACCATGGCCAATCCAGCACAGGTAAGGAGCCTCTCCCCTCCGGAGGCTGTGCTCTGCCTTCCCCGGGCCTGGGCTCTGGAGTCACCACGCGTGCTGCACAGGTCCCTGGTACCTTCAGCCTGATCGGAGCAGGAGAGGGTCCTGGCATTGCTTGTTCCTGGTCCACATCACCGCTCTTCCAGCCATGTGACTCACGGCACCCACAGCATCCTAAGCAGGAAGGATGCTTATTGGTGCACATGACTGAGAAGCCCAGGCCTTCAGGTCTGGCTGGATCCAGGGGTCCACATGCTGGTGTTAGATTCTGCCTCTGAAGTGGGATTCCTGTGGGTGGCTCCATTCTTGAGCTGCTCCTTCCCTGAGTTGGCACACCAGTCACCATTAGCTCCGGGCTTTCCGTCTGCTTCCTGAGAAGCCTGGAGGAAACAACATCATTTATTCCCCGTGATTCTAGGGAAAGTCCGAGGTTAGATCCTCATGGGCTGGGCCTGGGTAACTTGGATCCAGAAAGTAGAGTTGGTCCCACCTGAACTTCATGGCCCAAAAGGGGTTCCCCCAGGAAGGGAAGTGGATATTGGACAGGCAGGAGCACGGAGGGTCTTCTGTGCTCTGGCGGTGGGAGTGTGCTGTCACACGCATCTGGAATTAAGGTCCCCTGGCTTAGGAGACCCCAGTGTTTCTTTCGTTCTTTCCTTTTAAATATATTTTTATTGATTTCAGAGAGGAAGGGAAAGGGAGAGAGGGATAGAAACATCAATGATGAGAATTATTGATCGGCTGCCTCCTGCATGTCCCCTACTGGGGATTGAGCCCACAACCCAGGCGTGTGCCCTGACTGGGAATTGAACTGTTACCTCCTGGTTCCTAGGTAGGCGCTCAACCACTGAGCCACACCAGCTGGGCGAGACCCCAGTCTTTCATGTTGTGGGACACCTTGCTGGGCAGTAGCATTTGAGGTGTGTCGGAGCTTTTACTCCTGTGTGCTGCCAGGATTGGGTTCTGCCCTTGGAAAGAACCAGGGTCGTTCTGTGCCTGGGTTTGCCCGAGAGAGATCCCTGTTTGCTGGCTTTGGAGAAAGAGACATGGCCACTGCAACAATGGGATCGAAAAGGGAGAATAAAACTAAGGGATTCGACTTGGCCCCGTTTGTGCCTCACTTCAGTCACAGAGCCTCTGGCCGTGGACATAATGCAGAAGCTGTGTGATCTTGGGGGGATTCTTCACCCTCTCGGGGCCTCGGTTTCCATTGTGAGGAGGCTGAGCTCAGTGAAAACTAAACTTCGTCCCTGTCTTCATGGCCCACCACCCAATGAACAAGAGCCTTCAGGATGTCCAGTCAGAGTTTTTGAAGAGCACAGTGTATCATGTGATCTAGGATCAGTACAGCTCTAGCTCTGGCTCCTGTGAGCTTCTGCGGAGTACACGTTCACAAGTGGCCTCTGACCAGGAGGAGAGGGTATTCCTGGTTATGGGCAAAGAGCCAAGGCAGAACTTTTGCTGTTCCTCATTCTCCATGGGCAGTCAGCCCCGGGTACTTTCTGAGCGGCTTTTGAACTGCAAGATTCTAGGTGATTGAAGTAGGTGACATCAGGCCCTGGGAGGTCAGAGGGGCCAGGACCTAGGGCTCAGATCTTGGACTCCTGGTCTAGTGCTCCCAGACCATGCTGTCTGCCTAGCAGACCCACGTTGCCATGGGCCAAGGGCCAGTAGACATCCTGCAAGCAAGAGTCCTAGGGTGGTAGAATCCTAGGGGTCTCTGGTCCTATGGGGTGAGTTGTAACCCCCATGCATGGTGCTGGTGCTCTGGGGGCACATAGGTGGGGGGAATGGGGCAGCTGCCTGGAGAGGCCACCCAGAAAGAGCAGGGGGCTGAGAGGTCTAGGTAGAGGGGCTGCTGGAGCAGAAGGGAGGGAGAGGAAGCAGTGCGCTCAGGGCAGTAGCTGTAACAGGCATGCTGGGAGTGCCAAGGGTTAGGAGGGGAGGAGTTTGCAGAAGACAATACTAGAGAAGTGTGACAAAGGTCTCTCAATTGGTCTATTGCTCCCAATTATTAGCACCTTAGTTCGGCTTCTTTTTTTATTTTTTATTTTTTTTTTTTTACGGAGAGGAAGAGAGAGGGATAGAGAGTTAGAAACATCGATGAGAGAATCATCGATCAGCTGCCCCCTGCACAACCCCTACTAGGGATGTGCCCGCAACCCAGGTACATGCCCTTGACCAGAATCGAACCTGGGACCTTTCAGTCCGCAGGCCGACGCTCTATCCACTGAGCCAAACCTGTTTCGGCTTAGTTCGGCTTCTAGTGTGCCCACCTTCACCACACACACACACACACACACACACGCACACACATGCACAGAAAAAAAGCTACTCTTTTCTCTGGCCCAGATCACTCCCAGTTACTTCTGTGATTGTGCTATTCTCCCTCCTTTCTGTTCAGAAGAGGAGGACTTGAGGCCCAAAGACTGAGGAAATAGTGTGGTGTCATAGAAAGGTCCTGGAGGCATGGCTCCCAGGTGCACAGGGGTGTCTGAGTTTGAATGGGATCATGGTGTAAGAACCCTTTGAGGAAAGGGCAAGAGGGCAGGTGCTGGAATTCCAGGCAAGAGGCCTGGGTCAGATCTAATCAAGGCAGCTAGCTCTCCTGGGGAGCCCTGGCCGCAGCCCTCTCTCTGGGTGGTGTCACCTCTGCTCCCGAGAGGCCTGGGCGCTCCTACTCCAGCCACAGCCTGGATGGGGCCCAAGACCTCAGGGCCCTAGGGTTCAGGCTGCTCACCAGCTGGCATCGGGACCTGCTGAATATTTCAGGGTGGAAAGTCCCTTCGCCTCTGCTCTCCCTCCCCCCTCAGTCGTGGGCCCCGGAGGCCTGGAACCTGTCTGCCAGAGAAGTAGGACAGCTGCACAGGTGGCACTTGGGGACGAAAAATTCACCAGCTTGGTGTGAGAATAGCCGATGGTGGGACACTTGAGCCTGGGTGATTTGAAGGACTGTCTCTGTGTGACCAGCGCTGATTGTGTCTCTGTGTGACCAGTGCTGAGGCGCCCTGCACCTCCTCTTCTGGCGGCTGTGATCCTGCCGGGTCCAGGGATAACTAATCTGGCTGGTGGTCCCCCAGAAGATTTTATCATCCTTGTGCAAAGACCCTTGTGGGAGAGAGGCCCTGCTGCTTGCTAGGCCAATCTCTAAGGGATAGTTTTTATTTTTGTTTAAATATGTTTTTACTAGTAGCCCTGCACACAAATCCGTGAGCCAATAGCTCGCCATTAGCTCACTGCAGCCCTCCAGTAGCTCTCTGCCCTCTGCCCCATCCTTCTGTAGCTCCCCGGCCTCCCTGATGACCTCCATAGCTTGCTGCCTTGCCCCCTCCTGTAGCTCTTCACCCACGGCTCCACCCTCCTGTAGCTCCCTCTCACCCCCATAGCTTGCTGCCCCGTTCCCTCCCGTTGCTCTCTGCTGCCCACTTGTAGCTCCACCCTCCTGCTGATCCGTGACCCAGTCATTATGCAGTCAATCGTTATGTAACGACCATTTGCATATTATATCTTTATTATATAGGCTTGACTTCAGAGAGAGGAAGGGCGGGAGAGAGTGAGATAGAAACATCCATGAGAAAGAAACATCAACATTGACCAGCTGCCTCCAGAACGTCCCCTAATGGGGATTGTGCCCACAATCTGGGCATGTGCCCCAACTGGGAATCAAACCTGGTTCATAAGTTGATGCTCCACCACTGAGCCACACTGGCCTGGCTCTAAGAGTTCATTTTGATCAAGCCTCATGCCTGTCCTTAGAATTCCCTTCCCCCAGGATGGCATTGCCTCATCTTTTAGCTGCAATTCCTTCCCCAAACACTACCTCAACCACTGCAGTGTGAGAGGAGGGAGAAGGTGGAGGTGGGGACAGCGACAGGAGAGGGTTCTCAGCTCACCGGCCATTGCTGTCATCTCTGCCCTTCATCCTGGGACACGCTTCTATCTTCTCGCTCCCTCCTGGCAGTTTACACTCCCGTGATCTTGGAGACGTTGGACGTCTGCACTGAGCGCCGAAGCCTTGGGCTGGCTTCCCTCCATGTTGCTTGCTCTTGCCTCCAAGCCTTTGCCAGGCTGTTGGCTCTCTGAAGCCCTCGCCCTGCCCAGCCCCGAGGGGCCAGCTGTTACGCGTCCTTTAGGGCACAGCTTGGATCCCACCTTCCTTCTGCTCAGAACACACTCGGTCATCACCCGTTCACGCACCCATTCATCTAGGTCAGTGGTCGGCAAACTCACTAGTCAACAGAGCCACATATCAACAGCACAACGATTGAAATTTCTTTCGAGAGCCAAATTTTTTAAACTTAAACTTACTTCTAACGCCACTCCTTCAAAATAGACTCGCCCAGGCCGTAGTATTTTGTGGAAGAGCCACACTCAAGGGGCCCAAGAGCCACATGTGGCTCGCAAGCCCCCGTTTGCCGACCATGAGTCTAGGAAACGAGTTTTTAGTGAGTGCTGCTGTCCCAGGCCCTGTGCTGGGTGCGTGGAGTGCGTCAGCGAGCAGGACAGACACGGAGCTTTCTAGAGGGACTGTCTCTCTTCTGGTCCCGGTATTGGGCACGCGTTCCTTCCTCGTTCCTTCTCTGCCCAGGGCTGTGATCAGGTTGCAAGGGATTCACTGATGGCGGGAAGAGGGCTGGGTTCCTTTCTGGCCACCCGCCCTGTCCGAGCTTTAAATAGCAGCCCGGTGCCCACGCGGCGCCCACGCCTGCATACCTTCGAGAAGCCAGCAGCAGCAGACGTGAACCAGAGAGCTCTCAAATGCCGGGCCAGGTCCCTGGGAGACGCGAGAGGTGATCGGAGGCCTGTCTACTTCTTCCTTTAAGACACAGTTTATGTGGGCCACCCTCGAACTCCCTCCCCACTGTCCCCAACCAAGCCTTTCCTGGTTCCCTCCCCCAGGCTGGCTTCCACCTCCGCTGTTTCCCCACTTTACTTTGCATCTATCTTCGGGTATTTGCTGCAAGCTTTATGTTTGTCTCTCATCTCCATTGGGTCAGAAGCTCGTGAAAGATGGAATGGGTCTTCTCTTTCCCTGAATCTAGAGCTTGCCATGTCGGGCCTGGCCCAGGTTGAGTGCCGTGTCCCCAGGCTGTGTGCTCAGTGCCTGGGACCCCGGCACCTTTGGCTGTCTGCTTTCTGCCGCTCTCCTGGACCTCATGCTTCTCCAGCCGCGTAGCTGACCCACCCGGACTTCTCTGTGAAGCAGCCTATTGTGCATTCAGGTTCCATGTCTGAGATCCTCTGGCTCTGCGTCTCTGCCCCTTTGCCCTGAGCACCCAGCCAGCTCAGTTTACTGGTCCCGGAGGGGCGATGCCTTGTCCTGGCATTGATCCTGGGGGTGGCTCTGGGCTCTCCGGGCCAAGACCCCCGCCCCCAGGTGCTGGCAGCTGCAGGGTTCTGGAGCCAGAGAGCAGAGGGGAGCCAGCAGGGAGCTGGCTTCCAGGGACCCTGGCAGCAGGCTTCCCTTCTCTGGGCTCGGTGTCTGTTTCTGTGATAGAGATCGTCTTAGGTGCTTCTCCAAGTTGCTGAAAGCATCGCGATGGAGGCGAAAGGGCTTTGTAAATCAGAGTGCCATACAAATATGAGGGGCTCTTGTTACCGCTGTAGGGATCGTTTCCAGGCTTGGCTGGGCCACCCTCCCACGGGAATTGGCACCGTCCTGGGGGCAGGTTGTGGTAGCAGATACCAGGAGAGTCAGCCCTCAGCCAGGCTTTCTGTGGTCAATGCTCGATTTTAGGAGAAAGGGCTCAGCCTGGACTCGCCTGTGGCCAGGGTTGGGAATGTGGCCTGGGGTTGGGGCTGGGAGCCCCAGTCAGGGTCAGGGTCAGGGTCAGGGTCAGGGTCAGCAGCTCACCCTCTGCTTCTCTCTCCACAGGGTGCCAAGTACCGCGGCTCCATTCATGACTTCCCAAACTTTGATCCCAGCCAGGATGCTGAGGCGCTGTACACCGCCATGAAGGGCTTCGGTGAGTCCCGCTGCTGGGAGTGGGGTCCCTGAAAGGAGGCCGGACTCACTGGGGCTGTGGGCACATCCCTGAGCCCTTTTGGGGGTGGGGGTGTGGGTGTGATGGAAGATGCACTCACTCACTCTTTTGTTTTCTTACTCTTTTTCATCATTTTACAATGAAATACTCCAGACCGACAAGGTCTAGAGGATAAACAGAGGCTTCGCCCACAGACCTGCCTCCCCGCTTGAGAACTGCACTCGCTTCCTCCTCTGGTTAAACCCTCCCTGGCGGGTCCTCCTGCTGATCACTCCACTCCTCTCCTCTCGGGGAGCCACTACCCTGAACTTGATTCTCAGCATTCTCTCTTTTTGTTCTGTTGTTAATCCTCGCCTAAGGATGTGTTTTCCATTGATTTTTAGAGAGAGTAGAAAGGGAGGTCAGCAGAGGGAGAGAGAAACATTGATGTGAGAGAGGCACATTGATCAGTTGCCTCCTGCACACACCCCGATAAAGCCTGGGGATTGAACCTGCAACCCAGGTATGGGCCCTTGACCAGGAATCGAGCCTGCGACCCTTCAGTGTGCAGGCCAACGCTCTAACCACTTAGCAACACCAGCCAGGGCCTCAGTATTCTCTTTTCTTTGTTGAAAGAACCCTGTCCTGGGTGCTAAGGCCTTCTAAGCCAGGCTTTTTGTAATACCTGGGGTGAGTCCTTGTCCTCCCATCCCCAGCCTCAGTTTTCTTATTTGTGTGATGGGGAGCTGAATCACGGGCCCTCGGAGCTCACATACTGCATGTGCTACGAGTCCTCTTAGTGGGGGCTTGACGGGCCCCAGAGGTCCTCCCTGTGATGCCACCCCCCGTGAGCAGAAGGCTAATGCCCAGGACTGGTGGGCTTCCTGGAGGCAGGTTGGGTAAGGTGCCAGGTGTCCTCCCTTCCTCCAGGCAGTGACAAGGAGGCCATCCTGGAGCTGATCACTTCCCGGAGCAACAGGCAGAGGCAGGAGATCTCCCAGAGCTACAAGTCCCTCTATGGCAAGGTAACCATGGCGACCGGAGGGCAGGGGATGGGGCTGGGGGAATGATCTCATCCCTGTGTGTTCCTTTGGGGTCTTTCCTGCGCATTTTGCTCCGGATCAGCCTCTGTGCTGGCGCTTTTGGCCTCTTTTCCTCTTCAGTCAGGGACCGTTAGCCACAGACTGCCTCGAGCGCCTGCTGTGTGCTGGGCCCTGTGCTCGGTGTTAGGGCCACGCAGATGGACGAGACCAGGGAGGGAGGCGCCAACCCCTTAGACTCACTGGTCGTGGGAGGGAGACACAATACATGAGTAAATGAACCATGGCGGGGAGCAGGCAGGGCCTGGGGACTGACCCCTGCACCGTGTGCCGCTGCCTAGCTTGGGGCAGGTGGCCTGACATCTCCACGCCTGCCTCTCCGGTTGATGGTAGCTCACAGCTTGAAATGAGCTTCTTAAGAAGCCCAGTGCCTGTCCAGAGTCCATGCTCAGTAAGTGTGATTCTTATCGGTGTAACTTCTCTTCTCCTCCCCACCCCCCCTTGCTAGGACCTCATTGCAGACCTGAAGTCTGAGCTGATGGGGAAGTTTGAACGGCTGATTGTGGGTCTGATGAGGCCACTGGCCTACTGTGATGCCAAAGAAATTAAAGACGCCCTCTCGGTAAGAAGTGTGAGCCTGCGCGTGTTGGGGCGTGGCCGTGGTGAAGGGTAAGATTCTGGCCCTGCAGCAAGTCTTCGGAGCCCTCACCCACGCGTGGGTGTGCCTTGCTCCAAGAGGCAGCTTGCCTGAACCCTGTCCCACGTTCTCCTCCAGGGGGACAGATGAGGGACACATGCCAGTATGGAAAAGGGCCCTTGGCCCAGACCCCCACACCAGCAGTTTCTAGCCCTGGAGAAGCAGTGGGAGAGATCATTACCTTCTCCATCTCCCTGTGAGATGGTAGAACAACTAGTAGCATCTCCGTTTTACAGAAGAGAAAACTGAGACCCAGAATTTAAAGTTTTCTTTTTTTAAAAAAATTTTTTTATTGATTGTTTTTTGAGAGAGAGGAAGAGAGAATGAGAGAGAGAAACCTTGATTTGTTGTTCCACTTATTTATGCATTCATTAGTTGCTTCTTGTATGTGTCCAGGCCAGAGATCGAACTGGCAATCTAGGCATATTGGGACTGTGTGTGTGTGTGTGTGTGTGTGTGTGTGTGTGTTTGGGGGGAGGTGGGGGTGTGTGCTAGAATCTATGTCTTTTGGTTCTCGGAGCATTATTTCCCAACCGCTGCTTATGAGCTGTAGCAGGAACGCCCTAAGTGCTGAGGTTTTTTAGCTCTGGCCATTCCAGAATCCCAGCCCAAGGCCCATCTCAGCCCTTGACTCACGTGCCCCTTCTCCTCTCCCAGGGCATCGGCACCGATGAGAAGTGCCTCATTGAGATCTTGGCTTCCCGGACCAATGAGCAGATCCACCAGCTGGTGGCAGCGTACAAAGATGGTGAGATGGGTGGGAGGGGCCCTTCGGGGGGGTTAGACATGAAATGGGGGGGATTGCAACGATGGCGACCCTAAGAACCTATTTATCCATCTTCTTTCCTCCTCCCCTCATCTGACTGTCCCCCTGTCCACAGGTGTTCTGTGCTGGGCAGGGTGCCAGGGTCTCAGGATATGATGTGAGGCAAGACACATATAGCCCCTGCCTCTGAGAGCTTATAGGCTAATGAGATGAAGAGGGATCCAGACAATAAACAGCTAAGCGCAATGATGTTGTGGTTATGTTATGAAGGGAACCAATGAGATAAGAATGAAACCTTAATGGGGGAAGACCTGCTTCAGACAGGTGGCCCTGGAAAGCCTGGGGAATGAGAAGGAGCCAGTACAGAGAGAGTGGGAGAAGATCCTGGCAGACAGAGGGGACAGCAAGTCCCAGGCCCTGGAGCAGAAACGAGCCTGGTAGCCAGTGTGAGGCTGGAGCACAGAGGGTGGGGCACAGGACATTGTAGGCCGAGAGGAAGCCATGGTATTTTATTCTAAGTCCAGTGGAAAGCAGGAGCCGTGATCAGACATGGCTTTAAGACATGGTCACCCTCGTGGCTGTGGATCGGAGAGGGAGTGAGAGCAGACGCAGAGGGAGTAGTCAGGAGGATGTAACCACTGTCCACTGAGCGATGATGGTGCCCGGAGGAGGATGGCACAGGTGGGGATAGAGATGCCATCATACTAGGTCAGTACAAGGAACTGTGAAAGCACACCTTGGGTCTTGCCAGGGTTACCATGGATACAGGGGTTTGGGATTTGTAACCAATATCTGATCATTTGGGGGTAGCAGGGACCCTTCTCCTGGATCCCTAGGATGTCCTGGGGATGGGACTAGAGCTTGTGTTCTAACCTGCAGCCTACGAGCGAGACCTGGAGGCTGACATCATCGGCGACACCTCAGGCCACTTCCAGAAGATGCTTGTGGTCCTGCTCCAGGTTGGTCCACATGGGGCCCTCCCCTGAGCTCTCTGCCAGAGTGCACCGCCCTGTCCCCACAGACGGGGTAGCCTGTGAGGGGCTTCTTGGCTTCTTGGCAGCTCCTCACACTATGGCCACTCCCTCCCTCTCTGTCCATTTGTCCTTGAACTTGAGATGGTTTCCCTCTGGCTCACCGGGTGTAGAATTTGAGCGTCCAGGTGTCTGCTCTGTTACCCTGGTTTGCACAAGCAGGTGACCCACATTTCCCTTTGCAGGCACCCTCCCCTCTTCTGCCCAGGAATATCCTCTCCTGTGACCTCTTTCCTCTCTCCATACGCACTCCCGCCCCTCCCCCGGCCTCCCTCCTGCCATTGCTTCTCCAGCCTGGGCTGAGGTGGTCCTGGAGCTGCCGCCCTGCATCCCCCTCAGCCTGCCCTGCTGCTCCTCCTGCCCCACAAAGGAGCCCATAAAAAAGAGACCACAGCCAAAACTGGTTTGGTTCAGTAAATAGAGCATCGGCCTGCGGACTCAAGGGTCCCAGGTTCAATTCCGGTCAAAGGCATGTACCTTGGTTGTGGGCACACCCCCAGTGGGGGGAGGGTGCAAGACGCAGCTGATCGATGTTTCTCTCTCATCGATGTTTCCGACTCTCTTTCCCTCTCCCTTCTTCTCTGTAAAAAATCAATAAAATATATTTTTTTTAAAAAGAGAGAGACCATAGAAAGGCTGCAAAGTAGGGATTTCCCCAACACAGTGGGTTTTAAAAAAACCTCACCTATTTAGTTAGTTTGCTAACATTACGAACAGGGAGATTTTGTTAGAAAACCCCAGACGTCTGGACCCTTTTGAATAATTGAAAGACCTGGCAGCAGCAGGCCTGCATTTTGCATGACTGCAGTGCGCTGGGGAGCAGGTCTTGTGGGAACCTGTCCAGCCACATGGCCAGCTCTATGGCCGCAGGCCCTGTGGGAACAGACACGGAGATAGCGCAAGCCCAGCTCCGAGGAGCAAGCCGTTAGGCAGCTGTCTCTATAATTAAGCCTCCTCTTTGTCTCTGTTGGCTGTCCCTCTCCATGCGAGTGTCCGTGGGCCTGTGGGGAGTGAGGAGCACCAGTGAGATCTGGTGCCTTCACAGCGTCTGAGCTGAGATCTGAGGGCCCAGGCCTCCGATCCTGGTTGGCAAATTCTTGGGAGCCCCTACCAGAATGCACACATTCAGACTTTTGTGATCTTGTTGGGGGGCGTCGTGGGCCATGCTAGGCCTTGTGGCAGGGGCCCTGCCCTCCGAGGTGTTCTCGGTACGAGGCCTCACTTCCCCTGGGAGGGGGGCACCTGGAAGGACCTTGTTCTCAGGACTCCCCCTCACCCTGGTCCCAGCTCCAAGGATGAAGGGAAAAGCCAGCGGAGGGACTATGATTTCCCACAAAAGAGATGATGTGGTCTCGACTCATGGGTGCCATAAGTCACTTCTCTGACACTCAGGGGTCCCCGGGGTTTTCCCGGTGTTCCCTGTCTCCACCCCTGGCACCAGGCCTCCCCTGGCCCTGGCATCTGAACCACGTGCTCCTTGTCTCTCTGCCCAGGGAACCAGGGAGGAGGACGATGTGGTGAGCGAGGACTTGGTGCAGCAGGATGCCCAGGTAAACACTCCCTGAGGAGGAGGTTTCCGAGGCACAGCGAGGGAGCCCCGAGGGAGGGGAACAGTTGGGGACCCAGGGGGAGGGTGGGAGGGGAAGTCATTTGCAAATACCAGAAATAACTGACTCACAGGCTTCGTGTATGTAGTGCTTTGTTAAAGAGAGGATGCATGTTATCTTTCTAAGGTGCACAACGTGTAAAGTGGGTAAGGTGTATTTTGGAGCTTCCTTAACTCCTCCATTTATTCAGTTAGTTGTTAGTTAATATTTGCTGACCACCTACTATGTGCCAGGCACTCTGCCATGCATCGAGGGATCTCTAATAAACAAAATCAGACAGTACTAGGATTATGTTAATCACACGAACATCTTCTTGCATATACCATCCATTCGAGGCGTGTTGAGCCCCACTATGTGCAGTAACTCTGGAGGGGCAGATGGAGAGAATGCTGAGATAGTGTCCCTGTCCTGAAGGGTCCATGTCATAGTGGAGAGACAGGCATGTAAAGAAATCATTGTAATATACAGTGGGTCAGAATTATAAAGAAACAGAGGATACAGCTGTAAAGAAACACACTGGGAGAGAGGAGAGGGAGGGAGCGAAACAGAAGTCTTGAAGCTTAACTAGGAGTTTCCCGGAAAGAAGGAGAAAGCCGTGTGGTACCTGCAGAGGTCCTGAGGCTGCCGGTTACTGGTCTGTTCGGGGATTCCGCATCAATTCGGAGTGGCTTGGCCGGTGAGCCCCGCGTCCCGAGGTTTCCTCTTTCAGTGAGTCCCCCTCTCCCCCTTCAGGACCTGTACGAGGCGGGGGAACTGAAATGGGGAACAGACGAAGCCCAGTTCATTTACATTTTGGGAAATCGCAGCAAGCAGCATCTTCGGTTAGGTAAGCTCCAGAAAAGACTACAGCTGCCCCCTTGGAGCTGTGCCAAGAACTCTGCTCTCTTCTCCTTTCTTATCAATGGAGCGTGGTCACCACCGCATCAGCAACCCAGACACGAGTCCCGATTTGTTAGGCAGTGGTTTGCATGGTCCTTCCCCAAAGTCATGAAGAGGATGCTTCTCCCCTCCGTCTAAGGACCTGCCTGTCTTCCCGCTGGAGCCCGAGGTGTCCCCAGGCGCTCACAGCATTCGCAGCAGGTGGCCAGCGGTGTGCACGACCTCCTTGCCACCTCCGCAGTACCAGCCGTCCCATCCTGCTGGCACTCCGTCCTGGCCACAGCGCCTCCCCCCCTCTGACATCCCTGTTTGTTCTCCACGCCCCCGGGGACTCTCCTGACACCCCTGACTCTCTGCCCCCCGCAGTGTTCGATGAGTATCTGAAGAACACAGGGAAGCCCATCGAAGCCAGCATCCGAGCGGAGCTGTCCGGGGACTTTGAGAAGCTGATGCTGGCTGTGGGTACGTCCTGGTGTTGCCTCTGGGTCTGCGGGGGGAGCGGGGTGCTGGCTCAGGAGCACGGGGCTGAGGGTGGGAAGGAAAAATTCTGTGGTGTGGCGATGGAAAGGTGAGAGCCGTTGGGCAATGAATTCCAAAGGTTTGGCCAGAGCAGCACCGCGGAGGGAGGCGGGGAGGCAGGGCCTCAGGCCCCGGCTCCCCCTCCAGTGTGTGGTGGGATGAGAAAGAGCACGGGGCCGGCTCAGAAAGCAATGATCAGGAGAGTGGGTTTTGTGGAGCGTGAGCTGCGTTCCAGGCTCCGTGCTGAGGGTTTCATCTTTAAAAAGGAGCCTGGAACGGGCACCGCTGTTGTCTCCATTTCACGGAGGAGAAAGCTGAGTTGCACAGAGGCCGTGTCCCTGGCCGAGGGGCCATTTTGTAATGAACGTTCGGTGTGTGGGATGCCAGGAGCCGACTGGTCAATGTGGAGTTAGGATTCAAACCTGGGGCTTCTCCCAAATCTGCTGTTGACTTAAAGCAAGTCTCTTATCCTTGCTGGGCCTCAGTTTCTTCATCTGACGAACGGGGGCAGGGGACGGACTGCCTGACCCAGAGGCCCTGGCGATCCGCGCATGTCTGAGCCTGGGCTGTGTGTGTGTCTCTTAGGAGAGGAATACAGCCCATGCTTCCTCTCCCCACCCTGCGCTGTCCCCTGGCCGCCCCATTCCCCGTGGTCAGGTTCTGGCCGCTCTGCCCTCAGGACCCAGCAGCCAGTACCTTTCAGTGCAGCCAAATCTGAAGACACACCTTTCCCTGCCCCGCCCAGATGCCACCCCCCACCCGGCCCAGTGCCCTGGGAAACCCCAAAGGGAACGGGAAAGTGGGTCTGTAACGCATGAGCCACATGACAAGAGACCGTTTCCCGAGTTCTTTGCCCCCTGGGGCGGCGGTACAAGCGGGCAGGTCCAGGATGCTCTGGGGCTGCAGGTTCTCAGGAGCCAGGTTCTTCCTGGGTTCGGACGTGGTGGCCCCCTAAGCCGTGGAAACAGGCAGGGCACCCCGTCCTCCTCCTGAAACCACCCCATCTCTCTCCTCAGTGAAGTGTATCCGGAGCACCTCGGAGTACTTCGCCGAGAGGCTCTTCAAAGCCATGAAGGTGCGTGACGGGTTCGACGTGAACGAGGTTCGGGGAGGAGTCCTCTCTTGGGACTCGTGGGCACGTCCCTGTGGTCCACCGGCCCCAGGGAGCCTTCGGGGATTGGCTGCCGGTCAGAATGAGAGCAATGTGTCCCAGGGGAGCTCCAGAGCTTGAGATGCTACCTGAGATGCTACACCTTCCCGCCCAGAACCTGCCCTGCCCTTCGACTGAGCAGAGAGCACGGTGACAGCCTGCACCCAGTCCATCCAGCCAGATGGACTTTAAAAAAAATCAATCAGAATGTGTATATAGTGACCCGGGTAAGCAGAAAGCACGTTTGCATTGTCTGCTAAGAGTCACGATGCTCACTCACGACCCAGCGGCTTACTCTGGGCGTCGGACAACACTGCTTCCCAGTATTTTACACCCAGGACACACAACCAATGACATGCCCATAGCACGCAGGGAAGTGAACGCAGGCGTGTGTTGCAGAGCCAGAGGCCCCAGGCCCCTGTGTGGCCATCCCACAGGAGTGGGCACCTACTCGGTGTCTCCCAGTGCCAGGGTGGGGCCCTGGAGAGGTGTGGCCTGTGTGCCCATGTTCGTCTGCTCATCTCAGTATTGTCCGTGTCCGGAGAAAAATAGGAATAACCATGCTGAAACCAGTTTGGCTCAGTGGATAGAGTGTCGGCATGCGGACTCAAGGGTCCCAGGTTGGATTCCAGTCAAGAGCATGTACCTTGGTTGCAGGCACATACCCAGGAGGCAGCTGATTGATGTTTCTCTCTCTCATCAATGTTTCTAACTGTATCCCTCTCCCTTCCTCTCTGTAAAAAATCAATAAAAATATATTTTTTAAAAAAAACAGGAACAACCCAGTCTCCATCAGGAGTAGTAGGAAAAATAAATCCACTGTGGCACAGTTACAGAGATCCCAAATGTGCAAACCTAAACAATAGATTGCTCAGAGCTACAAAGTTAGGTAAACCTACGAGGGTTGGAGTGATGGAGATCAAAGCAGGAGGGACACCCAGGGAGGGAACAGCCAGGTTCTGCTTCCTTTTGCTCTTGCTCGTAACGTTTTGTTAGGAAAAGTGTATTTTCCATTATAATCTGGGGGCCGTCGGCGCTCTGGCCCCCTCTCAACTCCGTCCCCAAAACCCGCTTGTCTTTCAGGGCCTGGGGACTCGGGACAACACCCTGATCCGCATCATGGTCTCCCGCAGTGAGCTGGACATGCTGGACATTCGGGAGATATTCCGGACCAAGTATGAGAAGTCGCTTTACAGCATGATCAAGGTGAGCGAGGAGATGGGCACGAGGTGGGGGGGGACACACAGGGCTGGAGCCACTGTCCCCGAAAGCTGGCATTGTGGGAGCTCCAGGAGCTCTGCCTGTGGCACGTTCAGGGGAGCGAAGTTCTGGGGGTGCTTGTGAGACGGGCCGAGAGGCGCCTCCTGAGAGAAGGCGGGGCTGGGTCCTGAAGGGCCCGCAGGCCAAATCCAGGAGGACTCCGTCCCAGGGCGGCAAGGGTTCGGTCTCGGGAAGAAGGGGGATACTGAAGCGTCCGTTTGGGACCCCTGGGCCTCGGGCCAGTTGCTGTCTCTGGGGTGTCCAGCTCATGAGACTTGGTCAAGAGACCGATTCAGCGTTGGGTTTTTTTCCTCCTTTTTTGGGGTGAATGGGATGAAGCTTTCTGAGTTCAAGCTGTGCTCCACAAAGTGTATTTCTAAAGCAGGATCTTATAAGCACGATTTGAAAAGGGGCTCCATGGGGAAATGTTTGGGAAAAAAAACTAGAATAAGCCAAGATAAGCCAGTTTCTTTATCTCAGAATTTCTGACAGCTTTGACTCTATGAAGTCCATTATGAAGCTCCAGGAGGGAATATGCCACATCTATTAAATGTATATGTGTTTGCTTGTTTTTTGCCTTTCCTGACGTTTTTGTACACGGAGGCCTGTTTTCACTTTGGGAGGGCTGGTCTGGGGATTATCTGGCTGCAGAGCAGTGAGCGTTTCTTCTTCATTTCACATCCCATGAAACCATATTGGTGGCTTGGAATTATCCGATGGAGGTATTTATACCACAGCAACTGGCAAATGCTGCAAACCAGGGCTCTTTTGCTTTTCTCCCCGGAGGGCAGTTGTTAAATACTCGCCAGTACACCGCTCTTTGGTGTCTCGGCCACTTCCAGACAGGAGGAAAGTCAGGGCTCCAGGGAATGGATGTTTAGCCTCCCCTCTTGGGGGCTTTCCAGAACCGTCTCTCCTTGTCTGAGGATCCCAGGGCTGGGGGAGAGGTAACCTTCTCTCTTCCCTCCTCCCCAGAATGACACCTCTGGCGAATACAAGAAGGCCCTGCTGAAGCTGTGTGGGGGAGATGATGAGTAAGTGGGTTCTTGGCCCCGGGCGGGGGGCAGTGGCCTTGGGGGGCAGCTGTACTGTCAATCACCCTCGTGGATGGAGGGGATGAGCTTGGGGATTCCCCAAGCCAGGAGCACCACGCGGTGAAAGTCCGAGTGTCTGTGTGTGACCGTGAATGTGAGCGTGGTCTTGCACGTGGCGAAGTCTGCTCCCATGAACTTGGAGCGGCAGTCTGGGGTGTGGACCAGGCACCAGAAGATGGGGGTCCAGGCCTACTTCATAGCTGCTCCTCGGCTTCGTCATCCATTAACTGGCCAAAATATAGAGGCCTGCTCTCCCCACTCACGTATTCAGCCTATTTCACAGCCTTCTTGGGAAGCACATGAAGAAAGGCATCCAGACCAGGACATGTATACGGGACAGTCCTGTGGGGGGAAGGCATGAGCCTATGGAAGCACAGAGAGGTGCATAACCAGGCCTGGGAGAGGCTCCTGAGGACAAAGGCTGAGACCTGAAGTGGAGGTGGGAGGGTGAAGTCAGCAACTGCAGGAGAGGGTTTGGGATGGAGAAACGGCCCTGAGATGAGAGGTACAGCCTGGTTTGTTTGTTTTAATCCTAACTTGAGGATATTTTCCCCAATGATTTGTAGAGGTTGAAAGGAAGGGAAGAAGGGGAGAAAGAGAAAGAGAAACATCAGCATGAGAGAGACACATCAATTTGTTGCCTCCCACATGGGCCCCCACCTGGGTAAAGAACTCGCCTGAGATACATGCCCTTGACTGGGAATCGAACCCCATGACCCTTCGGTCCCCAGACCAACATTCTAACTACTGAGCCAAACCAGCCGGGCCAGCCTGGTTCATTTTCATAACTGAGGTCGCACTTGCGTCGAGTGCGGGGAACAAAGGTGAGGCCATGAGGGAGCAGGGCTGGGGGCCTCTTTCTGGGACATGAGCCTCTCCCCAGGGGGTGGGCCAGTGAAGAGGTGAAGTGGAAGCGTGACTTGACCAATGTGCTGGGAAGGGAACTGTGGGTACCGAGATTTCCCTTCCCTCCTTCCATCTCTGAGACCCTGGCTTGAAGGGTCCAGTTCAGTAAGGGCTACAGGAACCTTTGTTCCCCTAAGTGCCGTAGGGGGTGGTTCAGCTCAGCAGATGTTTGCTGAGCACCTACAGGAGGAGCTGTAGAGATGATGTGGCCATAAGCTGGTCGTGGCCTTTTCTGAGAGGGGAGACTGGAATAGGAATCGCTCCCATTACAAGGAAGAGCGGGGGAGTTGAAGGACTGGAGAAGCGCTGTCTTGCTGGGGACCCGAGGCAGGAAGGCTGCTGAGCAGAGCCAGCATTTCCTGGGGTCTCAGGAGAGGACAGAAGGCTCTCAGAGATGGAAGGAGGGAGGGTTCGCTCTGGTGAGTGATGGCGCGCGTGCATGCGTGTGTGTGTGTGTGTGTGTGTGTGTGTGTGTGTGTGTGGTGGTACCTACGATGACATTCCCTCCTGTCCTCCCCCACCCCCTCCATTCCAGTGCCGCTGGCCAATTCTTCCCGGAGGCAGCGCAGGTGGCCTATCAGATGTGGGAGCTTAGTGCAGTGGGCCGAGTAGAGGTCAGACCCTCCCCATTTCCTGCTTCCACTCTCCTCCTGCTCGCACCTTCCTGCTGTTCTGGTTAGCACCCAGCTGCCCCCTGCCGGCCAGCGCAGGGTCCTCGCCTCTGAAGCTTCCTCTTCTCGGATTTGATGGATTGGTGTGGGCACTCTGGTGTGGGCATCCGCTTCCTGCTCTGACGTCTAACACGCCGGGAAGGTTTCTGGCCCACTAACTGCTAACCTGCCTGGCTCCGTGGAGGGGCCTGTCCCGTCCTGGGTCCAGCCGTTGGGCTGAGGAGGCACGACGGCTGAGAACAGAGGGCCACCCCGGGGTGCACCGGAGGATTCAAGGTTGTCCTGACCATCCTCACACCCAGACCCCACAGAGGACGGGGATGAGAGTGTTCACAGAAGTGCTTGGAGCAAACCACTTCAGGAGTGGGAGCCCGGGGTCCCCACAGAAATATCTGGAACCTTGGATACTCACTGGCTGTGCCACCTCAGGCAGGCCCTCCCCCCTTCTCCCTGAGCCTCTGTCTCCACCTTTAAAATGAGGGTGTTGGACGTGGTGGTCTCAGTGCCCTTGAAGGGCTCTTGAGCTCTGATGTTCTAGAACAGCGTTTCCCAAATTATAAGGCAAGAGCTGTCATTGCGTATCGCCTGAAGGTATGTGGGAAATGAACGTGGGAAATGAACGTGGCCTGGGAGGGGGGCCTCCACGGCGTGAACTAACACAGAGCCTCACGTGGTGAGAGAGCGGCCCCCCCCCCCCACTTCATTTCCTCGCTCTTCCTGACCACGTCGCAGAGAGCGTCTTGGTTGGTGCCACGTCTCTGCCGCACCTGCTGGTCCTCCTTTCCCACCAGGAGCGAGAGCCGCGCGGGCCAGCTCCTCCCAGCTCCCAGTCTTTGCTTTTGGCAAGAACGGCATCTGCTTCACTGTGGCGATACGTATTCGACAGCGTGGCTTTTTGTTTGTGTTGCATTTATTTTTCATGGGTTTATAGAACATGATACCAACATCCTACTAGTGATAGTGATGTAAATTATGTTATTCATTCATCAGTTTAACAAATATTTTTTTCAGTGCTTACTGAGTCTGGCACTGTTGAGGATACGTCCAAGAACAAACTGGATGGAAAGCCTTGCCCTTGAGCAGTATCTAAATGTATTTCAAAACGAATGCCTTAAGAAAAACGGAAAGGGATTGAATTCAGCAAAAATATTAAGAAAATAGCATAGGGCTGTGGTTGGCAAACTGCAGCTCACGAGCCACGTGCGGCTCTTTGGCCCCTTGAGTGTGGCTCTTCCACAAAATACCACGGCCTATTTTGAAGAAGCGGCGTTAGAAGAAGTTTAAGTTCAAAAAATTTGGCTCTCAAAAGAAATTTCAATTGTTGTCCTGTTGATATTTGGCTCTGTTGGCTAATGAGTTTGTCGACCACTGGCATAGGGTATATACAAACATGGAGAACAAAGTGAAGGTCATTCAGGCATGACAAATTTGGGAAACACTGTTCTAGTATTCCAGAGCATTCCTGTTGTCTTTTTGGGAGGGAGGGGTGGCTCTTTAAGAGGCAGGAGGGCCTTGGGGACAGGACAAGCCTGAGGGACTGGGGCGGCCTCAGTGGAGCCAGGACAGAGCTGCCTGGGCAAGCGCCTGGACACTTTGCTTGCCCAGCACTTGCCGTAGGTGTGTCTCTCTCCCTCTCTCAGCTCTCGGGCAAGGGTCTGTCTGCTGTGCCCTCACTCCTGCCTCTTCCCCCCAAGCTGCTTGGTTTGGGGCTCGTGGGGACAGCCTCCCCTCTCTCGCATGCTCCTCTCTTGGCCTGGCCCCCCAGGGGGCCTCCAGGCACCTGCTCAGTCTATTTCCGCTTCTTGCAGCTGAGTGGAACCGTGCGTCCCGCCAACGACTTCAACCCTGACGCAGATGCCAAAGCGCTGAGGAAAGCCATGAAGGGACTCGGTAAGGGGCCATGAAGGGACCGGTGGCCTCCGGAGTTGGGTAGGGGGCCAGGCAGAAGCAAGAGCAGCAGGCTCAGCTCTGGGTCCCTGAGTCTGCACCCTCCTGAGTGGAGGGGGCATGGCTGGGAGGGGGTTGGTAAGGGGCACACCCCCTTCCCAGAGACCAAGGAGCCCCTCAGGAGCAAAGTCCTAGTGCAGGTGAAAGATCCAAAGGCCTGGACTCTTGTCCTGGCTTTGCCACCGACTCACTGTGTGCCTTTGGGCAAATCTTTCAAGCCTCCCCAGTCTCAGTTTCCCCATGTGCCAAATAAGGGGTGTGGACCCTGTAACTCGAGTCCCCAGCCTCAGATGGGAGCGCCCCCTGATGGCCGCCCCTTCCAGGCCTCCATTTGTCCAGTGGGAGAGCTATCCTGTGGGTGGATGGATGGCCCGTCCTCAGAAAGGCCACTGGGGACAGCATCTGGGGCGGGGCTTCCATTGCCCTCTCCCCGCTTCTGCCCACGGGCACCTCCCTGGGTCCTGGGGTGAAGTCCCCTGTTCTCGGGGCCTCCTTTTCCTTTGACTCCTGGGAAGGACGGTATCTGCTGAGTGTATCTAGGACTCGGAGATAACAGTGTAAAGATGCTTTTGCGAGATGGAGCTCTGTGCCAGAGATAGACAGGGCCCATCAGCGGGGGGCATGGGGGGAGCTGGCCTCTGAACCACGTGGCTTTCTGACTCAGGGACTGACGAGGACACCATCATTGACATCATCACGCACCGCAGCAACGCCCAGCGGCAGCAGCTGCGGCAGACCTTCAAGTCTCACTTTGGCCGGGTAAGGGGCTGCGCCCGGGACCTGGGCTTCTGTTGGCCTGTCACAGCCAGCTCTGCACCGGGGTCTTCGTGGCAGGGGGCCCCCCCTGGGGTCACGTGTTCTGAGAGCGTCTCCATCGCTGGGTATGGGCTGCCTGCAGACACATCTGCATTCCCCCAGTTCCTTGTGGTCAGCAACACGCTTGTGAATGAATGGCTTGGAGTTCCCGGCGAGACCGGGGGTGTATGTTGTTTTTGTGCAGTGTCTCTGGCGCCCCACAGTTCCCTCTGCACAAAGAGGCTTTAAGGCTGAGTGTGACCTGTCATGGCACCTTCGTGGCACCCTCATGGGGCTGGTGCGCTTGCCCCGGGATTGAAATGGCACTGTCCCCTTTCCTTCCCCGTCTGTTGCCTCCACGGAGAGCAGGTCTTCCTCCTCCGGGTTGTACTTTCCCCACCTTCTTCTGAGTTCCTCTAAACAGTATGCCCAACATCAGCAAAAAACAGACACAGGCTCCCATGTACCTTTGCACCCCCGGGGAGCCCCTATTCCCTCCACATGTCCTCCCTGACCCGGGTCACATGAGGGCAAGTGCTGCTGCGGGCGTGACCTCAGCTCTGCCTCTTGCAGGACTTGATGGCTGACCTGAAGTCAGAGCTTTCCGGAGACCTGGCGAGGCTGATTCTGGGGCTCATGTTGCCGCCGGACCATTACGATGCCAAGCAGTTGAAGAAGGCCATGGAGGTACGGTATGGGCAGCAAGCGGACGGGGTCCAGTCTGTGCAGGTGCCGGAGGGACACGGGGGCTCCTCAGAGCCTCGCTGGGCTGGCTGTGACTCCTTGGGAGAGCCCCTCCCACACCCAGTTCAAGCTGGCGTGAACACAGAAGGCGGTGTTTAGAAAGGGAGGAAGGGAGAATTACAGGACTTGGTCTGTAACTGAAAATTACAGAACGTGGTCTGGTTTTGACATGGCTGGATCCCGGGACAAAAACAATGTTAAATGGGTGGACTCTTGTCTCTCCCCAACCCTGACTCACTTTCTTCTGCGGCCCCTGGCTGTCCGCCAGCGTTTCTCCCCCTGGCGGTGTGATGGCTTATCCTAGCCGTGGGCACCAGTGGAAAGAGGTCCTTCCTCCCAGGAACTCTGCCTAAGTCTCAGCTGTTACTGTGGCTGATTCAAGCGGTGCCACGTGCCCAGGAACCAGAGGGGTCAGCGGGAGCTCCTGGAGGGTCAGCGGGAGCTCCTGGAGAGGCTAGAAGAAGCAGGGTGGATCCGGAAGAAGCAGCAGCAGCCTTTGGAGTATGAATTCTAGCCTGACCCTGCCACATGCGTACTGTGTGCTGTTGGGCCACAGCCTGTGTGCTTTCAGGTGTGAAATGGAAACAGCCATCCCTGCCCTCTAAACGTGGGAGAGGGTCAAGTACGGTCACGGGTATGGAGGGCACTGCTAACTCTGAAGACCTGGCCCTGCGAATAGCAAGAAAGGGCCTTCGGTCCCAGCTCAGCTCTTGCAGAGGCTGCTTTGCTTCCCAAGGCTCCAATCGGGCTAGGAGCCGATAGCGTTTAGTAAGAGCATAGGGTAGAACCTAACGTGGGCTGAGTGTTTTAGCTTAGTGACTTGTCCCATCAACCCACAAGGCAAGCAAGGCTTTTCTTTTTTTTTGTCCCCATTTTACAGATGAGAAAACTGAGGCTAGGTTGCTTGGTCAGAGTCACAGCGCTATGAAGTCGTAGAGCTGGGATTCGGATCAAAGATTTCTGGTTCTAGAGCCTGACTTGACAATTGCATGAAATTGTCACCAGAAAGGGACAGGGACCAAGGCGGGTCTGCCCTGTACGGTCTGAAATGTGTGGGTTCTTGACTGCACACAGGAGAAGATTTCACAGCACAGGTCTAGGTGGTTTTGAGAGTACATTTTTTAAAGCTGGGGACAAAGGAAGCTTAAGATAGAAGAGGCACGATCACAGCAACAGGAGGGAGCCTAGGCTGGGCTGCATGGACTCAAGAAAGGAAGGTGTAGAGCACATGTGTCAAACACAAGGCCTGCGGGCCAAATCCGTCCCGCTAGGCCTTGCAATGTGGCCCGCACCACGCTGTCATCACTGCACTCCGCTGCGTTTCCATCACAATGACAGTTTATGACTGTTCAGTAAACCATTTGGCCCGCGATTTAGGCTGGATTTTAGATTTTGGCCCCTTCTCTGATTGAGTTCGACACCCCTAGTGTAGAGGCAAAATAAGTGCGCCATGCTGGGCTGCATGGACTCAGGAAACAGGTTCCAGAGGTAAAAGGAGAACCCTTAGAGACGGCTTCAGAGGGTTAGCCCAGGACAAGCTGCCGCTGCTCCCCTGGTTGCAAGTCTCATGGGGACCCTTAGAGTTCAGGAGAAGGAAAGCAAAAGTAAACACCCAAGTGCTCAAGGGAGAGAGTGCACACGGGGTCTGGAGGGTTCATGTCTCTTTTTTAAAGATGGGAGTGTTAGGGGAGGTCTCAGGGCAGGGTCTCAACAGAATATTCAGTTGTGTCCTTCAACATGCTGATGCATCAGAGTCAGCCATAGAGGAATTTGGGATAATTCTCTGGTCAGCTGCCCTGGTCAGCTTCCCTGCTTTACTTTTATCCTGGGTTTGTCTGGCTCTCATTGGGCTTTTTTGTTACTTATTCCCCTGATTCCATCTGTTCTGGAGTTTGGCTGGCAGCGATGGCATCAGCCTGGTCTCGGTTCTCTGTCTCCCTGACCAGGGTGATTTAAGCTACTCACTTCCTGGTTGGGGAAGAGAGGTGTAAACCATCTGCTCCCAAGTGTCCTTGGTTAGGGAAGGTAAAGATCTTGTGATTTATAGCTCAGCCTGTGCATCTATTTTTGTCTCAGTTTCCCTCATCCCACTTGCCAAGAGTTTCCCCAATTTCTTACTATCCTGCCTCAAAATCACCAGGGCTTTGGCCTCTGAAGGATTTAGAGAACAAACATTCCCTGGCAAAGCAAGTTGAGATGATTGTCCTTTTAAAACTCCTAGGCAAAAAGTGAATGACTTTAAAAAACAAAAACCCACACACAGAATTAAGAGAAGGATGAGGCTAGACCTGGGTGTCTGGACACTCTGAGGATCAGGCTGGCCTCACCGATGCAGCTTTTAATGAAGAGGCTGTTCAAGATCTCCGGCAGCCTCAGTCTGCTTCCGGGCGGGGAATTCAGGGACCGGTTGACCACTGGGCAGTAACTTCCCAGGCTGGGGAACACGGCTTCCCTGCTTGTTTGTAATCCTCATCCTAGGATATGTGTTTGTTTTTTTTGGTTTTTTTTGTTTGTTTGTTTTTTTGGTGTTTTTTTTTACAGAGAGGAAGGGAGAGAGATAGAGAGCTAGAAACGTCGATGAGAGAGAAACATCGACCAGCTGCCTCTTTTTTTTTTTTTTTTTAATATGTTTTATTGATTTTGTACAGAGAGGAAGGGAGAGAGAGAGAGAGTTAGAATCATCGATGAGAGAGAGTCATCGATCAGCTGCCTCTTGCACACCCCTACCGGGGATGTGCCCACAACCAAGATACATGCCCTTGACCGGAATCGAACCTGGGACCTTTCAGTCCGCAGACCGATGCTCTACCACTGAGCCAAACCAGTTTCGGCAGATATATTTTTTATTGATTTGAGAGAGAGAGAAACATTGATGTGAGAGAGAAACATCAATCGGTTGCCTCTCGTACTCACGCAGACCAAGGATTGAACCTGCAACCTAGGCATGTGCCTGATTGGGAATCAAACCCAAAACCATTCGGTGTATGGGATGACACTCCAACCAACTGAGCCACCCAGCAGGCAACTTCCCTGTTTTTATAGTCGTAGCCCAGTGGCCTGCACAGTGAATGGCATATGGCCAGTGTTTAACGGATATTTGAATCTACCAATCGATTAGTCCATCAGTCTTGTCCCCCTCCCTCAAAGTGGGGACCTTTGAGTAGCGGGTCTCCCAGATGCCCCAGTCCAGAAGACCTAATGTATCACTCATCACATCCAAATATAAACAATATAATAGAGCATATTTTTTTTCCTTCAAGCACTACACCCTTCTTTCTTTTGACAAATTCAAATGTGTTCACTGTGAAAACTTGAGAAAATATACACAGAGCAAATGAGAAGAAAATAGAACTCACCTGTGACCCCTCATCTACCCAGACACCAATCACAGATCCTGTGATGTGTGTCGTCTGTCCCTTTTACATACTTGTGTGTAAATATTTATATTCCGATATGTACACGTTTATGCATTTTATGTACAAGTACCCATATACCACATATTCTTTTCGTTTTAAATTTTGAGACAAAGTAATTTTTGCCCATCCAGTGTGGCTCAGTGGTTGACCGTCAACCTAGGAACCAAGGGGTCACCAGTTTGATTCCTGGTCAGAACACATGCCCGTGTTGTGGGCTCAATCCAGAGTGGGGGGCATGCAGGAGGCAGCCAATTGGTGTTTCTCTCTCTCTCTCCCTCTCTCCCTCCCTAAAAAGCAATAAAAGCATTTAAAAAAAAAAAAAAAAAGCAGCATTTTTTGTGAGAGGTTCTGGAAATCTTGACAAGCTGGCATGTTCGCCCCTGATTGGGCCAAGGCCTGTGGTGTGGGGGCTGTGTCTGGGTATGGGGAGAAAATCCAGGAGGGCTTGGTGGCCTGAGCGTTCACCTCCTGGGCGGTTTCTCGGAGCAGGCCTGCCTCTGCACTCAGGTCAGGGCTGTGGTTCCGATGCTCTTCCCCTTGACATTCTAGGGAGCCGGCACAGATGAAAAGACTCTCATCGAAATCCTCGCTACTCGGACCAATGCTGAAATCCAGGCCATCAACGAGGCCTACAAGGAAGGTGAGTTCGTGGGAAGGAGGCCTGGGGCCCAACACACCTGGGAGGAGGGTGGGCGAACAGCTAGATCCCCCAGCTTCCGGCCTCGTCCCCAGCTCTGCTGTCTCCCTTTGTCAGACCAGGAGGCTTCGGTAATGCCTTGGGTGATACCAGCCCTGTGTCTGGGGAAAGGGTGCTCCAGAGAGAGGTTCAGCCAGACAAAGGCCTGGGGGCAGGAGAGAGTGTCTGGGAGAGAGGGGAGAGAGCATCCCGCCGCTGGGAGAGGAAGGGCAGCTTGGTGGGCAGCCTGGCAGCCCCACCCGGCCCTGTGTTCAGAAGGCCTGTGCTTGATTGCGTGCCACACTGTTGCCATCTTGAAATTCTTATTAATTTTTTCACCAGAGACCTTATATTATTCTGAAGAACCTTCAACACCACCCAGAGTGTTTAAGAGTCTCATGCTCTACCGACTGAGCTAGCCGGGCACTTCCTACCTAGAGTATTTAAACTTTTTCTCTTGAAAGCAGCTTTAAAATGGTAGAATTTGTGAGGTCAGAGCTGTGCTTGTGGGGCCAGCAGCTGTCATGCGGGAGGGGAGGCAGAAGAGAGAATGGAGATAGGGACAGGAGCAGAGGGCAGTGAAGGACCAGTGGGCATATCAGTGTCAAGATCATCAGATGGCTGCATACTCCCAAGAACCAACTGCAAACTCCTTCATCCCCACCATTCCCACCAAGTCTGGGCCTCTAGGTCCCCCCATCAGCCCTCTGCACCCCCTTTCTCTGCCTCAGACTATCACAAGTCCCTGGAGGATGCTCTGAGCTCAGACACATCCGGCCACTTCAAAAGGATCCTCATCTCTCTGGCTACGGTGGGTGATTCATGGCCTCGGGCCTGCGAGGCCTTCTGGGGCCCTGGGAGGAGGGGATAGGAGCCCAGTCCTAGGGAAGAGAGGGTTTCTTCCCTTCTTGCCAACTCGGTCCCACTGCTGAGGCAGTTACTTCCTCGTGTAAAGCCTCCTCCACTGTTCACTTTTCAAAGCCGGTTTGGTGCCACCTTCTCCAGGCAGCCCTCCCGGGATGGCCCTCAGTCTGGCTTTCTGGGCACTCAGCTGACAAGAGGAAGCCATGTGGGTGACCTTTCCCTGTGCTGTTACCCAGGAGCTGCCACCACCATCTCTTAAATTTTCACAGCCCAGGTTCCAGGCCCTGATGCAAGTTCACTGTGTCTGAGTCGGGCCTTGGGCCAAGTGCCTTCCAGTGTAATGCTCACAAAGCCAGCCCCATGGAGGCCAGATTATTGTCCCCATGTCCCAGCTGAGGAGAAGGGTTTGGAGTGGCTGAGCAAGTCCTGCGGCTGCTGAGGGACAGAGAGGGTGGGTGTGTGGGGACTGACCTTTTGCACCGGTCCTGCTACAGGGGAACCGTGATGAGGGAGGAGAAGACCGGGAGAAGGCCCGGGAAGATGCCAAGGTGAGACCCCCACTGCTTCAGCTGACATCAGTCCGTGCCAGGCCCTAGCTCTCTGGGAGTGGGGAAGCCTCCTGGCAAAGGCATGGGTGGTTTTAGGGGCAGACACTGGGCCCCTGGCACCTTTCCGCCCTCAGAAGTGAGATTTTTAGGGCTCTCGGAGCTGTCAGTGATGTCTGGGAATGTGGTGCTGGTCTTACTGATATTTCTTGTGTGAAGAGTTAGGCTTAGAGTCCGAGACCTTGAGAGCTGGAAGGGACTTACAGATCATCCACGTCAAACTCCTCGTATTACAGAGGGAAAACAGGCCCAGAGAGGGCGAATGACTCCTGGAAGTCACACAGCAAATCAGTAGCCCGGGTGAAATTATCCCAGAGGGAGCAGGTCTGGGGGTTTGCTGGGACAGGGGCCTGAGCACTACAGCTCCTAGTTTATTATTTATGAAATGGGACCAAGGTTGAAGGTCATGTCCTGGGAGAAGCTAGAAAGTGAGTTTATCAAGGGCTGGGACCTTTGTTTTGCTCACTGATGTACTGAAATGGCACGTGATCAGAACGCAATGTATTCTTATTGAACGAATAAGGGGGCAGGGGGTTCTCTCGGGTCTCATGGCTTCTCTGCTTCTGTCTTGCTCGTAAGGCTTGGGGAGCTTGAAGTCTGGAGGTGGCTCCTCACAGAGGCTGGACAATTTCAAATTTTTTATCCCTAAGTGTCCCTCTGGCTGAGCAGTCCCTGCTGATGCCACCCACACTGTCCCCACTCACCTGTGCCTTCATCCCAGCTCCCTCTGGCCTAGGCCAGGGCCTGGATCCTGTCTCTTTTTCCTGAACCATTCTCAGCCCCCTCAAAACTCTGGGCCCAGGGATTGGCATAGACACTACAAGCCTGCAGATCCAGCCCCCTTCTGTTACAGTTGTGAGTTGAAGAGAGCGCTGATGGATTAGGAGTCAGGGCACCGGCTCAATTCCCAGTTCCACCAGCAGAGGTGTGGCATGTGACCGCAGCATCAGAGCTGGAGGCACTTAGCTGTGACCTGACAACTGTAAAACTATTAGGATGCTTACTAACTGCTGAGTATGATGTTAAAACGACTTTGTACTTTTTTAATGCCCCCCCCTTTTTTTTTTATTGGGGAAATGAAGCTCCTTACAAATCCATGGGTATAATTTCCAAGCGCCCAAAGAGTGGTTTGAACCCAGGCCTGCCTGACTCCAAAGCTTGTATTTGTAATAATACCATCTGCTATCCTCCATGACTCAATATAGTCATTTCCCTGCAACTTCCAAACCAATTGTCCAGTTGTCCAGCCCCTGGTTTGGGATTCAGCTGCCAGAAGCTGCAGGGTTCCTTCCATTCAGGGGTATGCCAGCTGCATTGTGAGTGCGTTTTAGGGACTAACCTCAGAACCCAGCCCCCCAGAGTGGCTTTCTGAGGCTGGGTATTCTTCACTCATTCAATAGAGTGGCCCTATTGTGCTGCTGAGGGTCTCTGAACCTGGCTAACTCTGTAGAGCTCACCCAAAATCTATTGTCCCAGTGCTTCTGGAAATCGGGTGCCTGCCAGTAGTCGGCAAACTGCGGCTCGCGAGCCACATGCGGCTCTTTGGCCCCTTGAGTGTGGCTCTTCCACAAAATACCACAGCCTGGGTGAGTCTATTTTGAAGAAGTGGTGTTAGGAGAAGAATAAGTTTTAAAAATTTGGCTCTCAAAAGAAATTTCAATCGCCGTCCTGTTGATATTTGGCTCTGTTGACTAATGAGTGCCGACCCCTGGCCTGGTCTGCCTATGAGAATATGCTTCAGTTGCTACCAGCAGGGGGCAGCGGTAAGCCTTGCTTGCAGCTTTGGGGGAAGAGAAGGGATGAGAGAGAACCTGAGTGGAAACAACCAAAGGAAGCAGAGCCCTGCCCCACTCAGCTGCCTTTGCAGATTCTCAGACACTAGACCCTGATCTTAGTGTGGGTTCGGTCCTTATAGTCACTGGAAAGATGACACGCATTCTTTTGTAGAAACTTTAGAAAATAGAGACAAGCAAAATAAATAAATAAAATCCAGAACCTAGTAATGACCTTTGTTAATGTTTGGGAACATATCATTCTAGTTGTCGTTCCTGATTTATAATAGTTAAAAATGTAAAAATAACATCCTGTTAAAACGGTGGCATATTATTTTTAAAAATTGACGTCATTTAATGGCTATATACTGTCCTGTTTAAGATCTGCCATTTTTTTATTTTTTTTATTTTTTAATATATTTTATTGATTTTTCACAGAGAAGAAGAGAGAGGGATAGAGAGTTAGAAACATCGATGAGAGAGAATCATCGATCAGTTGCCTCTTGCACACTCCCTACTGCAACCAAGGTACATGCCCTTGACTGGAATCGAACCCGGGACCTTTCAGTCCGCAGGCCGATGCTCTATCCACTGAGCCAAACCGGTCCCGGCAAAGATCTGCCACATTTATTTAACCAGCCCTCGTCCGAATAACCAACTCTTGTATCACATGCGTGACTTTTCCCTTTGACTCAATTTCTAGAGGTGAAATAAGAATACTGGCAGAAAATCTCTCCAAAAATTGAAGGCATTTGGTATGCAGAGCCAAGTTGCACCCCTGAAAATCTAGATAATGCACGTTAGTACTTAGCAGTGTTGGCCTGTTTTTGCCTCCTCCTTTCCACACTCTCACCTGGGCATCCAGAACAAACTTTTACAGCTCTGGGTCTGTTATGAACAGGAGACCCAGGTCCAATGTTCACCTCTGGCCCCACAGTCATTGTCAATAGCTTCCCTTTCATTCTCAGTGTTCCTGTTGGAGCAATAAATAATATAGATAGAGAATCTAATTGTGAAATTAATTATGGCCAGATAAAAGAATACCTATAACTTTTCTAGGTATACTCTAAGAGTGAAATGAAGATTTTTGGCCAGTTTTAGATAATTCAATCACCGGATTGTTTTTTTTTTTTTAAATATGTTATTGATTTATTTTTTTTCCAGAGAGGAAGGGAGAGGGATAGAGAGTTAGAAACATCGATGAGAGAGAAACATTGACCAGCTGCCTCCTGCATACCTCCCTCTGGGGATGTGCCCAAAATCAAGGTGCATGCCCTTGACTAGAATCGAACCTGGGACCATTCAGTCTGCAGGCTGACGCTCTACCCACTGAGCCAAACCGGCTAGGGCCCGGGTTGTATTTTTTGATGTGACAGCACTATTGAAATATAATTCATACACCACACAATGACCTGTTTAAAATGTACACTTCAGTGGTTTTTAGTGTCTTCAGAGCCTTGCGCAACCACCACCACAATCGACTTTTCAACATTTCATCATCTCCAAAAGAAACTGTACATGTTACAGTTACTCCTCATTTCTCGCAGCCCCAGTCCTGGGCAACCACTGATCTACGTTCTGTCTCTAAGATTTGCCTATTCTGGGCATTTCACATACATGGAATCATGAATATGTGGTCTTCTGTGACTAGTTTCTTTCACTTATTATAATATTTTCAAAATTTATTCAAATTATGCAACATATTTTTTTTCTTTCCTTTCCATTGCCAAATACTATTTCACTGTATGAATATATCATTTTTTAAAGATCCATTTATCAGCTAATAGACATTTGGGTTGTGTCCACTTTAGGGCTATTATGAATAATGCTCCTGGCTATACGCATTTGTGTATAAGTCTTTGTGTACACGTATGTTGTGTTTCTTTTGGGTATATTTCTAGGAGTGGCTAACTTTAGGAGGAACAGCCCAGATTAATTTTTACATGAAGTAGCTAGGCTAATGAGGAAAAGTTTTGGTGTATCTGGAAAATTATTTTAGTAACCCACTGCATTTTTTATATTACAAATATTATTAAAGTTGAAAAAAACATATGCCTGGGGTTCTCTGACCCAAATACATAAAGAATGTTTGATACCTTAATTGCTTTTTCTTAAATTTTTAAAAACATCTCCCTCTTTTAAAATAAAATACTGGGCATTTTTAGCATAACTTTTTTAAAAATTGTGGTAAAAAGGGGCATCACACATAATAAAAATACACATAACATACAATTTACCATCTTAACCATCTGTAAGTGTCCGATTCAGTGACAGTAGTGCATTCACATCATTGTGCAACCATCACCACGGTCCATCCGCTGAACTCCTTTCATCTTGTAAAACCGAAACTCTGTGCCCATGAAATAATAACTGCCCGTTGCCCACCCCCCACCCCCCAGCCCCTGGCAACCTCCGTTCTACTTCCTGCCCCTGTGAATGTGACACTCCAGGTCAAATAGTCACCATCGTGCAGTATCTGTCCTTTTGTAACTGGCTCATTTCTCTTGGCATGATGTCCTCAAGGTTCAGCGAGGTCATTTTGTTTGTTTCTTATTGGTTTGTTGTTTTTTTAACCTTTTAAAAATTGATTTCAGAGAGAGGAAGGCAGAGGGAGAGAGAGATAGAAACATTAATGAAGAGAGAATCATCAATCAGCTGCCTCCTGCATGCCCCCCCCCACACACACACTTAGGATGGAGCCCAAATCCCAGGCATGTGCCCTGACTAGGAATCCTCCTGGTTCGTGAGTCGACACTCAGCTACTAAACCAGGCAATTTTTAATATAGAAAAAGGTATAAGTAAAACCCAGAAGCATCCGTAAACCTAGTAGCCCTGATAACTCTGACTTGACATTAAAATTAAAAAATAATAATAATAATAATAATAACATACTTCCATGCTGAGAAAATGCAAACATAAAATTTCAGGAAAAATAAAACAAAATGCAAAAGCTTCCCCCCACAGTCCTCCTCAAAGCTAGCCACTGTCAGCAGTGTCCTGACTTCCCAGGAAGTGGGTAGGAGTGAGTGTATGTTCATCTCTTCTTATCTAGATACAAGGGACACTGTTAGCCACAATTATGCACTGTGATGCTACACCTTTTTGCTTAAATTAAAAGGAAACTCCTTATCAACACTGCAGATCACGCTCACTCTTTTAAATAGCTGTGTGGATTTCATTTCTCCCATTGGATGAGCCATGCATAGCCGGAGTGACAAGCCAGTAGTAACGGTGTCCCCTTGTTCCCTATTACAAAGACGGCCGCCCTGGCGCCTTGCGATATCTCGGCAGACCTGGCCAGCCTGTCTCTGAGGCACATCCCCAGCCACACCGTTGCTGAATCAGGCAGCACATGCATTTTACGTTTTGATGGACATGGCCAACTTCTAGAATGGAAAGAAGCTCTCTAAAGCAGAGAGCTGTTGGAAAGTTTATGAAGGGGATGGTTTTGGTCTGTCCCATAGATGAAAGGGTCAGCAGTTGGGGGAACATGAGCAAAGGCAGAACTCAGCCCGGGGTGCACGGGGATGGCTACAATTCACCCCCAGGCATCCCTGGTCATGGTTCTGGCCTAACAAAATCATGTCCCCACAGAATGTGCGCTCGGCCTTAGGCAGTGATGAACACTGTCCCCTGTAACATGGCCGGGCGACTGGCACTTCCCCCGGATGGGCTGCGTGCCCTGTCAATCCCCTCGCCTCCAGGCCTCGGCTCTCCTGTCTCTCCTCTCTGTCGTTTGAGGGAGTGAAGTGGCAGGTCTTCACCCCCTTCACCGAGTGGGGGGCAGGGGGTGAAGAATGCAGCCGGTCTCACAGTCAGACTGCTCAGTGGCTTTGCAGATGCGCACACTAGGTCTGGAGGTGCCCAGGTTGCCCGGGGTGATGATGGGCAGGGTGCCCTGTTCGGTGTCCTCCTCTCCCCTCTTGGTGAACATTTTTGTAATTAATTCCCAGGCCTGTCCCCATGTTGATGTCCAGTCCCAAGGTCAGGGAACCATGTGTTCTCCCTGCTCCCACTGTGGTCCCAAGTCCCTTTGGGGCCTCCCCTTGGGGCCTCTCGGGGCCTCTACCACCTTGAGCTAGGCCCCCTGTCCCTGCACCCCAGGGCCCCCATAGCCACCCTCTCTGGGCCTCCTCTGACTCTTGCCTCCCCATCTCTCTCCCCCCTGCTCTCAGGTGGCTGCTGAGATCTTGGTGAGTGCCGCGGTCTCCCTGTGCGGGAAGGCCTCTGAGTGAAGGCTGATTGTGCCTGTGCCTCTGGGCGGGGCTGAGGGGGTAGGGGCAGGGGCAGGCAGTGATTTGGGGTTTGCCTTGCAGCTTCTCTCTCTTCTCTATGAACCCCCCTGGGTAAAATACGGGCCAGGCAAGTGTTTCCTGAACTTCACCCACTCATTTCCCACCTGATTGGTGCTACCTACATGAGCAATGAATATTTTCTTTAAATTGACTCTTTTTTAAAAACCTGAAATCAGGTGGGTTTTTTTTAATATATATTTTTATTGATTTTTCACAGAGAGGAAGAGAGAGGAATAGAGAGTTAGAAACATCGATGAGAGAGATCATTGATCAGTTGCCTCTTGCACATCCCCAACTGGGGATGTGCCTGCAACCAAGGTACATGCCCTTGACCAGAATCGAACCCAGGACCTTTCAGTCCGCAGGCCGACGCTCTTATCCACTGGGCTAAACAGGCTTCGGCTGAAATCAGTTATTTTTAAAGGGAAATTTACAATCAATGCAAATGGAGCTGTAGCTGGCTAGATCATGTGGAAACATAGATGTGGTGTGTTAAAGTTGTGTGGCATTCCGACACTTGGGGAAACACTGTCTAGGCTTTTGCACAACACGCTTCCCGCGCCTCCACGCTTCCTGGTGCCTGTCTGCCTCTCCCGGGGTCGCCGTCCTCTGCCTGGAGGCTCAGCCCCCGTGTGTCAGTCCCAGGGCTCCTGGGAACTGGTGGGGGCTGAGGAGGCCGAGGAAGGGAGAAGGGGCCAATGTCAGTGTCCTTGGGTGGCTGGATTAGCCCAACTTTTAGCTGCCCTCGGCCGAGGCAGAAATGGAAGTGAGAGATAACCAAGGCCTGCTCATGTCTTCCTCCCAAACCCCGGCCTCGACCGTCCCTGCAGGAAATAGCAGACACGTCCAGCAGTGGAGACAAGACCTCCCTGGAGACGCGTTTCATGACGATCCTGTGTACACGCAGCTATCCGCACCTCCGGAGAGGTGAGCCTCGCCCCTCCCCTTTCCAATCGGCAGGGAGACCCCAGATTTGTCGACCACACCGGCTGGGCTGGGCCAAAACTTCCTCCCTCAATGCTGCACCTCGGCACAGCCATACCTGCAGCCACACCTGCTGCCCCTTTCCACAGCCTGTGGGCGGAGCTGGGTGGGCGGGAGGGGTGATCTCCCCCCTCCCTCTAAGCTGAAGCTCACCCCCACCTCTGGGGCTTCTCTTGGGGCCAGTCTTCCAGGAGTTCATCAAGTTGACCAACTATGACGTGGAGCACATCATCAAGAAGGAGATGTCTGGGGATGTCAAGGACGCGTTTGTGGCCATTGGTAACTGGCGGGGACCAAGGGAAGGGCTAGAGGTCCAGGGCGGGGACTGGGGGCATTGGGCACATGGCCAGACTCCCTGAACACGTGGCTGTGGCAGCTGCCTAAGCAATAGTACCGGAAAATCAACACTGCCACTTACCGGCTCCCGGGTCCTGCCTCTGTGTGATGGATCGGTGGGCAACATGAGGACTTGTTCCAGGCTGTAGAGCAGGAAGAAGAAACAGCTCTCCTGCAGAAAAAAACCAGGAGGTCAATAGCGGGCTGGGAGTGTATACACAGACATACACACATACACACACACACTCGTACACACACACACACACACTACACGTGCACCTTTTCCTCCTCCCAGTACCTAGATCTTTTTGGTTATTCTCTTCTTGCATGATTTTAGGGTTTTTTTTATTTTTTTTATTTTTTTATATTTTATTGATTTTGTACAAAGAGGAAGGGAGAGAGATAGAGAGTTAGAAACATCGATGAGAGAGTCATCGATCAGTTGCCTCTTGCACACCCCCTACTGGGGATATGCCCGCAACCAAGGTACATGTCCTTGACCGGAATCGAACCCAGGTCCCTTCAGTCCCCAAGCCGACCGACGCTCTATCCATTGAGCTAAACCGGTCCCAGCTGATTTTAGTCCTTTTTAAATTTTTATTTTTATTTTTATTTTTTTATTTTTCAATTACAGTTTACTTTCAGGGGTGCAGCATAGTGTTTCATACTTTATCATAGAACAATAGCATACTTTACACAGTGTTCTCTCCGGTATTTCCAGCACCCACCTGGCACCAAACATAGTTATCACAATACTAGTGGCCCAGTGCACAAAATTCATGCATGGGGGTGGGGTGTCCCTCAGCCTGGCCTGCACCCTCTCCAATCTGGGACCCAGTGAGAGCCAGAGAAGGTGGCACCAGGAAGGGGAGTGAGTGTGCCAGGCCCTGGGGTTGGCAATGTGTGGGGGGAGAGGAAGTAGCAGAAGGGAGCCCCACCCAGAGTCTGGGCACAGCTCCTCTGACCAAGTTCCTTGCACCCCTCTCCCTGCAGTTCAGAGTGTCAAGAACAAGCCTCTCTTCTTCGCCGACAAACTTTACAAGTCCATGAAGGTAAGACGGCGTGCTCGTCTGTTCCTTTCGTTTCCAGCACGGTGACAGCCCGTTGGATATTTGGCAGCATCTGCCCTGTGTCTGGCTCTAGCATCGTAGTTCTCAGCCCATGGGGGGAGGGTGGCCCTGCCCCGGGAACATCTGACACATCCTGGGCGTCACAGCCTGGAGAGTAACAGCTGCTTGCACCTGCTGGGTAGAAGACAAGGGTTGCCAACAGCCTGCGATGCACAGGAGAGATCCCATAGCAAAGCATGATCAGACCCCAGGGGCCAAGGTTGAGAAACTTGCTCTGGAGACACGGGGCTGAGTGAGAGGGACACAGTCTGCCCTCTCAGAGCTCCCCTTCCAGCGGGTGACACAGAGCCTCCTGTGAAATGATCACAGAAGGTAGCGAGTGCTCAGCTCTGGGTCTGGCCCTGGCTTCCCAAAGGCCATGCTGGCCACCCTCTCAGCCCAGCAGGTAGAGTCTCCGCTGTGGACAGAGCCCGGGGAGACTGCATGGTGAGAGCGAGCTGAGAGCCCTCTCAGCCCGCAGTCCCCAGACATGACACCACTTATGTGGAACTTACTATGTGCCAGCTCTGGGGGCACAGCAGGCCCCAGCGGCCCACACCGTCCCTGAGCTGTGCCTGCTCCTTGAGCCTGAATTAGTGTTCCAGAGCTGCTGTAACAACTGGCCACAAAATGAGGGGCCACAGTACTTACCCCCTCGTGGTTCTAGAGGCCGGAAGGGCAAGGTGAAGGTATTGGCAGGACTGGTTCCTCTGGAGGCTTCGAGGGAGAAACTCGCTGGTGTCTCTCTCCAGCTTCTGTGGTTGCCAGGAATCCTGGTGTTTCTTGGCTTGTGGAAGAACCCCTCTAGTCTCTGCCTTTATCTTTATTTGCTGTGTCCATGTCCATACATCCTCTTCTTCTTTTTTTTCTTTTTTCTTTTAAATATATTTGTATTGATTTTAGAGAGGAAAGGGGCAGGAGAGAGAGAAATATCAATGATGGTTGGCTGCTTCCTGCACGCCCCCTATAAGGATACCAGTCATTGGATCTAGGGCCACGCTAATCCAGTAGGACCTCGACTAATGACATGTGCAAAGACCCTGTTTCCAAATTAGTCTCATTGTAAGGTTCCAGGTGGACATGAATTTTGGGGGTATACTCTTTAATTCATATAAGCCATTTTTGCCTGTCTAGTCAGCCCTAGGCCCAGGAGAATTTGGGTCAGGAATATTTGTGGCAGACAGGCAGAATATCCCACCCCGGTTTGGGCAGGAAAAGGGAGCGAGGCAGATGGACACCCACTAGTCCTTGCCTGAGTTGGCCTTGTTTCTTCTCCCGCCCTGTGCCTTCCTCACGCCGGCTCTCCCAGGGCGCCGGCACGGATGAGAAGACCCTCACCAGGATCATGGTCTCCCGGAGTGAGGTCGACCTGCTCAACATCCGGCAGGAGTTCATTGAGAAATACGACAAGTCTCTCAACGAAGTCATTGAGGTGAGGAGTGGGGCTAGAGGTCAGTGGGGAAGGGGGTGAGAGTCAGATCCCGGAACATAAGATTCGAAGTCCTTTTTCTTCCCATAGTCTTTTTTTTTTTTTTTTTTTTCAATGACTTATCTCTGAGGACAGCCAGGATGTTCTAAATGAAAGACCTGCCTCATTGTTTATACCAAAATAAATTCCAGATGGTTCAAAGGTTTATAATTAAAGATTGCCAGATAAAACAAGGGCCTTTCTTTTTTTGCTTTTTAAAAATTGTTACTGACCTAGTATAATTTACATACCATAAAATGCACCTGTTTGAGGGTATAATTTTAAATATATTAGAAAATGTAATGAGTTGTGCAAGCATCGCCACAATCCAGTTTAAAACATTTCCATCCCCCTACTAAGGTCCTTGTACCTGTTTACCTGTTTCCACCCCCAGCCCCGGGCAACCATCCAGCGACTTCCTGTCTCTGTAGACTTGCCTTTTCTGGGTATTTCCTAGCAGTGGAATCACGTAACATGTGGTTCTTTTGTGTCCGACTTTTTTTCACTATGGATCCCATTTTCTTGTCTTTGAGAATGACCAGGATCTTAATTTGATTCTGTACTCAGTTGGCAAGACTGTGGGATATCTCATAGGCAGTTTCACACAGTTTGGTGGGAAGGCAACTTGGTAGTATGTCTTCAAAGGGGAGTTTCGAGATTTCAAAATTCAAGACATTTTACGTCTTGGACTTGGTATATGTGTGTAGGAATTTGTTTTACAGACATAGCCACACCTATTCCCAAAGGAATGTTTATGCCAGTATTGTTTATATTATAGTAGCTAGAGTGGAAGCCCTCCATTTAGGACTGCTTAAATACCTGATGTACAATATAGCCGTAAAAAAGCACGAGGAGACTCTATGTGTTGGTTTGAGATCTTCTCTCAGTTCAAAAAAGTATGGTCCAGAATAGTGTGGCTGTCGCATATCCATTTCTGTGTAGGAAAGGAATGTTCTATAGACACACATTGGTAGATGCACAGACTACTCCTGTAACGTGGGCAGCTAGGAGGAGGGACATTGAGACCATCAGGATTGTTTTCACTTACTCAGCTCTCCCTCTGCCTCTGCCAGGGTGACACCTCCGGAGACTTCATGAAGGCCTTGCTGGCTATCTGTGGGGGCCAGGACTAGGGCGCTGGCTTTGGCGGGCACCTCAGCCAAGACATGGTCATCAGCACCAGCCACCGTGACCAAGCCTGATTCTCCAGCTGCAGAGACTACGGGAGGGGCAGGGGTGAGGGTAGGGGGGCAGGGGTGGTCTCTTGTCACTAACTGGGGTTTAGGAAAGGCTCCCACTCCCAGGAGCCATGGAAGGCCCAGCATGGTCACTCCTTACATCTGATTGGCTGAAGAACAGATTCTGTCCACCTCTATTCCCATCTTCCTCCTTCACCCTTCTGTCCCTGCCACAGCCCCTGCCCTGGCGTGGGCATTGTCATATTCAAAAAACATACTGAGCCTCTGTCTATGAAATGAGTGATGTGTGTGTTTCGAATGGCAGGGCCTGGTGACGGGTGTCAATTGAGTGTTCTTGGCAGCGGGACGGGAGGGAGGAATAAATGTCTTCTGGCCAACAATCCTGCCACCTCTTCAGCGCCCACCTCCGTCCAGGTGGTTGTGCTAGAGCACTGAACCAGGAGTCCGAATACCTGGATTCCATTTTGCATCAGCCACATAATTTCTTTCTGACCTTGGGCTCATCCCTTTCCCCTCCCGATTCACTGTTTTCCCGTCTACAAAATGAAAGGGTTGGGCAAAGAGATCTTGGCTTTTCTTCTAGCATTGACAGTCTGGGATATGCCTCCAGATCATTCTCTTTATACTTCTTTAAATAAAAAGACACACATAAACACATTCCCAGTGAGGACCTGTATATTTGACCTTGAACCTGCAGCCTAGATTGTCCTCATTGGAGCCTGCCCAGGAGGGAGTTCTAGCTTTATACTCTCTCCTGGGGATCCCAAAGGAGAGTCTAAGCTCTGGGTCTTGGGCCCCTCCCCCACCCCTGCTGCATGGACGTATGTTTGTGTGCTCTTCATCCATTACAACCAAACCCAAACTTCCTCTTTTGAACTCTTCAAGGGCACCAGATGTGATCGTGATCTGGGGAGGCCCGTGGAAAGTTTCCACTTTGTGAAGATCACTGATAAGCAGTAGAATCAACTGCAGTTTCTCTGTCTTCCTTCCCCCAGCTCTGCTTCTACCCTGAGACTTGTATCTAACATTGTCCAGTGACATCGCATGGCAGTGCCTGCTGGCTGGAGGGCCCTGCTCCCTGTCCTGGCCGTCCTGGGAGGTCACTGTGTGTATAATGTAGCTGCTGTGCAAGGTCCATGGGTGTTAGAGACTGGCTGGGTCTGGTCTTGTCCCTCCCTCAGTGTGTGACTTTGGACCAGCCAGTGCCCACACTGGACCTCCGTTTCTCTATTTGTACAATGAGGGCTTGGATCCAACAGTTTTGAAGAGCCCTCTCTTCATCTCTGACAAAATGAGTCTGAAAGTATGACAACTTACCTCGTGTCTTCTCCACTTCCTGCCTTCCACCCCATGGTGAGCCCAAACCCCATGAGAGTCAACCAGAGTTTTTGGGGTATTTGCCCAACTTAATTTAACTGTTACCAAAAGATAGCAAATGGTTAAGAGCTGTGGAGTTTCTTACTTGTAAAACACGGCCCCCGATTCTTATCTCGTGCTCTGTGTGGGGCATGGGGTGAGAGAGATGGTGGTGGAAGTGCCTTGGAGTCGCCTTATGGCACTACCTGCCCTGAGCCAGGCCCCACTGTAGGAACTGAGAGGTAGATCCCAAGATGTTTTCTGAGCTTTGTTCTCAAGAAGTCAGCTGCAGATCACAGAGGCATCTGAAGCTAAATATGACATTTGCTTAAAAATATGTTCTGGTGGGAAAATAGGCTGGGAGTGGGAAGAAGAGAGCAATGGGACCTAAGGGAATAGAAGTGGGAGGCCCCAGGAGGCTGAGGGAACACACAAGTGGAGAAACTAAGACTTGTGGAATTCCTAGAAATCAGGAATGAGGACAGCTCTGAGTGCTGGACAAAACACTGTTCTCATTTCCCAACATGCATTTTCCACTTAATTTTCTTTCAGTTGGATGGATTGTGTCCTGGGACTAGTCAGTAGTAGAAGGGAAACCCTCAAGGTTTGTGGGGTAAGGGAGACCAGATTAGAAATGGGAGTTCACATCCAATTATAGAGGACCTGTATGTCCAGATTTTATCTTAAAACCCAGGGGAAGCCTTTCTTGGGAAAGGAAGGTGTGCATCTAGCCATGCACTTAAGAAAAAACATGAAGGGCCCTGGCGCATGTGGCTCAGTCGGTAGAGCATCATCCCATGCACCAAGAGGTTGCTGGTTCTATTTCTGGTCAGGGCAGACGCCTAGGTTGCTCGATTCTCTGGTAGGGGGTGTGCATGAGGCAGACAATGAATTCCCCTGTAGGGTGTGTGCAGGAGGCAACAGATAAATCTTTCTCTCTCAAAATTTTTTTAATTAAAAAGAAAAAGGAAACATGAAAGGAGCATGGCTCGTTGGGAATCCATTGCAACAATCACACTAAGACCCAGGTGCCTGCAGAACAAACCACATTTTCTTGGAACTGTAGCAGAGGAGGGAGTAGCCACTCTTGTGAATCCAAGGTACTTCATTCACTCACTCATTCAGTCATTTATTCATGCAGCACATACTCATCCAATGCTTCCTACATGCCATGCTATGTGCTCAATGCTAAAGATGTAAAAAGTTAGACCCAACTGGTCATCCTTATGAGCTTCCCTCTGAGTGTTCCACCCACCTCCCTTCAGAACATCTGTATCAACTGATAACAGACTGGAGATCGCTTCTGTGGCCAGAGTTCAAGGGAGAGAAGTGGGGACTAAATTAAAACTAAAAGGAAAGAGAAAGCAGAAGCCCAAACCGCACTGTTTCAAAGTGGGAGAAGACGGCGATGGTGGTGAATGTTCTGAATGTGGAAGGGGCCTCAGAAATTCTCACCTCCCTCTCAGTTACAGAAAGACAACTGTCACTTCCACAGAGAGGAAGCGACAGGCCCAAGTCACAGCCAGTTAGCAGCAGGCAGAACTGGGACCTGCAGTCCCGGGCCAGGCTCAGTGCTTTTATAAACTCCCTGGACCTTCATTCTCCCGCTTTCTCCTTCCCCTCGAAGGGGGGCTTCAATCCAGAGCCATCCTGTTTATTTAATAAACTTTTTTTTTTTTTAACATCAATGTGAGAGAGACACATGCCTGGGGTGGGGGATTGAGCCTGCCACAGAGGACCCTTCAGTCCACGGGCCAATACTCTAACCATTGAACAAAACCAGTGAGGGCCAGACCCATCCTCTCAAGAGCTCCTCTCTGCTCCTTCCTGCCTTAAGCCATGCATTTCCCTTTTCAGAAAGGCAAACCCTTTTCAGAAGCTCTGGACTGGGATGTGCCAGCTTTGGCCTGGGCCACAGGAAATGTCTGAAGAAAGCGGCTGGTTGGGAGGGGTTGCCCTTTGAGTCCGAGCACAGAGCAGCTGTTGGGGATTGCCACTGTCACATTTCCTGCCATTGGAGAGCAGTATAGGAAATACTGGCTCTTTAACCCCTGTTCACCCCCACCCCCATCCCCATTCACTGTGCCAGAGAGAGTCACTGCCAGAGGCATCTGGTGGGAGAAGCTTTTCCATAACTATTTCTTTGTGGCAGTTCTGGGGACATGGAGTTCGGCCCATTTAATGAGAACACTGACGGTCCAAGTTGGGAAGCAAATTGCCTGAGGATAGACTGAGCGGGAACTGGCCTTAGTGGTCATCCAAAGCAGCCCTCCCATGTCGTAAGTTTGGAAATTGTGGCCAGAGAGCAGGACTGTGGCCCTGGCTGAGAAAGGGCTAGATCTGGGGCCAGCACCTGGGCCTCCTGATTCCTGCCCTGCTCTCTCTGCTGACATCTTCCTCTTCCTCCACATGCGGAAGCTAGACTGAGCCCACAGACAATAGGAGGGAGAAGTGTCAAGTTGCCCAACCCAAATTTCAGAACCCAGAAGCGGTAAATCGGCGCTTCCAACAGGCCTCTCCACTCCCCTCAGACCTCAGGTTTCCCAAGGCCGACTTCCCCGCATTATGGTTGGAGTTAGGCAAGTGGGAAATTTTAGTTGAATAGCAGCCCTCTGCTCAGTGGTTAGATCTACAGAAGCAGGCAGGCAGCCTCAAATACAAGCGAACCAGTAAGACATAGATAAGTCTCTTGACCTTTCCATGCCTTAATTTCCTCATCTGTAAAATGGGAATGACAAAGGTTTCTCACTCACAGGGTTGTGAAGATTAAACCACACTCACTGTTCAAGATACAGTAAGGACTCAGCTCTTTGTTATTAATAAGTGGACTAGATTCCAGTTCATGGAGGAGAACGAGAGGGAGTCTCTTCCAATAGTCTCTGAGGACTACTGAGTCCTTACACTGTGCCACTAACCCTCAGCGAAGTGGAGAAATATTTTTAGAAAAATTCAACCAAGCAAGTGGTACCAAGGGCAGAGGCCACACGTTAACCACAGAGAAGCGCTAAGAGCGGCCCCCTGGAAAGAGGCATGTCCAGGCACCTTGAAAGATGTGTAGATATGCTTCCAACAAGGAAAACTATTAAAGGCGGGGGGAAAGGCAACAGCTGGAGTAAGGGCACAGAAGTGGAGGCAATGGGAAGGGCTCCTGGGCCTTGGGCTCCACACCCAGTGTGAGGACACCATCTGGAAGTTCACAGAGTCGGGGCTAGAGTGTGGACTTCATCCTGGAGGTGCTGAGAAGTCCTTTAGAAAGACGTATCTGTGGCCCTGACTGGTTTGGCTCAATGGATAGAGCATCAGCCTGGGGACTGAAGGGTCCCGGATTCGATTCCAGTCAGGGGCATGTGCACATCCCCTGTGGGGGGTGCAGGAGTCAGCTGATTGATGTTTCTCTCTCATCGATGTTTCTACAGTAGCTATCCCTCTCTCCCTTTCTGTCTGTGAAAAATCAATAAGATATGTTTTTTTAAAAAGAAAAGAAAAAAAGAAAGATGTATCTGTGGAGGAGATGAGCCCAGTGCCTGGGAGACCACTGGACAGGCTTGTAGTCATTCCCCAGATGTGGAGGCAGGAGGATCTGAGCCAGACTGGAGGAAGCAGAGATGGAGAAAAGCAAAGAAAACAAAAACACGGGGCAGCAAGAAACCAAGGGAACTGCCCGGCCCGCTTTGGGGAATGAGAGAGGGAGGCAGCGGGGAAGCCAGGAGTCATTACCTGGGAACCAGAGTCAGGAAGTGCATTTAGAGGCAGGATGTGAGGCCCAGACCCCAGGTGCAGGCCATCCCACTGCCCCCTCAGCTCAGTGAGAATGGAGGAAGCCCTAAACCAGAGCCATGTAGGAATGAGCCCTCCCCCCAGGCCCAGCTGTTGTAGCGGTTTCCAGAACATACCTTTCCTTCTGTGGGAGGGTCTCACCCCTTCCTCTCCACTACTGCCATTTGCCTATTGTGCCACCAGCTGCAGTTAGAACCCTCTAGTGCCGTGGTCTGCATATGGCGGCTCTCGAGCCACATGCGGCTCTTTGGCCCCTTGAGTGTGGCTCTTCTACAAAATGCCACGGCCTGGGCGAGTCTATTTTGAAGAAGTGGTGTTAGGAGAAGTTTAAGTTTAAAAAATTTGGCTCTCAAAAGAAATTTTAATCGTTGTACTGTTGATATTTTGCTCTGTTGACTGATGAGTTTGCTGACCACTGATATAGGATACTCCTTCTTACGTATGATATTTGCTGACCACTGCTCTAGTGCTACCCCATTGAGATAGCCTTGGCCTGGATGGAGATAGCCATGGCAGGGATGGGAGGGCCTGGACAAAGAGGTCCTAGGCCAGTGCTGGGCCCTCAATTCCCTTTCCCACTCCCATATATTTGGTATCCACTCAAAGCCTGTAATGACTACTTATCAGACACACAGGATTTCAAATCACTGCCAGTCATATCCACAGGGACACACACTGTGTACACCCGGAATCAGAAGCACACATGGGTGGCCACATAGAGAAAAACAAAACGATGAGGTCCACAAACGCACTGCTGGTCACAATCAGAAAGCCTGATGTGTGGTCCATATATGCATTCCTGACCACACAGGAAACAGCTCACACAAGTACCCACACTTGCTTTTCACACACTCACTCTTCTTGGCACACAGCCTCGAGGGCAGCGCCCAGCTCCAGAAATCAGCAGTCCGCTGCTCTTGTGTGTGTTCTGCAATGGGCGGATAAACATATGTGGGACCTGACTGTCTCGCCAAGACTCTGGTCCTATTGCCACCCTGCTTCAGGGATGCAAGGCCAGCTCCCTGGAGAGCCAGGCAGTGATGGGGTCAGCCTTGGAAGGGAGCAGGATCCTAAGGGAAGTCTGGAGAGGGTGGTGAGACTCAACATGTAAAGAGGCAGGAGAGAGATTTTCCTTCAAAAACATCATTCCCATTCTCTTCCCTTATCCAGGAATGTTTTGGGAGCTGGTGGTGAGAGGGTTAACGGTGCCAGCTGCCATACCCACTAACTAGCTAACTAAACTAACTAGCTAGCTAGCTAACTAACTAACTAACTAACGTTCTGAGCTCTGAAATTCACCCAAAGGGAAGCAGGGTTATTACCTCCCCAGGCGATCTGGCCCAGGATAAAACTCCCCAGTGAGCAAGATGGAAACCTAAAATGAAACCTTGTCAGACTTCTGGGACTCAAGCATCATTACTGTCACCCTTGTCAAGGGGCAGCAGTGGCAGCACCAAATCCATCATCGTTTTGTTGCTGCTTCCTGGTTTCCCTTCGGAGTTGGAATGTACTGCATTTTCTTGGGCAAATGTACCCTCCCCTCACTGATTTCCGGCCAAATTTTCTCCTTAGCAGGGTGTCCCCGGGACACAATGGGATCACAAAGAGGGAGCCTGGCACAATGTGGATACCCTGGGAGGTGCAGACACCATTCCTTCCCTGCTTCTTGCCTCTCCTCTCTCCCATTCTAGGGTCCAGGCTACTTGAAGTGCCACATTTGCATAGACATGAGACCTCGCCCCGGGGAAATTCCCCCTGGTGACCAGGCTTCCTTTCTGAGGTCAGGCCACATCATCAGACAGCTCCTTCCTCTCTTGCACACCCGCCCCAGCCTCCCGCGGGCTCTGGCCCCAGTTATGGGACAGGTGTCTATCCAGACACAGATTTAGTCCCAGGCTTTGACCTTGGGTGCTATCCAAGAGAATGTGAGTACAGGAGGTGGGCTGGGGGCCTGGAGCAAAAACAGAAGTGGTGGATATGTGAGGGATAGAGAAAAGGGAGCAGACAGGAAGTGGTCGGAAAGCCTGGATTGTGATACTAGCTCATCCACAACTCCCTGCCTGACCCTGGGTACGTGCCTTCCTATCCCTTGGGCCTCCGTTTCCTCTTCTAACCAGCCAGGGGGTTGGTTTAAGAACATCTCTAAGCTTTGTTCCAGATTTGATGGGCCAAGAAGCCACTTCCTTCAGCAGCACAATTTTGCAACATTTGTCCTTGGATCGTTTTCCTTAGATAAAAATCTTGCAATACACTGCCCTGAATTTGTTTCCTTGGAAAGCACAATTTTGCAAAATGCATCCCTGAATCCCATTTTTTCAGATGCTGACTGAGTTACATGTACCTGCTCTCCTCTTTATGACTTGGTCTGAGTTTTAATTTTTCTTTTCACACCCATCATGTATAATGTTCTAAAATCTGTCCTCCTCACGGTCTCTGACCCTGGTACTGAGAAGGCAGCTCCCCTGGTACAAAAAAAAAAGGGGGGGGGGGGAAAGAGGTGGGGTGAGACCACAGAGCCCCAAGAAATTGTGAGGTCCTGGGACCACCTGCATCAGAACTGTTGGAATGGCCCCTTCGAGAGCAGTAGCCCCAACTTGGAATCAACTGGGAAGCTTTTAAAGTAGCAATCCCAGGCCACACCCTCGGAGATTCTGCTATGATTAGTCTGGGGTGGGAGCTGGGCATCTGTGTTTTCACGGAGCTCACCAGGTGACTATAATGTGCAGCCAGGACTGAGAACTGCTGATGTAAAGACCCACTCAAGACCAGATAGATCAGATGATTCCGATGGACCACTAGAGTTGACGGACCCCTGACCTATGTTATTCTTTGGGAAATTATCCTAACAGGTACCCTGCTGGGCATATTCCCAGGGTTATAGATGGGCAAAGAGAACTAACCCCCTTTCACAGATGAGGAAAGTGAGGGACTGAGAGAGGAAACTACTTGCTGAGGTCACAGGGTGAGTGCAGGAAAGGGTGGTGGGCCTGACACTGAGTGGATGCTCAGAGACTCAAAAGGCTTTTGCAAATGTCATGGGCTGGATGCTTGGGGGACCCAGAGAAGTACTAGCATACTTGGTACATTCTGAGGGTTCATGACACCGAGGGCTCCTTGGCTGCCTGTCTATAAGCAGGTACTTCTCAGTTTGGAGTTGGAAGGTTCTTAAGACTTGGCTTTCTCAAACTCTACTAAGTACTAAGGTTATTAAAAATGCTGCCTCCATCCTCCCTCTACCTGGGAGTCTGATTTCTTAGGTTTACGGTAAGACCCGATCTTCCCAGACTCCTGGGCTAGGTCCTAAGAACCTGAGGAGTCCCAGTCCTTGGGAGTTTTCCATAGAATTCATGAGTCAGGAAACCCACAGGCTCAAATCCATTCATTCACTAAATAAATATTGACTGACTGACTATTATGAGACTGGCCCCCTCATGTCCCACACATTAACAAAGTGGAAGAGATGGAGCTGAAAGGTGTGGGCCTGGGAGAGGTTCCCATGAACACACAAATTTCACCCATCCTTCCAGGTCCAGCACAGAGGACTCCTCTCCAGGTGAGCTCCGGAGACAGTACCTGAGTTTGAACCCCAGCTGTGCCACTTATGAGCAGTTGGTCTAAACCGCCATGAGCCTCAGTTTCCTCATCTGTAAAATAGCAGTACCAGTCTCCTAGGGTGCTGATAAGGAATGTATGCGATCATTCACTTAAGAGCATGTAGGGCCTTGTCTGGTAGATGTTAATCCTAAATATTACCTATTATTTCCTGACCATCTTAGCCTTCCCTGATTTCCCCTTCTGAACTTTTGAACTTCTTTACCGAGTCAGAATGGAAGGTCCCTTGGTGATTATCAAGTCTGATTCCTTTCTTTACTTCACAGAAGGGGAAATTCAGAGAAGGGGAAGGACTTGCCCTGGACCACACAGCAAAACCAGGACTGAGTCCAAGGGCCTCTTCTTCCTTGATGTCTTTCGCATGGCCTGAACAGAAGAGGCAATTTCAGGGAATTCATAGCTAGAAGAAAGAAGAGGTGAGAGAGAAGGTGTGAGAAGCTAATTGCCCTCAGCATCTTGGCAGGGAAAGAAACCCAATGCTAATCTTCCCCTAGAATGTGCAAGCCAAGTATTCCTGACCGGAGATTCCAGCTCCGGGGGTTGTGGTGGTGGTTGGGGGGAGGATGCAGAGAGAAGAGCATCTGACAGCAATGGGTGTGGGAGGTATATTTACTCCCAGCAGAGAAAAGGGTCTATGCGAAGAGAAAAATAGCAGCCATCCTTTCCGCCTGGTCTAACTCAAGGACTAGTGCCTTTAGGCCTATAGAACTTTGTGATGATGGGAGTGTCTGCCCATTCTGGTACAGTAGCCACTTGTGTGGCTACTAAACATTTTATTTTTATTATTTTTTAAAAATATTTTTATTGACTTCAGAGAGGAAAGGAGAGGGAGAGAGAGATAGAAACATCAATAACGAGAGAGAATCATTGACCAGCTAACTCCTGCATGCCCCCCACTGGGGATCAAGCTTGCAATTCGGGATGTGCCCTGATCGGGAATCGAACTGTTGACACTCAACCACTGAGCCACAGCTGCCGGGCAGCTATTGCTCATTTTAAAAGCGCACTGCCACCGAGGGACTAAGTGCGGTGTGGGACCGAGTTCTGGACTAGGAGCCAGGAAGTCCCTCTATGTACTCACTTGGACAGTCACTTCCCTTGTCTGCCCCTCACTTCCTCATCTGCAAAGTGAGGCCATTGAGCCAGGAGCTGTCTCTAGCATTCCCCTGGAATCCCAGCCTGAAGGGCACAGAAGCAGTTGAGGGTTGGATTTCATGACCTCTCCCCCTCCTTCCTCCTAACTCCCACTTCACCCCCCTGCCGTACCCTCAGAGCTGAATGTGGCTCCTGTGATCAGCCTGCCTATTTCCCTAGGCCCTCCCTAAGTTACTTCCTCTTGCCTGCTTCAAACTCCATGCTCCACTCAGAGCGAACAATTTTAAGTTCCCCGAAAGTCCTCTTCCCTTTGCAATCTCTTCCTTTTGCTGAGAACACTCTTCCTTATGCTCTCGCTTGGTTACTTTCAGGTCTCAGCTAAGGCGTCACTTCCTCCAGGAGGACTTCCCAGATCCCCAAATTTTGACCAGATGCTCCATTGTCCAAGCTCATGTAGCTCCCTGTATTTCTCTGCCAAAATACATCTCTAAGATGCTTCACTGTCACTACCTATTAATTAGCCTGCAGTCCCCACAGCAATGCCGTCCGATTGAACTTTTGGCAGTGATAGAAATGTTCTGTCCATGTGCAGGCTAATGTGATGGCCACATGTGGCTGCTGAGCCCTTGAAATGTGGCTGGTGCTACTGAGGAACTGAATTCCTGATTTTAACTAATTTATATTCAAATAGCCACGGGTGGCTAATGGCTACTGTTCTGGACGGGGCAGTCACCAAAGCTGTGAGCTCTGAGCAGGCAGGAAACAGGTCTGACTTGTCCACCCTGAGTCCTCAGTGGTCTGTAAGACTGGGGGTGGTCTTG